>NC_143253.1:121800556-122424056 GCF_984573655.1 Nuphar pumila
TATATATATATATATATATATATATATATAAGAAATTTATGAAAGATTGTATGGCTTATCATCTACTCTTATACCAGAGGCAACAAAAAATGTGCATTAAGCACCTGATAGCCCTCCATCAGCTGACAAGCCTGCCACCCTGATCAGGTACGTAATGCACAAAATTTTGTGCAATCACATTGCATCGAAATCATGAAAGATTGTCTGGCTTATCATCTACTTGCATACCAGAGGAGTCTGGATATGGTGCAATCACATTGCACAAAAAATGTGAATTAAGCACCTGATAACCCTCCATCAAGTCTTGGGCCCCACACCTGACAGGCCTGCCCGTGATCAGGTGCTTGATGCACAAAATTTTGTCTTGCACCTCTTTTCACTTGCATACCACCACGTAAACTTTTTAATCTTTTAGTTCTCTGCAAATGTAATGGCCAACCCTCTTGTTGGTGTAGTAAATGCTCAATTCTTTTTAGTCAATTTAGTTATTTATACTACAAGCCAACCTAGTCAATAAGGAAAGACAAAAATGGTAAAGGTGTTTTCAATCTCATACAAAGAAAAAAAAAAGCTTAAGAGAGATAAACACTAAAAAAACATCAAATTATTGAATAATATTCTTTATTCGTACTCAAAATTCATAGTTCATAGGTATATCAAGTGGGAGAACATTTCTACACACCTTTCATGCAAAAATGACAACTTTTGACTTCCTTTTCATGAGCATCATTATTTAAGTATAAATTTTCATCTTAATGATCAGTAATTAATGACATGCACCACTATGTCTACTATACTATTTGCATGTCTTAACCTACATAACTCATATAACTTCTCTTTAAATCCTTCACATGTCATCTACCCACTACATCCATTACATGACACATCATGTGCATGAATAACCAACTAACTTTTAACACTTTTTTCATGCTCATGCTGTCCATTCCAATGCAATACTACATCCATTACATGACTTAAAAGTTACACATCATGTATGTATGAATAACCAACTAACTTTAACACTTTTTTTATGCTCATGCTGCCCATTCCAATGCAATTTTGCCCAAAAAATCTCAACACACTACACATTGACAAAACTACTCATAACTCCTAATTAAGCAATAAATTCAACATTGGACTTCGACTCACAACCAAAAAAATGGGTTTACACTTTCAACAAATACACCATCTTGCCTTTGTGTTACAAAAGGAAAAGAAAAAACCCTCAAGTGGCTAAAGGTATAATAAAAAAGTCAGCAGGTTATAATATGCAAATTGGTGATACGCAAGGCTTGTATAATTTACTGCCTTATTTCCTTTTCTTTTGGATAATCTTAACTTTTGCCGTCACTTTATTTGAATTCAGTCGTTTTTTGTCTATGAGGTCATATTGTAAATTAACGAACATAGATTGCATTCAATCTATACCTCCCATCTCACTTGGGAACTGTGAGTCAGTCGATCCCACACATCTCTACCAAGTGAGATGTGTGGTAGACATTAAATATAACCAATGGATCAGTTATATACAATATGACGTGATCGGTCTCGGATTGTGGTATAGACCTGGTTCTACTCGAGTCATGCCTAGGGATGGCAGTGGGGCGGGGCGGGGCGGGGGACAAGGTCTCCACCCCCGTCCCGCCTCAAGATTTTATCCTCCACCCCCAGCGGGGAATGGATTTTATCCTCCATCCCCGTTTCATGTCCTCCATCCCAGGTTCAAACGGGGATGAGGCGGAGCAGGGCGGGGATATTGCGGGGAAAAGTGGTCGGGGCGGGGATCGTGGCGGGGACTGGGTGGGGCGGGGAAAAGTGCACGTCCATCCCCGCCTCCACCCCCGGACGGGGATGAATTTTAACCTTCGTCCCCGCCTCCATCCCCGTTTCATACCCTTCATCCCCGGTCCAAACGGGGCGGGGCCCCGCTTTCCCCCGGTCCACTGCCATCCCTAGTCATGCCTTAAATTTACCAGATAACCTAACCTACCTTTTAAAGAATTGATTATAACACTCTCATAGTTTTGCCTAAATAAAGGACATCACGAGTTCGATACCCAAAGTGTCTGCCCAACCTCAGCTTTTTCTGTGAAAAAAAAGTGTGTCCTTGCTTGGAGATTGAAGCCAACGGGAAATTATCTCCAGCAGGAAAGGGGATTATTCTTGAGGTTTTACACTATACGACATCGAACACTACCAGTGGGGTCTAGGTGTGTTTGGTAGGTGCTGTCAGTGCAGGTCTCCTTGTGGTTTGGGACATTGCAGGTTCAAACCCCAGTGGGTAGGTTGAATAATAAATGGTGAGGGTCTGCCTAAGCCCAGCTTGCCTTTCAAAAAAAATACTTGGATATGACTCCAAGAAACCATAGGCAACGTCATATTTGCTTTCCCCCGTGTGTATTTGTATTTTCCTTGGTGTCTCGATTGGAGTCACCCACACATACAAGGACTCCTCCAGAGGTGTCCCTATCCAATAACCCTAACATTTAGAGGGAATAGTTATCTTAATTGTTCCTTAATTAAAGTTATAAAAGGGGTATTGATGAAAACCCCCAATATATATGTGAAAAAGAAAACAGGAAACTAAGGGAAAATGCTCATCATCGTTGAAGGGTCTGCACTCATTGAGGGTAGCGATCGGTTGGGGAGACGAATATCTCAGAAACGCTCAACCCATCCACCGTCCACTATTATCGGACAGTCATGGACGCATTAGGTATGCTCTTCGTCTCTCCTGTGCGTAGGACTTCTCAACATTGGGTTATGGGTCCACCACGCTTCCGTTGCACCTGTGCGTATTTAGATTTCTCACTGTTTTTGTGCCCTTTTTGACGCATTTTTTCCAGCAAGACCGTTTCAGTCCATCTGAACAACACTGCTCTTCTCTATGACTCAACCGGGCCGTATTGAAGAAGAAAGCGCAGACGTTGTGTACAGACCACAAGCGGGCCAGACCAACTCTGCCGGTTTAGAGAAAGGTCAGGCATTGAGCCAGCTATTTCCCGAAATGCCCAAATAAAAAAAAAGGTAAGGGTTTTTACCTGCGCCGTTGGGCTGCAAGGGTTTTGCTGACGCCGGGGTCACCGTGGATCGTCGTCCAGGGGGTGTTTTGTCAGATCGCTGACGTCCATCCAACGAAGTGCGACAACAAGGTTTTTTCTTAACCCTTCTTTTTCATGTTCTCTAATTCCCCTCTACCGTTGGACGAGGTGGGAGAAGTCATCGCTGGATCCCTCATGTTCTTCCTTCCTTGCGGACGCTGCGGATCCGCCGACCGTTTGGGTCGCCGACGTTGGTCGTGGGCAACCTCTGCAGCTTCCTGGCCATCGAACATGGCGTCACCATTTTTTTTTACTGCTGGCGACCTCTCTTGGTTGCTTCACTGTGGGGGATGGCGACAACGGTTTTCTAGAAGGAGAGAAACTGAGTTAGGGTTTTTTCTGAAACCCTAACTGCATAAGGGGAGACTTGATGTTCTCGGGTCGGGTTTGTATCTGGATCTAGACCTGACTTACCTAATAACGATCCATAAGGCATTTAAGATCATATCCATAAGGCATTGTTGAAAGAAGAGTTGGACTCTATGGCTAAGAATCAAGTGTGTGATCTTATCGAGTTACCTAAAAGAGTAAAACTCGTAGGGTGTAAATGGGTCTTTAAGACCAAAAAAGACTCCAAAGCTGACAAATAGAGACATAAGGCAAGATTGGTTGCTAAAGAATTCACTCAGATGAAGAACATTGACTATAATGAGACATTATCTCATGTCTCAACTAAGGAGTCAATGAGAATAATTTGGCCCGCGTAGCTCATTATGACTTAAAGCTACATCAGATGAATGTGAAAATAGTGTTTCTCAACGGAGATCTGAATGAAAAGGTATACATGTAACAACCTCTTGGTTTCTCTAAAGAATATCATTTGGTTTGCAAGCTTAACAAATCAATATATGTACTTAAACAAGCCTCCCGTCAGTGGTATATTAAATTTTTCCATGTCATCGTGACTTTCGGGTTTACAGAAAACATCATTGATCGATGTATATACCTTAAGAAAAGTGGGAGTAAGTTCATTATATTGATGTTGTATGTAGATGATATACTACTTGCAACCAACGATTTAAAGTTACTTGTAGAGACAAAACAGTTTCTTATATCACATTTTGATGCGAGAGATATGGGTGAGGTTGCTTATGTACTTGACATAGAGATCCGTCGAGACAGAGCAAAAGGTTTTCTAGGTCTCTCCCAAAAATCCTATATAAATAAGATATTAAAGCGATATGGGATGGAGAAATGTTCTCCTGGTATATCACCCATATCAAAAGGTGATAAACTGAGCTTAAAGAATTATCCACAGAACGATATTGACAAAGTACATATGAATGTTTATCCATATGCATCAGTTGTTGGCAGCTTACAATACGCGCAAACTTGTTCACGTCCAGATATTTCTTTCGCAGTAGGGATGCTTGGTAGATTTTAGTCTAACTCAGGCATATCTCATTGGAAGGCTGCTAAGAAAGTCATGTGATATTTGCAAGAGACAAAAGACTATATGTTGATGTATCATAAGGTTAATCACCTTGAGGTTATTGGCTATTTAGATGCGGACTTAGGAGGGTGCCTTGATAGTAGAAAGTCTACTACTAGGTATGTATTCCTTCTTGCTAGGGGTGCGATCTCTTGGAGGAGTCGGAAGCAGACGACCATTGATGCTCACACCATGGAGGCAGAGTTTATAACATTGTACGAGACTACTTCGCAAGCCATATGGTTGAAGAACTTCATATCACAGTTAAAGGTGGTTGATTCTATCGAGAAGCCACTGAAGATCTAATGTGATAATGAAGCTACGGTGTCCTTTTCGAATAATAATAAAAGTACTACGTCATGTAAGCATATGAAATTAAAATATTTTGTTATTAAAGAAAGGAAAAAGAATTATCTAGTACTGAGATTGTATTTCGAACATGTATTGAGGATGGGCTTGTTGAACTCTTTTTGACATATCCACATGAATAAAGTGATCACATACAGTTTATTGATTCTCATTATGGTTGTTTGTTGTTAATCTCATAAGGATTAGAGATTCAACTAAGGATCTGTAAAATAGATTTATAAAGGTCAATCTATTCATCAAGTTATTCCCATAAGGTTTTTGGTTAAGGGTTTATCGATGGGACAAGTGGAAGAATGTTGGAGTGACCCACGTAATGTAGGAGTGACCCACATACAAGGACTCCTATAGAGGTGTCCCTATCTGATAAGCCCTACCATTTAGAGAAAACAGTTATCTTAATTGTTCCCTAATTAAAGTTATCAAAGGGGTATTGATGAGAAACCCCAATATATGTGTGAAAAAGAAAATAGAAAACTAAGGGAAAGTCATATGTGATTTCTATTTTTTCTGGGATTGGATCCTGCACTCATTGAGGGTAGCGATCGGTTGGGGAGACAAACATCTCAGAAATGCTCAACTCGTCCACCATCGACCATTACCGGACAATCATGGCCGCATCAGGTATGCTCTTTGTTTCTCCTGTGTGCAGGCCTTCCCAACAGTCTCTGCTTAGGACTTTTGAAAATCTGATAAGAACTTCACCGTTAATAAATTATCCTAGATGCCTTTCAACAAAAAGAAGAAGAAGAAATTACCCTAGTTTCTTTTTCCGTACAATCCAGGATATAAAGCAATTTATAACATTGTAAATTTCGTTGATTTTTTTTAAGCTGAGGTTGGATGTAATTTCGTAATTAAAATTTATCTTTCTCTTGTTAGTCTTTTAATGGATAAGCTGGTTCATGCATGAGTTCTTTATTTTGAGCCATAGTTACCAGGAAGCGATTTATTAAGGGGAGGCGGGGAAGTGAGTATGAAAAAGTAGTATGAAGTGAGAAATGCGATTTGTTTTGAAAGCGATTTTTGAAGTGTGTGAGAGGCGAAAAAAGGAAATGTGTTGGAAGCGAAGGAGAAATAAGCGAGAAGCGAAAAAAAATAAACAATAACACGAAAAACGCAAAAAAAACAAGGAACGATGGGAAACAATGGGGAAGCCAAAGATAAACGAGTGGAAAATGAAATGAAAGAGAGAGGGAAGTGATTTGAAAAGCGCTTTCCCTAAATGGGAAATCAGCTTCCCCATGCTTCTCCTTTTTGGGGGAAGCGTGGCGCTTCCGAAAGCACGCTTCTGGTAACTATGGATTTTGACTAAAACTACAGTACGTTGAAATGTATCGGCTTCCCTCTAGTGCTAATCTCCTACTTTACCATTCTTCTTACATAAAATTCCACTGGTATGAACAAAGTTCCAAATTGCACTGCTCTACTCAGGATTTGATTCGTGACTTCTGGCTATAATCGATCCAGTAAGCGTTGATCCAACTGGCATGCTCACCCAGTCGACCAAACCGATTAGTAGCTGATTGAACCTCCTTTTGTGGGTTAAAAAAAGTCCCATTATTGCTGGATCTAGACAAGTAAAATATGATGGTCATGTTTGAACATGCCCAATTTCATGTTGGAGTAGGGCTGTGGAGGTGATCCACTGTTTTAGTTTTTTGATGTGGGGGCTAGGTCAAGGGACCACACCCCCACCCCTGACCATGCATTTATAGGCCTCTGGTTCATAAAGCCCTTGAGGCCCAGCTACCCACCTAGAAATACACTCAGCTTTTACCTTGCGGCAAGAGATGCTCCCCTTGGGTTTTGAACCGTAGTCATTCCTTTTCATATGATAAATCACGGCTGCCCCTGACCAGAAAGATGGTGCCTTAGGCCTACTCTTAAAAATTGATTGTGACACGGATTTTTTTTATATTTTTCTTGCAACTCACATTCACTTCATGGTGCTTATGGTTAGAGAGAGGCATTTCACCGCCATATGACTTTTAAAGTTTGAATTTGGATATTTCTCTACCCTAACATTGAAATATATCACAATCAAGGCTAAATTGCAAGACAAAAAAAAGAGGGCCAACTTCATTCCAAGAAAAGTTGGCTGTTGACATTAGTTTCAAGCAATGTTGTCAGTATCGCAGTGGCGGAGCTAGGGGTGGGCATGGGTGGGCGGTCGCCCACCCTATAATTAGAAACCGATTCGATTCGGGACTCAACCGAGTCAACTTGATTCGGTTTCCAACCCTGAGTCTACCGCGACTCGGCTGAGTCAGAAGTCGGGACATTTCAAAAAAATTAGGGATTGAGGTTTTCCATTTCATTTTCACTGTTTCATTTGGGCTGCTGCTTCACCCATGCCCACCCCAAGCATCACCGCCGTCTGCCGTCATGCCGGACCGCCAGTTGAAGGCTTGAAGCAGGTCGGTATCTCTCTCTCTCTCTTCCCCTTCTTCCGTTCTCTTTCATGTTTTCTGAACGGTCCCTTTTTTGGGCATTTTTGAATTTGTTATACGTAAAAGAACTAAACAAGAAATACACAAACACCATCTGGGACGGATGGTGTTTGTGTATTTCTTGTTTATATTCTTCTAAATTTTGAGACTGAAACCCCAATCTCCCTATTCCATCCCGTTTTCAATATAAGCATCACTCATGCCTCTGAAAACTACCACTCTTTTTCCTTTGATTCTGGGCCTCTGACGTGATGGATCCTCTTCATTCTGCTCCAAACGTGGATTTTGCATTGTGGGTGTCTGTTTCTGCTTGTATTCTCGGTTTTTGTGGGATGGTATGAGAAATTTCCAGAGTACAAATCAAGAGCTTTGTTTCTAACAGGAGAAAGTTATGCAGGTCTTGAAAACTATAAATTTATAGTCTATGTGATGTGATTGTGTTTCTTGATCAGTTCCTCACTTATGACTATCATTAGGGCACTGCATACCTCAGTTGGCAAGTGTTCTGCTACACCACAATAGACATTCATCTGGGTTCAAGTTCAACCTCAAGGGTTTAGCTGTAAGTTAACCAGCCTCATTGACATGGCACATGATAAATTACCAATCAATGAAGACCTTGCAAGCCATAACAGAATTGCCAAATATACTGAAGCCCTGAGCCAATAAGTAGTTGGCATTTGGTTTGACCTGGCATGAGCTCGTATTTTCATTCAAGTTGGCAATGCCAATTTTTGTATATAAAGGTTGGTCTTCTGAATTTAAGTTCACTATTTTAAATTTTGGTTTCTTTCTGATTATGTAGATTGGCAATCTTCTTGACTGCTGCTACTTATGAATATTTTTGGTCCCATGGGTTGATTTCTGAAGAGATTGGTTCAATCATCAAGAAAGAATGTGATTTCAGCCACTGGTCCAAATAAATGGATCGCCCTTCAAGACCATAGCATTGTCCCCGAGACCCGAAGTTTGCCCACCCAACGAAACTCTTCTGGCTCCGCCACTGCAGTATCGGTGTCGGCCCTGAATCGTTGGGCCACCGATTCAGCCATATCGGTATGGCGATACTCAGCTGAATCGTTCTGTATCGTATCGGCCAGAAAATAATAAAAATTTATTATGTGTCAACCATTATGTGACACGTGTTAAAACCATTAAAATAGTAATAGAATTGTATTCTTTAGCATTTATTAAAAAAATAGCCGATTCAGGGTGAAGCGTACCGAAATTTCGAGCGATAAGATGTGTATCGGCCCGATACGATACTGATAACATTTTCAAGTGCCTTCTTATGCCAACCCATAAATCATCAAGTCTTTCTTTAGGATGTGTGCATCTGACAACATGAGATCACAACTGTTGGCATTTGGTTTTGAAGCACAGGATTGGTACTAGTGCATATAAATGGTTTAATTCCATACAATATGCACAAAACCTTATCTGTGATTGACATATGAACTGCAGTGCCAACGAAATGGTATTAACTTTCATAGTGGGTAAATCATTCCCCTACTTGGCATCCACAACTGTTTTTCCTTTTATAATTGGAGCTATGTCACATGGAAAATAGCATATAAGGGGACAAGGAGACAGTAAGTTGAAGTATACATGTGACATCAACTCGGAGCAGCGGCAGAATGGTGTTAATTGAAAAATCAAGCTAATTAAGACAAGTTGATATGAGAACATTAGCTCATTCAGACTAACGATCTCACATTTTTCTGGTTAACACATGATTGAATTAATAATAACAATGATTATAAAAGGTGATCTCTCTCGTGCACACTTCATGCATATTTGAGTGGGTTTGTTAGCACCCGTTTTCGTTAAGTCCCTAGTTTGGAGTCTTTAAAAATCATAGTTTTAGGCATTTTTTCTATTTCATCAGTGCTTGTTTACTGAAAGACATAGCTTGGATCAATTTGATTTAATGAAAATACTTGAATATTTTTAATATCTGCATGAAAAATATCTAAATTAATACATGTTTTGTACTGAGTAAATTGTTATAAGCTTATCGCCCTATTCAGATCAAATAAAAAGTACAAACACATTGTTCACACACACACACATATATATATATATATTGATAATGATAAGGTGCTCCTGGAGTACATACTCCCACCTAATAAAAGCTTTAAATTTTCAAATTTCTTAAACTTTTTTTGTTGATCAGACCTTATAGATATGATCTGTAAGCATTATTTAGTTGAAAACAATTTTTTGATCATGTGATTATAGCATTCATGTATGTTTTTCAAGACCTTTAAAAATCAATGGCTCGCAATGTATCAAAAATTTCATCATATTTTTATGTACAAAAAAACATGATCCAAAGCATGATTCCTATCAAATAAACTATGTTGAGTACATCCATAATGTTACCTACAACCATGATTTCTAGCACGTGGGAGTAAGTACTCCCGAGCACCATAGCATATTATATATATATATATATAAAGGGAAGGGCATATTGTTGAACTCTCTTTCCATCGGACGCACAGACTGTCTCGACCCCTGCTAAAGACTGTCTTTGCGAAAAACATATATAAAGGGAACCAGACTTGAACCAGATTTTCAGGTATGATATCGGGTTCGGACCCATGTCTAATCGGGTCTACTATCAAAGAAACAATACCCGGATCCAATAAGAACTACATGAACCCGACCCAGACTATACCTGGTAAAATAATATTTTTTTATCATTTTTATATTAAAAAATTATGGGTCTTAATTGGAACTATGGTCGGGTCTGAGTCTGCTAAGATTGTGACCCAAATCTATCTCAACGGGCTTTACTGTTACTCATGGTCCAACTCTGATTAAACTTTGGTCACGGCCCTGCTTTTAATTGAGACTTGGCACCAAAGTGGAAAAAGCTAAAATTAAGATGCTTAGGTCCATTCCAATTCCACTACGTAGTGTTCCCTAAAATGACATGTTTTTCATAAAAAAGGATTCGGCCTTGTTTGTGCATATATGCTCACATGCATGTTTTTGAGTCCTGACTTTTCAGGGGCCCTTGACATCGAATGAGATTGCTGAATTGTTAAATGTTAGGTGCCTAATCAATAGGCTAGAAAGCCTTAGGGTGATTAAGGTGTGTAAAGTACACGTCTCCAAACCACCCAGATCCTAACAATCTACTCTACTCTACAGCTGACATATTCTGTGGCCCAGTCTAAGATAGTTTTTACTCAGGCCTAAACTCTTGGTAGCTCTATTCATCTTTTGGTGGTTTTTATTCTGGTCCAAGTAGCTCTTTTCCAAGGTCACCTCTTTCAGGATTCTAACTCTAGACATGATGGTTTCTCTGATGTCAAATATTAGGTAGATGTCAAATATTAGGTAGGTGCCTAACCAATACACCAAACTAGGTCTAGAGTGATTAAGGTATATACATATGTAAAGTCAAGTCTTTAAACCACTAGAATCCTATCATTAAGTCACACTATCATAACCATAGGGTCTTGAGTTGGAATCCCATCAAAAATATCTGCAACTTGTTGGTTAAAAAGTAAAAGAATTTTCATTCTTCATGAAAGGGGTAGACCCTGTTCATGCATATATGCTCACATGCATGCTTATGAGTTTTCATGGAACCCTAAGATCAAATGAAATAGTTGGATGGTTAAGTTGCACTACCATAACCAAAAGGTCTCCAGTTTGAATTCCGTGCGGGTTATCCCCAACTCGCCGGCCAAAAGGGTTTTCTTGTGCCCCACAAGATGCAAGTGTGAAATGGAGTTTTGAGGATAAGTTTTAAAAATGTGTTTAGTAGCAGCAAAAAGGAATTCAGCCCATATTAATCGTAGTAGTAGTAGTGGGAATCCTATTTGGGTTGGAGTTGGTGTTGTAAAAAGGCTCCGTTGGAGTCTATCCCCACAACTTAAAACGAAAGTAGATGCACTCAATTATGCTTTCGACGTTTTTTCCTCTCTTTATCTCTTCTCTTTATTAAAGCGATGAAAACAGCTACTAAGATGAGGGAGAAGGAATTTTCAAACATGACATGGTGAGATAGATGTTTGTGCGCCTTTTTTTTTTTTTGAAAAAAGTATGCTGGGAGGGCCCGATTTTCTATTAAGATAAATAATTAAATACAATGATCACTCATTCCTTGGGTAGCCAATCCGGTGGCTTATCCTTCCAATGCAAATCATCACATGATCACAATAAAACAAGAATAAAACTCATGGCCAAAAGAGAGCCCTTATGCAAAATACTCAACACTATACTACACTAAAAAAATTAGTAAAATTTCAACATGACATGGTGAGGTGGTTGTTTGTGCCACCTTACAACAAAAAGCAAAACCTGTGGTTTTTAAAGCTTCTACCATTTAACCTAATTTTTCAAAGTTGATATTTTGATGCCTAATATCCATTATTTGCATTTTCACAACATGCTTGATAATTACCAGGTCAACCCTGAAAAAAGCAAGAGGAGCAAAGCAATTATAGTCAAGATATTTTAGTGTACTTATGGCCGTTGATCTTTGCATTGTTAGAAAAACCTGTATACACATTGGAATCCAACATTCCAAAAGCTGATTCCTACTAGTGGAATTATCTAAGCATGTAGATCACATCTATGAGGTTAGAATTAACCCCCAAAACAAAGTCTTGTTCAGCCTATTGCAGCAAATATTCTCCATGTGTGTATGTGATTACTCACATAGGAAATCTGATCAGGTAAAACAGTGTTTTACAAGGTTAACGTAAAATCCCAAGAAGTGGAACTTGTCTGGCTTTGCACTAAAAGCGCCTGTAACTTAAACAATGAACAGGTTCCAGTCACCCTGTATGTGGTACCCTTTCATCGTACAACCACTAAGATCCTACTGTTGAAAGTTGTTTTCATCAAATCTGACCGTATAGATATGATCTACATGGTCTGTGTAGTTAAGATAGACAATTGAATAACTGAAATTGGACTTTACTGTAGGATTGTCCAACGATTCAAAAATTAGCAGCGATAAAAGCACCAAATTTTATGATTTAAAACATACATGTTTTTCCATTAAAAAACATGATTCAAGATTTGATTGCTATCAAGTTGAGCATGCTAAATCCATCTATGGGGTCAGATTTGATCAACACAGCTTGCAACGATGAGATCTGATAGGTGGTATTTATAACAAGAAGGCATGACTGGAACCCTTCCCCGTTCCTAACATAGAGGGGTCATTCTTGTGTTAAACACTTACAAAGACGTTTTAGACGTCTCCTTCTTGGAACTAACATTAATCTCTAATCTGCATAACCCCTAGTTGGATAACTTGTAATTGAAAAACATCGTCTGGTTATCTCATGATTTCCTTCTTTTTTCTTTTCAAGTCTAGCAAAATTCACCTTGAATTTTTTTTTTCTTTGAAAGAAAAATACTCAGATACTTCATTTCTGATTGAAAGAAGTACAGCATGCAGTGACGAGAAGTCACTTCAATAAAGATCAAAGCAACCAAGAATCCGGTAGAAAAGTAAGACTTGAATCAGGCCGTTTAAAGCTACAACGAATAAGGAGTTCCCTAAGAGCTGCTTTGGCAATAGAAATATGACTTCGATGGCCATCCGAGTGCAGCCGATGGTTCCGTTGCAGCCATATGAAATGCCAACGGATGAGCACAAACTAGGGATGGCAGTGGACCGGGAGACAACGGGGCCGCCTTGTCCTGTTTGGACCGGAGATGAAGGACATGAAATGGGGACGGAGGCGGGGATGAAGGTTAAAATCTATCCCTGTGCGGGGATGGACTTACGCTTTCCTCCCCCACCCCATCACCAATCCTTCAGGGGATGACTATATACCGAGGGCAAATGGGGCCCCGCCCTGCCTCGCCCCTGTTTGGACCAGGGATGGAGGACATGAAACAGAGGTGGAGGTTAGAATTCATCCCCGTGCGGGGATGGAGGCAGGGATGGAGGTTCGGATTTTGAGACAGGGCAAGGGTGGAGACCTTGTCCCCCGCCTCGGTCCACTGTCATCCAAATTGATTAATCTAATTAATCTGCACACACACACACACACACGAAAGATCAGATCAGATGATCTGTGAAATCACCATAGGAAATGCACTGACATTGATGCAGGACAGAAGCCAGATACGTTCAGGTTGAGGATGCCTTTGGCTTCATTTAAATTTTTTTTTTAATTAGATTTAATTGAATATTTAGTATCCGATTGATGTATGCATTATAGTTATGCATCAGATCTATTTGAAAATCGTATTAAAATTAAGGTTTTAGTGTTTTTCTCTATAAATACTTATTGTAAAGACTATTAAAAGATGGTTGATGAAAAATTGGTATTTTTTCATTTTTTTTTAAAGGCAGTACTTATTTTCATTTGATTCATGCAATTTTAAAGTTTTTTATGGTAACCTAGCATAGTAGTTGGTAACATAGTTTGATCCCTACAACCTTGGTGTGAGGTTGCATCAAACATTCACACTACACGGTGTGATGATCAACTGCATCCCACCTTAATGGCTGCCAATGCCAATGATGATGTCATCAGTACCTTTACGATGGGTTTCGCGGAGTGCACAAGAGACGGTGTGATGGAATCAAGGGGCGGTGAAGATGGTTGAACATTTCTATGTGAGAGAGAGAAAGAAGCTTGCAATTCTGTAAATTTTGGAGGAAAAGTTATTGATGGGATTGCAGAAAAGTCTATTGCTGAGCCTACTTACCGAAAGTCATTGATTGAACACATGAAACCATATCCAAAGCACTAGGGCAGACTTGGTCTGCTGCCATAAATCTAGCTATGCTTAGGTAATGATGCTGCTGTGTTGGCGTCAAAAGGCCCATCATTTCTCCCATCTTTTACTCTTCATATTCCTCAACCAAATGATGAAATACTGAGTTGACTGAGCATATACTATTTGAGTGTCATCCTCATTTACAACTTGCGTCAACTACGCATCATAACTTCCATCTTATCCTCTTGGAGCTCTTCCACTAAAAGAGTAGAAGATAAAATTTGCTCGTTCCCTACATTGATCGATGTATTCTTCTTTTCAGTGAGACCGAACGGTAATGTGTAAAAAAAACAGAGCAGGGTGGTCTCGTAGGCGCCTGGGCGATTCTCGACCAGGGTTCCTCATCATAAAAAAAACAAAAAAAAAAAAAACAGAAACAAAGGGAGACCGAACAAGGGAAGAGGCTCCTTCTAACCATAGGCGGAGCTGGGGCGGGGGGCGCAGCAGGACTGGGCTCTCCCGAAACAGTTAAATATTTTTTTTTTAAAGCCCAGTCCTAGCCCAGCCCTGATTCCATATGAAATAGATTTTTATCCATTTTTGTAGCCCAGCCCAGCCCAGACTGCAGCAAATAGTTTGATTTGTCCATATGAACTAGATTTTTATTAATAATTGTAGTTATTTTTTTATCTCAAAAAAAAAATCGGGGCTCTGCCCCCGAACCCCCCGACTATCAAACCAGTTTTTTTTCCTACACCCCTGTTTGCCTCCCGCCCCTCACATGAATCCTAGCTACGCCACTGCTTCTAACCATACCGTTTCATGAAAATATTTTCTCAAAAATCTGACGTCTTTTTCGAACCTTGGAGCAAGAGCAGATAGGATGATATTGTATATAACCAATCATCTGTTATATTCAATTTCCACTGCACATCTCACTTGGGAATCGTGAGATATGTGAGTCGAGTCCATATACACCTCATAAAGTGAAACACACACTGGTAATGGAATATATAACTTCATATACAAAACGATAGTGATTGCTCTCCCTTCAGGCTGTTAGCGACAGTGCATGTTTGGGGTCAGAATGAGTGCTACTAATAAAAGCTCATGAGGCTCGTATTTTCATGTGTGTCAACATCACTTAGCATCAGAATCTGGTGCCATTGCAAAGACTTAAGTACCTTTTCTCGCTATTCTTGCCATGAAACGACGGTTGAAGAAAAGGACAAAAATGTTCTTTATATCTAGAAAAGTGAAACGTCGGTTCGAGATCCTCCATCTAGAAAAGTAAAATGTCGGTCTGAGAATATGTTAACTCTTCAAGGTCCAAACGTTCTATTTTTGCCATAAGCAGTAAACTTTTGTACCATCTGTTGTAACAAGAGCTCCCTTTGACGATGCACCATTTGTCATCATCTACTGCTACTGGACACTTCTTTGTCATTATTTGCTTTCACCGAAGCATAATTTACCACCGTCTACTGACGCCAGTGCACCATTTGCCATCGTCTGTTGCCGCTGGAGCATTCTTTGTCATCGTCTACGTCAGAGCACCCTTTGTCGTCGTCTGCTGCCACCAGAGCACCATTTATCATCGTCTGATGTCATCGGAGTACCCTTTGTCGTCGTCTGTTGTCGCCGAAGCACCCTTTGTCGTCATCTGCATAGTGGCAGCATTGTTGCCACCATCGACTGCGTATACCTTTTGGGTGTTTCTCCTCCACTGCCGAATTACCAAGGTTTCGTTATGCAAACAAATCAATTTGTAAATCTGAATGCTTACAACTGGGTGGCCGTCTTCATGCTAAATAACACCTATTTTCATACTGAAACAAATCGATTTGTACCTATCCACCTTCTGGGCGTCAAAAAATAGTCAGCACGATTTGTTCTTATGAAGGCCAAACATTTCAATGATATGTACTTCTGAAGGCTAAATTTTTACAACTATTTGTATGTTTGAAGCATAAATGATTTATACATTTAAATCAATAGTGATTTGTATGTTCGATGTAGCAACGATTTAATGAAACTACCACGATTTGTACTTAAGTTTGATAAATCGTACAACAATGTTTACGTATGAAGCTCAAACGTTACAACGATATGTACTTATGAAAGTTATGATTTATACAATGATTTGTAAGTTTGAAGCAGTAACGATTTATAAATTTAAAGCAGTAGCGATGTGTATTTATGAAGTTACCTCGATTTGAACTTAAGTTTGCTAAATCTTACACATCTTACAGAGAAGGAAAGGGAAAGGAAGAAGTAGGAGGAAGAAGAGAAGGAAGGGAAAGAAAAAAACAGGAAGAGGAAGAAAAGGAAATGAAAAGGAAGAAAGAAATTGAAAAGCAAATGAAGAAGGCGAAGGAGCGAAGAAAGGAAGAAGTAGAAAAGCAGAGGGAGGCAGTGGAGCAACAAAAAAGATAGAGGATGGAGGGAGGGGATGAAGAGGAGAAAAGTGTGACCAAGGTACATAAATTGATCATGTTTGTTACAATTTACTGTGATAGGTATTATTGTGATAGTGATTACTGTGATAGCGATTATTGTGAACGATTTACTGTGATAGGTATTATTTTGTATAGCGATTACTGTGATAGTGATTACTATGTATAGTGATTACTATATATAGTGATTACTATATATAGTGATTATTGTGATAGAGAATATTGTAAACGATTTAGTGTTATAGGTATGATTTTGTATAGCGATTATTGTGATAGCGTTTACTATGTATAGCGATTACTATGATAGTGTGTATGCAACGATTATTATTTATAGTGATTACTATGTACAGCGACATAAAAGTACAAATGAGACTAATTTACAATTGATACGAATAATATGCTATTCTGTGTTACACGGAGGTGAGAAGAGAAGTAGAGCACTAGGTGAAAAGCTCAAAGGGTGGTGTCAGTGGCCTGTAGTTCTGTCGTGGTATGGACAACTGAGTGAATATCAAAATGATCGATTATGAAATATGTACTTTGACGGCCTTCTAGACCAGCATTATTTTGAAACATGCTGGAACACCATGACCCACCTAGTAAATAAGTGAAATCATAAGACAAACACATTTCAGTTTGATTCTTTTGAGATCACCATGACCCTAGAAGATGTGGCGCGGATTACGGGTCTTAAGTGACATGAAAGTGTTGTCTTATTATGGGATTCAAACTATAGCGCAAGGGACAAGTGCACGGCTCTTCTAGGAATGTCGATGGAGGACTGGGGTCAATGTATTTCTGGTGGAAGCAATTCTATATCGATGAAAGCTTCTTCTTTCCATAATAAATGGAAAGGCCGGTCCGCTACATGTGCATCTGAAAAGCTGACCAAGAGTTGCATGGCTTCCTTTTTTTTTTTTTGGACTTACTTTATTTTTGAATTTCTCTGGTTCGAGGTTAAGTTACCTGTGGTTGCAGTTCTTGGAAGACTTTGATGAAGTCGACAACTATACATAGGGTGTTGCTATGCTCACACACTTGTACAGTCAACTATACAGTGCGAGTAAGGGTACAAAAACCATTGCAGGGTTTTGGTCATTTGTCCAGGTAATTATTTATTACATATTTGGTAGTTGTATACTAAGATCGTTGAAGGTTATAGTCTTACTAATATATTGATTTTGTAGGCTTGGGCGTTTGAGTATATTGTCGCGTTGCGTCCTCAGTGTGGCCCTACGATTTGTGGTTTTCCAAAGATTGGTTGGTGGGCTAGAATAAATGTCAAGGAGGATAATGCTAAGTTCATTTTAGATGGTCTGCAATTAAATGAGGTAAATGGTTTAAAATTGTTTACAATCGTTTCAACATTTATCATTCATTAGTATAAATTGTTAAAATATTTAGCATTCTTAAGTACTCATTGTTGCAGAATTTTGTCTTTGTTAGTACAAATCGTTATCACTTTAGCATTTAACTTTCAACATTGTAAATTATTATAGTCATTTGCTTTCTTAAGTAATGATCGTTGCAGGATTTTGTATTCCTTAGTACAAATCATTTTCGCTTGAGCAATTAGCTTTCAGTACCATAAATCATTGTAATCGTTTGCATTCTTAAGTAATGGCTAGTTGAGGATTTTGTATTACTTAGTATAAATCGTTATCCCTTGAGCATTTAACTTTCGTTAGTATAAGTCGTTGTAATCGTTTGAATTCTTAAGTAATGATCATTGCAGGATTTTATATTCCTTAGTACAAATCGTTATCGCTTTAGCATTTAACTTTCAATACTGTAAATCGTTGTAATCATTTGCATTCTTAAGTAATGATTGTTGCAGGATTTTGAGTTTCTTAGTATAAATCGTTATCACTTTAGCATTGAACTTTCATTAGTGTAAATCGTTGTAATCATTTTATTCTTAAGTAATGATCGTTGCAGGATTTTGTATTCCTTACTATAAATCGTTATCGCTTTAGCATTTAACTTTCATTAGTATAAATCGTTGTAATCGTTTGCATTCTTAAGTAATGATCATTGCAGGATTTTGTATTCCTTAGTACAAATTGTTATCCCTTGAGCATTTAACTTTCGTTAGTGTAAGTCATCGTAATCGTTAGCATTCTTAGTAACAGTCATTGTAATATATTTAGCAATCATTATTATAAATTATTTTAATATTTAGCATTCATTAGCATGAATAATTGTCTATACCTAAGCCATAATCTTCAATGTACAGGTTGTGTGGAGACCGTATGAAGATGGGGAGGATGAGGACCAAGAGGTTGTTGTTGAGGCTGCAAGATTGTTTGGCTGTGATATTTAATTGTTTAGCAATTATGAAGTCGAGTTGCAGCATGATAGTCAAGTTCTCCTACAATCTCGCTTGGGACAGTCTACTCCGAAGAAGTCTATGGAAGTGAGAAGGAAGATAAATAGTGGTGGGGCCAGGAACGTGAATTGGCACGAACGCTACAGAGAACAATTGGATAGCTGAAACAAAGGAGGTGTTTGTGTCATAGCGTATGATTATAAAGAATGACAATATGATTCCAACTATTTCCAAAAATATTGGGAACCCATGCGTCAAAATTTAAAGATTGAGAATATTGGAAACCCATGCTTCCATCATGTCCCCCATCATGTTGTCTCCCAGCATAAAAAACATGTCAATCATCTGCTTCCGACTACAACAATGATTACCTTAGTTGCAGTACACGATGAAGAGCGAACATAGCTCACAAAAGATAAGGTAGTCTCTGACACAAAGTTAGAGATATTGGAGAGGGAGAATAAGGACTTACGAAAGCAAGTAAGAAATTTGGAGAGACAAATGCGATCACAATATGATACACTGGTAGAAATGATGACCAGTGTTTATAATAAGATCGAGGGAACCAAGAGGCCACTGAGGATAGAGATACCACCAAGAAAAAGAAAGAGATGATTTGTATATCATAGTCCATCTGAGTCATCAAGTGCCACTGAATAAACGATAAGGATTCTTTTTATCCTGATAATTATTTATTGTAATTCTAGAATTCTTTGTTATAATTCTACAATTCTTTTTTGTAACATGACATTCTTTAATTGTTTAATTCTTTTTTTAATAAGTATAACACACAAGTGCCACTGAACAGATTGTTGTCATGTTTGGCCTTCATAAATAAAAGTGATCGCGATTTGTTTTTTATAAGAGATCGTGATTGGCTTGCAACCAGTTGTATAAGAGATCACGATTTGTTTTTTATAGAAGGTGTTCTATCATGATTTGTACAGTCATCTCACCTAAACCCATCAAATAATTGAACCAAATCTATTTGAATATCCTATTGCGTTTTTTCTTTACGAGCTTTGTCCTAGCGAACGATACGTTCCATCGCGATTTACACAATGACATTCAAAAATGCCAGAAAAGAAAAATAAACAAATTGACACAATGTTTAGACTTAGTAAAGTACAAATTGAGTTAACATTAATGATACATATATCATTATGTAAATCGCTCTGGGATAATATCTGGTATAACGATTCAGATATAGTACATGTACAACGATTTGCTTGATACCGTTTGGCTTGGTACTAGTAACGAAACATTCTATAACAGATAGCGATTTGTTTTTTAGAAGAAGTGTTCTGACATGATTTGTATAGCCAAGGACATAAAGCAGAAACGATTTGTCCTATCGTGATTTGCTTTTACGAGCAGGTGCAAAATATGGGGAGACAAATATGGTCACAATATGCTCGGCCTTCATAAATAAAATTTGAAGAACCATTTAGCATTGTGTACTATGAAAATTATGATTTACTTTTACGAGCTTTCCAATCGCGTTTAGCAATTTACATAATGATCGATAAAAGGCTGAAATGATTTATACGTTTGAAGGCTACGTGCTATCGCGATTTGCTTGATATCGATTGTCTTGCAACCAGTTATAATTTTTTGTTGTAACGTGATATTTTATAATTATATAATTATTTCTATAATAGATCCTGATTTATACGAAGTCTGATTCATAAAAGACGGAAAAGAAAAATGATACACATATCGACACGATGTTTAGACTTAGTAACATACAAATCGAGGTAACCTCGGCCATACAACGGAGGAAACTTTATAAATAAAATATCAATTTTGTTCACAAAGACAACGTTGTCGCAGTAAGTTCAAAACTACAAATCGATATGATTTACAACAACATTCATTTAAAAAAATTTGAGTATTAGTTCAGAACACATCATGAGCAATGGTTTGGCTTAGATACAATGCATGACCATCATCATCAAAGAAAACAGACATCATCATCAGCATATTTGTCATGAAGTATATCAAAGATTAGGCAGATATTTTTCAATTGCAAAGAATGGGTTGCGAACGATGGAGGGTCTGGTAGTAGGAATACATCAAATAGATGGTCATCAGTATCTACTTTGATATATCATGTAGAATATTTGTGGTTGCTTCGGTATAGCGGCAATGATTGAGGATGATTATGGTCGTTATATTATGTGTAAACTTTAATATACTTCATAACAAATACGTCAGTGTCGTATGTGTCATAAATATATCGATGTATACATAGAAGATAACCACTATAATCATTATCGAAGATTATCCAAATCTTTCCTCACGGCGTGAAACAACTGGGATATCAGCACAGGTAGAATGAACGCAGAAGAACAAAAAAGAAAGAAAAATACAAGAGAGAAAAAGAAGAAGAAGAAAATAAAGGCGGAGGAGAAAAACGAGATTGAAGAAGAAGAAGTTTGCTGCCGCAGAAAAGCGCAAGAGAGGTTAAATAAATTAGGGGTTTAGACCTAGAAAATGGGTCGGGTTGGGTCGGGTAGAGTTTTACATAGAACAGGGTATAAAACAAATCTATATTAGGGTTTTACGCACGTGTACCTCTTCTTCTTCTTTTTCTTATATCGTTCTTTTTTCTTCTCCTTCTTCTTTATTCTTCTTCTTCTTATGTCTGTAACGATCTATACTATCATGATTTACACAATGACTGATAAAAGGCGAAAAAGAGAAAGAAAAAATAACTCAACACGATGTTTATTGGTAAAGAACAAATCGAGTTAACTTGATAAATATAAATCAACTTACAACAACATCGATTTAACAATATTATAGTAACAAAGGCAAATCATTGTGGCGGACATAGACATCATTACGTAAATCGTGATATTTGCTTTAACGGTCTTCCTATCGCGATTTACATAAACATTAATAAAAGACTGAAACGATTTGTATGTATAAAGACTACGTACTAATGTGATTTGCTTGATATTTAGGGTTTAGGATGTAGGTTTAGGGTTTAGGTTTTATGTTGTAGGGTTTTAGGGTATAGGGTTTAGGGTTTTATGTTATAGGGTTTAGGGTTGTAGGTTTTGGAGTTTAGGGTTTAGGGTTTTATGTTGTAGGTTTAGGATTTAGGGTTTTATGTTGAGGGTTTTAGGGTTTAGGGTTTTATATTGTAGGGTTTAGGGTTTTAGGTTGTACATTTTAAGGTTTTATGTTGTAGGGTTTAGGGTTTTAGGTTTTTGTGTTTAGGGTTTAGGGTTATAGGGTTTTATGTTATAGAGTTTTAGGGTTTAGGATTTAGGGTTTAGGGTTTTATGTTGTAGGGTTTAGGGTTTTAGGGTTTTATGTTGTAGGATTTAGGGTTTAGGGTTTAGGAAATCGAGGGATTTGGGTATGGTTAGATGTATCAAAGATGAAACGCAAAGGGTTTTAGTCAAAGATGAGGAGATTAAGGAGAGATGGAAAGATTATTTTGATAAGCTATTTAATGATAGTCATGCTCAAGATCTTGGAGACTTCTCCATTCCTTTTCATGAGATAAATCGTGACTTCATGCGCAAGATTCAAAAAAAAGAAATTGCAGAGGCTTTGAAGAAAATGAAATCAAGAAGGGCAGTTGGCCCAGATGGTATACCTATCGAGGCTTGGAAATGCTTGGGAGAGAAAGGTTTAGAATGGTTGACAAATCTTTTTAACTTGATTTGGCGAACAAATAAAATGCCTAATGAGTGGAGGAAGAGTACTTTGGTGCCTTTATATAAGAATAAGGGTGATATACAAGATTGCACAAACTATCGTGGTATAAAACTCATGAGTCATACTATGAAACTTTGGGAGAGGGTGATTGAGTCTAGGTTGAGGAAGGTTGTCATGATATCGGAGAATCAATTTGGTTTTATGCCTGGAAGATCAACTATGGAAGCTATACATCTTCTTAGACAACTTCTTGAAAGATATAGAGAGAGGAACAAAGATTTGCATATGGTTTTTATTGATTTAGAGAAGGCATACGATAGAGTACCTAGGGACGTTCTCTGGTGGACAATGATGAAGAAAGGTGTTTCTCTCAAGTACATTAGTATAATTAAAGATATGTATGAAGGAGTAGTAACCAATGTCCGCACTTGTGGAGGGGTGACAACCAATTTTCCGATAGCGGTTGGGTTACATCAAGGATCTGCTTTAAGCCCTTTCCTATTTGCGATAGTGATGGATGAGCTTACGAGATCAATTCAAGAGAATGTACCATGGTGTATGTTGTTTGCTGATGATATTGTTTTGATTGATGAGTCTAGAGCTGAGGTTAATGCTAAGTTAGAATTATGGAGACAAACATTGGAAGCTAGAGGTTTTAAGTTGAGTAAGAGTAAGACTGAATATATGGAATGTCGGTTTAGTAAGCAACGAAGTAGTGATGGGAGTGTAGTGAAGCTTGGTGAGCAAGAAATACCGGTGAATGATTATTTCAAATATTTGGGATCCATCATTCAGAAGTATGGAGAAATTGATGGAGATGTAAATCATGGGATAAAGGTTGGGTGGATGAAATGGAAAAGTGCAACTGGAGTGTTGTGCGATCGTAGAATGCCATTGCGGTTGAAGGGAAAGTTTTATAGGACGACTATTAGACCCGCTTTACTATATGGTACGGAATGTTGGGCTACCAAGAGACATCATATTCAAAAAATGAGTGTAGCTGAGATGCGGATGCTTAGATGGATGTGTGGAAATACAATAAAAGATAAGATTCGGAACGAGGAGATACGTAAGATGGTAGGTGTTGCACCCATTGAAAATAAGATGCGAGAGAATCGTTTACGGTGGTTTGGACATATTCGGCGAAGGCCTAATGATGCTCCAGTTAGAAGGTTGGAGAAATGGGAAAATATATTAGTTAAAAGAGGTCGGGGCAGGCCTAGGAAGACTTGGATGAAGATTATAGGAAAGGATATGAATGCTTTGAACCTCACCGAGGACATGGCATTGGATAAAAATGATTGGAGGAAAAGGATTTATGTGGAAGACCCAAAATGAAATTTCTTTTTTAGTTCATATCGCTAACCCCAATTGTTTTGGGATGAAGGCATAGTTGTTGTTGTATGTTGTAGGGTTTAGGGTTTAGGGTTTAGGGTTGTAGGTTTTTGTGTTTAGGGTTTAGGGTTGTAGGGTTTTAGGTTTTAGGATTTAGGGTTTAGGGTTTTATGTTGTAGGGTTTTTGGGTTTTATGTTGTAGGGTTTAGGGTTTAGGGTTTAGGGTTTTAGGGTTTTATATTGTAGGGTTTAGGGTTTTAGGGTTTTATGTTTTAAGGTTTAGGGTTGTAGGGTTTTATGTTGTAGGGTTTAGGGTTTTAGGATTTTATGTTGTCGGGTTAGGGTTTAGGGTTTAGGGTTTAGGGTTTAGGGTATAGGATTTTAGGGTTTAGGGTTTGAATTTCATGACAGCTAAATAGGTCTCATAAACAACCCAATACAATCACTCCCCCACCGAAACCCATCACACAAATCGAGACATTGTTCAGATTAGATAAAGTAAAAATTGAGGTAACTTCATAAATACAAATCAATTTATAAATCGCTATGATGTTTATTGGTAAACTACAAATCTAGGTAACTTAATAAATACAAATTGACTTACAACCAAAATACTTTAAGTTTTATCATTTAACAATATTTGTCCTATTGCAATTTGCCGTTACGGGCTTTGTCAATGTGAACGATATGTTCTATCACGATTTACATAATGACTAATTCATAAATGGCGAAAAAGAAAAACAATAAAATCGAGATAATGTTCAGCCTAGATAAAGTAAAATCGAGGTAACTTCATAAATACAAATCGTTTTATAACTTGATACTGATTTAAGTAACATATGCAAATTGATTTATGCTATCGTGATTTGCGTTGACGAGCATTGTCTATGTGAATGATTTATCCTATCACAATTTACACAATTACAGATTCATAAAATGCAGAAAAGAAAAATAATAAACAAATCAACATGATGTTTAGACTTAGTAAACTACAAATAGAGACTTAGTTGCAAATCGATTTTACTGTAACGATAAGTGCTATCGCAATTTGCTTGATATGTCCTATCGCATTGACTAGTTTTGTAAAAGGCAGATAAAATAATATATTTTTTATTTAATTAATGTGCAATACAATTAATTTGCGTACAATGGTTGAAAATGGGCAGTAGGTGAAATGACATTTCCTTTATACATGAATGACATGTCGCACAAATTCAGGACGGTGTCGCTTCGCTTTGCTTCATGATTAAGAAACAGACGAACCAGTGTTTCGTTTATAAATGACATGTTCGTGAATCGAACATATAACCTATTTCATCGCAAAGAGAGTATCAATATCGAGGAAGGAGACGACAACGGCTATACGGCCAACGATGGCGATGAAGGAGACGATGACAGCTACACGGCCAATGATGGCGATGACGACAGCTACACGACCAGCGATGGCGATTCAGGCGTATATTGTCTAAAACTCGTGATGAGTTTCTTCAACATTTGCCTCTTTTATTGTGTATTGTAGAAAAAAATTTCAATGTCGTTTATTGAATATTCTGCTCATGTCAGTGGAACATCAACAAAAAAAGGTACCCAAAAACTCTACAAAGAGCTTCAAGAGAACATCAATCGGCTGCAAGATGAATTTACAGAAGGAAACACTATCAGTAATTTTATACGTATGAAACCACTATCAGTTATATATCTATGTATGCCATGCGTATGTATGTTAACAAGTTCATATTTGTTGTAAACGAAATATATCTGATTTCGTCATGTATATTAAAAGTAACGCAACAAGCAATACTAGACGCATCGTCACACCTTATTTCATGGTATATCAGTTCTCTTATTTGTTTATTTTTTTATTATTTACTCTTGTTGCTTCGTGTTTTAACCTTACTATTATGACTGTTTTGTTCAACAGACTTACGCCCGCCGAAAGCCATACTCTATTGGATTTCAAGATGCACTACCATGTTGGAGTAATGATGATCACTAGAGATACTTTTGGTCAAGTAAAAAGGTAAGTGAAGAAATGACTTGTCCAAGGTTTAAGCCTAATAGTCCTAACATGATTTGTACTATCGATTTGTAAGATATTGTATCGATTTGCAGATATTGATTCCTACACTCTGGCAAACTATTGAGCATTGGGTCTTATACGTGATAGATTTACAGAAAAAAACAACTATGGTGCTATAACTCATTAGACTTTCACACTGGTGTACAACGTGACATTATGCATTTGGTAAGTTTCTATCTATAAGTGTATTGTATCTTGTACGGTGGCCCAAAATTTACTTGATTATGCATTAACCATAGGAGGGATTCGTCAAAGACATTTTGAGTGTCGACATTGGCGAGTGGAGTTTGCGTTGTGCACACCATGTTCTTTTACAAAATAATGGCATCGATTGTGCCGTATTTGTAATGAAGTATATTGAAGCAATATACAATAGGCAATAACATGATTTTGTCGTTGTATGCTCTACACTTAAACATGTTTTATTATGCTCTATTATTGAGGACTTATTTTATATATTGGTATAACATTACCTTTTTGTTGCAGGATGATATACCTGGATTTCGCACAAAACTATGCCAAAAATTGATAGAGTTTCTAATTGCGAAAGAGAAAAAAAAAACTCAGCCAACAAGAATACTTAGAAGGTAACGAACGACGTGACTCCCCCAGGAGTAATATGATGTACAAAGATTTCTAACAGATCTTATAAACTGTGTATACAAAATTTGTAAGACTGTATACAAATTATGTGAATCTCTCTGGGTTGAAATAAAATTTCAATTTTACTAAACACGCGAATAAGTTGGACTCTTATTTGTAGCAAAGGCAAATTGTTGTCTCTGACATAGATGTCATTTTGAAAATAGTATTTGTCCTATCGCGATTTGCTTTTGCGAACTTTGTCTATGTGAAAAAATCATTGTAATGTTCTTTCTTCATAAATAAAAATCATAAAAGGGATTAGCGTTGTGTACGGCGAACAAATTGGTGTAATGTTCGCCCTTCGTAAATAAAAATCATAAAAGTGATTAGCATTGTGTACTGTTAACAAATCATTGTAATGTTCACCCTTCGTAAATAAAAATTATAAAGTGATTAGCATTGTGTACTATGAACAAATTGTTGTAATGTTCGCCCTTCGTAAATGAAAATCATAAAAGTGATTACCGTTGTGTACAGTGAACAAATCATCGTAATGTTCGCCCTTCGTAAATGAAAATCCTAAAAGCAATTGTCGTTGTATACAGTGAACAAAACATTGTAATGTTTGTCGTTCACAAATGAAAATCCTAAAAGCGATTAGCGTTGTGTCCAGTAAACAAATCGTTGTAATGTTCGCGATTGCTTTTATGGTCTTCCTATTGCGATTTGCACAAAATTTGATAAGTGGCTTAATTGATTCGATCGTATGAAGGCTACGTGCTATAGCAATTTGTACGATATGTTCTATAGTGATTTACACAATGACTGATTCAATTATACAAATCAAGGTCGCATTTAGAATTAGTAAAGTATAAATCGAGATAAGTTCAACGATACAAAACGAGTTAACTTCTTAAATACAAATTGATTTCATTCACAAACACAAACAAAGACATATCGTTGTTGTGGTAACTTCATCACTACAAATCCACATGATTTACAACCACATTCATTTATAAAAAATATTAGTATTGCAGCCCACGTTCGACACCAGTATGAAACCCACGTTCATCGTCGAATTCATTTCCTGTTGCAAAGCGATTCTATATGCAGTTGAGGATACATTCTCTGCAAGCAAATGAGCTCATTAGTAATTGTAGCCCACTGCACCATTTTTCTCACCACTCTTGTGCACTACTTTATAGAGAAGTATGGCGGCAGAGCTGACAAAGTTGCATAATGTATGGATGCCAACAGGCAGAGAAGATGAATCTGCACGACTGTAGCATATTTGTCATGAAGTATATCAAAGATTAGGCAGATAGTTTTCCAACTGTGAAGAATATATACAAAGAAGATAACCACCATAATCATCATCGAAGATTATCCAGTTCTTTTCTCACGGCGTGAAACAACTAGGATATCAGCACAGGTAAAAGAAACACAGAAGAACAAAGAAGAAAGAAAAATATAAGAGAGAAGAAGAAGAGAAAGAAAAAAAAGAAAAAGATAAAGGCGGTGGAGAAAAAAGGAATTGAAGAAAAAGAAGCTGCACTGTTGCAGAATAGAGCAAGAGAGGTTAAATAGATTAAGGTTTTAGACCTAAAGAACGGGTCGGGTAGTGTAGGGTTTTACATAGAATAGGGTTTTACACAGATCTATATTAGGGTTTTATATAGATTTGGGTTTTACGCACGTGTACCTCTTCTTCTTTTTCTTATGTCGTTCTTTTTTCTTCTCCTACTTCTTAATTCTTCTTCTTATGTTCGAAACAATTTGTGCCATCGCGATTTACACAATGAGTGATAAAAGGATGAAACGATTTGCACAAACGTTGATAAAAGGCTGAAACACTTTTGTCCTATCGTGACTTTGCTATTATGGGAGTTGTTTATGTCAACGATATGTTATATAGCGATTTACGCAATGACTGATAAAAGATGAAAAAAAGGAAGGAAAAATGAATCGACACGATGTTTATTTGTAAACTACAAATCGATTTACAACTTGATACCAGTTTAATAACAGTTGCAAATCAATTTCACTGTAACGATTTGTACAACCATGGACATAAAGCAGAAAAGATTTGTTCTATCGTGATTTGCTTTTACGGGCTTTCTCTATGTCAACGATATGTTATATAGCGATTTACACAATGACTGATAAAAGAAGAAAAAGAGGAAGGAAAAATAAATTAACATGGTGTTTATTGGTAAACTACAAATTGATTTACAACTTGATATCAGTTTAAGTAACAGTTGCAAATCGATTTCACTGTAATAATTTGTACAGTCACAGACATAAAGTAAAAAAGATTTGTCCAATCGCGATTTGCTTTTACGCGCTTTGTCTATGTCAATGATATATTATATAGCGATTTACACAATGACTAATAAAAGATGAAAAAGAGAAAGGAAAAATAAATCGACACGATGTTTATTGGCAAACTACAAATCGATTTACAACTTGATACTGGCTTAATAACAGCTGCAATTTATTTCACTATAATGATTTGTATAGCCATGGACATAAAGCGAAAAAGATTTATTCTATCGCGATTTGCTTTTACGGGCATTGTCTATGTCAACGATATGTTATATAGCGATTTACACAATGACTGGTAAAAGAAAAAAAAGAGGAAGGAAAAATAAATCGACATGATGTTTATTGGTAAACTACAAATCGATTTATAACTTGATACTGGTTTAAGTAACAGTTGTAAATCGATTTTACTGTAACGATTTGTACAACCACGGACATAAAGTGAAAAAAATTTATCTTGTCGTGATTTGCTATTATGAGCTTTGTCTATGTCAACGATATGTTATATAGCAATTTGCACAATGATTGATAAAAGACGAAAAAGAAAAAGAAAAAATGAATCGACACGATGTTTATTGGTAAACTACAAAACGATTTACAACTTGATACAACTTTAATAACAATTGCAAATCGATTTCACTGTAACGATTTGTACAGTCATGGACATAAAGCGAAAAAGATTTGTTCTATCGCGATTTACTTTTACGGGCTTTGTCTATGTCAACGATATGCTATATAGTGATTTACACAATGACTGATAAAAGAAGAAAGAGATGAAGGAAAAACAAATTGACACGGTGTTTATTGGTAAACTACAAATCAATTTACAACTTGATATTGTTTTAAGTAACAACTACAAATCGATTTTGCTGTAACGATTTGTACAACCACAAACATAAAGCAGAAAAGATTTATCCTATCGTGATTTGCTTTTACGAGCTTTGTCTAGGTCAACGATATGTTAAATAGTGATTTACACAATGACTGATAAAAGATGAAAAAGAGAAAGAAAAAATAAATTGACGCAATGTTTATTGGTAAACTACAAATCAATTTACAACTTGATACCGGTTTAAGTAACAGTTGCAAATCGATTTTACTGTAACGCTTTGTACAGCCACGGACATAAAGCGAAAAAGATTTGTATCGTGATTTACACAATGACTGATAAAAGATGAAAAAGAGAAAGAAAAAATAAATTGTGATGATGTTTATTGATAAACTACAAATCTAGGTAACTTGATAAATACAAATCGACTTACAACCAAAATTCTTTAAGTTTTATAGAATAACAGTTTTTGTCCTATCACGATTTGTTTTTACGATTTATACATGTGAAGGATACATATTACAACGATCGAACATGCAGGAAAGACAATCAAATACAATTATGTAGCTAAAGAATTCACATGTGATTTCTGTGTTGCATTGCTTGTATTTGAATTGAACTGAGTTTGTCATAAAACTGAACAATATAAGGCATTATATTGAGTTTAACAAGAAATACAAACATACGCTCAACATTGATTACATACCAAAAGACTTGTAAAACTGATGCCTTTGTTCCACTGAAACTGGTTGGGAGGATTGAAGGCCACAACGTTGGAGTGCACATTTGTAGGGTATTGTTGCATGTTGAAAATTACACAAGTTAGATATTGATAAGCTGCACGTAATGCAAAATACTTGGGAAGCAATATAATAATGTATTACATACCTGTTCATGCGAAGGGCTTAGTTGGTTTTGCTTAGAGGTTGGTTGTTTCTTAGACCTTTTCTTGCCAACCAATTCTAGTGAACCTTTTGTCCTCTGACGACTGCAATCAGAGGCAAGTTTCCTTTTAATATCCTTCACTACGTGAATATTTCTATCATAATCTACATCATTGACTCCTGATTTGTTGAAAATGATGTTTACGGTTCGACGCAATTTCTCATGTGGGTTAGAAAAAGCATGATTTTCTCCTTCGTTGTTCACTCCCATTTTCTTAGAATGCTCTTCATGAGCTGCAATGGACTAGTGGTGAATTAACTACACATTTTTAAGTAAATCCCTTGACACTTTTCTCATGCATACGTAGGCTTCTTCACTTTTTGATGTCAAATCTGCAACATGCATAAGTGCCCTACATAGTTGTTGGTAATGGGAGGCTATGTGACACTTCTCATCAACACCAGATGGACTGACATTATTTATATCCAGCAGTTCAATCTTTGCTTGTCTCGTCCATTTTCACATTAAATATGATCCAGGTATTTTTTCTATATTCTGTTGATTAAGTGTCTTTAATGCATGACGACATAAAATACCTTTGAATTCATACACTTTGCACGTACATTCAACTATTCTGTTGTCAGCATTGTACATAACAAGTGCTTCTTGCCTTTTCGGATGCTCTTCACCCTCCCATACCATATGGTATTTGTGCATATTCTTGGTTTGCATACGTCCTTCTATGTTGCAGTTCATGACCTTTATAACCTCCTTCTTAATCCATTTAAATACAGTTAGTGTATACACATTTACAGGTTGCATCAATATTTCCATGTCCAAAGTTACTGAGCATGTGTTGAAGCATTTAATATCTTGTTCAAGCTCATTTTGTCTAAGACCGTCTACAAATAATTCATATTGTTCCATGAAGCGAAACATTGTTAAACATGAATAAATGGTTTTCTTCAGTGTGGCATGCACAGATTTAGCTCTGTGTGCTTATCATATATGGACAAAAGTATTGTCTTCCATATGCCAATGCTCACTTCTCTTTGTCTGCATATAAATTTTTTAACCACACACAGTCTTCAAGGTCATACATGTAAATCATTTCCTCCCAATCAGACATAAAGGTGACTTCGTCTACGCTCTCAAGTACACACCTTGTAAACTTTTTATCAAACCATGTCTTCTGATTAAATATGTGTTCTATGTTCTTTGTTGCATTTTGAAAGATATGCCACAAACAGAGGTGATGGTGTGCATCTAGCCATACATGAGACACTGCAGCCGTAATTGCATGATCACCATTTGTAAGTACAGCTTCAGGGTGCTTCCCATGCATTGTCTGTGTTAGTACTCTAAACAACCACTCAAAGCTTTCCTTGGTCTGGTCATACAAAAAAGTGTCGCCTAATATGCAACTATATGAGTGATTGCTCACTCTGACAAACAACGCAAATGACCATTGTTCAGTATTAATTTTTACTGTTATATAAAAAATAAGTACATCATTGAAGCATTCATAATCTACTATTGACTTTGAATCTAACCAAAAAATATTTACAGCATATCCATCTTCATCCAGTTGCATTGCACTAAAGAAACCAGGGTCATTGCTTGATTTCTTTTGTAAGTAATAAACCAAAGAACATATTTCTCCTTTATTCATGTTATATGTCCTCTTCCTTTTCAAGTGGTTTCTTAGATCCATAGGTGTAAATGAAATATTCTCGCGACCACCATCTATGTGCACGCACAAATTATATGTCTTCCTTGGTGCAATGTCAGCACTATCAGCAATTGCAGCATGTGCTTCAGTTGCTTTACGATATGACATTAACATAGGACTCATATGTGAAGCTGCTAATTCATAGTTATGATCACTTATTAAAGTATGAACTACATATTTCTCATTCGAAAGTCTTCTTAACACCATTCTCGTTGGACAACCACATCTTAAATGTAGCTTGCTTCTTGTTGGATTTCCACTTGACTTCTTCCAACCTTCCTTAGAACAAACATATATCTTTCTCATCACAACACCCTGCGCATTTTTTGACAAAGAATACCTTCTAACACTAAAGCCAAGTTTTAATGCATAATCATTGAAAATTTTATATGCAGCTTTCTCATTATTAAATTGCATTTCTTCTACGGGAACAGAGTTAAGTATACTATCATGTACATTCCCAGTGCCTTCACCTTTATCAAGTGTATTGTCATGATCGTCTACCTCATTATCGAATTGCATTCCTTCTGCTGTAAGATTCAAGTCAAGAGTGAATCCAATGCCTACACTCTTCTTATCATGTGCATTATTAGTGCACATGTTCACTTCTTTAGGTGCGTCATTAGTACAGATGTTCACTTCTTCTTAACTTTCCACTGATTAAGATACATCATCTTCACTGCAATCAGATGATAAGCTCACTACTGTCATAAGCAAGATATCAATTTGTGTTAGCCAGCGCATTCGTTTACTGTGATTTACTCAAGATGCATATAACAATGGATAGGGATTAGTTAAGCAAGTCAAAGAAATGATTGAATGAATCATAGTATTTACTTATACTATGCATCGACTTGTTATTTACCATGCCAATAAAAGAAATGATTTAACGTATATGTGTTGATGATAGTGATTCATGTGAGAGCGATTTAATTATATGTACGACGTTGTGAAGTGATTTCAATAGAAATCACTAAAATTAACAATAATTTGAATAGGAAAATCGTCACCACAGGCGCGCAATAATGTATTTCCGCACGCACAGATTTTTAAATCATACTACAAATATCTTACAAATCGATACTAGAAAACACATAATATCTTACAAATCGATATATATATCGCATAATATATTACAAATCGATATGACAATTCAGCATAATGGCTTACAAATCGACACTATAAAACACATAATATCTTACTAATTGATATACATACCACATAATATATTACAAATCGATACAGAAATTCAGCATAATAGCTTACAAATCGATATTAACAAATAATACAATATCTCATAAATCGGTATTATGTTACTACAACCACGATTTGCGTTACATTGCATATACTGAGTGAATGGACGATATCAGATGAGGTAGAGGCCCTTCCTTGCTTTTGTAAACAAACATTCTTGTCAACAGATCCCATAGCCCTACAAATATCTTTAATTTTCCAACCGTCAAAAATACATCCACCTGCAATAACAAAACAATGCCTTAATGGTACTCACGATGACATACGTTCTTCAACAATAGCATGATGACATGGAAAGCTACTCACGACGCCTTAATGGCACTTCTTGGAATGTTTGTGTGTCGTTGCTTTTTTTCACACTGCCTAACGAAAACGAAGAAGTAGAGAAGATTGTAAAAAGATATGGACGATAAATGCCCCTATGACGACCACCAATAATCGAACCAGTCGATCAATTTATAGTTATCTCCACGAGGTAGGAACGAACCCGGGAATGTTTTGTAACACAAGGCACGAACGAGAAGGCGGCAATGTATTGTAACACAGGCTAAAACCCAAGACGGGAACCTGGACTGAGGACGACGGCAAAGGGTGCTCCGACGGCAGCAAACGACGACAAAGGGTGCTCTGACAGCAGCAAACGACATTAAAGAGTGCATCGTCAAAGGGAGCTCCTATTACAGCAGATGGTGCGTCATCAAAGGGTGTTCCGCTGGCAGCATAGGAGTTTACTGCTTAGGGCGAAAACAAAATGTTTGGACTTTTTGAAGATTTAAGATCAGAACTCCCTTTTTTGGATGGAGGACATTTTTGTCCTTTTCTTGAACTATCGTTTCATGACGAGAATGATTGGAAAAGGATACTTAAGTCTTTGCAACCGCACCGGACTCCGATGTCAAGTGATGTCGACACACACGGGGATACGAGACCCACATGCTTATATATGTGGCGCTCATTCGGACCCCCGAACATGCACTGTAGAAAACCGTGCATCTTCGGGGAAGAACACACAACACCCTCTCGCTCAAGTGATCAGGTTTGTGTTGGGTTTTGATTCAATCCAAACCTATATATCTGAACATGCTGGCTTGAATATTATTCTGATTGGCTCAAACATGGCTTGTGTAACATGTGAGTCAAGGTTGTGCCATGCATGCTTGGCATTCTCAAAATTCAGGATCTGATCGGCCACACCTAATTAACTCGGTGAGTTGGGAAAGTCTCAATTTTTTATTTATTTTATAAAAAATAAATACTATACATATATTTTATAAATACAAACATTTGTCAAATAGTATATTCATTTGAAATATGAATTATATATATTTGTGTGTGTGACTGTGTGTAGGTATGGGAAATGAAAACCTGCAAAATGGGCACCGTGCTAAATGAAACATGTTAATAGATTTTCAGTGTTTTATGTGATTCACATGCTTTTTTTTATAAGAATCACTTCTTGGATCATTTGATTCTGATCCATGGATAGATTTTTATAAGGTTTTAAAAATCAACAGCCTACATTTTTCATAATTTTTTTAGGCTTCAAAATTTTCATAAATTTTTGAGGTATCAAATACTATTTTACCTAGAGAAAGAAACAGATGCTGTAAAGACTAAAGACAGAGAGGAACACCTGGTTTACCTGACTGAGTGGACAGGTTCACAGAGAGCAAGAACAAGTTACACTGCTCGAACTTGGGCAACTCATATGGCATATTGCAACTGATCGACCTAAATTAATGCTCAAGCTGCACCAAGTCTTTTAGGAGACTGACTCATTCGGTCCATGCTAAATCTGCACTCATCTAGCTTCCTAATTCAATAGCCATGCCATCATTGAAGTAACCGTCTATAAAAGGGTTCAATCTTTGCTGAATATCATCTAGACAATTTTATTAGCTTATGTAAGATCATTGCATGTTAACTAGCTTGTGCCATCGAGCAATTATTTTGCACAAGATAGGTTATGAGAGAAAACAAGCAACAAAAGAATGTAAGCCAAATTTATGCAGTCGGTCATTGTGTTTAAATTGTTGCTGTGGGTTCAATCGATTTCTATTTTTTTTAGTGTAAAAAGTGTCGATTTCTATTAAACCAATCATGCTGAACGCATCTATATGGGGTTGGAATTTCAAAAAAAAAACACCAGAAATCCAATATCATGTCTCATTTAACACGATACCCATTTTGTAGGTTTTCATTTCTCACACATGCATGCACAGTCAAGCCATTAGGTTTAATGAAATAGATGGGCTGACTCAAGCTGACTCGGCCAACTTCAGCCCCTAGCCAAGTCAAGTTGATCTCTTGGCTCAGTTAAGTTCCAGTACAAGGAAACTCTGTCAATTCATGATTTGAATCACTGAGTTTGCCAACTATGGTTTGGGTTACGATTTTTCTCAGATATATATCCAATCCATCCTGGCTGATCTGAGTGTTTTGTATGTTTTTTGAAGTAAAAATTAGATGTTGTGAACACATCTTTAAATTACACAGGTCAGAATTGGGCTTCCAATTTCTCGATCTGGCATGACCCAAACACGAATTTGAACCCATCTGCTGCTATTTTGGTAGGGTTCATGTGCACCCTGATGAGTCGGATACTTTAACCATTCACAGCTAAGTGCAACAATATCGATTGGATTATAAGATTATAGGAGCGTTCACTACATCGTCATGAAAGTCTCCTCGGTGCACTCCCTCAGAGATCGATTATATGACCGGCTTTTTTTTTTTTGTGTCCCAACCAATCTCTGTCCAAAGACGTGGCGGCCCATTGAGGGGCGCGGAAACTTGGTCATGGACTCAGTAATTTTGGCTGTCTTGAAAGGATCGATTCCCCCCTAAACATGCAAGCTTAAGTGGCTTAGATTGGGACCAACTAAGTCACGATTGATACACCAGCCTTGATTAGCTAGTCAGGCAGAGTTTGGTCTAGCTTGCTTGGTTCATAGCAAATTGGTTATGACATGCTCCAAGCGGAAAAGATTTCACAAAGTTTTGAACATGTTAGAAGGCTAACCAAGTCTCACCGAATCACTGTGGATGCAGCCGACCCCGAGCTTGCTGCTTGCAAGTCTCTGTGCATTGATATGGATCAACGTGGTGAGGCCAAATAGGGCTTGATCCATTGTAATAAAATCTAGTGCATTTGATGTATGAATCTTAGCTTCAGCAAGGCAAGCAACTGTTCATTTATTCATCCAGCTCAATGCAATGCTGTTTACAAGGAGATCAAATGATCTCTTATATGGTGACAGCTATGGCTGGTAAACGAGCTGAATGAACAGAGATTGAAGTGTTCAAGCTTGGCTCATTCTTGTGGCGAGCCAACACAAGTTAGAACTTATAATGAGCTCGAGTTAAGCTGGCTTGTATATAGAAAAATACATCGTTTTAGAGATGAGAGAAATAGGATTATAAAAAATTACATGTAAAATATGCATAAAATATATCTAAAATATATTTCTTACTACCTAATGAGCTTCTACAAGTCAAGCCGAGCCGAGTACCTGTTGTTCATATTCAGCTTATTGAGCCTTATTTTACGAGTTTGAATGAGCTCTTTAGGAGCCGAAGATGAGTCAAGCAACGAGCAGCTCACCTTGTTTCTCAGCCTTAGTCACAGCCAATCACATGGGAGCATTCAATGGGGTCCCACTGCAACAGAATTCAGACCGAACTGAAAATGCTGTGATGTGAGAGTCTGTCACTACGTAGGAGATGAGTTAGGAGATCATTGGATCGGGGTTCTGACCGAATAGGAGATGAGTATGGAGATCATGGATCTGGGTTCATGCATGTCTCACATGTGTGCATAAAGGGCATTTAAGGCACGTTTGATGCCACGCGATGGCCGTGATTTTGGATGGCGCACATGTCAAAACAAACTACGGATGCACGCAATGCTCATTCAACATGTCTCAAGAACGGGTTTTTTTCTTTGTTTTTTATTGATTATGGGTTTTTTATTGTCATTGATTAGGATTTTTTCTTTGATTTTCTTTGGTTTATTTATGATTTATTTTCTTGCATTTTAGGATTTTACGGTTTTTACATTTGTATATAAAAAATATATAAATTCTTTTTTTTTCTCAAATTACCCAAAATGTAAACTTTTTTTCATACTTGAATCCAATTTGAAATCCTTATTTGGGGCTACAATCCATAACTTTTTGATAAGCTTTCGTAATTAGATCCAATATGACACTGATTAAAGTATTTATATATTAATAAAATATCAATTCTTATTTTTTTCTCAAATTACCTAAATTTAAAATATTTTTTTGTTTTTAGATCCACGAAGTTAAAATCCATAATAAACATGTTAAAACACTCATATGGTTGGGCAGGTGGAGCTATACGATTCAAAATAAAGTGATGTGACTCATTATCCATATGTGTTCAAGTTGTTTGTAGAGCATAAAAACCAAACGTTGGACACAAGGAACACAACTTCTTGTCCGGTCCAAACAAATGTTGGACTTGGTACAATTGTTACAGAACATGTGTTATGTCCATTTTGTTCGTTCATTCTGTCTAATTTTGGACAAGGCATCAAACAAGCCCTTAAGGAACATGGACAACGCAAAGTGATGGGTGCAAGAGGGTGCTGGTGGATCTATATATGGGTCGGACTGATCATTGGAATTTGGTGAAGGTTTTTTTTTCACTTGTAAGCAACAACCAGATCACATAAAGGTAGGCGCTTTCCCGTTTTGAGATTGGTGAAGATGCATTAAAAAGGGAGTGTTGGACATCGGGCAGCCTATCAAACCGGTTTTGTGGTCTCCCGCCTAATGTGATAGAATTGGTGTGTATCGGCCTGTATTGGTTGATATATAGGCATGTATAGGCAGAAAATTGATATGCTGCCTGAATCGGCTATTTTTTAATAAATGTAAAAAAAAATAACAAAAAATAAATGTTTTAATATTATTTAAAATTTATTTTAATGGTTTTAATATGTGTCACATTATGATCGACATGTAATATTTTATTATTATTTTTGGGCCGATACAGAACTATTCACTCGAGTATCTGTGTGTCGGACTATACAGCTCAATCGGTGGCCAAACGATTCAGGTCCGATACTGACAACATTGATCCGGCCTGAAAGGGGGGGATTGGAGTGTGGATCGGGTCCAAGGAACCTTGGATGTCATTCAGTAGCCACACGCAGAAGCTCACCAATAGAGTGGCCCCGATTGGATGCACCCCACAAGTCCTTGTGATGCCGTTCACTTTGTAGATGAAAGTCATCGACAGCTACAAAATAGACGGCCAGGATTTGTTTAAAATATAAAATGTTTGCCGTAATTTTTAGTGTTGTCCATCTTGGCGACGAACAGCTTCTATGATTCCTGGGACCTGAAACCTCTATGATTCTTGGGACCTGATCCATGGGGCTTGTACCCAAAATTCTAGATAAAGCACAACTTACATGGGCGTAGGGTTGATGAAATATTTGTATTTGGGCTTGGTCTCGGGCCTAGTAAATTTTGAGTTTTTGTAGTTGGTCCAAGATGAATCCTCATCTATGCAAGCAAGATATAGTGACAAAAGTTTAAAACGGTGATTTATCGCCATGATTTTTTCGTGAGATTTTGAAAACAAAAATTTATCTCGCATTTTTTTCGGCAAAATATCGTCTAAAATAAATAAATTAAGTTTTAAAAAGTACGAGGCAAAATAAAAACATTTAAAAATGATACAGGTTTAAGGTCTTGTTGAAACTTCAAACTTTTAATTTTCACGCTGGATTTTAGGAACATTTAAAGCCATTAATTTCTAAGATGAATTTTAAGAAACGAATTCTATTCTCAACACCTTCCAAAGATGCATTTTTTAAGACTCGTTTGATGTTCTTGGTAGCTGAGAGGACGGTTTAATAGCATTGAATGAGAGAGAGAGAGAGGGAAGGATGCATTAAAGAACAGTTTAATGAGATTGTATTCACCCAAAAATAACGTTGTTAGTACTTAGTGCATTTTAATTAAATTTAAATTTAAAGCAGTTAACTATCTCTGTTTTTTAAAATCTCGTTACTAAAACGTAAATATCGAGATAAAAATACGATATTTAGATTTTGACGAAAATACCGTGATATTTTACAATTAACACTGTATTTTGAAGTTTAAAACGGTGAGGAAATATATCGTGTTTTTTTTGCGATATTTTCAAAATAAATCAGATAATTGTCACAATGAAGCAAACAGTATCTAATTTTAATTAAACTGATAATCAAAATTGCATGACTTTTGTGCCATCGAAAGATTTGTTCTAAGAGCTACACTGAATTACTTATTTGAGCTTATCAACCACTTTTCAAGGTTATTTTAAGGTCATTTTTTCACGATAATCAGCTTTAATCTTGCTACCTGTATAGTAAGATTTGATTGGATTATCATTCTATTTAGCAAAGTTTAAAGCAGATCCAAAATGCAATATGATAATGGCATTTGATTGCATTGTCAAATAAGATTTACCTGACTTGATAGATACCCCGTTTTAACTATTAAAGAAATTCAACTCTACTTGGTTAAACGTCTAAATTGCATAGGACAAGAATAGGCATTGGTTGTTAAAAATAGATTAGAAGTTTTTGTAAAAGCAAATCAAACCTAAAAGCTGCCTCTTAAAAGGATAGGCTTTAGGCATTCCCTACTCTTAGTTTCTTTATACTTCTTAAGTTTGCACTCTTTTTTAAGAGCTTAAGAATTTAAATCATTGAGATCTGGATTTATAGTTGATTTCAGCTTAACCATATTTTGCTTTTAAATAAAGCCAAACCCTAGTGGCAGATTCCTGATTAAATTAAAGCTATAAATTATAGACTATTTAGGGATAACAAGTTTAAACGAAATAAATACAAGTAAATATATTTTCACGTAAACATTAAAATGCATGAACTCTTGTTTGTGGCATCGAAATTGTAACACAAGCCTAATATATAGAAACACATTGCGAAAGGTTTGACCAATGTAGTCACTTCACCCTAGGCAACATAACTAACATTAACTCTTCTTCGCACATAAATATATGGATAAGAACTAAACAAATATGTTTATGATCAAAGTTTTGCTTAGCTAGTCATTATTCAAAGATAACTAATAAGTATAGTTTACTAACCATTGACCTTCACACATATCAAGATGCCTTGGTAACTCTAAGAGACAATAGTATATTTAGTGCAAGCATGTTTACGCTACATGGCCTTTATTTTTTTAAGGCCCTAGATTGAATTCCATATTAATAATGTTAAACTTACACCACTCGACCAAGTTGTTGAGACATCAACTTGCAATACATCCAACCTCTTAAAACTTTGGGATTTCACCTAAGACCTTAAGCAAACTCAAATTGCATACAATGACGAACTATAAAAAGAGGAAACCCAATATTTTATTTCGTTCAAACACGCATAGATTTTATAATAATACATCATGCAAGAACTTATGGAAAACCAGCCCACAAGGGCTCCACTCATGTAGCAGGGACGACTTGTGAATGCCACCAATCAATTTGCAGAAACGCCATGAGTACCTGGTCGTGCTGGCTCAGCCTGTCATACCTACGGTCGTCCTGCCGGCATGCAACATATAACTCCGAGGCTAGGGCCCCCTGCCCCCGGGGCTTATGTTACGCGTTGGCTTGCGCAAAGGGGCAACATCCATAGAATTCTAGCAGCCAAGGCCCCACCCCACTACACCAACCCCCCTTGGGCCTCTCTCACTAAGTTTATTAGCAAAAAACTCAGGTAGTGCAACCAGCTTTGCGACAAAGGACATGAACCTATGGGCTTCGAGCTTGTGAGTAGTGATGTCCTGCCAACTTGGTGATGTTTATTAGTCACCCTTACCAGATGATCCGAGGCCTTGTGGGTACTGGCCACCTATCTCGCATCGGTCTAAATTAAGAAAGGTTGGCCACTCACCCACCAACGGGGGCTCTGCTTGCCTGGTAGGAGCAGCTAGTGCAACGTCGCCTTGTATTGGGATGTTGCAGGTTCAAAACCCAATGGTATAGTTGTATAACTGGTATGGGTCTGCCTAACATCAGCTCGCCTTTCAAAAAAAAAATTTTGTTGGCCACTCATCCGAACCCGTGACAACATAGAGGATGAAAGATGCATGAGAAGAGTCATGCATGTATACACCCAGATGGTATGCTGACCAAAGAATTCAATTACCATATAGTTCAAATCCTATTAATGCGCACAATTTTGAAACATTGAATTTATTTTGTAAATGATCAATTTGTACTGAGCTTAGTAGGTTTTAGAGTTTAAATTCTCTGACTATAGATTTTGAAAGCTTCTTTATCTTAACGAGCCAGCTCAAGCTCAAGCTCAACTCATTTAACTCAGGCTCGTCATGAGTGCAAGCTTGGCTCCGCTTGCACAAAGATGAGCCGAGCTTGAACACCATCTCTTGGGTTTATTGGGTTCAAAACACAAAAGTGCTTGCACATTTCCTGTGTGCAAATGATGTCAATGTGCAAAGAGTCATTCACACACCTGAAGATGAAATTCCAATTCATAGGGTCGTCGCCCACGTGAAATGGAATCACAAAATGAATCAGATTTGATTCATTTATACACAAAAACCATTTTCACACAGTTGCATATATGAAATCGTTTCCATATTGCAAACTTTTACATGTTCACAAAAGGATGTGGGTACATTGGCTTTGCGGCCCACAATACGAGTCCAAATCAAATATGATATGGAATAGAGTGAATTAGAATTGTAAGTAGGGATGGCAGTGGTCAGGGGCGAAATGGGGCCCTGCCCTGCCTCGCCCCGTTTGGACCGGGGATGGAGGTTAAAATCAAAACCCGTGCGGGGATGGACTTACGCTTTCCCCACCCCGCTCCGTCCCAGATCCTTCTTTAGAGATCACAGTGGACCGAGGGGAAATGGGGCCTCACCCCGTTTGGAGCGGGGATGGAGGACATGAAATGGGGGACAGAGGCGGGGATGGAGGTTAAAATCAAAACCCGTGCGGAGATGGAGACGGGGCTGGGGTGGAGACCTTGTCACCCTCCCCAGTCCACTGCCATCCTTAATTGTAAGGGGGGGGCTTATGATTCTGATTCTGGATGCAAATGAGAAAACGGTTCTCATTGGATCCAATGAGAATCATTCTCTCATTTGATTTTAATTGGAGCCAAACAAACATGCCCCAAATTGTGAAGTCTCACAATTGTGAGAATCCGAGTCACATTTGGCCCAAGCAAATGTCCTCATAATCTAAGAAGCTGTAGGAATGAGGAAGCTGGAGATGTGTACAGTCTATCATTTAATATTTATTCGCAATTGAGGTGGGGAATCATAAACAAGGCTGTATGTGAGTTGGGAGAACGTCTGCATAAGCTATTGTATGCTGCGAGGCGTCATCCTTAAAGCTCTTCTATTACTTTTCTTGTTTACTCATCAACACGTACTAAAAATGGGAATCATGGTGATCTCTCATCACCACCCTCCACTGTAACTCTCTAAATTTCTGAAACTTATTATATTATTCTTCTTTCAAAAAAAAATGTCCTCATAATCCAGCAGAAACCCTTCTTTTCTATAAATTGGCACGCATAAAATCCAGACTTCCTTCAAAACATGAGTTCATTCCTGGGTTCAAATCATAGCCAGAAATCTAGTCTTTATCAGGAAATTATTGGTATACAACAATACAAAATATGCTATATGTAAAAACTAAACAAAAATATGAATAATGCTAAAAAAAAAAACTTTGCAAGAAACACCATCACATTAGTATCAGGTTAAGAACAAGCGATATTTTGAAAACATCATGCTTTCTTCTGTATTACATTGGCAGATTGGCGATAATTGTGACCGTGGTTTAAATTAAAAATGTCTAAACCAAGTCTATCATACTTAAATGATCCGACTTGGTAAATTTATCAGGAGGGTAGGTTTAGTCTTTGATTACTGTGGGTTATGAACTGGGTCTGATCAGATACCTAATGTGGGTTATGAACTGGAGTCTGATCAGGCACATTATTGATAGCCTTGTGGTGACAGCTCTAATATTTCCATAAACAGGAAGTACAGCTAAGTTTCCAATACCTCCATTAAGGACACAGAATACCAACTCTATATCATGCCATATGTAGTGAAATCTGTCAATACTTTCTTTTCTTTCTCACTTTTGATAGCACCAAGTTGGGGATAGCGCCTAGTCAGATCCAAACCAGACCCCCCCTGAGAAGATATTGCTTACCAGTCACATTGCACTCAATATATTTACTGAACTACTAGTTTAAAATTATTTCTAATTTGGGCTGGCATAGACAATATTTGGATAGTACATCCATTTTGATGGAAGAATGGCAATCATGTTATACTTAACTTGATGGGTAGTTTACATATAGGTGCCTAATATATGTTGAATTTACATTTGGCCGCCTCGGGTTTTAAATGTTTACGAATAAACACTTGCCTCTTTAAGAAATTGCTCAGATGACCCTCCAGATAAAATTGGAACATCTGTGCGACATATGTCTGCTATAAGGCTTCTAACAGAACTCGCGACCACCGCTAAAGATATTTTTAATGGCGGTGCATGTGCCATTAATAGTGCGCACAATCAAACCAATTCAGATTGACCACGTTCATGCATCCAGTTAAAGGCACCTGCACTAGTAGGAGTCGAATCTGGGATGGATGAAAGAGTCACCATGTGTTGAGACGTTGCAAGTTCAAAACCCAGTTGTGTGTCGAGTTGAACCAAACTGAATTGAAATTAAGTGGCGAGAATAAAACCATGGGTTTAAAGGAAAAAACAATGGGCTTATGTCTAAATAATTTATTGTTACTCAAATATATCTAAATTTCGTCCACTCGGTCAATTATTTTTACTAAAATATTGTAAAAAATCGAATATTATGTCATACTGATTTAGAAGTGATTAATGTTCCATTTTTAAGCCAATCTTCTCATTATAAATATAAAGTGATTAAACATCACTAGAGTTACCCACTAGGGTGTTTATCCAAACATAGATCAATGTAAGGTATGTAAAATCATGAGAATAAACTCAAATTAGGAGATTAATTTTTTTTTTACCTTTGCCACAGCATGCTACAACCCATTGGCTTTAAACCTAAATGTAAACTGCTTCACACCACTATGTTCATTAGCCTAAAACCTCAGGTTCTCCTTACCTACCATAGTACACTCATTTATTTTCTTTTTTTTAAATGCAAGATGGAGTTAGGCAGACCCCTACCATCTATTATTCAACGTATCATTGGAGTTTGAACCTGCAGCGTCTCACCATAAGGAGATGTTTCAAACTTGGGTGCACGGCCTGTTCAAACGCATTCGAGTTCTGTTATTCGGGACTTCTTGTTCGGTCCCATGAGTTTATGAAAAAAAAAAGATTATTGTGGTGGGTATGGTTGTTTTTAGCATGGTAAGTGATATGGACCGAAAGAAACAATATCTTTTTTAGGGATCAGCGGATTATGTTTGATGTGTATCTGACTCTTAAATTACATAGTAGAGAGGGGGGTTTGGATCTACTTGTACTCTGAACTGTGCACAGTCACCATGGTGGCTGTCTTACTTTCTCTCTCATTTGGGTTTGGGTTGGATGTATTTTGGTAATGTTGAATGATAAATGTTCTCTCTCACCACAAGGAGACGTGCATTGACAGCTCCTACCAACCACGTGGAGCCCCCTGGTGAGTACACTCATCTTTGGCCTTTCAGCAAATCAAACTATATAAGGTCCCATCAACTTGGTAACATTAACAAGCTGCCTCATGTGCCCCCAAACAGCCTCTATTTTATATAGGGGTGTCAACGGGTGGGGTTTGTTTAAGACCCAAGTGGAATCAGATTTGGATCAGATTTTTGGGTATGGTACCGGTTCGGACACAAGTCTAATAGAGTCCAATATAAGAAAAACCATACCTGGACCTGATAAGAACTACATGAATCAAACCCAGACTATACCCGGTAAAACCATATTTTTTTTATCGTTTTACAGAAAAAAATGCAGGTCTTAATCAGAACTCTGGTTGGGTCCAGATTTGGTATAAAATTTCACAAACTATACATGGGTCATGTATTAATTTGATCTCCAGGTTTGGACCCGGATCTTAATCAGGTCTTCTTATTTATCACCATGCCCGGACCCTATAGGGTTTAGTTGGGGTCTGCTCCCGGTAAACCAGGCCGGTCGACACCCTTAATTTTACGTCAAAGATCAGAAACTTATTTTTGTTGTTATGACAATTGATGAAAGCTTTAGCATTTAGTTTTGCTATACAAGCCCCAAGCTAAACAATTCCTCTATAGAATCTCAACACGGAGAGGCCTATATATATAAATCATAGCAACCTGTATCTTTCCTTTTTAATTTTAATTTTAATTTTAATTTTTATTTCTTTTAGTATTTTGGTTAACATGCACTCAAATAGTAACGACTAGGTGAGAGAAAATACAAATTTTGAAAGTCACTCTTTGTTTTTCTTTGGCTAGTCTGGGATATTACCGTTGAGATTTGGATTGAAACCCCTAAACTATTAATTACAGTGCACCTTTACCAGTGCAAGGGCACCAAGATCTTATACAAAATCTGACAGAGTCTGATTACATTTAGTCCGATTCCCTAAGCCATGACCACATCTGATTATAACCAGATTCAGATACAAATTTTGTTTTTTTCTACCGTTGAGATTTGGATTGAAACCCCTAAACTATTACAGTGCACCTTTACCAGTGCAAGGGCACCAAGATCTTGTAAACAGGGATGTCAGTGAATTGGATTTTATACAAAATTTGACAGAACCTGATTACATTTAGTCCGATTCCCTAAGCCAAGACCACATCTGATTATAACCAGATTCAGATACAAATTTTGTTTTTTTCTACCAATTCTGACGGATATCTAGATTTGGTGGATTTTTGAATTAGATTACATTTAAAAAGTCTGATTCTTTAAGAGTTTTTCTCCATCCAAATCTTAATTAGAATCCAAATAGGTTTAGCCAATATTAAATATCCAATTAGTCAGATTTGGTATTATCCACATCCAACCCGAATCCGAACTGTTTACATCCTTGCTTGTAAAGGAGCTGAAAGATCAGCTGAGCTTTAGGACGAACCCTACTTGAGACTGGGCTCGTACTTCTCATGACGATGACTTAGAGCTCAAGCTGGCTTGTTTATAAAAAGAAGAGTGACCTTGATATCAATGTTATCAAAATCAATCTGAATTGGTTTGAATCAGCTGAGTGGCAGCAGGCTTGGGGAACAGCTCCTACCAAACAAGCTGAGTCCCACCCCCATCCCGCCAGTATTAGCTACACTCTACATTGCCATTTTCTCTAACTCATTTCAAGGAAAAGCATAATTTTTGCTAATCGTGAAAATTTTTAATCCATTATGGCCCGTCAAATATTGAAGCTCTTAAAAAGTCTTGTGTAATCAGCAATCTAAAAACATGTTTTTAACCAAGTCCCGTGTGGATGATAAGGGTCAAACCTGGATTTGAGAAATCCAGGTTTTGCTTAAAATCAGGTTTAGCCTTAAAAGGCTGTTTGGGTGACAAAAACCTGGTTTTCAGAAACTAAGGGCTGATCCCCACTAAGATCACATATATAAGGTTAATTTTATGGGAAACAACAAATTAAAAGTTTGTGCCTACGTATTTATTTGGACCGATCTAAACATACCGATAAGATTCTAGCTGCATATCCTGATTTTGATTTTTTCATTAATTTTTAAGTTTAATTTAACAATAATTTTGGGTTGTGTCATGGTAGGCCGCTGCGTCTTGCGGAAGGTTGGAAGGCAATGCAAATTCATATGAAAACAAAAGGAAGGTTGGATAAGAAGCTGTACATCCTGCCTTGCCAGCTGTGACCCAAAGACTGTCCCATGTATTTTTTATAATGAAAACTGATCTGGACGGACTGACAGACCATGCAAAGTTATTGTCACTGATTATTATGCGATTCTCTTTTTCTTCAGCTTCGTCAACGCTATAATGCCCGTGACTTTCCAGGATATCACAATAATGCCATCATTGACACCAATCCGTGAACTTGACCTTAACGAAAATAATAATGGAAAAAAAACAAAAACAAAAACTCTAAACGAGTTACCCCAACCAGTTATACAATTCATCATTGGATTTTGAACCTACGACTTCAAAAACCTTGGTGTTAATTAAATAGCCAAGGGTGAGATGTCAACACCTTTTTAAAGAATTCTTCATTCCAACAATGTTATCCTGGAGTGTTTACTCAGGTATTGTTAAGTTTGTTTTAATTAAGACTTTAATTAGAGTAGTAGTGAGGTAGGACTTTAAAATTTTCTCCAGTGTCGTTCTTATTTCATATTATAATTATTTATAACTTATGTGATTAAGTAAAGACTTTATCTTAGGCCTGTTATTTATAAATTAATAAAGATCTGAAGTTCTTCTTTAATACAATAAAATAATATTGAAGTTTTCTCGTAACCTCTTTTTTCTTTCTCTAAATGTTCATTTTTATTTAGATGTCTCTTTTTTCTTCTTCTTTTTATTTTTCTTTCTCTCTTTCTTTCCCCTCATGTTTCTCTCTCCCCTGATTTACGTGCAGCTAGCCCTCCTAGTATTGCCCTTCATTTTTGCCCTTAAGGTAGGGTTTCAAGAGCAGTAGCCCTTGAGATATTTTTTAGGATAGTTATGTAATTTTATCCTAAACTCCTTGTTATATCTAGCAACATTTGTCAACTCTCCGTAAATTTTATTGACTCTTCTTATTTAAGTAAAGATATTCCTCTATATTGTGTATCTCAATTAATAAAAGAAGAAGACTCAGTACGATCGTGAACATAAGCAGTTTTCATGGAGCCACATAAAATCCTTGTTTTCATGTATAGTTATTTTCTTCTTTTGCTTTTTTAGTGCTTATTTCTTCGATCCATCGATAGGTAAAAGGGTTGTTCTCTATCAACAATTTTCAGCTTTGTTACAAGTATTTATATACTCTCTAGACCTTTAGCATACTTTATGATAAGTCGCTAACCTTTTCTAAAGCCTCCTAAGCCATTAAGACAAAGAGTACACATAAATGAGCAATGCAGTCTCATTATATAGGTTGTTTTATCTTTTCTAATTTCTTGTATATATCCTGAGTACACTTGAGCGTGTATACCCTTTTACAACCTCCCTAAACCTGCTACACAACTTTCGAAACTAATCTCAATTTTAGCTAAAAGTCTACCAAGGTTTAAGGCTCGAAACACCAATATCGCTCATTATTGATTTGATAGAATGTATAGTTTTATTTGTTTGACCTTATCAACCTTCTTAATGACCCAACATGACCTTTCTGACTCTTAACACCTATATCAGACCCCAACACACATCTTTAGGTCTTTCTAAAAGTCCTATACTAAGTCATTTAATAATTAAACCGAAATTTCTTGTCGATTTGTGTATTGAACTTAATTTTGACCTATTTGATTCGATCGTTTGATCATATTTTTTCTTTACCTGTAAAACCACTGAGATATACTACAACAAAGATGTTAGGGTTGCGAATAACGATCACAACAAGTAGTTAGTTGATCCCATTACATCTGCTAAGCTTATTTGATTTACTATTGACTTGAAATAATATGAAGAATTGCTTAAACCTAAGTGGTTACTCGGGCTCAACCCATTTAAGGTGAGCTTGAGTCAGTCCAAGTAAACAAGCCATGATAAGTTCAAGCTCGGTACAAGCAAAAGAGTTGATCTTGATAATGTATTCGAGAAAGATTAACCCACTTAATTAAACTTGTCCTCATATCTTTAAAACAGACTTATGTCTAAATTATGTATAAGTTTTGTTGATTAACAAAAGACGAAAAAAAGGTTTTGCCTTGGTAGATAAGACATTTGTCTTCTATAAATGAGGTTGCGGGTTTGATTTCTACCCTTGCTTTTGTTTAAAATTTTAATTAAATTATTTTTAATTTGCATGAGTCGAGTGTGGAGCCTACCTCAAACTTGAGCTGGCTGAGTCTGTTCATGCTTGACTCAAGCTCCAGCAAGGTACAACAACCATTTTGCTAAACTAGTTAAGCTAAGTCAGACAAACTCGGCTCATGTGCAGTCCTAAAGCTAGTAAGCAAAATTGAAAGTTTTAGCCACGATGAGTGATCAATGAAGTCTAATTGCTAGACAGCATCTTTAATGGTTCTAAGAACTAATAAGGTCTATAGTCGGCATAATAAGAAGTTATGTGCAATAAGCGCTACATGAAGGGCAAGGTGCCAAGTAGGGGTGGCAAAATCTGACCCAACCCGCCAACGACCCGCTTCTTAGCCGGGTTAGGGTTTGGCTTAAACATGTTCATGTTGTAAATGGGTTGACCCGCCTAACCCGTTTATTAAACGGATCGTGTTTGTGTTAGGGGTATGCCTGTAAAACCCTTAAAATTTCGATAATTATCAAAGTAAATAAAGGATAAAATCCTTTGAAATAAATACGAAAAATGATATAGAGTCGATCCAAATGGATCTTGAAATCCAAACTGGATCAACTGGATCCAGTATCTTGATTCGGGTACGATGAATGGAGTTGGATCCTGGATGGATTCGAAACCCAATTAGAATCCAATTGGATCGTAATGGATCCAAATAAGGTTGAATTGCGAACAAGATCCAAAAATCTAGTTAGAATGTTTAAAAGATCTAAAATATAGTTTTTATCCAACTCGTATTTGAGATTCGTCATGAACCAAATTCGTATACATATAAATTAATAAGGACCTATCATGCAACAAGAGGTGAAGTAGTGTTATTGCAAAAGGTCTTGCCTAGTCGGGAGGGAACCTGAGTTCAAATCCCAATAGCCTTATACCCGAATTTTTACAAGAGGATGTGTCTTTTGCCAAAAATGTCATTTCTGGAATTTTCGCCAAAACTTTAATAAAGGTTAAATATAATAACGTTGCAAGAAATTGCAATGAAACATGCAATGGCGCACTGGTGGGGCTTGTTACCTCTTGCAGAGAGGACCCTAGTTCAAATCCCTGGGTGCACTAAGGATATTTTTGCGAAAATATTTTATAACCGACGATTTTTTTTTAGTAACTCCTCATTAAGGCGACTTTAATAAAAACACATTTTTTTTTTGGGAAAACCAACCGTCCAGCAAGGGGACGCCTTCCTTCCATTTTTGAAATGGAAGGGAGTTTCAAGAATAGGTATTAATGGGAGTAACAAAGTGGGCTCTTAATGAGCAAGCGTGGGATTGTGAAAAAAAAAAAACTTGAAAACTGAAAATTTCTTCTTTCAAGAGAAGTTAAAGAAGGGGCGTTTTTTTTAGAAAAGGCTGAACGTTGGGCCACCTTGGAAGCCCAACAGTCCAGCAATTGGGAAGGCTGCAATAAAAGCCATATTAATTTTATGTTTTTTTTTTAGAAAACCCTACAACAACTAACTAGATACCTTGGAACCCAAGGCCTCTTGCTCTCTCTCTCTCTCTCTCTCTCTCTCTCTCTCTCTCTCTCTCTCTCTCTCTCAGCCCAGCCGTGAGGCATACATGGTTGCCTCCACCATTATTTCTCTCTTGTTCCAGTTTCCTACTTGTTTTTTTTTTTTTTCAAATTCTTCTCTCTCCCTCTCTCAGCCCAGCCGTGTGAGTTAACTTGGTGGCGCCCTCCACCATTGATTCAAGCGGAGGAAGGTTCGATAGTACTGAAAACCACCAACCGAGGTTGAAGGGAAGCACCGAGAAGGACGATACTCCAAAACCAACCTATCGGTTTTATTCATATTTTTTTTTATTTATCGAGAGGTAAGGAGATCGTATCTACATGCATGTGTTCAGTGCCCTGTAGCACAAGTATATTGCAACGCCTTTCAAATTTTTTTTAGTGCATCTCGTACCTGTATAGTTGATTAGGATCATGTGGTATGCGTAGACATGGGTAGTTTGGATATGTAAGACCATACACATATGTTGTACCGAAACTTGCAAAGTATATATTGAGTCACGACTATTCAAAAACATAATTTTTTTACTTCTAGTTGACGTGTATGGGTTGGTCGATATAATCAGGAAGTTAAAATCTGCAGTAATACGTTAGAACCGATTTACACATTTGATTTGTTTTTATAGAGTTGAACTAAAGGAAAATCGACAGAAAAAAAAAATTATTGTTTTGGTTTACATCAGTAAGCCTTAGAATTAGCGTTGGGTTTGAAATAGTTAGGCAAGCAATCTGTCATAAAATTTTAATCTTTATGCATTATCGTCAGTTTTTGACGTCCAGCATAATATCAAATTTTATTTGTGTATCCTTGCAATTTTTGACAAATGAGATCCACAACATAGATAGAAGCTGCGTTATTTCTGAAAGAGTCCACTAGGTATGAATTGGCTCTATTAGGAAGTGAAATAAAACACGGAAATCAGAACCACACGACCTGCACACATGAATGTTAGAAAAAAAATGTATTACTTCATGTTTGTTGGTCTTGCCTCTATCGTGAATGTTTAAAAATTGAATTTGAACAAGGCATGTTGTATTGGACATTAAACAATTATGCAGTGGCTGTTGTTTTTTTTTTTTGACAACACGTGGCTGAGATTTTTTTTTTGGTGAACTACATGGGTTAAGTTGGAAGATGCGCAGTACCCTACTGGGCGCTGCTGCCACTCATGGTAGCAAGCCATCACCGATTCGATAAGCGGGTACATGCCATCAACATGTGAGTTGAGCATGCTAAGTCTGAAACAAATGGTGAACCAGCTGGGGCTGATGGCGCTCAACCTATCACCTCGGTTCATGTGGCTCAATACTTGCCAAACACAATCAGCTGAGTCCACTATGTGGAGTAGGGTGGCAGCCACTGCCGCATCCTGGCAGGCACAACCAGCTGGGATCAAACGATCCCAGCTCCTCACTAGTAGCCAGTTACAAAAAAAAAAAAGAATGGTAGTGCCATGTAGGGTATTGATGTCATCAACAAAAAGGAAAAGAACACTAGAGACATATGGCGCAGCATAGGCTTTAATTCATATCTTTGAATTCTTTCTTTTGCACATGTAGTTATGCATGTATAAAGATACTTACCAGAGTTTTTAATCTTTGCATATCTAATAAACAAGATATCTATGCCAACAAAACCGTAGGAGACATAACCAGATGAAGCTAAATCCAACTTTCCACAAATATCCAACATGCTGGAAACGTGATTTGCAAAATGGTTCAGAGTCTATGTCATAGTCCTCCTACCATGGTGAAAAGCTAGTAAATTTTTCTGGAATCAGCTGCCAGGTATGCCACCATGTGGTGGGACACGTTGTAGGTTAAAAACCAAGTGGTACTAACTGGTAGGCGTCTGCCTAAAGCCTTGCCTGCCTTGTATCAAGGTGACCAGCAAAGTGCAAAAATTCCATCGATAGTCAAATTGCACGGCTACAGTGGTCGCAGGGTCGCCACTGACTTGGCGCAACCCAACTTTCTGGCACAGCAGGCTGGGATCAAACGATCCCATCCCCTCACTAACACCCAGTAACAAAAAGGGGTATGTCACCCTATCAACATTCCCAGTTGTGGCTGCCATGAATTATCGGCTCGTTTATGACTCAGAGCAGCCCAAATACAATCTAAAGAGTATATACATACATAAAGATATACATATATGAGAAAACTAAAAGGTTCATTATGGTCTTATAAATGATAAAAGCTTGAAGTTGAGAAACCTCAATTGTATACATATTTTGGTCTATTTGTCAGTCTTAAAGAAGTATAGAAATTTGAATGGTTGGCCAGCATGGTGTACGCAGACACACTTTTGCAAAAGTTACATTTTTGTACTGTTTGTTCCTAAAATGAATGTTTATCTCATTCTCGAGTTGTGCAATGCCAAGTGTACTTGTTATTTTCCTACAGTAAAATATGTTATATGGAAATTTCACCATTATGCACATATTCAGAGTAGGTTTGAAAAACACTGATGCACACATACATTTGTAATGGGAAAAAGCTCACTTTAGTGCACATGTTTAAAAAACACGAAAACACGATGATTTATCATATGCTTATGAAAAGAAAGTTATGTGTCAATGAATGTAGTGAATGAATGAGATATCCATGACATATTCTTGTTGCACATAGTTTTTGTAAGTGATTGACATACAAAGGTTGTGACCAATGTTTCAATGCATAAATCGTCTGTTGCTAAATGTATATTTTTGTTATAATTGCACAAATAAGAGAAAATCTACAAAGACATGATAGTACAAATTGAAATTGAGCATGTCAAATCCTTGTGATGCCATATGGGCACATATGATGCTAAGTAAATTGCATATAATTGAATCGTGATTGCATGTAAATGTTATGATATGTTGTTGTGCTAGTTGATCTATGCTTGTTCTACAAAAGTTTGCGTAATAAAGGATAATTTTAATGCCATGATCATGTGAAAGCTCAAAACCGCGCTTGCGGTCTTATGGGACCATTATAGTGCCAAACGAGCACTTATGAAAAGTTGTACTTGAGACATGCCTTATGAGTGCATGGTCAGTGGGGTACCACACGTTCACCCGAGCTCAGACATAAAACTTTAAAATGCTGAAAGTATGAGTACTCGGCACATAATTGAGCCAAAATATTGAAAAAAAATCATGGTTGTTGCCTATTGGGCAGTTAATGGGCAAAGTGCATACACTGAGATCACTCCGAGTGTGGGTTGGGATTTTGGAAATCCTCGCTTGTGCAATGACTTGCACACAAAATAAACAAGAATGAAAAATATGCACATCTAAAATAAAAATGAGGGGGGTTCTGGGTATACCTGAAAGATGGTATATGTTACTGGTTTCCCGGGATACTGGGTATACCTAACAACGGTATATGTTACTGGTTTCCCAGGGCTCTGGGTACACCCGAAAGATGGTGTATGTTACTGGACCCATGGTCTACCTTGGAGAGGGTAGATGGTACAAACTCCGTGAGACAGTTTAGTTTTGTGAGAGCGAGGCGTCTCACTCGGTCCCCAGTCATCGGAGTTAGGGGACCAGGACTACCAATTCGTCCTAGGTGGTAGATCCAAGTCTTCTGCAGAAGTACAGGGTGCATCCTGATTTTAGTTCTAGCCATTGGGGAGTACTCTCTCGGTCGTGAACCGTCCCCTTTGGACATCCGTACGGCTAGTCACACGGGTTATAAAATAATAAACCCCCGTGTGGTCTCGGTCCGCTACGATGGCGAATGCCTGTGCGTACCCACAAGGTAATTAACAAGATGAAACATAAAGTTAGTGCATTAAGAAAGATCTTTTAGTAGTTGCATACTACTCGATGTTGAAATTGTGGGAGTAAGTTGTGACTCCTACATGGCATGATTCAAATTGGTTCTCCTTTACATGGAAATTGTGATAACTTATGAATGATGTGTTGAACATTGATGTTTGTGCTTTATGCACACTTTACATGAAATGTTGTAGTTAAGTCAGGTGTACATCCACATTAGTTTCAAAGTTGTTATATGAATATGGTCTATGCATATGATGGATCGTGCTTTGACGTTGATGAAATATATCATGAAATGCATGACTTTATTGACTTGTACATTTATCAATTGTTAAATAGTTATTAGTTCTATCTAAACTTGTTGCACATGTACTTGTACACGTGACACTGTGCACACTCATATGGATATTATGCTTCTTACTCAGACGTGGTAGTCTGACTCCTTCTGATTTAATATTTTCAGGAAAACTGTATGGCGAGCAATTGCAGTCGTCGCTGCGGAAAGTGCTATGTGACCATATCTTCTTCGGATGTCCTGAGGATTTTTGACTTGTAATAAAGCTTCAAGTTGTAAATGATAACTTGTCGTATTTCAATGCAAGAATTTATTTTACTTAAATGCCTTGAGTCTGTGCTATTACTTGTAACCCGCCCAAATAATTTGACTAAGGATTTAATAAAGTTTTCCGATGTTGTTTAGAAAAAAAAAATTATTCCAAAATTTTCAAGTTAAATATTTGGGGCGTTACAATGCCAACCTGCCAACCCGTTTGACCCGTTTAATAAACGGGTTAGGCGTTTACACGAACCCGTCAACCCGCAACCCGTTTATATATATATATATATAAAAAAACTTATCTAACCCTAACTCCTAACTTTACACTTTGGTCACCCACCTGCCTCCTTTCTACCCACTCGTTTATATATATTGAAGTTTTATGTTGATGTTGGTAGTACAATTCCATATTGAGACTTGCATAAAAAAAGTATAATATGTATTTTTTTGTGTGTTTTTAATTGTGTTATTCGGGTTAGACAGGTTATTCGGGTTACTCAGGTCAGTTATTGTGTCTATGTTATAGGGTCGACCCATTTAATAAACGGGTCATTGTGTCGTGTAATCGTGTCGATCCGAGCCATTTATTAATCGGGTTAACCGTGTCGGGTCGGGTTACCCGTTTAATAAATGGGTCATGTTTGTGTTTGCTACATATGACCCGTTTAATAAACGGGCCGTGTTCGTGTTAAGGTATTCTAACCCGCCAACCCAATTGCCACCCCTAGTGCCAAGTGGGCATTTTAAAAAAGGGTCTTAATTGCATGACGAGCAAGAACTAAATGAAGTATGCATTTTTTTACTTAAATCCATATTTAATTTTTTTGGTTAAAAAAGTCCATCCCATGTATTTTTACTACAAAAAAAAAAACTTTTAATGTGAAAGTGCATTTAGAAAATAGTTTGAAAATTTTATTTTGTATTGAATGAAGCTAGTGTTTTGGGATGAAGGCGTAGTTGTTGTTGTTGTTGTATTGAATGAAGCTAGCTTCCGATACAATTTTGAAAGCATGAAAAAAGAACTATGAGCAAAAGAGCAACAGTATAAAATGCTTTATATATATATATATATATATATATATATATATATATATATATATATATATATATATATATATATATATATATATATATATATATAACAAAAAACCCAATTTTTAAATGGTAAATATTGAATGAGATTGATAATATGTTATGTTACAAAGAATGCGGATGTGTGACAGGTATTCAACTTGAAAGTTTGTAATTTTGTTGGAAAAGAGGGCGCGAGGATATGGAATTTTTAATTTCTAATCAAACAAAAATTATTTTTTGATATTTTAATGTCAAAAATGTATTTTTATTGAAATAAAACCTTAAAAAGTTAAAAAATAAAAATATTGAAATGCGATTGTACATGTGGTGTCCATGTCGACGTGCCAATAACGTGTCCCCAGGGACACACCCCTGTGACGTAGATGCTATGCCGATTGGCATACTTTTAGAGTTTTTTTTTCCCGAGTAGCATCTACGTCACAGTGACACACCCCTGTGACGTAGATGCTATGCCGATTGGCCTACTTCCTCCAAGGTCCAGTCCAGACCGTTAAAAAACATAAAAACTCTTTGACTATCGGGGCAGCTACGAACTCGGTCCGCTTTGGATGGTATTATAGTAATATTTCGAATACATGAGGGGACACTGCAGCGGTGTTCGTCGAAAACGTTTTGTTTAATTGTCTTGTTTGATGTGGGCCCACGATATCATTTTGAGACAGCCGTAGCTTGTCATTAGCCCGATAACCACGTTGCTTTTGTCGTCTGCAACAACCAATAAATACCTTCCACGTGTAAATATTCCAGCTCGCATCCTCATTTGTCCGAACGCGTTTCGTGCAGTTGATCGCGTTGAGATCACAAATACCCAAAACCTTTTCAACTTTTTCATCAAAGACGAAACGTTCCCTTCCATGTTTTATTATCAGAATTCAGAAAGATTAATTGTCTGATAAGGACATACTTTTACCTGATATTCCATGTCAGGCATCACTTTTTATGAAATCCCTGGTATAGTCCCAACTTTTCCTGACAATTGTCAAATGAAGACCTGCTGCAACCTACCGTTAACCTAATCGGGTTAACCCGAATTAGTGATTCAATAGCTAAAATGGGATTCGATTGGTAAACGTACATGGATTGAGTATCAAGTTTTACATCCAAATCCAAGTCTAAATTCAAGAAAAATATGGTTCAATATACATAAGATATCGGATTTTAAACAATTTGGATCAGAATTCATTTTGGCTGATCCTTGTCCAACTTTGAATCCCAATCCAGTTATGTTAGATCCAATCATGTGGGTCAGATCCATTTTGGAAATGCTTAAGTTCGTAAAATGGTCGTAGGGGTAGTTAGGAATTTCTCTGTTTTTAAAAGGGTTATCAAAATAGTTAGTAAAAATAGGATAAAACAGGAATTCTGCCGAACTTTAACACGTTCCCTCTTGTTTGTGTGAGCCCGTTCAACCACAGGTCTTTCTCAGGAAATTGAGGTAAAATCAGAAAATGGTGGTACTATATCAGAAAATCAGAAAATGGTGGTGCGTGACATGGAATATCAGGTAAAAGTAGGTCTTTCTCAAGAAATTGAGGAATTATGATGCACCGGACGGCGCAAACCTTGGATATGGTTTGAATCATGCGTGATCCAAATCCTATTTTAAGATTTCTGCGATAGATTCAAATCAGAGTTTGGATCTCAGTTACATCGGGTGATGTAGATATGTATCCTAAACATGTATTGTATAACTGGATCTAAAAGGAGACCGAAATTAAGGTTTTTACATATAAAAAGTGCAACTGGATCAAATTCTGCCCAACCCGAACATAGATTCCATTCAAAACACTGATCTGAATTCAATTTTGGAAAAAGTAACCTGAATATGTGAAACTGCATATATACTTTTACATTTTGTTTTTAAACAATCTTACCTTAAAAAAAGTCTCATATTTAGATTTGGATGTGCAATCAAAATTAGATCCAAATCCAAAATATACAAATTCGTGTCCTTTTTTTCCAAATGAAGGCCTATTATATTTATACCACATAGATAGATACAGATCAGGTCATGCTGAAAATGAGGGTTTTCGCTCATGCTGACATCGTGGTTATCCGATTTGCATTTTAAAAAGATCAAAAGTCAACAAAACCACGTGGCATTCATCCAAAATGCAAACAGACGGCCACGATGTCCGCATGATTTCAGCATGACCTGATCTGCTTCCCAATTCATGACATGGATTTGTGAATTCTATAAAAAATAAGACGAGGATATTGGATTATTTTATTTTTATAATTTTAAACAATCATTTAAATATTTAAATGTATATTTAAAAAATTAATATCTTAAAGCGATAAAATGGTGGGTGGCAAGATTGTCATTTGGAAGAAGTCAAAGGGCATAAAATATGCAACGCAAGAAGTCTTTGTGGAACGTTCGCCGTCTGTTTGTACAAAGGAGGCGGTGGTATGACCGATTACCGGACGAGCCGGTGATTTTAAATGCTGAAAACCTCGAGAAACGAACACAAAAGGAAAAGGGAGGGGAGTGGGTGCCAGAGAGAGGAGTGCGTTGGTTGAAGACGCCGGTGTTGAAGGCTCGGCTCGTCTTCCTCTTTTTTCCCCCTTTGTCTTCCTTCCTTTCTCTCATTGTCTGGTCATTCGCGTGATCCATCCATCCTTCACTTCGTTGGAAGCCATATCTCGCCTGAAAATCTGTTCTCCGGCGGTGATGAAGTACATTCTGGCCATATTCCAGCTGCTGGTAATCTTTGCTGCTGCTCCTTTCTTCGTAGGCGCTCAGAATGCGGCTTCTAACTCTACGCTTTTCTGGAAGACCCTCAGAGGTAACAAATTACAAATCTCTCTCTCTCTCTCTCTGTATTTCAATGAGGTTTTTCGGTGATGGATACGTGATCAAAGGAGAAAACGAAAAAAAAAGTAGAGATTCTGATCTCTTAATGCTTGATGTTGTTTTTCTTATGATTCAATTCCTTCAAAAGAAATGAATGAGAAACCGTATGAGGATTTTTTTTCGTAGAATGACAACAAGGTGATTTTATCTGTCAACTTTTTCATGATCGCCTTCAAAAAACTAAACGTTGTCTTATGTAAAGTCGTCGAAGTGCGATTATCTTCTTGATTTGGAATCATTACTGGCTTCTGTTAAGAGCACCGTTTTCTTTTTGTTTTTGAAGGAGTGGTTTTGATTTCCCTTTGTTTGATTCACCTGTGAATGGATTCCGCATTGCAAGAATTGCCACTCTGTTTCTTCATTTTTCTGTTTTTTCTTTTTTTTATCCTTATCGGCTTTTCAATTTGGTCTGTGGATGTTCAACAGGCGGCCGGCCGTTGGTGGTGGCAAGGGGTGGGTTCTCGGGGCTCTTTCCTGACTCGAGTGAGCCAGCATATAAGTTTGGGATGCAGCTGAGCTTGAAGGACGGGGTTGTCTGGTGCAATGTGCAGTTGTCGCAGGACGGAGTTGGCTTTTGCATTCGGGAGCTCAATCTCTCCAATACCACCAATGTTAAGGACATCTTCCCCAATGGCGCCAAGACTTACAATGTTAGCGGCGTTCCCACGAGTGGGTGGTTTCCAGTTGATTATAGTTCATCAATCATATTTAACAATATCTCTCGTAAGTCGATCAACGATTGATCAATTGATCGATAGATCACTCCTTTCATTTTATGCATTTTTTCTTTGTATGGAAAAAACATGATAGTCAAGTTAAATGAGATAGGTTGCTTCTTCAACGGCTGTTTCCTCTGTGGAGCTAGGTGCTGCATTGTGTCCAATTAGATCAAGTGCCCTCTCTTCTATACAAATTTGCGGGCTATAGAAAGACCAGCTTGATTCTGCTTCTTGTTTTCAATGCCATGTAACGAATTTTCAGCTCATAAGCTACTATGAATAAGTTAAAGAAGGATCTTTTATGACTTAAATATGGGGATTTGCAACTTTGGTAAAAAAAAATAGATTCCAGTCCCCAGTTTGCCTTAGGTGAAATCTGGCTGATTGTCGCCAATGGTGGGACAATTTGCCGCCTAAGAAATTTCTTCTTTGCTGACATTAGAGGGAATGTTGCTATTGTTTATTGGTTGGATGCACTGGAAGGACTATGTTCATATTGGTATGCACCATTATGCGGTAGAGCGTGCTAATTTCTTTTGGGTTATTATGCAGTTGTGAAACCTGAAATCTTTTCTTTTCTTGCTTTTTTCTTCAGTGGTTCAAGCATTGAATTCTCGTAATAACCTTTTTGATTTCCAACCCACACTTAGAGTTGAAGATGTGGTGCAATTGAAGCCTCCAAGTCTTTGGTTGAATGTGGAGGTAATGCTTTGATCACTCTACCGGTGTTTCACTTCCTGTGTCGCTTGCATCATATTCATGTTTAGTGTCCATATTTTGTTTCCATTTTTTTATCTTGGTAATTCTCATAATTGCTGCATTCTCCACCAAAGCTGCTTTGTAGCTTTTTAGGAGAGTCTCGTGTAAAGTAGCTGCTTAAGTGTACATTTTGAGGGCACAGGTGTAGAAATCTGGCTCTATTGGTTCTTACCATTTATGCTTTTCTTCCTTTCAATTTCATGTTTGATATTGCTGATTCTGTCTAATACTGTTTCTTTTCTTTTTCTCTTTCAGCACGATGTCTTCTATACACAGCATAAACTGAGCATGAGGGCATACATTCTTTCTATATCAAAGGGGGTGGCTGTTAATTATATTTCATCTCCAGAAGTTGGTTTCTTGAGGAGCATTGTGTCCAGTTTTAATGGCACCAAGACGAAGTTAATTTTACGCTTTCCAGATTCAGGAACTATTGATCCTTCAACAAATCTAGACTATGGTTTACTCTTGAAGAACTTCACATTTATTAAGACATTTGCTTCTGGAATTCTAGTGCCAAAGAGTTATATATGGCCCACGGGTGCAAATCAGTATCTACTGCCTCATACATCTCTTGTCTCGGATGCTCATACTGCGGGACTGGAAGTTTATGTGTCTGATTTTGCAAATGATAACGCTTTAAGCTATAATTACACCTATGATCCAGTGGTTGAATATCTGTCTTTTGTTTATAATGCTGGTTTTTCTGTTGATGGTGTATTGTCAGACTTCCCTGTAACTGCAGCAGCAGCAATAGGTAAATTATTCATATTTTACACACACACATAATGTTGCATTTCATTTTGTTCTTTATGAATGTGTTTGAGGATTTGTAGCATAATTTAATATTGACAGTAGGCCACTGCTTATCATTTTGTTCTTCATTTATGCTGCTTGCAATTAATTGCACTCTTGCATGCACAAGTACATGCATTCAGAGTAGTTTCTCTTTCAATTTCAATGGAGATGTAGAACTATCAAGCAATATGTTAGTAGATTGCAGATAATCTGGAAACTATTTGTATTTATGGGTCAATCTATTTTATGATTATCTTTGTGCTATTCTCTATCAGTTGAATCGTCTCTGTTTGCGTGATGATTTGGCCTCTTAAGCTACCTTTTGCAATCACATTCTAGTTTTTGCACTTTCCTTCATTTTTCTGAACAATGATTTCTAATAGTATAGGTTCAAAAGTTCTGGCACAGCAAGGTCGGTGTGTATTTTCTTGTCATCTTGTTTTTATTTGCATGGTGGAACAAATTTATGGACTACACATTTTTAGGTTGTTTTGCATTCAATCTTGTTGTTGACCAGTGCCTACAAATTCCTGTTTCTTCAAGTTAATCCCATTAATTTGGTCTTACTTTTGCATTGGAAGCTGATATATGATGCATGTGTCTGCTTGTTCTCCCATAAACTTTATAGTGTATACTGCTTCTGCTGGAAAGTCAACTGTGGTGGTATGAGATGATCACACTTTGGATCATCTTTTCTCAAAATATGTGATTTTCTGAGTCATGAAATTTTGGTACATTGGTTGATTTCTGAATCCCTTGGAAAGCCAACTCACATGTTGCGAACACATAACTCAAAACCTGTTTTCTACTAAAGAAACTATATAGATCACATCTATAAGGTTAGATCTGCAAGAGTGGAAAAATTTGAAAAATGTGGTGTTTTCTACCGGATTGCAGGTACAAAAAGCTGTAGCAAATTTATATCCTATTAGGTGGCCTTCATGATCCGTTCCTATTAGTTTTGGAAGTGCTGTTAAATGTGTGGTTGTTCTTGCCAGCATCAAACAGAATCAGGCATAAAAAGACTATTTGAACCTAATCTATGTAGGTGATTGTGCATTAGACTTACTCTGTTGACTCTTTTGGTCATGTTTTTCCATAAGAATGTATATAATCTGTTACATGTTATTTAAGAGTGGAAGACACAAATATTTTGTTTTTGAGTTATTAATTATAACTTTCTCTTCTTTTATGACATGTAGCCTCGTTACATTCTAACATTTTAAATTTGATATTTCAGATTGCTTCAGCCAGTTAACGAATCATACCTCTGGCCAAGGTAGGCTTTTCCATAGCATATTCTTAGTGCACAACTATTTTTTCATTCTATTACGTGCTTAGTTTCTGTTAGATCTTCTGTGGAGATTTTGGCACTATTTTGCTTTCTCATGATTTAGTTTTAAGATATCCTTGGGTGCTTCAGCAAAACCTTTGGTCATCTCATTTTTGGGGTCTAGTGGAAAATATGCTGGCTGCACTGATCTGGCTTATCAACAAGCTGTGGCAGATGGGGCTGATGTCCTTGATTGCCCAGTTCAAATATCAAAGGATGGAGTTGCTATATGCTTAAACACTACAGATCTTTTGACCAGCACGACAGTTCTTACATCAGCTTTCAGTTCTCGGATGACAACCATCCCGGCGATTCAGCAACAAAGTGGAATTTTCACGTTTGACCTCACATGGGAGGAAATTCAAACCTTGAAGCGTAAGTGATCTGCTTGATAATCTTTGTGTTCTTATTAGGTTAGTCTTCTCTAATACATCTTTATAACTAAAGAGATTCAGCAGCATTAAGCAAGATTCATAATGAACATTTATCTTGTGAGTGCAAATGAGAACCTTTAACCCTATCTTATTGGTCTGACATTCTGACATCCGTAAAGGTCTCTTATAGATATCTTTTCCCTTTGCTGCTGAGTTTGATAACCCAAATGATTCCAACTTGGCATCCCTTCGTCTTGGTTCTCCCATTGTATATCAAAGCCTACAAAAGTCTGACAGGAAAAATCTTACATGGGCACCATGGACTGAAGAGTTGAACTTAAAGATAATATCATTAAATTATTAGGCATCATACAGCTAACATTCCTTACAAAGCTAACTGCAGTATGCATAAGAATCCTGTCTAATGTGTTGTTGTGGACAGTCTCTGGCATGATTATTTAATGTCCCAGGCTCATTCTTGATTATGCTTCATGGTTGTAAGTCATATGCAGCAATGGTTGTTGCAAATTGAGGTAACAGTGGAACAAGTTATAAGCATCTCATGGACATGCAAAGCATAAGAGTTCTGGTGGATTTGATGTCTAATACAATGATTTCACCGTCATTTTTATTTTAGGCAAATAAAAACTACATCTAAAAGAAACAAACTTAAAACTGCATGTGACAGTGGTCCAGCATACACCACTAGTGGCGTGTATTTTGTATTGAAGTTTATTTTGACAAATGCTTCAACTTCATTGTTTTCCCTTAATAGGCTTGTGGAATACAAAGAGAGAGAGAGAGAGAGAGAGAGAGAGAGAGAGAGAGAGAGAGAGAGAGAGAGAGAGAGAGAGAGAGAGTGTTCTAGAAAAAATAAGTTTTTGAAATAACATGCATATTGTGAAGATGAAGATTCTTGAAGAAAAAGCACAATCTTGATGGCTTTTGCCATGCATACTCGTACAAGAATATCTTTATTATATATTTTTTTCTAGTCTCAATTTTCTACGCTTATGCTATTTAATTCACTCATCCAATGGCCGTTTCCTTTATTTTTTTCCCAACTATCATATGCACTTTTAACAGCTACCCTTGTTTGTCTGTTGGGATGTCTTCATGTTGTAATATTGAGGTGCCTGGTTAAAGATCTTATTATTTATTTGTATTCCTGCAGCTGTGATTCAAAGTCCATATATCAGTGAAGGCCTTCTGCGAAATCCAGCTTATATTAATGCAGGAAACTTTATGACACTTTCTGAATTTTTGACTTTCACAAAAGGTCGCCCTATTACTGGAATTTTGATTGACATTCAGGTGTGTGACATCAGAGTTTTTTAGTTTCTTTGGAATAATAATGCACTGTGGAACTCGTAATTTAAGCTGGCTAGAGGCTTTGATTTTGCAGTTGTGCACCGGAAACTTTATGCTATTGAATAAATGCTTTGCTTTGATTAACTAAATTGTGCTGCTCTCTAATAACTAATAATGACTAAGGTGAATGAAATTATTTAAAAGTGCAAGTGGATATGTGCAGCTTCAATAACTAAAATTAAATTGTGATTATCTAAAACATATTGACTGTACTATTCAGGCAGAGCTAAGAGAGTTCCGTTAGCAATATCTCTGATGTTAGTTGGCCAGACGATGTCAATATGAATATAGTTACACATCTATTTTCTCACAATAGCTCAAATAATTTCAGCCAAATGATATTTGAATCATTGTCACAAATATTGGAAATATTTTCAAAATATCATGATATTATCGTTGTATTTTCAACAAACGATATTATAGGTAAAATATCACCAATTTGATAATATCGTGATATTATCAATTATTGTTACTGTTTTATTTATTTTCTACATCCTAATTGTGTTTTTATTCTTTATTTTTGCATTTTTTACTTATTTCTTTTGTTATATATGTATTTTATTATCTAAACATGATATTTTTTTACTTATTTTTGTTATTGTCATATATTTTTATTTTTTTAAGCCCCTAGATTTTCCTGAGATTTATCACTAAACCTATAATATCATGAGAAATAGCCTCATCGAGATATAGCCGATACTGATATTTGTGACTGATTTGAATAAAGAAAAGTTAATCCATTTTCATTGCTAGTAGTTTGGTTTTTCCTTGTTCTTGATGTCTGTATATAATGGTTATCTCTACCTGAATACATTTGTTTGCGATTATGTTCTTATTTCAATATGAATTTAATCACACATCTATTTTCCTATTGGCTCAAATTATTTCAGCCAAATGGTATTTAACCAAGTTAATCCATTTTCATTGCTAATATGGTTTGGTTTTTCCTTGTTCCTTATGTCTGTATATAAAGACTATCTCTACTTGAATGCATTTGTTTGGGGTACAGGAATCGGGATTGAAAAGACGTCATTCACGACTGGATCCAGACCCAATTCATCTTGTTTATTAACACATGCTCATTAATGGCATGTTGTAATATTTGTATAACATGTAATGGGTATTTTCGTACCCTAATCACTGTACAGAAGCATACTTAATGAGAAGCAAAACCGCAGACCCTTATTGGGTTTTCTCTGTAGCCATCAGAGCGTCTCTCTCCTCCCTCCTTGCTTTCTCACATGCTATCAAAGCCATAGGTTTCAGGTTCTCTCTCCAACATCTTCTTCCAAGGTAATCTTTTCTCTTACTCTTGAATCTATTGAATCTCTCTGCCAACATATTCTGCAAAATATTTCTTTCCAGTTAACGTATTTTGTTTTTCTGTTTTTCCCTATTTCTAAGGTCTGTATCTCATCAATCCCTTTTCACTTTTGATCGTCACCCACCATTAATCGTCATCCTTTTTCCTTTAAAGTTTGCACCTTCTCTATTTGCATTTTCTTTTCCTCACACTGTTTGACGTGATTCCATATGGTCACGCAAGAGCAAATCCTTGCGTGAATTTCATAATTTATTTCTCATCTCTTTCAGAAAAGTAAAGACAGATTCTGATCTGAGTAAAATATCCGATTTCTTTTATTTACATTTTAGAATATCGTTACATCCAAAAATCAGATTCAGCCCTTTGCATCTTTCAAAAAGGAAAAACACGTTATATCCAAATAACGTGTTTCTGTTTTGCTTTTCATTAACTGCTCTTTATTCAGATCAGTTTATTGCATAACTTCGTTTTCTGTCTCGGGTCTGCTGTAAAAAAAAAGAGCTGAGTTTTCTGAAATTACGTATTGGTTCTGACCTTTATTTCTGACTTCTTTTGTTTTACTCCAGTATTCTTTTTTCTTCCGTTACCTATGGATCCTTTTTCTTCTTCTCAATTTGTCCTTTCTTCCAACTTTCTTAGCCAACTTGTGTCAAAAAAACTGAACTACAATTTTCTTATCTGGAAAAGACAAATCATCCCATTCATAAGAAGTCAGGATCTTTCTGGACATCTAGATGGCTTTGTTTCTGATTTTGTTCCTCCATAGTTCATATCAATGATGGCAAGACTGGGGAGGGTGACACTTCCACTACTTTTGTCAGAAATCCAGAATTTATATCCTGGATGATGCGAGATCTGGCTTTGGTTGCCTGTATCACTTTCACTTTGTCACAGGTGGTGCTTGTGGCAATCCCCGATGACTGCACAACTATGCAGTTATGGCATCGTCTCGTTCAGACATATTCTCAAGTTTCTCGGGCAAGAGTTTTATTTTTAAAGAAAGAATTTCAAATGCTGAGAAAGGACTCCATGACTGTCATGGAGTACTTAAACAAAATGAAAACCATCACAGATCAGTTGGCGATAGTGGGTTGCGCGGTTAACGACAAAGATATGGTGCAACAAACCTTGAGTGGGCTGTGTCCCGATTATAATATGATGGTTACTTTCTTGCTGTGTTTGCCAAACTTACCTACATTTGAAGATCTTCGTGCTAAGCTCTTACAATATGAGATGACTTTGAAAGGATTCTCTGTAGGTAATCACAACCCCATTGGAGCCCACAGTGTTCTTGCCACAGGAGTTACCTATAGTCGAGGACGTGGCAGGTATGAATCTCGAGAAAGAGGAGGTCAAGAAAGGAATGGACAAGGAGCTCGTGGAATATTACCTACTCCCAGTATGCCTTTTAATCTGCAAAGGCAAAGGACAATACCTACCTGCTTTCTCTGAAAAAAAGGGGGGCACATAAAGCCAAATTGCTGGTTTAACTCGCAAAATAGAGGAAAGCAATTGAAGACAAGAAAGAGAACAAATACATTGAAAAATAGTGGAGAAGTCAAAGAACTGTTATTGTCTACTTTGGCTGAATTAAATATCAAACAGAATGATCAAGGCACTTGGTATGTTGATTTTGGTGCAGTCACTCATGTCACTGGTGATGTTGGTAAGCTCCTAAATCTTGTTCTTTATGTTGGTAGAAATAGTATAGTCACTGGAGATGGGTCTCACCACCATATTTCGTACATTGGAGATTTTGTAATTCCTATGTCCAACTTTTCTCTTGCTCTTTCAAATGTCATCCATGCTCCTAATATCAAGAAAAATATTGTTTCTATCTCTAAGCTTGTAGATGACATTAATGCTTCAGTTGAGTTTACTCCTTTCTCTATTTGTGTTAAGGACCTTCACACGAGGTAAACGTTCGCTGAAGGAAAACGACAAGGAAATATGTATGTGTTTCAAGAGAATCCTTCATCTCGCATTCAGTCTGTTGATTCCACCTTGAAACTCACACCATCATCCTCAGTTCCTCCTGACAGTGTTTTTAATCTTTCTGAATATATTGAGCTGAATTTTGGTATGGTCGTTTGGGTCATTGTAGTAGTCGTCTTATTGATAAGCTTGTTTCAAGTAGTCTTATTCCCAAGTCAAGTTTAAGTTTAAGTGTCGACAATAAAAAATGTTCTAGTTGTCTTCATTGTAAGAGTCATGTTCTTCCTTTTCATTCTATTAATAAAAGAACTTCAAGATCATTCGAGATTATATGTTCTGATGTTTGGGATCCGGCTCCAGTTTCTTTCATGTCCGGCACTAAATATTATCTCATCTTTGTTGATATCTATTCTCGATACACATGGATTTTCTTTATGAAAAGTAAATCTGAAACCTTTAAGTTATTTCAGAACTTTCATTCTTTTGTTCAAAATCAATTCTCTGAGAATATCATTTGTTTTCAATGTGATGGAAGGGGTGAATTCTGTTCAAATGACTTTATTAGTTTCCTCCAGACAAATGAGATAAGTAGGCAGGTGTCTTGCCCTCATACACCTCAACAAAATCGGATTGCTGAACGTAAGCATCACCATGGTGTTGAGAGTGCAATGAGCATGGTGCATGATAGTAATCTTCCAGTTACTTTCTGGACAAAAGCCTTTCATACATGAGTCTATGTCATAAATTGATTGCCCATGAACATCTTGGAAAACAAATCACCCTATTTCTCTTTGCATGGTGTGCATCCAAATTATCATGATTTGCAGGTATTCGAGTGTGTATGTTATGTTCATGTTGACAGTTCAATGCGGCATAAGTTTCATGATAAGGCCTTAAAGTGCAGATTCGTTGGGTACGCTGATGATTACAAAAGCTACGTATGCTATGATCTCGTAAGCAAGCGCATCAAAATATCCAGAAATGTTGTGTTTGACGAATCAAATTTTGGTCATAATGCTATCACTCCTGAAATCGAAGTTTATCATCCTTGGTTAAACTCAGATCTCTTTTCTAGTATTGATGATGTTTGTTCATCTGAATGTCATCAAAGAGATGAGGGAAACGTATCTACTGCTGAGCAAAGACCTCAGGAAAGTGTGATTTCTGAGTCACTATCGGCCCCAGAAAGGTATAAAGGCATTGTTTACTCTCGACGTGAGAAGGAGATATCCCTTAGCTCTAATCAGGAGCAGAATCCTCCTGTTTTCATTCAATCACCTGTTCACAGAATGTCTACCCGATCTCGACATCCTATTGATAGGTGGGTTAGTTATGAGAATTTTACAATGGATTTCCAACTCTTCTTAGCCTCTTTGGGCAAGGAGGATCAACCCACAACATTTTATCAAGCAATAAATTTTAAGAGATGGATTAAAGTTATGAACGAAGAAATTGCGGCTCTTCATGAATGTGGCACTTGGGATATTATTCCCAGACCACACGATCGAAATGTGGTTGGATCAAAGTGGGTGTATAAGATAAAGTATAAGTCGGATGGGACTATCGAACGATACAAGGCTAGGCTGGTTGTTAAAGGCTTCACACAGGAGCAAGTACAAGATTATGATGAGACTTTCAGTTCGGTCGTGAAAATGGGCACTATCCGCATCATACTATCATTGGTTGTTGAGCACCAATGGACTCTCAGTCAACTGGATGTGAAAAATGCGTTTTTACATGGAACTCTAAATGAGGAAGTATACATGGAGCAATCCACTGGTATGTAGAAGAAAACTCTAAAGAATATGTGTGCAAGTTAAAGAGAGCTATATATGGTCTCAAGCAAGCATTTTGATCTTGGTTTGACAGTTTTTCGCTTGAAGTAGAAAGATATGGCTTTATTCGGTCTCTTCTTGACCATTCTCTTTTCATATTCAAATGCAAAGATGTAGTTACCCTGTTATTGATATATGTTGATGACATTATCATTACAGGTAACTCTAATGAACATATTGAACAGGTTAAAGAACTTCTGAATCATAGATTCAAGATGATGGATCTTGGTAAACTACGATACTTTCTTGGAGTAGAAGTTGACAGAACTGCTGAAGGCATGACACTCACTCAACGTAAGTATACCGTGGACGTTCTTAGCAAGGCAGATATGACTGATTGCAAGCCTCTAAGCAAACCCAGTGTACTTCACCAAAAACTCAATTCCCAAGATGGAGATCTGTATGAGGACCCTACAAGATATCGCAAGATAGTAAGAATGCTTCATTTTCTTACCTTCACTCGGCCTGACATTGTCTATTCTGTCAATCAGGTATCTCAGTTCAAACATGAATCACATATTGGGCATATGGAAGCTGTTAAACGCATTCTTCGATATTTGAAGGGAACTATTGGAGATGGTCTTCAATACAGAAAGAGTATGCATAGCCATCACATGCATGAACTTCTTACTTACATTGGGCAGGAAATCCAGATGAGCGTAGGTCAGTTTCAGGATAATGTATTTTTATTGGCTTAAATCTTGTCTCCTGGAGCAGTAGGAAGCAAAAGGCCTGTAACGCCCTAAAAAACGCTCTAAAAACTTAACACGGAAACACAGGGATTTTTTTTTTATATACAGCGGAATCATTTTATAACTCATGGTTAAGTGAATGGAGCGATACAGGTAAAAAGATCTTCAACAATCCACACATCCTTTATTCCACTTTGATTCATGAAACTTTACAAAAGTACATTTACATAGAACGAATCCATGATGGCCTATCAGTTACAAGTCGGCTAGGGAACCAGTAGATCAAACAAATATCGAAACCTTTCCTGTAACCACTTGTGGTGACTACTCATGACCTGAGAATGTTAAAAAAGATAGGAATTAAACTACCACGTCTAAGCAGGAATTCTGTACTGATAGTGCAAGTATATCGTGAATCGAGTGTGTGGTATGAGTGTCATGGTTGAGCTATAGTGTATATCAAGACAGGTAAGAACTATGTAACAAAGATCTAAATTCATGTACACGAGCAGGTGTGCAGTTATATAACAATAACAATTATGCCACATTAATACGCAGGTGAGGTATGCCACAGTCAATGTAATAACATGTACACTTTCAGATAATAATTTAATTACCTCGTATCCACAAAGTTAAGAATTTTACTAATTTACAAGTTGATAATATAAAGCATCTGAAATAAAACTTACATATATCTCTCTAGTGTCTCCACTGGTTGTGACACCTAACTCTTCTAAATGATGTTTAATTATCTTATCCCATGGTTACACACAGGCACAGATGACTATCTCAAAAGAGAACGTTCGGAGGTTATATTATTCTAGGTATTTTATTAACCCGAACATTTTAACGGAGACTGAATCCCCAAAGAAGCGATTAATAGCCGAGAGAATCTCTCAAGGGCTCAACTCAAAACAGGACGCATCCCTAACTTCTGCAGAAGACGCGGAACTACCACCTAGGACACATAGGTAGTCCTGGTCCCTAACTCTGAGGATGGCGACCCACGAGCCGCTTCACGCTCGACACCAAATACAAGTCCTTGAGGTCTTGTACCACCCACCCTCTCCAAGGTAGGTCTCAACTGAGTAATTGGGTTTCATTAATTTAGTTATTTTTTCGAAGTTTAGAACATTTACACAACTTCTAATCACTGCTATAGCATTAAACCCCATTCTTAGTAATACACACACTCAAACATTGAGTCCCAAACTTTCCTTTATCACATGTTATGTTTATTGTTCACCGTATACTAAACATGAATACCCATCATAAGTGTCTATCTGTTAAATATAACTCAACTACTCTGTTAATAAAAGTATCAATACTCCCACATATTGTTCTAACCAAATTGTCCCAACTAGATATCTTTAAAAAAAAAATAACAAATCAGCTATCCTGAAATTTGTGTTGAACCATTTTTAGCAAACAATCGTCCAATATAGATTGCAGTTAGTCAGAAAAATGCATCGATATGGTTTAAAAGAGACGACAATTCATGAACAACGAGGCAATATACCATTGACAACGTTAGTGAAAATCAAACATGAATAGAAACCACTACTCCTAAATATAACCTTGCATGTAGTGTGAAATGATATACAGTTTTAACATGTTCTTTATAATGTGAGATATGTTGTATGGATCACCTAGTATAAGATATAAAACAAAATGGAATCTGATACAGCATATACAGATTTTAGTTAATCTGAAATCTGACGCAGGCATCAAGAACCCAGGTTTATTCAAGAAGTCAAAGAAATCTATGTTAGGCTGTCCTTATTGAAAGGAAATCATCAACCGACAGATTCAAGACACCCTGCTTCACATATTATGTAGAATCCAACGCAATAGGTTAAAAGAAATCAATCTAACCAAGAATAATCAAGGTGACCAACATCATATATGATCAAGAAACCATTACACTTAAGAGAAGGAAACAAATCCAAAAACCCATCTGATTAAAACATATACGATCAAGAAAATCAATGTGTTCCAAAGAATGAATCAAATCAGGAAAAGAAATGACCCCCAAACCGTTCAGATTTGAAGATTTAGGGCTTGGCCAGCCAGACCCCGGGTTGGATTGTTTTAGAAATCATCCGCTCAGAATCCCAACCCCTTTTTCCTCATGACCATCGCGACCCTTGCTGGAAATCTCCAGCCCTCGGGATGGTTTTTCCGGCAAGCAGGGTAAAAATAAACCCTGAAATATGGACAGCCATCAGGTGTCCCTTGCCGACCCGACCTCACCTCGAATCAATCGATACCCTACAATATCAGAGCAAAATCCTACCTTTTCTTTTCCGGCGACGGACGAAGAAGGACGAGGCTGACGATCGAGTTCAGGTACCCTCCCCCCCTCCCAACACTGTGCTTCTTGCTGCCGACTCTGAAATCGTCAAGAGAAGAGGGATGAGAGACGAGCGACGAGAGAAGGAATTTGAGAGGAGAGAAATGCGAGGGCACAGACTCCTCTACGTTCCCCCCTTTTATCGTGGATCGGGAGAGTCGGTTACCTCCATCTCCGATGGATCGGGAGAGTCGGTTACCTCCTGTATCCCCTCCCCTCCCCCGATTTTCCATTTCCACTTCTTGAGTAAGAATCGTGCCCTAAGCACGATTTTGAAACTCGAGTTTTAATAAAACTCAAAACGGGTTCGGGTCCAAACCCGATAACCTACAATGTCGGATCCATTTTACCGTGGATCCGGATCTATAACAAATTATTTACCCACTCGACCCATTGGATCCTCCATGATGTGGGTTCGAAATGACACCACTTGGGCAAATCCTTAAATGGATCCATTTGGGTCCACGGGGATTCGACCCAACCCATATAGGTTGTACCCTATTGCCTACTCCATTTGGATCCAGTGAAGGGATCCAAGACCCCAAATCCCCCTATTTTTCGTAGTTATTACATCCTCTCCCCCTAAAAAAAAAACCGTTCCCGAAATTTACCTGAAAGAAAACAAAACTTTACTCGAACAGATTGGGATACTTCTCCTTTATACTAGATTCAGGCTCCCACGTGCATTCCTCTATACCATGATGTTGCCACCTCACCTTGATGAAAGGAATAATTTTAGGTCGTAAGGCTCGCTCGCTTCTTTCCAATATTTCCACCGGCTTTTCGTCCATCGTCAGGTCTTCCTTTATATTCACTTCCTCATACTAAATAATATGAGACAGATCATGTAGTTATTTCCGCAACATCGAAACGTGAAACACATTATGTATTTGTGCATACTGGGGAGGTAAAGCGACTCGATATGCTGTTTCTCCAATCCGTTCCAAAATCTCGAAGGGTCCCCACATATCTTGGACTTAATTTATCCTTCTTACTAAATCGAAACACACTTTTTGTAGGCGATATTTTCACAAAAACCTGATCTCCCACACCAAAAGTAAGTTCTCGGCGCCTCAGATCAGCATAACTCTTTTGACGACTATGAGCGGATGTTAATCTATCTCGAATCATTTTGACCTGTTGAGTATAATTTTGTATTACGATTGGTGGTTCTAAAGAACGTTCACCCACTGCATCCCAATAAATCGGTGATCTGCAAGGTCTTCCATAGAGAGCTTCAAAATGAGCCATACCAATACTTGCATGGTAACTGTTATTGTAAGCACTCTGCCAAAACCACATGCTTATCCCATTCGCCCTTCCAATCCAGCATACATGCTCGCAACATATCTTCGAGCGTTTGAATAGTCCTTTCTGATTGACCATCGGTTTGGGGATGAAAGGCCGTACTCAGCTTCAGCTTGGTACCCAATGCCTGTTGTAACTGACTCCAAAACCGGCAAGTGAACCTTGGGTCTCGATCTGATATGATTGATACCGGTACCCCATGTAACCGAACAACCTCTCGAATATATAAATCTGCTAGACTCTCCAGAGATTGGGCGATCCTTATGGGTAGGAAATGAGCTGATTTTGTAAGTCGATCCACTATTACCCAAATAGCATCGTGTTGTCTTCGTGTTTTGGGCAAACCCACCACAAAATCCATAGTGATCTCTTCCCACTTCCACTGAGGAATCTCCAGTTGCTGCATCATTCATCCAGGTTTCTGATGTTCCATCTTGACTTGCTGACAAGTCAGACACTTTGAGACATAACTTACAACCTCACGTTTCATACCATTCCACCAATACCCTCTTTGTAAATCTTTAAACATTTTCGTACTCTCTGGGTGTATGGTGTACTTGGTTTTATGTGCTTCTTCTAACAGTTCTCCTTTCAACTCGGAATTGCTAGGAACCCAAAGTCGCTTTTGCATCCAGATACTTTCATCCTCTTTCAAGGTAAAATGTGAGTTTCCTTGTTGAGCCAATATTCTAAACTTCTCGTATTGTGGATCCTCCTTCTGACCATCAATAATTCTAGTAAGGATCTCAGGAAGAACCAATAGATTTGATAATCTGATGTTTCCTTTGTCGTTCTCACACGACTTCCAGTCAATAAATGCTTCCATTAAATTCCATCGTTTACTCACTAAATTGGACATTGTACCCTCGGTTTTGCGACTTAGAGAGTCAGCTACAACATTTGCTCTTCCAAGATGATAGGAAATCGAAAAATCATAATCTTTTATAAATTCCACCCATCGCCGTTGCCGCATGTTTAACTCTTTCTGCGAAAAGAGATACTTAAGACTTTTATGATCTGTGAATACTTCAAATGTCTCCCTGTACAAGTAATGTCGCCACATCTTTAAGGCAAAAACCACGGCTGCTAACTCAAGATCATGAGTTGGATAATTACGCTCGTGGTTCTTAAGTTGGCGAGAAGCGTAAGTTATTACCTTCCCATTTTACATCAGAACGCATTCCAATCATGTTCCTAACGCATCAGAGTAGACTATAAAACCACCATGGTCTGTTGGTAAAACTAAAACTGGAGCAATTGTCAGTTTCTTCTTTAGTATCTGGAAACTCACCTCACATTCATCCGTCATGGCAATCCGTAAAAAATCCTGAATGAATCTTCTATAGTAACCAGCCAGACCAAGAAAACTTCTAATGTCACCGACATTCTTTAGTTGACTCCAACTCAATACAGCCTCAACCTTCATCGGGTCCACAGATATGCCATCACGGGATATAACATGACCTAAAAACATGACCTTCTTAAGCCAAAATTCGCATTTGGAAAATTTCGCAAATAGTTAGTCTCCAATATTATTTTAAGATGATCTTTGTGTTGTTGTGCAGTCTCCGAATATATGAGAATGTCATCAATAAAGACGATCACAAAAGTATCCAGATAAGCGCGGAATAGCCTATTCATCATCTCCATAAATGCCGCAGGAGCATTCGTAAGTCCGAAAGGCATTACTACAAATTCGTAGTGACCATACCTAATTCGAAAAGCTGTCTTTGAAATATCCTCACTCCTAATCCGCAGTTGATGATATCCGGATCTGAGGTCGATCTTAGAAAATACCTTAGCTTTCTGCAATTGACCGAACAAATCCTCGATACGTGGTAGTGGATATTTGTTCTTCATTGTAGCCTGGTTCAACAAACGATAGTCTATACAAAGTCTCATGGAACCATCTTTCTTTTTCACGAAAAGGACTGGCGCCCCCAGGGTGATACACTTGGTCTGATAAAACCCTGTTCCATTAACTCTTGGAGTTGCTTCTTCAGTTCCTCTAACTCTGCCGGAGCCATGCGATATGGTGCTTTCGAAATGGGCAGTCCTAGGCATCAACTCAATTTGAAAATCTACCCCACGCCATGTTGGTAATCCTGGCAATTCATCCGGAAATACATCTGAAAAGTCTCGCACCACTTCAAGTTCTTCTAAAGGAATGAATTTTGATTCACAGGAAAGTATATTCACCAAAAATGCTCTGCATCCTTGCTTTAAATACTTTTAAACCTTTAATACCGATATAGCTTTGGAGGTTGCCACCCGTTGGGAGAGTCAAAACTCAACTTTTGGATGCCCTGGTCTGTTCAAAATTACCTTCCCTTGGCGACATAAAATCTCAGCATAATGCTCAAATAACCAGTCCATTCCCAGTATAACATCAAACTCCGTCATATCGAGAATGACTAAGTCAGCATTAAAGGTTTGTCCTTCTAACACAATAACTACCTCAGGAATGACATTTATACATATGGAGTTATATCCTATAGGGTTGTACACATCCAAAGCATGTTTTAGAGTTTCAGTATGTGCACCTAAACGTTTTGCAAACTCAATAGAGATGAATGAATGTGTGGCACCACAATCAAACAATACTAGTGCAACATAACCACCGACCATTACAGTACCTTGCACCAATTTTGTGTTATCGAGTTCTTTCGCAGTAGTAGCGTAAACCCGCCCTGGTGCCCGCTTTTGCACATTCGATGGAAGAGTAGGTTGTGGTGGTGGAGGTTGTTGCGGTGCAGTCCCAACTTGTCTTTTCTGCATGTCAGCAGTCTTCTTACGGCACTGTCGAATGTAGTGGCCCATTTTGCCACAGTATAAACACGCGTCGGTGTCCCGAGGTCAGGGTTTCCCATTATGAGGCCGGTTGCACTTGAAACATGCCTTGTTTTGTCCTTGATGTTGTGGAGGACGGTCTCCACTTGAGATATGCGGCTTCTTCTGCGGTGACTGATATTTCTTGCCACCAGGTTGCTGCTGTGTGGAAGCTCCCCTTTTTTCTGACATGCCACCCTGATCCTTTCGAGATCGCTCCCACTCTTCGTTCAAGGTCGTGGCTGCTTCGATGGCCGAGGCAAAAGTGGATGGCATGCTAGTCATTACTTTTACTCGCAACCCATCTTTAAGACCACAGACGTACTTAGTTGCCCATGCTTTGTCATTTCTGAACAGGTCCGGGTAATATCGCTCCAAACTGCGAAAACGAGTAGTATACTCTACAAGACTCATATTGCCCTGAGTCATTTGTAGGAACTCCTGCTGCTTCCTATCGCGAGCATGTTGTGGAAAGTAGGTTTCCAAAAAGACTTTCCGAAATCCTTCCCAAGGTATGAGGTCCATTTCTGCGAACTGAACCGTGCGAGCCGTATCCCACCATTTCTGTGTATCCCCTATCGATCGGTATGTACCAAAGTCAGTCCGTCTATCGTCTGGAATAGGCAGAACTCTAAAGGCTCTCTCGATCTCGACAATCCAACTGTCGGCACATTCTAGATCGGCTTCCTCAAAGAAGGATGGTGGATTTAGCTTCAAGAACTTCTCATATGTCACGACTCCTGGGTCATGACGTGCACTCGTAGTAGCGACCATCTCTTTCTGGACCCACACTTGCGCATCCAAGGTCTGCGCTAAGTTGTTAAGGGTATTCATCATAAAATCCCTTTGTTCTTACCATTTGTCAGGCGAGTTAGAACAATTTTGGTTTCGACGATACATCTTTCAAAAATCTAGCAAAAGTAACAATATATGTCAATCTTTATAAGATTTGTACTCACTGGGCTACACTACTTAGCATCATGCCCACAATACTAGCTCAATATATATATATATATATATATATACTCACAAAACGCTTACAGGGAGTGGCTCGACCTCGATGCTTGATGTACTATTCCCGGCTTTGATACAATTACTGTAACGCCCCAAAAACTTAACACGGAAACATAGAGATTTTTTTTTTACATACAACGGAATCATTTTATAACTCATGGTTAAGTGAATAGAGCGATACAGGTAAAAAGATCTTCAACAATCCACACATCCTTTATTCCACTTTGGTTCATGAAACTTTACAAAAGTACATTTACAGAGAACAAATCCATGATGGCCTATCAGTTACAAGTCGTCCAGGGAACCAGTAGATCAAACAGATATCGAAACCTCTCCTGTAACCGCTTGTGGGGACTACTCATGACTTGAGAATGTTAAAAATGATAGGAATTAGACTATCACGTCTAAGCAGGAATTCTGTACTGATAGTGCAAGTATATCGTGAATCGAGTGTGTGGTATGAGTGTCATGGTTGAGCTATAGTGTATATCAAGACAGGTAAGCACTATATAACAAAGATCTAAATTCATGTACACGAGCAGGTGAACAGTTATATAACAATAACAATTATGCCACATTAATATGCAGGTGAGATATGCCACAGTCAATGTAATAACATGTACAATTTCAGATAATAATTTAATTACCTCGTATCCACAAAGTTAAGAATTTTACTAATTTACAAGTTGATAATATAAAGCATCTGAAATAAAACTTACATATATCTCTCTAGTGTCTGCACTGGTTGTGACACCTAACTCTTCTAAATGATGTTTAATTATCTTATCCCGTGGGTACACACGGGCACATGTGACCATCTCAGAAGAGAACGTTCGGGGGTATATTATTCTAGGTATTTTATTAACCCGAACATTCTAACGGAGACTGAATCCCCAAGGAAGCGACCAATAGCCGAGAGAATCTCCCAAGGGCTCAACTCAAAACAGGATACATCCCTAACTTATGCAGAAGACGTGGAACTACCACCTTGGACACATGGGTAGTCCTGGTCCCTAACTCCGAGGATGGGGACCCACGAGCCGCTTCACGCTCGACACCAAACACAAGTCCTCGAAGTCTTGTACCACCCACCCTTTCCAAGGTAGGTCTCAACTGAGTAATTGAGTTTCATTAATTTAGTTATGTTGACGACCTGAAAGCAAATGCAGAAATCGAGGCAGAGAGAGAGAGAAAGAGAGAAAGACAGAGAGAGAGAGAGAGAGAGAGAGAGAGACGGCTGTAGGAAACAATGGAACTTATTTTTTGATTAGGGCTCCTCTCTATGTTAAATAGAGAGAGAGGCCAAAGAAGTGAAATTACACATAAGTCCCTCATTAGAATAAAAATTCAAATAGCCTCTAGTTTAGGAAAACTTAACCATAAAACCTCTTAATCTCAACACTCCCCCTCAAGCTGAAGCATAGATATCGATCATGCTCAGCTTGTCACAACAATGGGAGAAACTAGGCCTCGCAAGGGCCTTGGTAAAGACATCAGCAACTTGATCTTCGGAAGATACATGATCTGTGCAAATATAACCAGCCTGGATCAAGTCACGTACATAGTGACAGTCAACTTCAATATGTTTAGTCCTTTCATGAAAAACTGGGTTGTTGGCAATATATGTAGCAGTCCTATTGTCACACACCATCACTATAGGTAGGGATACGTTCACCTGAAGTTCGGTCAAAACTGATTTTACCCACATGATCTCAGCTGCGGTTTGAGCCATAGCTCGGTATTCTGATTCGGCACTAGACCTGGCTACAACAGTTTGTTTCTTACTTCTCCAGGTAACAAGATTTCTTCCCACAAAAACACAGAATCCAGTTGTTGACTTTCTATCTTCGATAGACCCCGCATAATCTGCGTCAGTGTAAGCAACAACGTCCAAGGAAGGATTTTGTTTAAATAACAGTCCTTTACCCGGAGATGACTTTAAGTACCTGAGAACCATCATAGCTGCATCCCAGTGAGCTTTGGTAGGTTTATCCATGAATTGACTAATTTTACTCACGGCTAATGAAATGTCTGGTCTAGTAACGGTCACATATAACAACTTACCCACCAAGGATCTAAAACTGGTACTATCCACATATTCAGATTTCTCATCGAACATATGAGTTTTGGGATCCATAGGAATGTTAGCTGGATTCGCTCCTAGCATTCCAGTCTCTTTTAATAAGTCCATCACATACTTTCTTTGTGACAAAACTAAGCCCTCTTTGTTTCTTGCAGCCTCAATACCCAAAAAATATCGAAGGGAACCAAGATCTTTAGTAACAAAATGTTCCTGAAGGTGATCCTTTGTTGCAGAAATATCTTGGGCACTGCTTCCTGTTAATATGATGTCATCGACATATACCACCATAATCACAATTTTAGAATTAGTTTTCTTGATAAACAAGGAGTGGTCTGAGGCTGACCTGACAAATCCAAAATTCGACATTACCTCAAATAATTTTTGAAACCATGCCCGAGGACTCTGCTTCAAGCCATAAATAGCCTTATTCAGCTTGCACACTTTCTGACACTCCCCCTGAACCTCAAAGCCTGGGGGTTGTTGCATATAGACTGTTTCATGTAAATCTCCATACAAAGAGGCATTCTTGACATCCAACTGAGACAAGGGCCATCCATAGTGCACTGCAACAGAGAGAACGAGACGAATAGTGCCAAGACGAGCGACTGGGGAAAAAGTTTCAAAAAAGTCAACACCAAAAGTCTGAGTATAGCCTTTTGCAACCAACCGGGCTTTGTACTGTTCAATTGACCCATCCGAGTTATATTTAATGGTATATACCCATTTGCAGCCAACAATATCTGCATCAGTTGGAGGATCAACCAAGTCCCAAGTGCCCCTAGAGCATAGGGCATCCATCTCATCCTGCATAGCCTGCATCCATTTGGGGTCGAAGAGAGCCTGACTGTGATGAAGCAGAACAGAGGAGGTAGACAAAGCCGAGATAAAATTCTTCATAGATGCCCCAAGATTAACTTCAGAAACAAACTGAGAAATGGGATGAAGGGTGCACTGTCTTTTCCCTTTTCGCAAAGCAATAGGAAGATCCTCATCAAGAGCAGAAGCTTCAGTATGCTCAAAGATACTTACCTCAGGAGAAGGAGATAATGGGGGCATGGAGGTAGGTGGTAACCTGTGAGTATATACTATAGGAGGGTTTCTATATCGAGACTCCCCAGAGGATGGAGCCACAGGCTGTGGAGTGAACGACTCTAAAGGAAAAGGAGAAATTGGCAGAGGAAAGACATCACCCTGACTCTCTTGTAACCTTGGAGTAGTACTCGTGAAATATGGGGTAGACTCAAAGAAGGAAACATCCGCACTGACATACTCTTTATGGGATATAGGATCATAACAACGATATCCTTTTTGATTCTTAGGATACCCAAGGAAAACACATTTAATAGACTGTGAAGCAAGTTTATCTCGTTCAGGACCCAGCTTATGCACAAAGCACACACATCCAAAAACTTTAGGGGGGATAGGAAAAAGAGGAGCCTCAGGACGGAGAATTTGGATTGGGATCTGTTCTTCTACAGAACTTGAAGGCATGCGGTTTATAAGAAAACCAGCAATCAAAATTGCATCTCCCCAGTATGACGCAGGCATATTGGATTGAATCATTAGGCATCGAGCGACATTTAGAATTTGTCTATGTTTTCTCTCAGCCACACCATTTTGTTGGGATGTATGAGGACATGTAAATTGAGGTTGAATCCCTTTCTCAGAATAGAATTGAAGCAAGTCTTTGGATTTGAACTCAAGAGCATTATCAGTGCGAACAATTCTAACACACACGTCAAATTGAGTTTTTATTTCAACAATCAAAGATTTAAGAATGACAGGGCCTTGAGACCGATCTTTTAACAAGAACACCCACGATAACCTTGAGAAGTCATCAACAATGACCAAATAATAACGACACTAAGACCTACTAGGAATCCTAGTCGGACCCCATACATCGACATGAAGGAGGTCAAACAATCTTTGACTCGATGGACTTTGACTAGAGGGAAAAGAGCTTCGGCAATGTTTTCCCAATTGACATGTTTCACACTGAAGAGAAACTAAGGGAGGTATATGAGGAATGACACTTCGAAGTTTTGTCACTGGAAGGTGACCCAAACGATGATGCCACAAAAGAGGACTTGAGGATGATGTAACAACAGAGTTGGCCGAAACCTCTGGTTGGTGTAGGTAATACAAACCACCTTCCTCATAGCCACCACCAATCCTTCTCCCCGTCAGCAAGTCTTGAAAGGTGCATCCCATAGGATCAAAAATCACTCTACAATTCCACTCTTTTGTCAATCGACTGACAGATAATAAATTCTGTGGAAACGAAGGAGCATGAAGAACATGCGACAATTGAAGAGTAAGGGTAATAGACATGTTTCCTTGCCCTACAATTGGGGAAGAGCTACCATCAGCAAGACGTACCCCTTTTTGACCTGTCACAGGTTTTAAACTCACAAAGTTGCTCGAGTTTCTGCACAAGTGACCAGAGGCTCCAGAATCAATGACCCACCTACCACCTTGGCCAAGAAGGCCATCTCTTGCCGAGCCTGCAACCTCTGCACCAGGAGGCTTCGAAGCGGATGAACATAAGGCAAGGAGCTCATCATATTCAGCCCTGCTAAGAGTTACAGAGTCATTGGAATAATTTTCACCTGGTTTAGCCCCTTGAGCCATAAGATAAAATGATGGGCTTGATTAAAAAAAAGGTACAACCACACGCGCACCCAGTTTGCTGAAAATTCAAATCTGATTCACAACCAGCTATACAACTGGCTGTATCTAGTTTTAATTTCACAGATAAACCCTGAGATTCATGACCATCGACTGTAATATGACGACTATTCAGACCCAATATATCACATCCACCTTAACAATGAACTGCTATAGGCAGCATATCACACCACCAACAGAGATAGCACTAAAGACCTGCTCCACACTCCGCAGATCAACGACAGCTGATGGCCTTCACCAAAATACCTTGAAGCTTCAACACAACTTTCTTCCAGACTTGACGTCAAACCTAATTCCAGATCAACGTCTAAAAAAAGAAAAACTTTCAGCAATCCAGATCTCCACCTGATCTGGTTCCACGATCATTAGATTTTTCTCTCCACCTTCATGCGACTTCAACCTTCACGCTATCTCCTGGTTGGGTCTTCAAAGAGTTTCCAGATCTGGCAGCAGACAACTTCAACTACAATAGAAGGAATATCAGATCTGAATATGATATGATTTTGAGAAATCTAACTTCGATAGAGAATATCTGATCTGAAGGAATATGCAGGACCACGACTTATATAAGAATCCCTACAGTTTTTTTTTCTTCCGACAACCAGAACATTAAAGAAATGGTGATATAAGCAGATTAACATCTGTTCTCACAGCACTCCTGCTACTGCCAAAAAAAAACATATCACGACACAGCCTGCTGCTCATGCCTGCTGCTTCCACGAACAGAAATCGTTATTAACATTATGTTTTCACAGCACTAATGCTACGACCAAAAAAAAATCACGAACCAGCAAGAATCACGCCTGCTGATATTCATGTTCTGAAAGTGAACAGCCAAATAAGATCCAAGAAGAACTCGGCACCCAGATTCACAACCAATGACAGCATGTTATTAAAAAAAAATAATTTCAGGACTCAGCAGGGAACTTGGCAACCATATTCACGACCCACGATGACAGGCGCACGCAGAAGCATAGAATCACGACATCCAGAAACTGTCAGTTGTTTTTTTTTCAGCAACAAACAAAAACTTTTCATATTCAGATCTTAATGACACACACTCATCGTGTCAAAGATCTATCATCAGAGAAAAAGGAGCGACACACCTGTTTCCACCTTTTTCAGTTTTATTTGAATAAATTTTTTTTTTTGAGTAGGTCGATCACGCTCCCGGGATCTACCGCTTTGATACCATGTTGACGATCTGAAAGCAAATGCAGAAATCGAGGCAGAGAGAGAGAGAGAGAGAGAGAGAGAGAGAGAGAGAGAGAGAGAGACGGCTGTAGGAAACAATAGAATTTATTTTTTGATTAGGGCTCCTCTCTATGTTAAATAGAGAGAGAGGCCAAAGAAGTGAAATTACACGTAAGTCCCTCATTAGAATAAAAATTCAAATAGCCTCTAGTTTAGGAAAACTTAACCATAAAACCTCTTAATCTCAACAAGTTATTTTCCCGAAGTTTAGAACATTTACACAACTTCTAATCACTGCCATAACATTAAACCTTATTCTTAGTAATACACACACACTCAAACATTGAGTCTCAAACTTTCCTTTGTCAATAACTCAACTGCTCTGTTAATAAAAGTATCACATACTCTCACATATTGTTCTAACCAAATTGTCCCAACTAGATGATCTTTTAAAAAAAAAAACAAATCAGCTATCCTGAAATTTGTGTTAAATCATTTTTAGCAAACAATCGTCCAATATAGATTGCAGTTAGTCAAAAAAATGCATCGATATGGTTTAAAAGAAACAAGACAATTCATGCACAGAGAGGCAATATACCATTGACAACGCTAATGGAAATCAAACATGAACAGAAACCACTACTCTTAAATATAACCTTTCATGTAGTGTGAAATGATATACAGTTTTAACGTGGTCTTTATAATGTGAGATATACTGTATGGATCACCCAGTATAAGATACGTAAGACTGTTCAAGCAAGATATAGTCCCTCAATGAAAGTATGTTTACTAATATTTCTCTTTCATAATACATTTTTTTCAAAAGAAAAATCACAATCTACAACAACCCACGAAATTCTGGGCTTATAAAACAAAATGGAATCTGATACGGCATATACAGACTTTAGTTAATCTGGAATCCACCGCAGGCATCAAGAACCCAGGTTTATTCAAGAAGTTAAAGAAATCTATGTTAGGTTGTCCTTATTGAAAGGAAATCATCAACCGACAGATTCAAGACACCCTGCTTCACATATTATGTAGAATCCAACGCAATAGGTTAAAAGAAATCAATCTAACGAAGAATAATCAAGGTGACCAACATCATATATGATCAAGAAACCATTACGCTTAAGAGAAGGAAACAAATCCGAAAACCCATCTGATTAAAACATATACGATCAAGAAAATCAATGTGTTCCAGAGAATGAATCAAATCAGGAAAAGAAATTACCCCTAACCGTTCAGATTTGAAGATTTAGGGCTTGGCCAGCCAGACTCCGAGTTGGATCGTTTTAGAAATCATCCGCTCAGAATCCCAACCCCTTTTTCCTCATGACCATCGCGACCCTTGCCAGAAATCTCCAGCCCTCGGGATGTTTTTTCCGACAAGCAGGGTAAAAATAAACCCTGAAATATAGACAACCATCAGGTGTCCCTTGCCGACCCGACCTCACCTCAAATCAATCGATACCCTACAACATCAGAGCAGAATCCTACCTTTTCTTTTCCGGCAACGGATGAGGTTGACGATCGAGCTCAGGTACCCTCCCCCCCCGACACTATGCTTCTTGTTGCCGACTCTGAAATCGTCAAGAGAAGAGGGATGAGAGGCGAGCAAAGAGAGAAGGAATTTGAGAGGAGAGAAACGCGAGGGCACAACCTCCTCTACGTTTCCCCCTTTTATCATGGCGATCCCCCATCTCCGATGGACCGGGAGAGTCGGTTACCTCCTGTAACGCCTCCCTTCCCCCGATTTGCCATTTCCACTTCTTGAGTAAGAATCGTGCCCTAAGCACGATTCTGAAACTCAAGTTTTAATAAAACTCAAAACGGGTCCGGGTCCGAACTCGATAACCTATAGTGCCGGATCCATTTTACTGTGGATCCGGATCTATAACAAATTATTAACCCACTCAACCCATTGGATCCTCCATGATGTGGGTTCGAAATAACACCACTTGGGCAAATCCTTAAATGGATCCATTTGGGTCCACGGGGATTCGACCCAACCCATATAGTTTGTACCCTATTGCGTACTCCATTTGGATCCAGTGAAGGGATCCTAGACCCCAAATCCCCCTATTTTTCGTAGTTATTACAAGGCCATAGCCAGGTCTAGCACAGAAGCGAAATATAGATCAATGGCAGCAGCTACAACTGAAGTAACATGGATCAGACATCTGTTGACGGAAGTAGGAGAACTGATTTTCAAAAGCGTTCTCTTGTGTGACAATCAAAGTGCTATCAATATGTCATTCAATCCCATCTATCACAGTCGTGCCAAACATATTGAAATTGATCAACATTTTGTAAGACAGAAGGTCGAAGAAAAGGAAATTGAACCAGAATACGTTCGGACTGTTGATCAAGTTGCTGACTTGTTTACAAAAGGACTTATCAAGGACAAATTTTGGATGTTAAAAGGCAAGTTGTTCATGGTTCAAAACCATGTACAACTTGAGGGTGAGTGAAAAAACGTCATTCACGACTGGGTCTAGATCTCAAGACCCAATTCATCTTGTTTATTAATGCATGCTCATTAATGGCATGTTGTCATATTTGTATAACATGTAATGGGTATTTTCGTACCCTAATCATTGTACAACAACATACTTATTGAGAAGCAAAACCGCAGACCCGTATTGGGTTTTCTCTACAGCCTTCAGAGCGTCTCTCTCCTCCCTCCTTGCTTTCTCACAAGGATCACCCTTAATGTATATTTTTTCAAAAATTACCATTGGAAGGTCATACTAATATCATTTTAAATTATTAGTGATATTTCATTTTTTTATTTGTTAATACCAAGTAACTTTTTTATGTTTTCTGTATGATCCCACACCGAGCTCCATGCACACACACTTACAAAACCTTTGGCGTATTATGTCCATGTTCAAGACGTCATGTCCAGGCATTTGAAGATCCAGGATTGTTCTTGCTGTGTGTATGCGCGCACACACACACACATGTTCAAATACTTCTAGTTTAAAGTTGGAAGCATTCGACTAGGTCAAACAACATTATTAAGGTGTTGCCTGCTTTGAAAATTTTCTTGTTAAAGAAAATCTAAAACAAAGTATAGTTTTATAATTTTAGCTCAAGAAAACTGAAGTGATGTTTTTGCCTCAAAGGCAACAACAAATCTTGAATATCCCACTGCTTTAAGGTCATTGTGGTAATTTTGGCTGATTGAACACTTCTAGGTTTAATTTAAATGAGTTGAGTTAAAGCTTATATATATATGCTGCAATTACATGTATATACAAATGACTTATCAAATCCAGATTATTTCCTTCTTTTAGTAAATCTTATCTCATGAATGCAATCTATGTGCTCCGTTTAGTAAAGATCGTCATTTGGATTGCTGGATTCAATACTGGAGCAGGATTTTTCAGCAATGGAAAAATCAATGGACCTAAATGCACAAAAAAATTCCAACTCAAAACACATGATTTTGTGTTGAAAACATTATCCAAGGGCTGATCCCCACTAAATCGAGCATGTTGAACACTTGTACAACATCAGATTGAGTCAAAACAACTTGCGTCATCAAATCTCTGCTAGATTTTACATATAAACGATTATATATATATATCATGTCACTGATATCACCAATATTATCATGATATTTTTCTGAGATTTTCAAAAAACACATTTTTTACATATTTTAAGTATTTGATTTCTATTTTTCGTTTCTTTTATTATTTTAGAAACTTTTCTAGATGTTTCTTTATATTTTTGCAAGAAAACTAATTATTTCTTAATATTTTTTAGATGTTAAAGCTTCCAATTTTCCTAAGATTTTTTTGAGAAAAACAACTTTTTGACAAACTGAGAAAAACCTTGTTGAGAATGGTATATATATGCATTTTTTAGAACCACTTTGTCATTTTTTTTATGACAGGACCTCATTGTCATGTGGATCTGCTAAGTCCATTAAAAAATCATGCTCTATGTGCTTTTTGCTTAATTTGAACTATGTATTATGGATGTGTGCATGTCCATGTTCTACAAGCTAAGTTCTGGGCTTGCAAGCATTTGAAGATACAGGATTGACCTTGCCGATCCTCTAATGCTAACCACGGCTCTTTACCAGATAATTGATATAATATAGATATAGCGCACCCATCTTTCACGTTACTGGAGTTGCTTGATACTTCTTGTCAGAGTAAATTACAAAGAAACCACCCGTGTGATTAATAAACCTCAACATATTTAAAACAAACGGTGATAGTTATATTTTAATTGATTTTTTTTCTAACTGCAAATGACAGTTATATTATTACACAACAACAACAACTATGCCTTCATCCCAAAACAATTGGGGTCGGCGATATGAACCAAAAAAGAAAATCATTTTGGGTCTTCCACATGAATCCTTCTCCTCCTATCATTTCTATCCAATGCCATGTCCTCGGTGAGGTTCAAAGCATTCATATCCTTTCCTATCATCTCCATCCATGTCTTCCTAGGCCTACCCCGACCTCTTTTAACTAATATATTTTCCCATTTCTTCGTCCTTCTAATTGGAGCATCATTAGGTCTTCGCCGAATATGTTCAAACCACCGTAAACGATTCTCTCTCATCTTATTTTCAATGGGTGCAACGCCTACCTTCTTACGTATATCCTCGTTCTGAATCTTATCTTTTATTGTATTTCCACACATCCAAGCATACACATCTCAGCTACACTCATTTTTTGAATATGATGTCTCTTGGCAGCCCAACATTCCGTACCATATAGTAAAGCGGGCCTAATAGTCGTCCTATAAAACTTTCCCTTCAACCGCAATGGCATTCTACGATCGCACAACACTCCAGTTGCACTTTTCCATTTCATCCACCCAACCTTTATCTTATGATTTACATCTCCATCAATTTCTCCATACTTTTGAATGATAGATCCCAAATATTTGAAACAATCATCCACCGGTATTTCTTGCTCACCAAGCTTCACTACACTCCCATCACTACTTCGTTGCTTACTAAACCGACATTCCATGTATTTTGTCTTACTCTTACTCAACTTAAAACCTCTTGCTTCCAATGTCTGTCTCCATAATTCTAACTTAGCATTAACCCCAACTCTAGACTCATCAATCAAAACAATATCATCAGCAAATACACCACGACACATTTTCTTGAATTGATCTCGTAAGCCCATCCGTCACTATAGCAAATAAGAAAGGGCTTAAAGCAGATCTTTGATGTAACCCAACCGTTATAGGAAAATTGGTTGTCACCCCTCCACAAGTGCGGACATTGGTTACTACTCCTTCATACATATCTGATGCAGGACAGGACCCGATTGGGCCCATCATGTCACCCGATCCGCCACAAAGGACAGATGAGGGGCTTCACGTGTATGACCCCCTTGCAGGTACGGAGCCGCGACGCAGGGAGGTACCCCTGCGCACCTACTCCAGGCGTGGTGGAGTTCGCACGTCGCAGAACCAACAAACAGATGGAAGTTGACCCGGATCACGGTTCAGATCCAAACCTGGACCCGCGACCCGGGTCCAATAAATAGCCTTTAAAAGTCCCACTCCTAGGGTTGCGTGGGCAGACAGTTTGGAAAGCTTCAGCCATCATTCTCTTTCTGCATTTTGCTTATTCCTCTTTACTTGCATCCTTGTTTTCATTAAATTCTTTACTGTTAGTTGTTTTTCCCATTGTTTATTGAAACTTATTGAGGTTAATAAAGAAGTTCAGCCACACCGATTCACGGTGGGCCTCTGTGTTCACTCCTCCTCTGACGTGGGCTGCATCAAAGTGGTATCAGAGCCAACGCCCACCTTCATCAGCGATATGGCTCTTGAAGCAGGGACCGATCCGGTACGAGGAGAGGAACGTGAGGAGGCTTGCAGTGAAGATCCGATGCTGCGTGTGATGGATGTGCTCACAAAAATCCAAGAAAACATGTTGCAGATGAGCAAGGACATTGCCGGTCTATCAAAAAGAATGGATGGCTTCGATGAACGACTGGTGACCCTTGAATCATCCAGGACACAACCCATAGTTGCAGGCGCAGATCTGGTGGATGGCGCGGCGACAGGCGTGAACCCTGACCTTTTTTCAATTTGTCCGCCGAACCAACTTCAGCATAGTCGTATCCCTTCGCTCTCGACGGCACCGATGCACACTCCCAATCCAGGTACTTTCCAGCTACCTTGGAGCGTTTCGATGGGCGACGTTCCCTCTGTGGGGGTACCGAACTCAAGGCAGTTAGCCAATGTGGCTGCATCGCAGGCTAATTCGACCCTGCAGGGAATCAACGTCCCACTGGGTCCTTTTGAAGGCCCGGTTCTGGGGTACCAACACCCTGCGACCACGTCGCAGGCCGACCTGAATCATCGGGACCCCGATATTACGTTGGGCCTATCGGTAGGCCCCAGCTCGTGGCAACTGGGGGCACTACAGGCCGGGACGGGACGACAGGGCCCCAGCGTTTCTCTGGGTATCTCATCGGGCCCTGTTCTGTCGACCCGACCCAGGGAGACAACCTGCTACCCCCCTGACTTAGCGCACGGAGGCCTAGCGACCGCGTACCCGCGCACTGGAGCAGGGGGGGCCCTGCTGATCTTATTGAACCCAGGAGGGTCCGGTCCAGCCCTCATGACTACAGGGCCCAGGCCCGGGCCCGCGTCGCTGGGACCGTCCGTTGGGTCTCAGGGAGTGGGTTTGGACCCAGAACCCCTTCATCCAGCTTACCCCGTTGGGTCCGGTTCGCAGGCTGTCCCGAACCAGATCCAACTCGTTAAATTTTATCCCCATGATGGACCCACTACCGACCCAGACCCATATCGGACCCGGACGGAGCTCCAGTTTGGATTTGAGCCGGGTCAAAACCAGACCCATAATATTATGGATCGGGGATCGAGTTCAAACCAAGCCTCTTATCCCCACAATTCGAACCTCGATCCAACCCATCCATATCTGGGTCCGACGAGTAGTGTAGGAGCGGGCCTGATCCATATCCCATGGGGCGACTCAACCCATCAAGATAACCACCAGACCCTGTACCTAAAACCAAACCCACCTGTCCACCCAATCCTGACCCAGAACCCACTATAGCACCCGACCCAACACCATATTCCTAACCCACAACCATATTATGCCAACCCTACCCGCCAGGAACCCAAACCCCATCCGAACCCTCCACCCTACCTTGGACTTCCCATCATCCCAGTACCCCAATACCCGCCGCAGATGGTGCCCACTCACGGGCAAGCCAGACCGAGGCAATGTCAGCAGGAACCGGTGCGCCCTGATCGCCGACCCCTCATCGGGAGAGTTCGACAGCACCAACATCCCGGCGAGCAGTACCGCACTACTAACAATGAAACAGTATGGGATGACGACATCTTCTGGAACGAGCATCCTGCAGGAATGGTGGAGCCGCGACAGCAGAGAGCACCAGAGCACTCCTCCACTTACGGGGTGAAACTGGATCTTCCGGAATTTGCGGGGCGATTCGATGCGGAGCAGTTCTTCGACTGGTCTTATGCAGTGCAGTTCTTCTTCGACTATCACACCGTCGCTGAACATCGTTGTGTCTCGCTAGCGTCTACGCGATTGAGAGGCCTAGCACAGACATGGTGGGTGGAGCTACAACGATCGAGGGAGCGACAGAGATTAGAGCGCGTACAGTCGTGGGAGGAAATGCAGAGATTGATGCAGTCAAAATTTGTGCCTTCGGATCACGCCGAGCGAGCCTACAAGGAATACCTGACCCTGCGCCAAGGCTCCCGAACTATAGCAGAGTACACCGCAGAGTTCCATTGTCTTTCCCTGCGTGTGCAGATCGAGGAAACAACTCGTCAGCAGGTCACGAGGTACATTTCGGGTCTCCGTCCTGCTATCTCTGATGATTTTAGTTGTGTCACAGTTGAGACATTAGATCAGGCCAGCAGTTACGCCATGAACATCGAGGACAAGCTGAAGCGGAGGCAAGAATATAGGACGTCCCGTAGTGAACCCACCAGTCGACCTAAGTCGGGTTTCCCAACCAGGGGAGCAAGCTCCCCTAGTGATTCAATGCCTAGAGCAGACCTTAGCAAACCGGATCAGTCAAGCCCAGCTTTCGACACCCGGTCCAAAGCCAAACCTAGTGAGTTGACCCTTCATTGTTTTAGATGTCAAGAGTTAGGGCATGTCGCGTCCAAGTGTCCCACCGTGAGCAGGAACACCCATCTTGTTGAAGGAATTGTAGAGTCTAGCATCCGCAAGTGAGAGTGATAGTGATGACAAGTCATTAGTTGAAGACGAGGATGAGAGGGGAGTTATAGAGTTCGACGGTAACGTCGAAAGTTTGTTGTTCATCCGTCATGTGTTGACCACACCCCGAGAATCGGCCCCATCGAAATGGTTAAGGAATAACATTTTCAGGACCCGGTGCAACTGTGAGGGTCACGCTTGTGATGTCATCATTGACACCGGAGCTTGTGAGAACATGGTGTCCGAGAGTGTGGTTTCTACCTTAAAACTCAACACCGAGAAGTTGTCCCAACCCTATAAGATGGCCTGGTTCAAGAAAGGAAATGAGGTTCCCATCACTCAGCGATGCCTAGTCTGGTTTTCCATGGGGGAACACTACCATGATGAGGTGTGGTGTGATGTAGCCCCTATGCACGCGTGTCACATTCTGTTGGGTCGCCTCTGGCAGTTTGATCGCCAAACAACTCACGATGGCCGCAAGAACACATACTCCTTTATCTTTAATGGCCATAAGATAGTCCTTCTACCTATCAAGGAGACCGACTTTCCCACCGTGGACAAACCTGAGCGAGTCCCCCGACTAGCAGGCCTCTCGTACCGGCTTTTCTTGAATCATTGTCAGGAAGATGGCTATTGTTATGCCCTGGTGGCAAAGCCCGTGATGAGTTCGTCAATGTCCATTCCTGCGGACGTTGCCCCTCTTCTAGAGGAGTTCCGCGACATCATGCCGGATGACCTACCTGATGGATTACCTTCGACAAGGGTAGTTCAACATGTCATTGACTTTGTGCCAGGGTCGAGCCTACCCAACCTTCCTGCATATCACATGAACCCCTCCGAGCACACTGAGTTATTAAGACAGGTTCATGAATTACTGCAAAAGGGTTTCATTCGCGAGAGTGTTAGCCCTTGTGCAGTACTCGCCTTACTCACTCCTAAGAAAGATGGGTCCATGCGCATGTGTGTCGATAGCCGCGCGATCAATCGCATCACAGTCAAATACCGTTTTCCCATTCCTCGTTTGGATGATATGTTTGATATGTTATTTGGTGCCTCCATTTTCTCTAAAATAGATTTAAAAAGCGGGTATCACCAGATTCGTATACGAGAAGGGGATGAGTAGAAAACGGCATTCAAGACACGTGATGGATTGTACGAGTGGTTAGTCATGCTGTTTGGGTTATCTAATGCCCCAAGTACCTTCATGAACATGATGACCCAAGTCTTGCGTCCGTGTATTGGGAAGTTTGTTGTTTACTTTGACGATATTCTGATTTATAGTTCGTCGTTGTCCGATCATTTGAGTCACCTGCGTCAAGTCTTAGGTATTTTGAGGAAGGAAAAATTGTACGCCAATGCAAAAAAGTGTGAGTTTATGACGTCCAGTGTCGTGTTCTTAGGTTTTATTGTGTCATCTTATGGCGTCAAGGCCGACCCCTCAAAAGTCCTCGCGATTGTCGATTGGCGTACCCCAAAGACTATAGGAGAGATCCGTAGCTTCCACGGGTTAGCCATTTTTTACCGACGTTTCGTGAGAAATTTTAGTACTCTCATGGCCCCCATCAGGGAGTGCCTAAAAGGTACTAGTTTTCATTGGACGCCCGCGACTGGAAAAGCCTTTACGATCATCAAAGAAAAAATGACCAGTGCTCCTGTCTTAGCTCTTCTTGATTTTAATGCAGTCTTTGAGGTTGAGTGTGATGCCTCCAAAGTGGGGATTGGCGCTGTCTTGAGTCAGAACCGTAGACCCGTTGCCTTCTTTAGTGAGAAGCTGACTCAGGCCAGGTGCCAATACTCCACTTACGATGTTGAGTTTTATGCCGTGGTGCAAGCCCTTCGTTATTGGAGACATTATCTCATTTATAAGGAATTTGTCTTGTACACGGACCATGAGGCCTTGAAGTATCTGAATAGTCAAAAGAAGTTGAGTGCTCGTCATGCCAAGCGGGTCAGCTTCTTGCAAGAGTACACCTTTTCGCTTCGCCATCAATCTGGTACCCTGAACAAGGTGGCTGACGCTCTTAGTAGGAAAAACAGCCTTCTGATGACTATGTCAGTGCAGGTCATTGGCTTCGAGCAATGCAAGGAATTATACCCCACGGATCCTGATTTTCACCAAGTCTGGGAATGGTGTATCTCTTCAGATCGCACCCTCGACCCCCGTTTCTGTATTCATAATGGTTACCTCTTCCGTGGGAACAAATTATGTGTGCCCAATTTCTTCCTTAGGCTTCAGTTGATTTCTGAATTACATGAAGGAGGGTTAGCAGGGCATTTCGGGCATGATAAGACGTTCGCTCTTTTAGATGAACGATACTTTTGGCCCAAAATGCGCAAAGATGCTGTCAAGTTCATCCAAGGGTGTCATGTGTGTTAAGTGTCCAAGGGTCATCGTCAGAATAGTGGTCTGTATACTCCGTTACCCATTCCTGAACGGCCGTGGGAGCACGTATCCATGGATTTTATCGTGGGCCTTCCCCGCACACCACGTCGTTTTGATTCAATTTTAGTAGTTGTTGACCGGTTCTCCAAAATGGCTATCTTTGTCCCGTGTAAGGGAACCACCGATGCCTCTTTAGTCGCCTCATATTATTTCAAGGATGTTGCCCGATTCCATGGTCTACCTCACACAATCACTTCTGATCGTGACACGCGTTTTATGAGTCACTCTTGGAAATCGTTATGGGCCCTGTTGAAGACTAAGATTCAGTTCAGTAGTGCGTATCACCCCCAGAGTGATGGCCAAACCGAAGTTGTGAACCGCACCTTAGGAAATTTGTTACGGAATCTAGTGGGGGAAAATGTCAAAACTTGGGACCTCGTATTGCCCCAAGTCGAGTTCGCATATAACAACTCCATTAACCGTTCTACTGGTAAATCTCTGTTCCAAGTAGTGTATGGTCGGTCACCCACCCATGTCATCGACCTAGCCCCTGTGTCAGATCTCTCAGCTCCAGCTCCGGATGCCTTTGATGCCGTCGAGTATATGCGTGACATTCACCGACAAGTCCGTGTCAAACTTGTTGAAAGCTACGAGGCCTACAAAGCTTTCGTAGATCAGGGTCGTCGTGATATCCACTTCCAGGTCGGTCAACTCGTCTGGGTGTATCTGCGTCTAGAGCGTTTTCCTGTAGGCACCTATAGCAAATTAAGTCCTAAGAAGTATGGCCCTTTTAGGATCCTTCAACGATTGGGTTCGAATGCCTACCTCCTTGAGCTGCCCGATGATTGGCATATTTCTCCTATTTTCAACGTGGCTGATCTATATGCTTACTGTGGCAACAACAAGTCGTCAGAGCCGACTTCTTCCCAACCAGGGGAGAATGATGCAAGACAGGACCCGATTGGGCCCATCGTGCCACCCGATCCGCCACAAAGGACAGATGAGGGGCTTCACGTGTATGACCCCCTTGCAGGTACGGAGCCGCGACACAGGGAGGTACCCCTGCGCACCTACTCCAAGCGTGGTGGAGTTCGCACGTCACAGAACCAGCAAACAGATGGAAGTTGACCCGGATCGCGGTTCGGATCCAAACCTGGACCCGCGACCCGGGTCCAATAAATAGCCTTTAAAAGGCCCACTCCTAGGGTTGCGTGGGCAGACAGTTTTGGAAGCTTCAGCCGTCATTCTCTTTCTGCATTTTGCTTATTCCTTATTACTTGCATCCTTGTTTTCATTAAATTCTTTACTGTTAGTTGTTTTTCCCATTGTTTATTGAAACTTATTGAGGTTAATAAAGAAGTTCAGTCACACCGATTCACGGTGGGCCTCTGTGTTCACTCCTCTTCTGACGTGGGCTGCATCAATATCTTTAATTATACTAATGTACTTGAGAGAAACACCTTTCTTCATCATTGTCCACCAGAGAACGTCCCTAGGTACTCTATCGTATGCCTTCTCCAAATCAATAAAAACCATATGCAAATCTTTTTTCCTCTCTCTATTTCTCTTAATAAGTTGTCTAATAAGATATATAGCTTCCATAACTGATCTTCCAGGCATAAAACCAAATTGATTTTTTGATATCATGACAACCTTCTTCAACCTAGACTCAATCACCCTTTCCCAAAGTTTCATAGTATGACTCATGAGTTTTATACCACGATAGTTTGTGCAATCTTGTATATCACCCTTATTCTTATATAGAGGCACCAAAGTACTCTTCTTCCACTCATTAGGCATCTTATTTGTCCGCCAAATCTTGTTAAAAAGATTTGTCAAGCATTTTGAACCTTTCTCTTCCAAGCTTTGATAGGTATACCATCTGGGCCAACTGGCCTTCTTGATTTCATTTTCTTCAAAGCCTCTGCAATTTCTTTCTTTTGAATCTTGCGCATGAAGTCACGATTCATCTCATGAAAAGGAATGGAGAAGTCTCCAAAATCCTGAGCATGACTTCCATTAAATAGCTTATCAAAATAATCTTTCCATCTCTCCTTAATCTCCTCATCTTTGACTAAAACCCTTTGCGTTTTATCTTTGATACATCTAACCATACCCAGATCCCTTGATTTTCTATCTCTCATCTTTGCAAGCCTATAAATATCCTTCTCGCCCTCTTTGGTATCCAACTTGTCGTAAACCTCCTTATATACCTTATCCCTCTCGTTTCGAACTGCTTTTTTTAGCTGCCTTCTTTGCTATCATATACTTCTCCAAATTCTCATTATTACGACTCTTACTTAAATTTCTATAACACTCTTTTTTAACCTTAATAGCTAATTTGACATCCTCGTTCCACCATGATGTATTCTTACCTAGCAGTGCACCGCCTTTAGACTCACCCAATACCTCCTTAGCCACATTTCTCATGCCACCCACTATCTTATTCCACATTGATTCTGAATCCTCTTCGAGACACCAATCAACTTTCTTAACTACATGCTCTACAAACATACCTTGTTTAGCTCCTTTCAGTGCCCACCACTTAATTCTAGGATCTATACTATGTCTATCCCTTTTGCGGCATTGTCTAATTCTAAGATCTAAAATTAAGACTCTATGTTGTGTAGCTACACTTTCTCCCGGTATAACCTTACAATCGATGCAACAACCCCTATATCTCTTTTTAAGTAGGAAAAAATTTATCTGACTCGTATTAACCCCACTTTTAAATGTTACTAGGTGAGACTCCCTCTTCCTATAGAAAGTGTTTGCTAAGATCATATCATAGGACAAACCAAAATCTAAAATCCTTTCTTCACTTTCGTTTCTTTCTCCTATACCATAGCCTCCATGGATACTCTCAAATCCATCCCTACTAATGCCTACATGTCCATTAAAGTCACCGCCGATGAAAAGCTTTTATCCATAAGATATCCCTTGTACTACTCCATCTAAATCTTCCCAAAATTGACGCTTAATGGAATCATCTAAACCTACTTGAGGTGCATAAACACTAATAATATTAATAATATCCGTACCTAATACTAATTTAATAAGTAAAATCCTATCACCCTTCCTATGGACCTCAACTACATTATCTATAAACTCACGACTCATAACATTCCTTACTCCATTTCTTTTCCTATTTATTCATGTATACCAAATCTTATATTCCCAAGATTCTATCACTTTTGCTTTCTTACCTACCCATTAGGTCTCTTGTAGACATAAAATATCAAATTTTCTCCTACACATAACATCTACTAATTCTACCAACTTACCACCCTATGTTCCAAGTGGCTAACCTAATTTTATGGTCTTGGACTAACTTCTTTACCCCCACCCGTTCAACAAAGTGAGGGAACCCTTTCCTATTTGACACCACACCCGGGCACCGGTGTGACGCGTTATATTATTAGTAAAGGAAAAATTACTTTTTGCATTAGGTGGGTATTGAAATGCATTAAGGAAAAACAGGCCGATGAATGTAGCAATAGAAAGGTTTGGTGGTTCTTTGTGGATGCTGATGAGTTGGACAGCTTTTTGTAATTTACTCTGCATGTTAATTGATAGAGATTTTCTTGTATGCTTTCTTATTTGACTAGTCTTTTGCTATCACAAAGCAGATCAGATGATAACAGAATTTTCTTTCATTATGCTGAATGTCGTTGTTCATTTTTCGAACTCATGTATTTGCATGGGAAGAGAACCCTTGATTTTTTAGCCATGTCGGGTTTGATTCTGTTGCAGGAGCAACCTCGTTTTTCCCTTGGAAAATACAAGATGATCAGGTTTTGTCAAATAAATTCTCTTTTCGAGGCACTATTTTCATATGTTATATCTAGTTAGAAATGTGAGACCTCTGATGGGCTTTGCATGTTGTTAGATTGCGTACTATCCACATAGCTGTAATGGTGCAACAGTCTCAACTTCCTAATTTTTAATTACTTTTGTGTTTATTTTTCTTTTCTCCTTAATGAGCTGCTATGTGATAAATCTGTCACTGGCACTTTTCTTAAGCATTCAAACGCAGCAGACATTCTAATGGTTGTACATATTTTACAGAATGCTGCCTTCCTTGCACAAAACAGGAGTCTTGGCATAACTGATGCTGTAGTTCAAGCTTTGCATGATGCTGGCTACGACAACCAAACCAAACAGCAAGTAATGATCCAGTCCATCGACAGCGCTGTGCTGATTAAGTTGCAGCAGCAAACCAACTACACGCTTGTGTATAAGATCGATAAGATCATTGGCAGCATCCTTGATTCTGCTATCCAGGACATAAAAAAGTTTGCAAGTGTTGTTTCCATTCAGAGGGGATCTGTGTTCACAGCATTTAACCCAGTTACTGCAGGATCTACCGACGTTGTTAATAAGATCCGTTCTGCAAACTTATCTGCTTACATATATGACTTGAGAAACGAATTCACCTCTATCTATGCAGATTTTTTCTCAGATCCCAACATGCAAGCTAATTCATATATTGGTGCGGGGTTTAATGGCCTTATCACTGGTTTTCCAGCCACTGTAAAAACATTCTTGAGTAAGTCTTCTTTCATTTTACTGTTACCCTTTTGCTCTTATCAAATGCTTGTGAAAAGCATTTGTGGCGTCTTCCATATGCCCCAACTACCTATGATGGTTTAAATGCCACAGATCTATGAACCATGTATTGAATCTGTATGGAGCCTATATCAAATTTCATGTGTATTGCAAATGAGGATCTCATACCCATGAATCTGAGATTCAAAAGTAACCTCAGACTCATGAATCTTTGGCTTGAAGGGAGAGTGTTAATCCAGAGATACATTTATCTCATATATGAAACTCATATCCATCTCTCTCTCTCTCAACAAACCTCATCAAGCACTAGATTTTAAATTCTGTTGGAAATCGTAGGATCTGAGATCCGAGGTAATTACATGCACCCTTAAACTTATTGACACTTTCACATAATTGACAGTGGTGTTTTTTTTTTTGTAGAAAATGCATGTTACGACCTGAAAACCAAGCCAGCTTACATGCAGATTCCCGCACCTGGTGGCCTGCTGTCTATCCTAGCTCAGGTGCCACCAGCACCAGCACCAAGCCCACCTCTTACAGGTTCAGATGTAACAGAGCCGGCCTTACCCCCTGTCTCGCCGAAACCACCAGTCACTCCTGCCGGATCAGCGTCTCCCCCATCGTCTCCGAGTCGGAATGGTGCTTCACAGATCTCATATAGCATTCCCTTATATCTTCTCATGCTGCTGTTCAGCCTCCTGCTGCATTCTTGAATGCATGACGGGCTACACATTTTTGGGCTTGGTGAAGGTTCTGGCTTACCGTGATCCTCCTCCTCCTCTCTCTCTCTCTCTCGGCTTGTCAGATACTATCATGTCTTTTGCAGTTTTTTCTGATTCTTTTCTGTTTCATGTTTCCTCCGTTGGTATTGCCGTTTCTCTCTCTTTGTGAGGGGGGCTCCTGTAAAATGTCATTGAACTTGTAATCTTCTCCTTTCAGATTATGTACCCTATGCATTTCTTTTGGTTTTTTCTTTTTCTCATTTCTCCTGGTTTTTTTTCTTCCCACCCTGTGCTAACCGCACTCTTTATCTCCCTTAGCTTATATGTTATTTTGCAGAAAAAAAAAATAAAAACAAAAAAAAAACCCTCTTTTTCTGACAGCTTTTAGCATCCTTTTGGCACACAAGGTTTGGTTTTTCGGGACAGACGCACGTACGTCCAACAAAGACCACGCGAGATGCTCACTCATCTGTCATGTACGGTAAGAACATTACACGTTGCAGGTTCAATAAGACGTGTTTTTTTTCATCTTTATAAATGATTTATCAAGTTGTGACTCAATCGGACTTCGTAGATGAGTTCAGCGTGGTGGATCTGTTCGGGATCATGTCTTTTTTCATAAGAAATACTTTCTTCAAGAAATTTTGGTTTATTTATGGCCGTCTATTTTTGCATCGTTGAAAAATTATTCTCGCATATGGAAGTTTTTTTTGAGAAATTTTGGTGCATTTATGGCCGTCTATTCTTGCGTCGTCTAAAATTCATGCTCACATGTCGAAACAGTGATCCAAGCACTGATCCACAGTAAACGAACCATGATGACCATATAGAGTTAAATTGGTTGTGCCTACAAACAATTGTAACATAAACCCACAAGCAAGAAGTAGCAAAGATCTGGATAAATAGAAGAGCAAAAGGAGATAAAACAAGAGATTTACATAGTTCAGCCTTCTGGTCTATGTCCACAAGCCAAGAAAAAGCTAAAAATCTATTAACTAATTGTGAAGAATACAATAGCTATAACAGCACTCTCGAAGCCCCAAAATTCTAATACACTAAAAGCTGTGCGTGCGTGTGTAGCCATCATACGTAGGGATGCACACGAGCAGAGCTTGGCATGTTCAAGCTCCAGGTAAACTGGCGTACATGCTTGGCTCGAGTTCATTCCAAGCCTGAACCATTGGTGTTCAAGCTCGTACCAAATATCGAGTCGAGCCTGGCTCAGCAGAGAGAGAGAAACGAATCTGGCAAGGTGCCGGGCCTCGGCGAGCTTCTCAGCCGCGCATCACCCCTTGACAAGCATCTTGCAGATGGCATTTTCCTGAAAGAGTCGATCACAGCCTTCTTCACTAGGGACTCAGCATGCCAGGTGCAGCCATGGTCACACAGTGCCGAGACAACAATCGAGAGGGCCACTCAACAGTCGATCTTCAACCCGAAGGCGATGATATGCATCATCCGGTCGGTGCGGGCGAGGTGATCAACGACGATAAAGAAGGTGGTATTGCCGCTGGAGAGGTTGAGGGCTTCAACAAAGTGCTGGTGGTCCAGGGCATCGAGACGCTCCTGCATGGGCGGCCACATCTAGTTGGGCTTCAACAGCTTGTTAACCATGTATAAATTTCAGCAAGCCAATCAAACAATAATGACATGAAACATTGATAGCACATTCAGGTCAGCTATGCATGATTATGACTTGGCAAAACCTGAACCCAATAATTTATTGTTTTTATCAAGTTTGGGTATGTTTTGATGGGTCAAAAATTGGACTCATTAATAGTTCTAAAACCTAGTAACATATAACACTGATTAAACCCACTAATAGCACAACCAATTCAATGTTTGAAAACTCTATGCATACCAAACACAAATCCGGGGTCGATTGGTGTGCTGGAATTAATACATAGTTATATATTTAAATTGTCAACATTTGTGTATTTGGTAGGTTAGCGTTTTGTTTTATGTTGAAGAGGTCATGATTTCAAGTATTATTTTAAACAGTAGGTTCTACCGTCAAACTTTTAAGAACAATAATTTTGTGTCACGTATAAGGGTAAAATTATAAAAATTTTAAAACCTTGAACAACTCAACATCCATTCATGATTGGAGCAATTTGATTAACCAAGTAAAAGCTTTGGTGTGAATTTTCAATCGTTCAAACTTTTGGTGTGCTCATGAATTGGACTGAAAAGTTTGAAGGTATTTAAAATTTTCTAGAGAGAAAATTCAAAATTGTATTCTTTACGGCAAAAAATGGTGGTTTTGAATATAAACCTATTGAAAGGGAGGGGAGGGGATATGAGGGTCGTGGCCGGAGGAGGTTCAGAGCTGGAATCCCTTCTCGATTGGCATCCAGAGCTCATATTTGTTTCCCTATCGTGCCGCTCTGCCGCCTTTCGATGAGGTTTCTTTCACCACCATCATCGGACCCTGTCGGTGCAAGACCACACTCTTGCACTTTCGTACTCACAACATAGAACCCAAGGCAAATGTTCACGTCCTCGCCCGCACTTGGATCTATAGTGCTATCCATGTTACACATTTTTCGAGGGAAAATCTCTACCAGCATTTTGGAAGTTTTTAGCTTCTCGTAAATCTGCATGGATTGTGAGGTAGGTTTACGGTGACTTATCATGCGTGCATAGACTTATGTTGCTTATGCAAGTCTTTTCATGCTAAGAAATTTGTGTACTAAACAAGTTGCGTAATTATAAAAATATAAATAAATATATTACATTCTTTATGAATAAAATGTTTATTTACACATGCATTATGCATGTTGTAAACAAATATATGTATGCGGATTTTGAATGTTTAATATATATATATCCAAGTTCTTCGAGTATATTCACACCAGTGTATTTCAAATTTTAGGAACATATACATACAAGTGTATTTTCAGATTTTTTTATGAATGCATGTATGTATGTAGTTCAGGTTACTGATTATGCATGTTTCTAAATTGTTGCGTAATCATATTTGTTTTAAGGTTGCGTATAAAGAAAAAAATGAGTTCTTGACAAATCAGAGTTTTATTAATTTTGACATGCATAATACCTAATGAATAGCACATTGAATGATGAATGATATAATGCATGTGAATTGCATGATGAGTAAATTGTGTGAGGATCAATTTGTAATATGTGATTATTTTTTCTTATGTGAGGTCAACTAAATGATTGAGCCCAGTCAGGTGGCTCATGACCTTGAGTATGATCAACTTAACTAAGATATGTTAGTGCTCCAAATGTGTGGCCGATAACTTTATGATAGGTTAACTTCAATAATACCCGTTTTAGGCCCAATAGAGGCTATTGAATCTATAAATGATTAATTATGTTTTAAAAGCATGTATGTCAATAGAATTAATTAAATGATAAAGAATGCATATGTCAAATTCTCCAATAGCTTACAATAATAGAGTAAACGGTACATAAGGCTCTGTGAGGTTTTATTTAACTACGAAGAGCTATTTTTTATTGTCAGCCACGGAGATAAGGGGACCACCAATGTCATGGGTGGTAGTAAGATTGTTTCAGTTGAAAGAGAAATTTGATATATCAAGTAACAAGTGTTGGGGTTTCTCTCTCGTTGAATCATCCCAATAGAAAAAGGAAAAGATATGCAAGGCCAGGGTAATATGATACAAGTTGGTTGAATATACCTTTGTGTTGAGCATCTAATCTAAATATTTGTGTCATACCCGCAGAGAGATAAAAGAGAAATAAAACTATAATTTACATATAGTAAAGCATAGCATGCAACATCTAAGAATGAAAATATAAATAAAATGAATCGTAAGTCACCCATGGTACGTTGAATGCTTTGTCTGCACTGATAGGTCATGCACAGATGGAATATTCATACATAAGTAAGATTGATTGTGAAAATGCATACGCAATGTTTATTGGAAAACATGTTTCATGTCTGCCTATTTCTATGTTTTTATGCTTAGTTATTGTGTTCTTTCTAGGAGCTATTCTGACTCCCTGCTAAAGACCATTTTAGGTAAAAGCTAGAGCGGTTGCAGGAAGATAAGGTGGCATCAAATGACCAATCATCTTCCTTTCCTGGCATTGAATACTAGATTCATATCATTAAATATTTTGAAAAAACAATAATGTTATTCCAGACTTTGTAATTACCGTTTTATGGAATGAAATCATTTTGAAAAAATATTATCCACCTTAAATTCAGTATTGTTGTGATTGACCAATATGTAACTCGATCAAGCTTTTGACCCTAAAGTTAAAAAGGTTTTCGTTGATGATTTCAAAAGAAAAAAATTTAAATTTTTAATGTTTTTCAGGTTAAAATCTTGGGGCATTATAGGACATCCCTATGAAAGGAGACCTAGGACTTGAGAGGGGTTTGGTGTAAATAGGAAATCTAGTTTGACTACGAAACCAAACCATAGGGGGGCAATTTTTCTAGAGTCTTAGGCTAGCTAAACCCCAACCAGTATCATGTAAGGTCATAATCAGCCTTTTAAAACCCCTTCTCATAATTTTTGAAGAATAAAGAGAAAAGAGAGAGAGAGAGAGAGAGAGAGGAGAAGAGAATGAGCCTAAGAAGGAAGAAGAAGAAGCCCTAACCCCAAGTAAGGCCCTTTTCTTTTTCAGTGATCAACCATGGAAGCCAACCACCATACTTTTTCTTTATTGTTTTACAAAAATAACTGTATAAGGTTTGTAAATTGACCTTGGACAACATCTACATGAGAAGAAAGGGAGATCTATGGGGGTTTTTTTCTGATTTTGTTTGGTGTTGAGTATTTTTCTTTACGATTTGTTGTCATTTGTGAGTTTGTTTGCGATTTTTTATTCATTTACACATCAAAGGTATGAGATTTCTCATTATTCAGTATGTTTAGGGTTTAATATAGATTGATCAAGCATGAAATCATGTTCCTACGATTCATTTTAATGTATATATTGATTTTTAAACCCTAGTTTTGACTAATTTATTCATTTTTAATAATAGATATGATTTAGTTCATTTTTTATGAAAGAACTATATAATTTAATGCTTGAATTTATGTTATATTTGATTTGATGTTTACAACATGTTAAATATGCCCATGCAAAGTTTTAATATGGTTTAGATGTATTAAAAATATACTCAACGGTTTTCATAAACCAAAAAGCTTTTTCAGAATTTGCTTTTGAGAAAAACATATTTTTCTTGCTTGGAAATGTTGGATTTTGGTTTAAATGTTATTTATGTGATTACAACATGTTTAGATGTTGATATACATGTGTATGATATAGTCATGATTTATAAAAAATCCTTTGATGCATGAATGTCGTATATTCTTATGAAAATCACGAAAATAGTTTGAGTTTTATTTAAAAAGCACGTTGTTCAATTTTTATGAGCCTGAATACTTTTCAAGAACTTTATAGTTAACTCAAACGATTTGGCCAAATTTTCTAAATTTTGGATGGACATTTCAGACACATAGAGGATGTTCTAGAAAAAAAATTAGCACCGTGGATGAGAAATTACAACCTCCGAAAGTTAGAACACAATTTTGTATACGACCGTACTATTTTATAAATTTTATTTATCTTAATCTATTATATGATTATAGCTAAATTTTTTATATGTGTTAGTTTACATATCAAAGGACTTTTAAGAAAAATTTGATACATACATTCATTATAATCTATGAGTTAAAAATCATGAAAGATGGCTCCAAAATCTGTTTTTTTTTGTAGCACAGCCTATCCTAAAACTTAGGCAGGCTGCAGTGCATAAATTTTAATTTATAAGTCAGAAGGTTTAGACTTAATCTTTGAGGGAGATTATTTGAGACATGTTCATATACCTAATTTTTATAGAATTTTGCTCTTTATGAAAAGTTGCGGGAATGACAATACTTCAGAGGGACTGAATCGAAGAGGCCTGTTCGATAAACAAAAAATTGGTTTCAATAAATTATTGATTTCTCGCTACTCGAAACTTCGATTGAGGCAAGGTTTGTGGCTATATTTAAGTAACACATCTGAGCATATATTGTTAAATTTTTATTCACTATGGTTTGACCGTGACATATCGACTGATAAAATTAAGTCATTGCAGTTCTAAGTTAAAACTTTTGTGATTTCAGTGTTTTGGTTCTGAAAGTGGCCAGTGAGACATGGTTTGGTTTTAGATTTGAACCTTGGGATTGATGCGCTTTATGATGTATGATATTGTATGTATGCTCATGTGAATCATGTTGCCCTGATATGTGGCTTATGATCATTATTTGGCGTCAAATGGGTAATGCCTATTTGAATGCATGATATGGTTTGAAAGAGTAAACCAAATTGTATTGTGGCTTATGAGTAAGCTATATGTAAGCATATAGATGGTTGTGTATTGGTGCATATGAATGTAATAATCCGATACATGCATTGTTCATGAAATGGTGCATCCTACACAACCCTAAAAGTTGACTGCAACTCTTCATGAGAAAACTCAACATCAATCCTCGGTTGGTTTTTAAATCTAGACCAACCTCGTTTGGCAACACCCAAACAGTCTTGACAACCCAGTTTCTGTCTTCAAAATTGTTCTGACCTTGTTTGGCGAGACCTAAACAGTCTCGACAACCCAGTTTCTATTTTTAAAATTGACCTGACCTCGTTCGTCGAGACCCAAGCGATCTTGGTAACCCAGTTTTTATTTTTAAACTGGCTTGACCATGTTCAATGAAACCCAAACAGTCTTAACAACCCAACTCTTGTTTTTAAAATTGGATTGACCTCATTCGCCGAGACCCAAGCAAACTTGGCAACCTAGTTCCTATTTTTAAACTAGTTTGACCTCGTTCGACGAGATTCAAACAGTCTCAACAATCAAGTTCATATTTTCAAAACAAGCTTGACCTCGCTCGGCGAGACCCAAACGATCTTAGCAACCCAGTTTCCATTTTTAAACTAGCTCGGGATCCAAACAGTCTCGGCAACCCAATTTTCATTTTCAAACTCGTCCAAACTTATTCTGCAAGACATAAACGGTCTTGACAATTCAGTTGGTTTTTAAAACTGACATGTCCTTGTTCAGCGAAACCCAAACAGTCTCGATAACCCAAATTTGGTTTTCAAAACTGGCATGGCCTCATTCGTTGAGACTCAAACAGTCTTAACAACCAATTCTAGTTTTCAAAGTGAACTGACCTTATTCGACGAGACCCAAACGATCTTGACAACCCATATGTTTTTAGATTGACCTGATATTATTCAGCAAGATCCAATTTGTTGTTTTGATCTCATTTGGAAAGATTTGTGGGTGTTTATTTATTTGTCATAAATCGAATCACATTAGATTAATGACAAAGACGGGTATCTGTAGACACCCAATGTTTGATGATATATGAGTGCTAATAATTTTTGGAAAATGTTTTGTAAGTTTTAAGGCAAAAATCTCTAAGATCTTAGGTCATTTCACGCATCTTAGGAAATTCTGCAAATATCGAGAAAACCTAAAATTGTCTTAAAACTTGTGAGATCTCTAGACTACAAAGCCATTTTATCGTTTGATCTTGAGACGACAAACCACTTTGTCGTTCGGTCTTAGTTCAACAAACCATTTTATTGTTAGGTCCTTAGACATCGAAACATTTTGCGGTCTAGTATCGAGATGACAACACCATTTTATTGCATGGTCTTGGGATAACAAACTGTTGTCATCTGGTCACGGGATGACAAAACTACTTTATCGTCTGGTACCCCGAATGCTGAGATAGGCCTCAGGCATTATCCCTATCCTAACCTCCCTAAGCATGTTTCTCTCATAAATCTCTTCTTGGGGTAAGTTTGATACCTTCCTTAAGGATAAACTCATATCCATTTGGGTTGAATCTGAATTCGAAAAACTCATGAACCATATCCCATCCTTAACTCCTATAAATAGGGGTCGACCCCTAAAATCCGACACATCTGAAAATTTTGTTTGAGTGTTAGCCTTAGAAAAAATGCATACCCTAGCCTTGCCCTTATTCTTTCCATCTCTTGAGCTCGAACCCCTACACGAAGATGTTGTTGGACCGAGGAGAAGCCGCTATTGAATTATCTTACACGGCTTAGGAGGGGGGTATTGGTTAGAAAAAACAGAATATCTAGAGCCCAATAAGCAAACAAACCAAGAGTCCGATATTTTTCAGATCTATTCAGTTTTATTTTCTTGTTTATATTTATTTTTATTATTTATTGCATAAGTGCGTACACATATCTTGATCTGAATTGTTTATTTTATTCTATGGAGAGTTTGGATCCTGAACCCGATTTTTTGCGATAGTGAACTTTGAGCTACGACGATATGACCTGCTTTTGCTTCAGTTTCTTGTGTAGAAGAACGGGTGATCCTTGAAACGGGCAACTCACATCTTTTAATTCATTTTGAAAAAGGGTTTTGCTAAATCAAGATGAGTGAATTTTCTTTTGATGCAAAAATTTTGTTAACACTCATCTACTGATTTTCCAATTCGAGGGATTCAAATGCCCTCTAAATCCCAGTCAGGTCATTGAATATGACATGATCTCTTCTGGTACAAAGTTCAAAGCGAAAACTCAATCTCAAGTTCAAAATTGCAAGCTAGACTCATGTAATAGGTGCTTAATGATACGTGCTTAATGGGTTTTTCAAGTTTTTTTTTATTTTGTTTTTAAATTCTGATCGTACAGATGTGATCTATGTACTTGATTTTATAAGGATCAACTCTTGAAGTGTTTGATTCAGATACATTGGCGATTTTTTATAAGGTTGAAAAATTTAACGGTCCAAAATCTTTGTAAATTTTCGAGGCTCCAAATATCAATTTTTTTCATTAAAAACACATGATCCAGGTGTGAATTCCTCGTAAATCAACTATTCCCAACACATTTATGAGGTTGAAACTGCGAAAAGAAGAGCAGAAAACCCATTAAACACTTATCATTAAGCACTTGAGCTCTATTCTTAATTAGGAAACCGACACCTTGAGATGCAACTTCTGGGAACTACTTAATACTTCTTCGGTTCTTGGGAAGCAAAGTCATTGACTTGAACCCAACCCATTTATGCCAGACCCAAATTTGTGCCTGACCAAATTGTTTCGTTTGCGATACATATAAGCGCCGAGCATTTGCACTCCAACCCATCATTTACCTGTACCTATATTAAACAGGAACCATTTTAGACCTGAACCAACTGGTTCTCTAAAATTTATACTCGAACCAACCAAAACCATACATCGGTTGTATTCGAACCCGATCCAATTGAAAACCGTAGCAACAACCGTGTTTGTGTTTCTGATTAAAGCTTCCCATGATATATATGAAAGGATTGGTGCAAAGCTATGTCCAGAAATTTCCTTCTTTAGGGCGTCTTTTTGTCTGTTGATGAAGCTAGGCTCAGGCCGCAGAGCCTCCTTCTGCAGATAGCGATGGGTGTTCAAGCTCTGTTCTTTTTTTTGTGGCAAGCTGGGCTTAGCTTGAACTGGTTGGTTTACACAAAAAAATTATTTATATTAATATTAAAAATAATATAATTTGGACTCTGAACTTATTGAGCTAAGCTGAAATTGGCTTATTTATAAAATAAATATATTGTTTCAAAGCTCCGAGCAATGACACCAACCCGTGTCGAACAAGTAGCAGCTGGCTTGGGGTGAAGGTGCTGCTGACCTCTTCATCCTAGGTTTGACTCTCACCGAGTGTACGGGTGCCTTTAACAGGTGGGCTCCGTAAGGGCTTGGATGTCCGTGACCTCACCCAGGGTTTACCTCATAGAGGGCAGACCCATTAATCCGTCCAGTTTCTCGGTGAGAGTTTCTAGTCATAAAAAAAATTGTAAGCAATAGGATTTGAGCTCTAAACTTAGAGCTTGCAAGCCAAACATTTAATCTATCTATAATCAACGGCGGCTCTACTTGTTTGGTAGGAGCAGTTAGTGTACGTTACCTTGAGTTGGGACATTTCAGGTTCAAAACCCAATGATAGAGTTGTATAACTACTAGGGGTCTGTCTGACATAAGCTTGCCTTTCAAAAAAAAAAATAATAATCTTTCAATAATCTATGATATAAAATGTATGTAAATTATATTTATTACTAGTTAACAAACCTACATAAAGCCAAACACTCATTGGTCAGGTTCAGCTCGCCGAGCTTATTTTTACCAGTTAAAAGGATTATGGGTCAAACACAAGCCTATTTGTAGAATCAAAATTTGACCAACCTCTCATGTCAAATGGCTATGCTAAAAAAGGGGGGAAAAGAGGTCACCCTGGAAAGTCAGCCTGCCTTTCTCAGGGTAAAGGGAGCGGCTTGGTTGCGTTGTTGCAGTAGGGTCCATAAAAATGTAAACTTTTTTATACTTTTCTTATGGATTAAACTGGTGCCCTAAGGCTCACAAGGGCTCTGCTCAGCTCGTAGACGTCACAAGTTTGAAACCCACGGCGAAGCTGGGTGGACTTCTCAGTGGTCCGGAGGACCTGATGGTTCTACCAACCAAAGGCCAGCCAATGTGCGGTAGATGATGAGAGGGTTATCCTTTGGATTATCAAAAAAAAAAATGGTACCCTTAATATGTATGGAGATGATAGGAAAGGATATGAACGCTTTGAACCTCACCGAGGACATGGCATTGGATAGAAATGATTGGAGGAAAAGGATTCATGTGGAAGACCCAAAATGAATTTCTTTTTTTGGTTCAGACCCCAATTGTTTTGGGATGAAGGCGTAGTACTAGTAGTTGTTGTTGGTGCCCTTAATATGTATGGAAGGTGTTCTTGCAAAACCTCCGTTTTGTATGAAGTCCCTATCCACCCTGCTTGGACTTTGTTTTGTGGGATTTGGGGAGTGGAAAGCGATTCCGATTTTCAATTATTTGTGTGGGTTCTTGGAAACACCTCTTTCTGCCAAACTGGGGAACAAACGCTCCCTTATATCCTATTTAAAATTGTAGGCATATGTGGGCCCCATTTACCCTCGTCTATTGTCATTCCTTAGAAGGATTAGGGGGTGGGGTGTAGGGATGGGAACGGGGCGGGGCTGGGAAAAGCGTAAGTCCATCCCCGCATAGGAATGGATTTTAACCTTCATCCCCGTTTCATGCCCTTCATTCCCAGTTCAAACGAGGCAAGCAAGGGCGGGGGCCATTTTCCCCTGGTCCACTGCCATCCCTAGGCATATGATATGATATCATTAGGAATGCAATGTTTTCAAAATATCGTATATGTACATTTTGATGCTTAATACCTATTATATATTTTATATCCAATATTTGTTTATGAGATTTCTTTTTCAAACCTAGAGTTTTCGAAATATCCTGGGTTTTTTTTCTTGGCAAAGATTTTCCCAAAAACAAGTTTTGTGACTATGCTTAGATGGTTAAACGCGTGTCGTGGATAGTTTGATGGAATGGGATGGGTGGTACGAAGGTAATGAGAAAGCTGGACAGTGAAATCTCATAAACAAATATCGGATATAAATAAAAATAAAGCAAGGGTCGTGGGAATAATAAAAATCTCATAAACAAAAAAGTGGGTGGGAAGGACAACCATCCCTTTAATTCTCATTCATGTGCCGACCAAAGGGATCCCTGCCAACTCACTTTTAAATATTTCAAAAAGAAGAAAAGGCGATGCTTCACATCTACATTGAATAAGCCCACCTTACGGGGGAACACGGCCATTATGAGGCACAAATTAGGAGCCCTATAACCTGACAACCACAACCACATAGAAATCCTATGTCTCAAATATGGCAGGTCGATTTAATACCCCCCCAAAAAAGAATAATATTTTAAAAAATGTCAGCAATTTTGTGTTTTTATCACGATATTAATATGATCATAAAACCTTTTTATTATGTTTATATGTTTTACGTACTTTTTATACTTTATATATGCTGATATTTTCTCAAACTTTTACTAAGAGAACAAAAAATGTTCAAAATATTGCGAGTTTTTCTTGCTCTTAGATGTTTTTGAGAGTAAGAGAGCATCCGATATTGCCAAAATTGCATGGCTAAGATCTTGGGGACTACCATCAACGTAGTCTTGTAATCACATTTCAATTCGTAAGGGCTTGTTTTTTCAAGAAAAAAAAAAGGCCTTTTCTCCCTAGAAAAGTTGGGATTGTTTTCCCACGGGACGTGAAAAAAATGCAGCCTGCTATAGAAAGTAGGAAGCTCACTTGGTCTGCCATGGTGCTCACGTGGTCCTACGTTTCCCCACGGGCTACTCCCTTTTCGTATGAAAAAGCTTCCTTAGAGACCCCTCAAGGCCAAAGTTGTATCCAGATATATGATTTGGAGATGAATACCTAGTGCTTTAATGTGAAGAAATTCTGTGACCAAATAAAATAAGATAAAAAATTGAATGGATCTTACACCTTTGGATGCCAGTGAGTGGACAGGGAATCCATTTTTTTTGCCAATCTAATAATATGTAGTGCCATTTACATAATGCCACTAAACATACACAGTGGCAATCTTCAAGTGCCATCGCACTAAAATCTACCCATATAGTACAATCATGGTTGTCATTATACTTTACAAAGTTGTCGCTACATGTATAGTGACAACCAACGGGAGGCTCCAGTTTGGTATGAGCTGTTTAGTGCACGTCACCATGTGCAGGAACGTTGCAAGTTCAAAACCCAGTGGTATGTTGTGTAACTGGTGGGGTCTGCCTAACCCCAGCTTGCCTATATAAAAAAAAATGTCTACAGTGACATGACTTATAGTGGATAAAAGAATTGTCACTGAATATATAGTGACAATTTTTTATGTCTTTATTAGCATTTCATTGCTATATATGAATTTTACTCTCTGTCACAAAGATATATGTATGACTTCAAACTATTTTTATTTTTAATGAATAAAAATCTAATTTTTGATAAAAATGTTATTAAAAAGTATTAAAGCAAAAGCCATAACAAATCCTGAAAATGATGTCCATGCATGTCAGTGTATATTATAGTGTGTCCAACTGCATTGTAAATGGCACGCCATTATCTACATGTTACTATTATTATTTTCTAATGATCAAATTGGGAGAACGAGATCCCTAACTTCATGGCATTATCATATGATTTAACGACATGACATCCGTTGAGATCTTTGTTTACAATTCAGCTACGACGTTTATCTTTTGACGAAATTTGCTCCCCATCCTTGTTACAATCAACCCAATAAACTCTCACATAAGAGGAGTGAAATGAGACAGCTAAATGGTTAGGTCACACTATCATAATTAGGATCTTCGTTTAGAGTCCCATGATAAATATCTCTAGCTTAACTGAAGAAAAAAAAGAAGAAGATAAAAACCAAAATTCACATGTCCTTTATGAATAAAAATCTAGCTATATCTTGATTAATAAATGCTTATAGGAGCTTAATACTTTTTTTGCACATATAAAATCAGCCAACAGCTAGGCGCTCCAATAAGACTAGTAAAAGAGCCAGGTGATTCAAGTTCTGATCGTGCTTGTTTATCACAAATTGGAGATAAACAACATGAGCATTGTTTCAATAAAAAAAAAAAGCATTGTTTCAAAGCTGAAAATAATAAAAAGTTTAAAATCAAACTTATTCAGTTGAACTTGAACGGACTTGTTTACAAAAGATTTACATCGTTCCAAAGCTAAAAGGAAATGGAAGCTCACACGCTCGTGTTTTTTGCTGCAAGGCCGGAGCCAACAAGACAACCTGTAATTTTCTTTTTGTATGAGAATAGTTGTGAAATTCCGCATTGTAAATATGAAAAACAGGACGACATGATGACACCGATGAAAGTAATTACAAGATGTCCAAATTACACTGATGGTTTTCCTCGCTCTTTATGCTGAAAACAAAAAACAAAAAACTTGACATTGTTTATAAGTCAACTTCATATATATATATATACATATATATATTCAAAATAACATAAAATATAAAATATATTTGTTATTGTTCGAGTAAGATATACACTGAGACTATCAAAGCACCTTGGGGCTCGTATTTCACTCACCAAGCTTTATTTTATATATTTTTTGAGTCCGACCAGACCTTGCGACATGGGTCAGACCTTCTGCAAGATGCGTTTACTCCTTAATAATTACGGTTGCGCGCGATTGTGCTCAGTGTTGGCCCAAAATCCACCATGTTGACCAACGGGGTCTTCGGTTGTCTGGTAGGAACGTTTAGTGCACGTCACCTTTTGGTTGGGAAGTTGCAAGTTCGAACCCCAAACGGTATGGTTGTGGGCCTTCATAACCCAAGCTTTCTCTGTCAAAAAAAAAACCCACCGTATTTGTTTGTTGTTTTGTGTCTCAAACTTGTCCCAAAAAATTGGCAAGTTGCCACGTGAATGGACATGCCTTTCAGCTTCCACTAGTTCGGCCAGAATGGTCGAACACTCAACCGAACCCACTCCCACCACCTGACCTCTCGCCTTTCTCATAGCCATAACATAGACACAAATCGCAAAAAGACTTCCCACCATCATCACTAACACTCGCCCGATCGAACCAAGAAGCCAGAAGATCAGATCCAATACTCGGTCTGTATGTTAATTTTCCCTCCTTTTTAACTAAAAACATGCGTGAGATCCGGATCCGGGTCCGGGTGATTGAAACAAGTACTATGCAAGCGTCGGCTAGATCAGATGTGTGGGTCTGAAAAGCCCCACCAGGCTCTAACCTCCTCACGTATGCATCAACCCATGCGAGACAGGAGCTCGAGAGAGAGAGAGAGAGAGAGAGAGAGAGAGTGGGGCCCACCGTCGCATAACATCAGATGCTGGGGTGTCATTATGGCGCTCACTGTCATCTGCTCCTCACTTTTTCCAGTGGTGTCTACCGTCAAGTGTTGTTGTGTGGTGGTGTTGGTGGATAACTGTGAAAGGTGGAAAGAGAGAAAGAGTGGGAGAGGGTTGTTCCCTTTGCTTTCTTCTGCTCGATGAACCTTCATTCTCACTTCCATTCCTGACACTTCTCAGAGGAGTCAGGCGCAGCTCGCCCGAAAAAGGGGCTGATCCGGTGTCGAAATCGGCCTTCCGGCGATGCTGAAGCTCATCTTGGCCAGACTCCTGGTCCTGTGCTTTGTCTCTTCTTCTCCATCTCTTGTTGCTGCCGCCGGAAGTCGGCGGTCCAGAACTGGGGCCACATGGAAGACTCTTTCTGGTAAGAATGAGTCCCCGTTCTCTTTCTTATCACCTCTCCCGGATGATCTTTCTTTTTCCCCGATTTCTTGAAATCGACCAGAAAATTTTGAGAGCTTCGTGGCTCCGCTCTTTTGCGAGGAGAATGCGAAACTTTTGCTTCTGAATCAGAAGTTGAAGAAGAAGAAGAAGGGATTTTCGTGTGGTGCTCCTTCAACTTCTCCGCATTGAGAGTCGGGTCTGTGGTTGGTGATTCGCTTCCTTCTGTCTGTGATTTCAGGTGATCAGCCGCTCGTTGTAGCGAAAGGCGGGTTCTCCGGGCTCGTCCCGGAGTCGAGCAATTTGGCGTACGCGTTGGTGCCACTGCTGAGCTTTCCCAACACCGTATACTGGTGCAACGTGCAATCGACGAGGGACGGAGTGGGCTTTTGCGCCGGCGATCTTAATCTCGCCAACTGCACCAACATCCCGGATGTTTTCCCCAACCAAGGGAAGATTTACGACGTCAATGGCGTCTCCACGAAAGGGTATTTCCCGATCGATTACAGTTGGGACACCATTCTGAACAATGTCTCGCGTAAGTCCTTCATCCGCCATTTTGCGTACCTTTGATCTAAGCTATATACTCTGTGATATGACCTCTGCATTCTCTGGATGTAGAATTTGTGATACGAATTCCGGGGGATTACTAATAAGATTTATGATTAACTATTGGTGCCCGGTGTCCTTGATTCTCTTTTGGTGTCTGATTTCTTGCTGGTTGCCTGACGTTGAAGGCACATAACCAGTTCAAGTTATGGGCTTTAGATTTTCATGAACATTCTGAGCTTACTTTATGTTTTCTGCCCGAGAGAAACGGGCCAACGAGATTGATGTGCAGCTTTGCCTTTTGAGTTCATAGTGTCTGTGTGTGGTCTCGCAGTAGAGCGAGTGCCTCTTTCGGAACTCACTGGAGTTCTGCAATGTAAGTCATACATGATACGAACTTGATTCAACATATGGACCTGCGAATGCATTCCGGGGATGATTGGCCTCTGCATTATCCATCCTGTCCTCAGGCAAACCATTTTCACAAGACTTTTTTTTTTCATTTTATGTGAAAATTTGCCATACGGGTGTGCATTGGTTCAGAAAGGACTTGTTTGATGTTAATGCGGGTTTCCATTATCTGCCTTAGAAGGCCCGCTATTGTTATTTCCTTTAGGCATATGCAATTGTTTTTCTCTTTCCATGAAATGCAGTGGAATTTCCGCCTAGCAGTACTTTTTCATTTTCTAGTATTGGAATGCATCTAATCACTTCAATCTCGTCTCCATATCTCAAATGCAAAGCTTCCATCAAATCTGCTTTTGCATTTATTGATGATGCAGTTTGTCAAACCATGTTCATTTTGCAATTGTGCCTCTTTTATGTTTCTATAAACTAAGCATGTGTCTGAATCCAAAACATGCTAGCTTAAATCCGAAACATGTTGTTATGTTTATCTCATGACTTTTTCAGTTGGTGTCGTGATCTGAGTTTGATGGTCCCATCACTATTTTCTCTTTGTCTAGCATTTGGTATTTAGTCATTAAATGGTTTTCCTTTTGTTGCTTCATTCTCCAGTGGTCCAGGGAATCAATTCTAGGCAAAGCTTGTTTAATAACCTACAGATCCTTAGAGTTGAAGATCTGCAAACAATTCTGCAACAAGTGCGTCCTCCAATTCCAAGTCTCTGGCTGAATGTGCAGGTATGTCCTTATATTCTTTGCAATATACATTTTTGGAATGTGACTTGTTTTGGTCCTTGGAATTTTGGTAGCAATAACACTCATGCTCCATTTGAACTACATGTAGGGAATTTTAGGAGATTCATAATTAGATAAGCAGGTTTAGGGTGACACAAGGAAGAACTGGTGCAGATAGAGCGCTATTTAAGGCATCCTACTAGGCCATGGCCATATGCTCAAGCTTTTGTTTGGTAAGAAGATATCAATATTTCATGGATTAACACTCTTTTTTTTTTTCAGCATGATCTCTTCTTCACACAGCATAATCTGAGCATGAGATCATATATAATTTCTGTGTCAAGAAGGGGAATAGTAAACTATATTTCCTCCCCAGAGTTTGGTTTCTTGAAAAGTATTGCATCGCGGTTTAGAGGGAGCAAGACAAAGCTAATTTTCCGCTTTCTAGGTCCGGAGGATACCGACCCGTCAACTAAGCTGACTTATGCTTCACTCTTGAAGAACTTGACACAAGTCAAGACAGTTGCCTCTGGAATTCTTGTGCCCAAGAGTTATATATGGCCAACAACTTCTGATCTGTATCTATTGAGTCCCACTTCTCTTGTCTCAGACGCTCATTCCATGGGCCTGGAAGTCTTTGCATCAGATTTTGCAAATGATGTCTCCTTCAGCTACAATTACAGTTATGATCCAGTAGCCGAGTATTTATCATTTGTCAAGGGTGCTGACTTCTCTGTGGATGGTGTGCTGACAGATTTCCCAGTGACAGCATCAGCTGCAATAGGTACTGTTCTTTGTTTTATCATATAAATTTTTGTTTTCTTTTTGGGTATTAGTGAATGCTGCATAGAGATTTGGCAGCTTCTTGGTATTCCCAAAATTGCATTCTTGTAGTCAACTGTCAACCTTTGTGTAATTCTGTGAGGTAAATTTTTTGTTTCTGTTAGATATACTGGAACAAGTAAAGGCCCTTGCATATCTAATTTCCAAAAGCAAAAACTAATCTTTTGATCATGTTTAGCATTTTCTATTTACTATTTGCATATGTTGAAGTTGATTCCAACATCTTTTATACCAATTTTAAACCATCATTATATTAATGAATTTTGAGCCATGGATTTTTTTTTCATCATCTATAAATTGAAATTTATGGTGTATTAGGTATGATAAAACCTTCTAAGATAGTAAGTAAACCATGCTGAACACATATGTACAGCTGTGTGTCTACATACATATTATATTGTTTAGAATCTAGATTTCTTTTTTTGATCCTATGCTGGATGCTCCAACTCCAACTTCGGGCAAGTGGCAACTATATCATGCATGGTTGTCCCATAGGGTTTCACTGAATCATGTGTGTCTGGGGTTGGCTTCAGTATATGCAATAGAGTCTTGGAAGGTGATAAATGGTTCACATTGTTTAAAATGGTATTATGTAGAAGCTTTTAGAAATGGTTCCTGTTAGCTTTACGTATATCACTAAATGTGGAGCTGCATTTGGTAGCTTTCGTCAACTTTCTTCTGCACAACAAAACATAATTATGAAGATCATTAAAGTTTTCCATTTAGCTGTTCCACTTGCTCACAAAATATTCTTCAGTCTTGGACTTTGTTTGTCTTACTAGTGTTGTGATAGTAAATATGTTTTCTTCCCTGTGAGGGGCTTCTACTGGTGGAGCAAATGATGCTCTCTTACCATTTCTTTGCTGCATACAGTGGGATTTCTGATTATCTTGTTAAAATTATTGAGATTTTGATGCTATGCATCTCTTACCTGCTACAGGGCAAAAGAGATGTTCATGTTCACCTTCTCTATGCTATTCAAACGAGCATTTTGAATTCATGTCTCTGATCGTGGCAACCTTGCTTGACAAGCCATATTAGACATTGTTTGCAATTCTGTCCAGGCATACACCTGATTCATTATTCTTTTCTGAGACATTATTCATCACTCTTGACATGTTAAATTTACTGTTTCAGGTTGTTTTTCTCAGGCAGTCAACAGTACCTCTGACCATGGTATATCAGTCTTGTCATATTCTTAATCTATGTTGTTCTCAATTTCAAGTTTCCTAATCATATAATGGGGCTATCGCTTTGTAGGAAAACCATTGGTTATCTCACATGGTGGATCTAGTGGGATATATGCAAGCAATACTGATCTGGCATATAAGCGAGCTGTAAATGATGGAGCTGATATCATTGATTGCTCAGTTCAAATGACAAAAGATGGTGTTCCTATTTGTTTATATGATGCTGATCTTTCATCTTTCACGACAGTCGCTGAATCAAACTTTAGTTCTCTTGTGACTACAATTAATGAGATTCAGCTACTTGGTGGAATTTTCACATTTGATCTCACATGGGAAGACATTCAAACATTGAAGCGTAAGTGACCAACTATGTCATATTATACTGCACAATTTGTTCCATATAGAGTAACACCCTTCAGTACTCCTATTCTACTATCACATGGGAAATAGTATTCTTTGATAGATGACAGTAAAAAGGCCAAAAAAGTTATTTTATGTAGATGCTACCTGCTTTTTTTTAGATTTTAACCTACATGATAGTTTTGCTAGAACATGAGTTAAGATATATCCCACTTGGTTCATGCGACCAAGTCCTGTATTGCATAAAAGTTTTGTCCAGTAGCATCCTCAAACATGTAGCTCAATAGACCCGACAGACAGGCAACTAGTGAAATAATCTTTGTTTATCCCTTTTAACCAAAAAACTCATGAAATGTTTTGAAATACATTTTACTTGAAAGGCCCATTTCTATTGCAATTATAAAATTGAACAGCTTGTCTTTTATTTATTTGTTTATTTTTCTGCTACAGATGGTGATAATTGCTTTAATGGATGAAAGGAGTACAAGGCTATCTTCGATCATACTTAAAAAACACACCTGTATCAAATATAGAATTTTCATGTGCAAGATTTATTTTTCTGTAGCAAAAAAGCCATCCTATATTTGTTTTCCATTATTCTCCTTTTAATATGTTGTGTGAACCATATCTTTTTGCAACAATATACACTTCAATTGCTGTCAATTAACCTTTCCTTCTTTCCATCTCTCATACTTCCAGTTATAGAATTCAGCACTCCCAGTTATATACATGCTTGGTTAATGGGACTTTAGTTGGGAAAAAAGGACAACAAGGTTTGCTGAACCAGACATGGAAGCATTGTGACACCCATCCATTTTTTTCTCATTACCTGGATGTGAACTCACCTTGCCTTGGAAAGTTCAATTCTACTAGTTTGGCTTTCACTTTTAACCCTTCATCTCTGCAATTCTCTTGTGCTTCAAAAGTCTTATTTGGCTTATCCAACTCCAATAAAACAGGCTTCATGTGTGAATTATAAAATAAAAAGTGCAACTCATAGTAGACAACAAGAGATGTATTGGATCTGCTCATCTTAGTGGAGAATCCATTGCTTTTAGGGTGTGTTTGCAACCACAGAAAAAATGTTGGTGGGGGATTTTTTTCTCCTCGTCTTTGGGGATGTCTTCCCCCAAAAGTGCCAAAAAGTGCAGAGATTTTTATTGTGTTTGAAACACACTTGAGGGGGGTAAAAAAGTCACCACTGATTTTTTTTTACCTCCTTTCAAGCACACTCTATGTTACATTTTTATTTTTCTGATACATGCTTTTTATATGGAATTGTATGCTACCTTAATGAAATATGCGGAAATACAAAATACAAAACAAGGGCCTCTATGGGCTTACAAGATTGTAAACACAAAGTGCACATGTGCGGACATAAGTCCAACTAAGGGACAATACAAGAGCACAAAGACACTACACAAGCATTAAGTGCATTCAAGACAACAAAAAAATTTAAAAGAGGAACACAAAAACATAAAAAATATATATTTCACTGATGGACTGTTCCAACAGCTCTATTGACTAGTCAACTCTACGTTGGCTAGTCCAAAAAGAACCCAACAACTCTATTTGGTTTTTGACCAAATAGTTCCTATAAAAACAGAAAAGGACAACAAAACAAAATAAAGTAAAAGTACTAATGTGCCCCTAATGGGCACAACATATTACAAAGACTGAAATGACCAAAATATCCCTAATGGGTATTTGCCTATTACATCATTATAAATACTTAGATTGTAACGACCCCAGACTGACCCTTGAAAAATGTGATTTTTTTTTAAAAATATTACGAAAAACATTTCCTAGATCAGGGGCACATTATAGATTTAATTAACACAACCCAACTCTAGACATAATATAACTCAAATTATGAATTAAAATTGAATTGATTTAAATCAAATAGTTCCCACCGAGTGTTCATATAGTTTCCCAAAATAAAAATAAAACATCTTGGTTACGACAAAACCCGGGTCACCAGACCATAACGTTTGTGCCTTCTAGCCAACATGTCTCTCCATCACGGTGCCTCAGTACCTGAAAAAGATTTTTAAAAATCGTGTAAGAACCGAAGTCCTCGTACGAGACTTTCTCGAAATCCAACGGTAAGGAATTTAATATCTATCAAATCAAACACAAGTTTAAGAGGGCTCTACAAACAACACTCGGACATAAAAACTTACAATTTAAGTAGTTCATGCAAATAATCAACAATTTCATGACAGGGATGCATGAAATAAATGATAAACATTTAGGGATGCATGACATGAATCAATCCAACATACATGAATAACTTTTTAAGTTATCAGAATTGCTTTTACATGCATGTCCTTATTCACTGCACACAATTTAATTAAAACTTTTTTAAAACCTATGGATACTAAAAAACAGTTTAAGTTTTCGAGCTTCAAGGCAGTTTCCAGTGGTAGATTAATACACAATTTGTATTTTATTTATTGGGTTCTACATATATTTCTCGACCGATGTTAGAAATCATCACCATCAATCGAAATATTAAGAATCATCACCTAATGTCGAGATATTAAGGAAATCAACATCCATTGACGCTACTTTTTTGGTATACCAATAACTACACTTGAGTCAACACCACTACCTTAGGCAAAGTGACTGAAGTTCCCTATAATCGTGGCCGGGAACATGAACCATACATCGGGTTCTTGGGGACTAATTGCACATGGTGATTAGTATCCTCACGGTCCCTATAACCGTCATCCAAGATTCCCACCCTTTCAGAGGAAAACCAAGGAAGAAAATGATTACAATGTTTGGTTTCTTTTACCAATCTTAATTAATTTATAGTTATGCAAACCATCATGCAATAACATATTCGGGCCATTGCCCTGGCATATAACAATGTAATTATTTTAAAAACAAATTTTTTCAACAAATCGTTTTGCAATGCAAATTATAATTTAACATTTCATAAGCAACACCATCATGCGAACTCCTCGTTCTATCAGAAAAAGAAGACCCGTACTTCGCTTGTGGATTCGTAAAAGGAGACGTTGGAGGAGGTGACACCCCTGTCTCTTCTCTCTCTCTTTTAGTTCAACCCTCTCTCTCTCTCTCTTTTTCCTAGATGTGATTGGGAGAGAGAGAGAGGCTCAACCCTTTTTTATAAAGCAAGAGGGACTCCTCTAGGAGGTGACACCCCTCTTAATTAGGAGAGTTCTATGGAAATAAAACTCTTTTCTGTTCTATCTCTTTAAATATGTATATATTTATATATGTATATACTTTTTTATTTAAAGTTTTAAATTGTTATTTATTTTAAAGACTAACTTATCCTATTATGAATGGACTATGGGTCTTGGCTGGTGGACCCATGACCCATGTCCTGAACCATATAGATGTCAATGTCCCCTCTCTCTCTCTCTATATATATATATATATACATACATACATACATACGTATATATGGGTTGACGTCAATATGGACCTGGACATGCTTAAGGATCCATTGGTTGAGACCCATATATATATATATATATATATATATATATATATATATATATAGGCTCGATCAATGGATCCTAGCGCATGTCCACATACATTTGACGTTTGCCCTTATATACATATATTATATGTACTATATTAATCTAAACAACGAAAATATATTTATTTAATAAAAATTAAATTTAGGCATAATTCTATGAGTACATCCCTACCCCCTTAAAATAAATTTGTCTACGAAATTATTACGTACCGAATAAGTGTGGGTAATGTTTGCCCATATCGGTCTCAGGCTCCAAGGTGCACTCGTTCGGTCCGTGATGTTGCCATCGCAGTTTCACGAACGTATTCGTCCTACTTCGAAGTATTCGCTCATGGTGATCCACAATCTCCACCGGTCTCTCCTCTGTTGTCAAGTCCGATTGTACTTCGACTGCCTGATATTGAATAACATGTGAGGAGTATGGTACATACTTTCTTAACATCGAAACGTGAAGGACATTGTGAATCTGGGAAAACTGAGGTGGAAGTGCTACTCGATACGTGGACTCCTCAACTCGCTCAAGGATATCAAAAGGTCCCACGTACCGAGGACTAAGTTTCACATTTTTCCTGATCCTTAAAACACTCTTCATCGACGTTATCCAAACAAATACGTGCTCGCCCACTGCAAAACTAAGTTCCCTACGCCGTTGATCGTCATAGCTCTTCTGTCGGCTCTGTGCAACAATCAATCGCTAGAGAATCATCTGCACCTGATCGGAATAGTGCCAGATCACATCTGGAGACTCCATTGCTCTAACGCCACACACTAGGGATCTGTACGGTTTACCATACAGAGCTTCATATGGGGCCATACCAATATACCAATACTAGTATGATAATTATTGTTGTATCAAAACCAGTGTTATTAAAAACGCGCCTCAAGGCGCAAAAAGCGCGCCTCGCCTCAAGGCGAGGGGCTTTGTGCCTTGAGGCGCAGGCATAAGGCGCAAAAGCCCTGAGGCGCACGCCTCATACGCCTTGAGGCGTACGCCTCAGAGCGAGGCGCGCCTCAAGGTGAGGCGTACGCGCCTCAAGGTGAGGCTTTTAATAACACTGGTTTTGTCCTATTGAATTTTCTCTCCAACTTTTTCTAACTTTTATGCAGTGGGAGTCCAACTCAAACACCAATCTTTTGCAAGTTGTATGAAAACAGTAAATCCCCTTATGAAATTAAGAACTAAGTGGGTAATTAACTTTATCCTATGTCATTAGCAAATTATACTCTCCAACAGCTAGCATATGCCATCTGAATCTCTCTATATATAATCCATAGATACATGCCTATCGAAGAAGGAAATTATATAATTGATTTTCATGCCCACTTTTCCCCTTCAATAAAGTGATCACTTATATGTTCATCATATCCACATTCACCTTTTTACACAGAATTAATACCAGGATTCTCTTATCGATCTATTATTATCTCCACTCCAAAGTGCTCCCTGTGGTGTGTCTGTTCATATGTGCTTTGTGAGAATCTTTGTATAGGTTTAATCGTTCAACTTTAATTAGTTTGTCCTGGAATTTACTATTCAAGTCATAAGCAATAAGTTAGATTCACTTTTAGTAAGATTAGAAGTGCAGTAGACTATTATACAAGAATTTAAAGATGGGCCAACAATAGGCCAATTTGCTGCTCAGACTTAAATCTTATTCTACAAAAATAATGGATATATAGGTATATATATAGAAACATCATCCCTAGGATTAGTTAAATAACTAGATCTTAGAAAAGGGTGTCACGTTAATGAAAGTGTCACGGTTGTTTCACTGTAGTTTATACAACTGTAACAGTTGAACTGTTCTTGCTTTCTCAATAGCATCCACACTGGGAGTGTTGTATTTTGCACGCTGTCTCATAAAAAGATGCAAATCACAGTTGGATCAGTAAAGAGAACCATAGTTTCACTGGTTACTTAGCTTATAGAAACGTAGTTTTCAACACATAATTTGACAAGTATAACTAATTCAGGAATCAAATCCAATAGTCTAACTTCAAGCACATGGTATAGGTTTGGGAATATATAGGATTCTGGCTAATTGTATTGGTTCGCTTCTTATGCCATAAAAAAATATCAGATCTCTTTTCATGTTGGGGATCCCTCTCATGTCTTCTTTACCCTTTTACTTTACTTTATTTAGAGTTTCCATTCATTGGCCAGAACACTGTGTGCACATGCAAACAAACTTATTTTATGGCATAATAATGTAAATGCTCTTGATACTAAGTATTTAATCAATTTTATCAATCTTTAATTATTCCACAATACAATAACTAAGTTGTTTGTGGCTAAATTTACTTCTACTGCCATGGTTTGATGTTAGGTGTATGATATACTGTCATGGTTTGATGTTTGGTTTTATACGTTAATCTCATATTTTTTAGAATAATCTCATATATTTTAATTTCTTTTAGTTAATCTCATATATTTTCCAGTTATGTAATCAATTTTTTAGTTACTTTTATATGTTAATCTCATATTTTTTAGAATAATCTCATATATTTTAACTTTTATAGGTTAATCCCATATATTTTAACTTTTGTAGGCTAATCTCATATATTTTTTAGTTATGTAATCAGGTTTTAGTTACTTTTATATGTTAATCTTATATTTTTTAGTACTTATTTGACATTTTCTATTTCTTATTGGTTGTCAATTTCATCAATAACGCATTTCTTTATTTATTTGTATTTTTAGATTTTTTTTATAATTTTTTAAAAGTTTTCAAAAACAAATTTTGAGGCTTACGCTTTACGCCTCAAGGCTTACGCCTCGCCTCGGTTTTTGGTTGAGCGCCTCGCTACGCCTCAACGCTTTTCACAACACTGATCAAAACTCTACAAGCTTCATATGCTTATCCCAGTTTCCTTCCCAATCCAGTGCGCATGCTCTTAGCATGTCCTCAAGAGCTTACGCTCTGTCTGTCTATTAATCTGTGGGCAAAAAACTATACTAAACTTTAGCTTGGTACCCAAAGCTTTTTGTAACTGACACCAGAAACGAGATGTAAAGCGAGGATCTCGATCCGACATGATCGAAAGTGGTACTCCATATAATCTGACGATCTCATCTCTGTATAGGTCTGTCAAGCTCTCCAATCCCTGACTCACCTTGATCGGCAGAAAATGTGCGCTATTCGTCAGTCGGTCCACTATCACCCTGATGCAGGGCAGGCGGTACCAGTACCATGTGACCCTGGCACGGCCAGGGAACCCGACCCACCAGTTGGAATGGACGATCGGACCCAGCAGCAGGGTCCTACCCCAGGTGAGTTGACTCGATGCAGGAAGATAACGCACACCTACTCTAGAAAAGGGAAGACCCGGCTCAGCATCGATCCAGCCCCGAATTGAAGCCTTCTCGGGTCTGGGTCCGGGTCCGGACCTGGATCCTGTGACCATCTTTAAAAAGCACGACTTAGGGCTGCGTGAGGGCAGTCTTTGGAGAATCACTACAGTTTATTTTTTTTCCTGAGCAGCCTTGTTTTCCCTTTTCCCTGTCATTCTTTCTTTTCCCATTACAGTACGTTGTTTTCAATTTTTGTTCAACTTGTTTATCACCAATCTGCCAGTAACATTGGGTATTTAATAAAATAAGTTCCAACTCACCATTTAGGGTGAGATTGATTGTTTTTAAGCCTGTTCAGCATTCCGACTATACACAGTCGTGCCTGCCCAGCCTTCATCAAGATCACGCGAGAACTGGAGTGTGCATCGACAGGCCGTGTCTTCACTGCTCTTATCACAGCCCTTTGAAGGTTGCATCAACTTGGTATCAGAGCCCAGACATCCTCCGTCAGCAGCCGCATGGCTCAAGAGACGAGGGACGACCTAGCACGCGGCAAGGAACGGGAAGAAGTCGTTACCAAGGACCCAATGATGCGCATGATGGAGATGATGACAAAGATGCAAGAGAATATGTTGCGCATGAACAGAGAGATGTCTGGAATCACAAAGAGGATGGATGAGATTGACTGTCGACTCGTCGCCATCGAATTGACCGCAGGATCGAACCCAGCGACGACCCAACCAGTGGATACCACCGTGGGCGACGCTGGTATCCTCACGGCTGCAATGAACGACCCAGCCCAAGTGGGTCCTCAGCCTGCGGTACCTCAGGAGGGTTTTGGGGAAGGCCTACGCCAGACTGTCTGTCGAGATGCGCGTCTGCAAGGTATGCCCCCCCTGAACTCTGGTGCGACTGCGATGCAGCCGACCCCGGGGCATTTTGGAGATCCTTCCCTCACTGGCGCAAACCCGCAGGCCTGGCATCGACCCACGCACCTGGGAATACAGGCTGGACCTGGCCTGCATGACCCAAGTTTGACGCCGAATCAGGCAGTGGGTGTGCCAGCGTCAGCTCGTGCAGGGAGGGGTGTGTCAACCCTCCCGGCACCCGCGCACGGGGTTGTGGTTGCCGGCAGCTCGAAGACTAAGGGGACCGATGCCCTGTGGTCCGGACCTGAACCCTCAGGGACCGGTCAAGAGATTATTTTATTCGGGTCTGGACCCGATTACCGAGGACCACCCTTTGGGTTCTCAGGAGCGGGTCCGGGTCTAGCAGCCCCATACCCAGCCTACCCAGTTGGGTTTGGTCCGCAGTTCGCTCCGAATCCGACCCAACCCGTGATTTTTGAACCCCAAAATGGATCCCATACCGACCCGAACTTGTATCGGACCCAGACGAAACTCCAGCTTGATCTTGAGCCGGGTCCCGTGGATCGAGTTCGAACAAAACCTTTTATCCCCACAACTCGATCCCCGATCCGACCTACCCAAATCTGGGTCCGACGAGTAGTTTAGGATTAGGCCCAATCCATATCCAGTCGGGCGACCCATCCCCGTCCTACCCCAACCCAACTAGATACCCGAACTCTAACCAACCGAATAACCCCTTCCCGATCCAAAACCCAGTACCTCGCTCGACCCTACACCCTTATCATAACCCAAACCCTTATTATCCCTTTCCTACCCACTTAGAGCAAGAGACCCAACACAACCCCCCACCTTTAGTAGGACCCCCTTACATACCAGTGCCACAACGACAACCACAGACGGCCCCCGGCCGCGGGCAAACCCGGCCGCGACAATTTCAGCAGGGAGCGGTGCGACCTGAGCGTCGACCACCCCTCAGTGGAGTTCGTCAGCACTAGCATCCAGGCTAGCAATACCGCATAGAGGACAATGAAGCAGCGTCGGACGACAACACGTTCTGGAGCGAGTATCCTGCAGGAATGGTGGAGGCTCGTCAACAGAGAGCAGTGGAGCATCCCTCCACTTATGGGGTGAAATTGGACCTTCCGGAGTTTGCAGGGCGGTTCGACGTAGAGCAGTTCTTCGACTGGTCTTATGCCGTGCAGTTTTTCTTTGACTACCACACCGTAGCCGAGCACCGTCGTGTCTCTTTAGCGTCTACTCGATTGAGAGGATTAGCACATACATGGTGGGTGGAGTTGCAGCGACCGAGGGAGCGGCAAGGGCTAGAGCGTGTACAGTCGTGGGAGGAGATGCAAAGATTGATGCAATCAAAATTCGTGCCTTCAGATCACGCTGAGAGAGCCTACAAGGAGTATCTAACCCTGCGTCAAGGCACTCGTACTGTGGCGGAGTACACTGCCGAGTTCCATCGTCTTTCTCTACGGGTGCAGATCAAGGAAACTGCCCGCCAACAGGCCACGAGGTACATCTCTGGTCTCCGTCCTGTTATTTCTGACGACTTTAGTTGTATCACGGTTGAGACATTAGATCAGGCCAACAATTATGCCATGAACGTCGAGGAAAAGTTGAAACGGAGGCAGGAATATAGGACCTCCCGTAGTGAACAGTCCAGTCGACCCAAGTCGAGTTTTCCAACCACGGGAGCGAGCTCCCCTAGGAAGGAGGACTCAAAGTCTACCCCTAGAGCAGAAGTTAGCAGACCTGATTCGTCCGGACCCGCATTCAATACCCGGTCTAAAACCAAACCTAGTGAGTCTACCATCCGTTGTTTTAGGTGTCAGGAGCTAGGGCATGTCCCGTCTAGGTGCCCCACTGCGGGCAAAAACACCCATCTCGTCGAAGGTATTGTGGAGTCAGCATCCGAGAGTGAGGGTGAGTCTTTGATCGAGGATGAGGATGAGAGGGAAGTCGTAGAGTTCGACGACAATGTTGACAATCTATTATCCATCCGTCATGTCTTGACCGTACCCCGAGAGTCGACCCTTGCCGAATGGCTACGGAACAACATCTTTAGAACCCGATGCAACTGTGAGGGTCACGCATGTGATGTTATTATCGACACCGGTGCGTGTGAGAACATGGTGTCCGAGAGTGTTGTGTCTACCTTGAATTTGGGAACCGAGAAACTGTCTCACCCCTACAAGATGGCGTGATTCAAAAAAGGAAACGAGGTTCCCATCACCCAGCATTGTTTAGTTCGATTCTCCATGGGGGAGCACTACTACGACGAGGTGTGGTGTGATGTAGCCCCTATGAGTGCGTGTCACATCCCGTTGGGACGTCCTTGGCAGTTTGATCGCAAAACCATTCATGATGGCCGTAGGAACACGTACTCGTTCATCTTTAAGGGTCATAGGATAATTCTTCTCCCCATCAAGGAGACGGGGTTTCCCACGGTAGACAAGCCTGAGCGAGTTCCCCGGCTGGCCGGACTATCCTACCGGTCTTTCTTGAACCAATGTCGGGATGATGGTTATTGTTATGCTGTGGTGGCTAAACCCTCGGTGAGTACGTCGTTACCAGTTCCTACAGACATCAAACCCCTTATTGAAGAGTTTAGCGACATTATGCCAGATGACCTTTCAAATGGTCTTCCTTCCATGCGTGTCGTGCAACATGTTATTGATTTTGTGCCAGGGTCGAGTCTCCCCAATCTCCCCGCATATCGTATGAACCCCTCCGAGCATGCCGAGTTGTTGAGACAGGTCCAGGAGTTACTGCAAAAGGGCATTATTCGTGAAAGCGTCAGCCCTTGCGCGGTACCCGCCTTGCTCACCCCTAAGAAAGATGGGTCCATGCACATGTGTGTGGATAGTCGAGCCATAAACCGTATCACTGTCAAATACCGTTTTCCCATCCCTCGTTTGGATGATATGTTCGATATGTTGGCTGGTGCTTCCATTTTCTCCAAAATTGATCTAAAAAGTGGGCATCACCAGATTCGTATCCGAGAGGGGGATGAGTGGAAGACGGCATTCACGACACGTGACGGGTTGTATGAGTGGTTAGTCATGCCATTTGGACTATCCAATGCCCCAAGTACTTTCATGAATATGATGACCCAAGTGCTACACCCTTGTATAGGGAAGTTTGTCGTGGTATATTTTGATTTATAGTTCATCTTTGTCTGACCATTTGAGTCACCTGCGTCAGGTCTTAGAAATTTTAAGGAGAGAAAAATTGTATGTTAATGCGAAGAAGTGTGAGTTCATGACGTCCAATGTCGTTTTCCTAGGCTTTATTGTGTCATCTGATGGAGTTAAGGCAGACCCCGCGAAAGTTCGTGCGATTGTCGATTGGCCTATCCCAAAGACTATTGGAGAGATCCGTAGTTTTCACGGATTAGCCACTTTTTACCGACGTTTCGTGAGAAACTTCAGCACCCTCATGACCCCCATCACGGAGTGCCTCAAGGGTACTAGTTTTCAATGGACGCCTGCTGCGGGAAAAGCCTTTACGATCATCAAAGAGAAAATAACCAGTGCCCCTGTCTTAGCCCTTCCTGATTTTAGTGCAGTCTTTGAGGTGGAGTGCGATGCCTCCAAGGTGGGAATTGGCGCAGTCTTGAGTCAGAATCGCAGACCTGTTGCCTTCTTTAGTGAGAAGCTGACGCATGCCAGATGTCAGTATTCCACTTATGATGTTGAGTTTTATGCCGTTGTACAAGCCCTTCATTATTGGAGACATTATCTCATTTATAAGGATTTTGTCTTGGACACGGATCATGAGGCATTGAAGTATCTGAATAGTCAAAAGAAGTTGAGTGCTCGTCACGCTAAGTGGGTCAGCTTCTTGCAAGAGTACACCTTTTCCATTCGCCATCAATCTGGTACCCTGAACAAGGTGGCTGACGCTCTTAACAGGAAGAACAACCTCCTGATGACCATGTCAGTGCAGGTCGTTGGGTTCGAACAGTGCAAAGAATTATATCCCACGGACCCGGATTTTCAACAAGTTTGGGAGGGGTGCATCTCTTCAGATCGCACCCTCGACCCCCGTTTTTAGTATTCATAATGGTTACCTCTTCCGTGGGAACAAATTATGTGTGCCTGATTTCTCCCTTAGGCTTCAGTTGATTTCTGAATTACATGAAGGAGGGTTAGCAGGGCATTTCGGGCATGATAAGACGTTCGTTCTGTTAGATGAACGATACTTTTGGCCCAAAATGCGCAAAGATGTTGTCAAGTTCATCCAAGGGTGTCATGTGCGTCAAGTGTCCATGGGTCATCGTCAGAACAGTGGTCTGTATACTCCGTTACCCATTCCTGAACGGCCGTGGGAGCACGTATCCATGGATTTTATCGTGGGCCTCCTAAGAACGCCGCGTCATTTTGATTCAATTTTAGTCATTGTTGATCGGTTCTCCAAAATGGCTATTTTTGTCCCATGTAAGCGAACCACCGATGCCTCTTTAGTAGCGTCCTATTATTTCAAGGACGTCGCTCGCTTCCATGGTCTACCCCACACAATCACTTCTGATCGTGACACGCGTTTTATGAGCCACTTTTGGAAATCGTTATGGGCTTTATTGAAGACCAAGCTTCAGTTCAGTAGTGCGTACCACCCCCAAACCGATGGCCAAACCGAAGTTGTGAAACGCACCTTAAGAAACTTGTTACAGGGCCTCGTAGGGGAAAATGTTAAAACTTGGGATCTAGTCTTGCCTCAAGCCGAGTTTGCGTATAATAGTTCCATCAATAGGTCCACAGGCAAGTCTCCTTTTCAAGTGGTTTATGGTCGGTCGCCCACTCATGTCGTCGATCTAGCTCCAGTGTCCAGTCTCCCTGACCCCGCCCCAGACGCCTTTGATGCCGTTGAATACATGCGTGATATACATAGGCAAGTCCGGGCCAAACTCATTGAGAGTTACGAAGCATACAAAGCCTTCGTTGACCAAGGTTGTCGAGACATTCAGTTTCAAGTTGGTCAGTTTGTTTGGGTCTACCTGCGTCCTGAGCGTTTTCCCATGGGCACTTATAATAAACTGAGTCCTAAGAAATATGGTCCCTTCCAGATCCTACGATGTTTAGGTTCGAATGCCTACCTTATAGAACTGCCTCACGATTGGAACATTTCCCTGATTTTCAATGTGTCTGATCTATATGCTTATTGTGGAGACAACAAGTCGTCGGAGCCGACTTCTTCCCAATCCGGGGAGAATGATGCAGGGCAAGCGGTACCAGTACCATATGACCCTGGCATGGCCAGGGAACCCAACCCACCAGTTGGAATGGACGATCGGACCCAGCAGCAGGGTCCGACCCCAGGTGAGTTGACTCGATGCAAGAAGATAACACACACCTACTCCAGAAAAGGGAAGACCTGGCTCAGCACCGATCCAGCCCCGAATTGAAGCCTTCTCTGGTCCTGGTCCAGACCTGGATGCAGTGACCATCTTTAAAAAGCACGACTTAGGGCTGCGTGAGGGCAGTCTTTGGAGAATCACTACAGTTTATTTATTTTTCCTGAGCAGCCTTGTTTTCCCTTTTCCCAGTCATTCTTTCTTTTCCCATTACAGCAATCTGCCAGTAACATTGGGTATTTAATAAAATAAGTTCCAACTCACCATTTAGGGTGAGATTGATTGTTTTTTAAGCCTGTTCAGCATTCCGACTATACACAGACGTGCCTGCCCAGCCTTCATCAAGATCACGCGAGAACTGGAGTGTGCATCGACAGGCCGTGTCTTCACTGCTCTTATCACAGCCCTTTGAAGGCTGCATCACACCCAGAAGGCATCGTTCTGACGATGGATCCTCGATAAACCCATGATGAAGTTCATCGATATGTCCAAAGGTTGTAGTAGTTCATTAGGCCTCTAGTGCTCGATCTTGACTTGCTGACAAGTAAGACATCGAGATACAAACTCTGTAACATTCTGTTTCATTCCGTTCCACCAATATGTTCGCCGAAAGTCCTTGAACATCTTAGTGCTACTCGGATGAACAAAATACTTCGACATGTGGGCCTCACTCATCAACTCCTCCTAAAGAGCCTTCGGAACCCACCATCTGTCCTCAAACATAAAGGTCCTGTCCTCTTCACGATGGAACTGTTCATTCGGCTTCTGATTACTCTCGCACTTCTCAAAGTTTGGATCAACTGACTGTAACTCCTCGATGCGATCAATGATATCGGGTCGTACTCTCATCCATGTGCAATAGATGTCTCCGACTTTGGCTGCAAACGGCTGCAACCTGACAAAATTTTCAAGTAGATTCTAACTCCGACTAATCAAACTGGCTGCTGAAACCGATGTCTTCCTACTCAATGCATCAACTACTACATTCGCTTTACATGGGTGGTAAGTGATGGTAAACTCATAGTCCTTGAAGAACTTTAGCCACCTGCCCTGTCTCAAGTTTAGATTATTTTGTGAGAAAATATACTTGAGACTCTCGTGGTCAGACAAAACCTCAAACTGCTCCCCGTATAGGTAGTTGCGCCAAATCTTCAATGCAAAGACAACGACTGCTAACTCTAAGGCATGCATCTGGTAGTTCTTCTCGTGTACCTTGAGCTACCCAGAAGCATAAGCGATAACCTTTCTGTGCTGCATCAAGACACAATCCGGTCTGGTTCTTGAGATATTGCTATACACTGCGAACCCTCATAATCTTGAAGGTAATGTCAAAACTGGAGCTGAGGTCAACCTCTTCTTTAGCTCCTAGAAGCTCTCCTTGTAACGTAGTGTCCAAACAAACTTCACCCCCTTCTGAAGCAGCTTCGTCATCAAGGCAACTATACAAGATAAGTCCTGGATGAATCGACGATAATACCCTACCAATCTCAAGAAATTTTTGACCTCTGTGATTGTATTTGGCTGCTCCCAAGACAACACTGCTTTCACCTTAGCTAGATCTACCTCCACATCATTTTTTGATATAACGTGACTGTAACGCCCCCAAAATTTTAACCTTAAATATTGAAGTTTTGAGACCAATTTTTTTGATAAGTATAAGTAAATCAAATCTTATAATGCGAAAACGATTTTAAAAAACAGTTAAGACTTTGGGCGTAGTTACACTAAAGATAACAATAAAATCAAAATTTACAAGATATACACATTTCAAACCACCTGAAATACGAAGAGTTTTAATTTCATTTCAAATCAGAGTATAAAAACAATAGTTCAGTCTTTATATGATCAAGTACTTAAAACAAAAAGATCATGTCTACCAAGATCACAAGGTAAGAATGGACTCTCGAAGATGCAACTCGACCAGTCATTCGCTCAAACTACTCATCATACTTTATCTGCATTACCTGCCCCCCATAAAACGGAGTCGGACTCGCTAAAGTCTTATAAAGCAACCCAAACTCAAACTTAAAAAAAATATATCAAGCATTTAAAGGTAAAAATATGATATATTATTCATCCATCGTCAAGTGATAGACAAGGGAACAACGTCCTATGAGTCATTTATTTCAAGCATTCGGACACAGACATAAAGCGTTTAAAAATATTTCATCACTTACTATTCTATTCAACTTTAACTCACCTAATAAAGTATAATTTATATGCATTCAAGTCATACAAGCCATCACACACACACACCCACATATATATATATATGCATATAAGACGTTCAGATCATTTTATCATTTTCATAATTCATAATTATTATAAACAATAAGTCAAATCACATTTGACCATTCCAGCGTGCACATACCTTCTAAGTAATTTAGTTAGATATTCATAATACACATCAATCATGATACATAGGTGTGATATATTCACTATTTGCAATGAAACTATGTAGGCGTGACGTATCATTCATCTCATAAGTCAAAACTAGTCATTTGTAAGTGTAATGTGTCATTTACCTATACGCTAACATAAGCGTCACAATCATAACCTCATATAAGATCTAAAATCAATAAGGATATGATTCTTACATCTAAGTTAAGTATATAATCATGCTACAACAGAAAAGCCAAATCTATAGATTCATAATTGGCTATCTCAATCAACTCAGAGAAGATCATCATAGTTCATCGTAACATTTCATTTAATCTTATAAATATTCACAAGATTCACACTGGATCGCCTGGTCTGGGAAATGTACAACTTTACAAGGAGTTAGCACCCTAGACGGATGGTCTGCCTGGTCTTTGACAATGCACTTTCTCAAAAGAATATACCATCTTCGCGGGCTACCCGCTCTTGGACAATGCACTTCCTCACTAAGACTTACCATTCTAGCCGGATTACCTGATCTGGTCATGCACACCCTCACAAAGAATCCTTTGGGAATAGTTCTTCAACGAGTACCATATCCATTGAAAACTATTGTGATACTTGCATCAATACAATTGACCACTCTTAAGGTCGATAACTACCAACACGGGTATAAAATCAATATGCATCACATCATACATCACTTCATATGACACTTAAATCATAAAATTACACATTTAACCAATAAAGTTCCATGAACCATAGTGTACTATTGAACTTAAACATTTATCGCATGCATTTATAATTTCATATCACGTGGCATTTAAATCATATAATCCAGAAGCATGTTACCTTATGCATCATATCACCTCCACAAGGACCATTTCATTTCGTAAATTGAACCTTGAATCCTGCGTAAACAAAACATGAGTTCTATGCATGCATACATGAACATGCAACTAAACCTCAACATACTGAACTCCTACGTAGTTTGAGTTATGCACAAAAGATGAAAGTCATATATACATTTTTTATCACATGAATCGATATATCATTTTAGATATAATTACGTAAGAACGGTAGGTCAAAATCTTATTGACTATCCTACCATGCAACATATGTACATGTTTTTCAAACAAACAAGATTAGATTCAAAACAATTTATAGCATTCAAATGCATTCTTCCGTATAAGAATAAATGAGTCCATCATATGACAAGACAATGTATATAATATTTACAGTATGCATCGAACACGACTTACATGTATCCATATTAGTTATATGTACACCATGTATCAAATTCATACAAACACATAAAACAACATAACATGCTCAAACCAAATTATGATGACACACATTGCATACATATTATACATTCATAAGTGCACAGGCATTCAAACCCCCGCACAGGTGTACCTGTAGCAAATACACTCTATGTTTCGCTAACTACAATTATGACAAGCATGATCTCTGAACTACAATCACAAGTCCTAAATATCCACAACTAAGCGAAGTGTGTGAACATAAAGGTGTTGCATACAATAAAATAAATTTATTGAGTGATGCATTTGCACCACGTACTTACCATGAGCATTACCTGATTTGCATTGCATTCAATGCACATTGACTTATAACTATTTTGATATTTAGCATAAATATCACATTTTTAGTATATCCTGCACTCAAATTAGTTAAACATATAGGCAACCATAGAACCCATAGACATCTACAACTATCTGCGGTGTGTGCACATAACTTGTATTTGTAATTTAGTGAAGTATTTAGTACAACATCATGCTTACGCAATTAGTGCTTAAACATGCTCTCTATAAGTTCAGATAAGGAAACTTACTTTAATAATGTGAAGAACAACAAATCGAAACCCAAAAGACCGAGGGGTTTCGAAATTCGCAAAGACTGCTCAAGCAACGATGCACCGAACGCTTGGTGCACGGTCAAAAATGCCAAACGTTCTAAAAATATGAAATCCCCCAAAATCCAGAAAGATAGGGTGAACCACGAATAAATATTAACTGCTGAGCAGAAAACACTGCATACACCAACGTCCAAATTTGGTTACTGCAAAACATAAATAAAATATTTTAAATAGTACTTTTGATTAAAATGACCAAAATGCCTCTTGGTTAAAAATTAAGATTTTTAATTTGCTAAATTCATCTATTAAATTCCAAAATTCAATGATATCAAATATTTTACAAAACTCTTGAAAACATGTTTTTGATAAGAAGTAATATAATTGATTGTTAAATATCTGAAATAGTTTTAAAAATACCAAATTTACCCTTATTAGCCAGAAATGAGTAATTGAGCATTTAAACACCAATAAATGAGATTTAAATGATATAAACACATTTCTAACTCGAAGATAAAAATAAATTATTTATTTATTAATAATATCCAAAATTTACAGGTTTTACAGTGACTTAGGAACATCATCATGTCCGGCTAGAACCCACACTTAGATAACTTATCCAAAAGCTTATGTTCCTTGAGTGTTTGCAGAACAATTTTCAGATGCTCCCTGTGTTCCTCCATACTCTCTGAGTATATCTGGATGTCATCAATGAACACAATGACGAACTGATCCTTTCATAACCGGAAGACTCAATTCATCAAGTAAATGTTGTTGGGGCATTTGTGAGTTCGAAAAACATTACTAAAAACTCATAATGCTCGTATCTGGACTTAAAAACTGTTTTCGGGATGTCCTCTACCTTCATCAGCAACTGGTGATATTCAGAGCGAAGATCAATATTTGAGAACACCTTTACTGTCCGCAACTCATCAAACATGTCATTAATTCTGGGCAAATGATACTTGTTCTTCACGGTCACCTGATTCAACGTGCAGTAATTAATACATAGCCTCATGGATCCGTCCTGCTTTTTAACAAATAAAACTGGTGTACCCCCAGTGACACACTCGACCTGATAAAACCCTTGTCAAGAAGCTCCTTAACTCCACAAGCTCAACAGGTGTCATACGATACGATGCTTGTAACACCGGTGTTGTACCATGCACTTACTCGATCTCTTGGTGAGGTGGTAAACCTAGCAAGTCCTTTGGAAGAACATCAGCAAACTTGCGGACCACGTCCAACTGCTTCAATGATGTCTCTTGGCTATCCGTAGCGGATACGCTAGCCAAGAACACAATACAACCCTGCTTGCAGTATTTTGAGATCTTCATCACATCTATGATCTTCACCTCACTCATCGGCTTAGTCGCATGAAAAACCAATGCTGACAGATCGGACCGCTCTAAGCAGACCTTGCCTCGACACTAAAGAGTCACATTATGCCACGATGGCCAATCCATGCCCAAAATGACATCGTAGAATGTCACAAGTCTATAACTACTCGAACTATAGAGAGATAATTCGCACATCGAGTAGACACACCCATTAGAGGCATAACATCTATTGCATTCTCTAAGTTTGCAATGTCAAGCAACCCAACAAAAGAAGATACAAAAGAATGGGTTGCCCAAATCAAACATGACACAAGCAAGATGATCAATAACTACAATAATTCCTTCGATCTGATGGGTCTGATCGTTTTACTCCGTGGCTGGAGCAGCGTATACCCATTCATTAGTCTTCCTCTGCCCCTGCTGTTGCTGGTTGCCCTAGGCTTCTGGCTTGTTCTGGGCGACATGTTCGGGTTGCTTGCACCAATAGCAGAGCCCCTTTAAGAGAGGACAGAAATTGAAGGGCCCCTTGTGCCTTACCACCAGCGGGTGGGTTCTTCCGAGCTCCACCATTACCATTGCCACCGTTCTTTGACTGTCCTCCCTTAAATCACTCTCACTCGCTTCGGAATTTGGTGGTGTAGTCCACCAAACTCATGTTCTCCTGAGTCAACTCGAGGAACTGATGCTACATCCTTTCCCTGGCGAACGAGGGAAAGTAGGCCTCCAAGAACTCCTCTCGAAAGGTCTCTCAAGAAATGGATTCCTCCGTAGCGTGCTTCACCTTTTGCATAGTGTCTTACCACTTCTTGGCACAGGCTGAGCAGTCTGTCCCTGGATGTGCATAGTCACCGTCTTGACCACACTCTTAAGGGCATTTGTCAGAAAATCCCTCTGTTCGTGCCATTTTTCAAGAACGTTCCTACAACTGTGAGTATACATCTAAAAAAAATCAACCAGAAATTATCATTAAATTTATACTCCTAGAGCAAGTCTACACCCTTATGATTGATCCTGACAAGACACATAATCACATCAAGCGTACAATTTAATTCATCACACTGATTTAATTATAACTGTTCGTACACTAAAAAATAAGATTTTTTTTTTCATAATTACAAGACCATAAGGGAACAAAAATTCACAAGATACCTCTTACTAGTTATGTGGAGATTGCTTCTGGAGTACGAGTTTATGATCTTTATGGTGGTGGTTATAACTAGCTTTGGTATCAACTCTGTAACGACCTCAAACTGACCCTTGAAAAATGCGTTTTTTTTTAAATATTATAAAAAAATCCCAAGGGTCGGGGGCACATTATATATTTCATTAACACAACCCAACAATAACTCAAGACATATCATAAATCAAATTATGAATTGAAATTGAATTTATCTAAATCAAATAGTTCTCACTGAGGGTTAATATAGTTCCCCGAAATAAAAACAAAACATCTCGAGTACTTCAGAACCCGGGCCACCAGACCATAACTCTTGATCTCTACAACCAGTGGGTCTCTTCATCACGGTGCCTCAGTAACTGAAAAAGATTTTTAAAAGCTGGGTAAGAACCAAAGTTCTCGTACGACCCTGGGTGCGGTCACACACCTAGGGTAGGGTTGACCGCACCAGGTGCCGCAATCGCACTGGCGTCGCGTCGACGCGGGTGCGACACTTGGTTAGCCGAATCCCTGTGACATAGGTGCATATATATATATATATATATATTCTGCTTGCTGCGAATCTCTGTTCAAGAACAGAAAAACACAGATTCAGACATTGTCATCTTCAAAATAAATTAGCTATATTCAATTTGGAATACGTTTAGGAAAAATGCAGTTTCTTAACTCTATGCGATTCAACCCATGCAAAATTCCTTGTTCTATCAGAAAAAGAGGACCCATACCTTTGCTTGTGGATTAGTAAAAGGAGACTGTGGAGGAGGTGATGCCCCTATCTCTTCTTTCTCTCTCCCTCCTTTCCTCTCTCTTTAGGCTCTGCCTTCTCTCTCTTTTTCTCTCCTAGACGTGATTGAGAGAGAGAGGCTCGGCCCCTTTTTAGAAATCAAGAGGGACTCCTCTAGGAGGTGACACCCCTTTTAATTGTGATAGAGTTCTATGGAAATAGAACTCTTTCCTATTCTATCTTCTTTAAATATGTATATACTTTCTTTATTTAAAATTTAAAATTGTTATTTATTTTAATGATTAACTTATCCTATTATGGATGGACTATGGGTCTTGGCTGGTAGACCCATGACCCCATGTCTAGATCCATATAGATGTCAGCCCCTATATATATATATGTGGGTCTTAGCCAATGGATCCTGGACCATGTCCAAATCCATATTGACGTCAGCCCATATATACATGTGTATATATATAGGTCTCGGTCAATGGATCCTGGACCATGTCTAGATCCATTTGACGTCAACCCCTATATACATATATTATATTAATCAAAACAATGAAAATATATTTATTTAATAAAAAAAAATTTAGGCACAATTTTGCGAGATATTACACATATATACATATGTATATATGTCATGGTTGTAAGTATAGTATCGTTACATGTATCAATCTGGCCCAAAGTAACATTGTATCATATCGTAAATTTTTAAGAAAAACTTTCTAAAAATTTTAAAAAAATCTAGAAAAATCAGAAAAAAGTAGCATAAATTCTAAAAAAAATCATCACATAAAACAATGATGAATTGCATAAAATGAAATCATAAAATCTCATATGAAGGCAACTACATAATTTAAATTAATAACAAACCATGCAACTGATAAATGTCAATGTAAATAAAAGACAACTACATAATTTAAATTTTAAACACAATTTAAGCCTTACATTTAACCAACTAACTAACAATATTAAATTTACATCCAAGTCATACTAAAATGTCATAAGTCATAACTAAAGTTACTAAACTGCTAAGAGTTCATGATAATTAAAAACGTTACATTTAACCACCGTCTTGCATGCCAATCTTCATATCTAAAGTTCTAAACTATAAAGATCCTAAAACTAAACTATCTTCTAGAGCCTATTTGCCAAATATTAAAACAATATTTTCTTGGTGTTACATCCAACTACTACGCGATGGTCTCTTTATCTTTGGCCATTTTTTTGGCAATTGGTTCATCATCATCATCTTGCAAAATTCTTTTTCGAATTTCTTCTAGTTTAACAATAACATCAACACAAAAGTGACAGGAATAGATGAAGAATCATATGGACATACATCTTGATCTTGACCTGCAATATGTTGCTTAAATCTATGCATAATAGCATCACAAAACATGCATTCCAAATTCAATGGTAACTCTAGTTGTGGTACATCATCAATGCTTCTACAGTATTGCCATGCAAGATCATTTCAAATATGATATGAACGTGAAGACGACACTGAAGGATCTAAAATAAAATATAACCAATTAAAAAAGTCAATAAGAGGCAAATAATAATAAGTAGACATACATTTCCCCAAAAAACACTCAATAAAAAAAAATAGGGATTTTATACCTTAACCCACTTCCTTGAGTGAAAAAATGTTGGAAATGCACTCTTAATAAAATCGCAAAAGCCCTCTCCCTTGTGCACAAATCGGCCCCCAAATCAATCTCACGAAACCTAGGGTGAGTGGTTTTCTTCTAATAGGTTCTAGACATATGGAGAACTCAAGAGGCCTTTTAAACCTAAAATTAAAAAGATAATTTTCGGCCTTTTTAAAGTGCACCGCTACTGTATCGTATGATATAACACGATATATGGGTGTATCGTATGGTACACCCGATACGGATACGATAGACACTCGTATTGTGATACAAGTGTGTATCGTATCACAAAACCAAAAGCAATGATACATATTATACTATATCGAATCGAACAATACTGTATGATACTTACAACCATGATATATATATATATATACAACTTAACACTCCCCCTCAAGCTTACTTTGTGATATACCGAAAGTTTGGAAATACAAAAAAGAATAATTGGGAATGATCCAAGTCTTCAATGAAAATCTCTATCTTTAAGACATATCATTGAATTTTGCAAATAGAAGTCTTTAAATGTTTTTATTGGTGATCATCCCCAAACGCCTTCATCGGCTATCTCCATCTTCATCTTTATAATGCATCAAAGATATTCTTTTCTCAATCAATCACATCTTTAAGAACCTATAGAGAGAGCAAAACAAAGCTCTCAACTATACAAAAGAAAGTATTTTAACCAAATAATTATGAAGTTTCAAAAGAATAAAAAGACATATTTTGAACAAGAATAACACTCAAGTAGAATTTTTCAAACAAAGTAGCAATAATTTTTAGACAATCTTTAAGAAAGATAAGAGGAGCATACCTCAGAGAATTTTTTATGAAATCAATTTTAAACAATCATAAACCCAAAATCAACATATTTTTAAGAAAACATAAATATTGATCATAAGAGAATTTAATCACTAAAGAACATATAAATTATCAAGAAGAGAAACAATCATGTATTAATAATATCCCAAATTAAAATAAAACACTTTAAATAAAACAAATTATCTATTTATATAACACTTCAAAAAAAAGAACCCCAAGAAAAGAGAAGTTAATTAAATTTATGCATACAACAATGTGAACAAAATAATCAATACAAAACACACACACATATATATATATATATATATGCAATATTTTTAATGCACATAATAATGAATGAAAGCAATTTCATAAATCACAACCCACTAGAATTCACTCACACACCCTAGAACGGGTTTAAGTAAAAGAAACTAAATAACAATCTTTAATATATATATATATATGTTATCAATAAAATGCATGAAATTTTATCAATAAATATTTTTCTATACAAAGGAAAAACAAGTAGTAAAAGTTTAGAAATTTCATAGAGAGATTTTAAAAATCTCACAAGTACTAAGAAATGATGTTTTGCAAATCACAACAATAGTTCGACCACCACAGGCAATCACTGCACTAGACCTCCAAACCTAAAAAATTGAAGTGTATCAACTACTAAAACAAGAGCACAATCACTATGCCATTTATGAGCTTAACAAAAAAAAGTGTTAATAACCAATGGGTGCACATAACTCACCACATTAATAAAACATCTCTTATCTAAATAAAATAACACTTAAATAAGAGACAAATCTCAATACGTGTATTAGCTACTAGAACATGAACATAATACAAATGCACAAAAAGCGTGAATAACCAATAGGTGCACATAACTCATCACAAAATAACATCTCTTGTCTACATAAAATGACAATTAAATAAGAGACAAACCTCAATTTCAAGTGTATTAGCTACTAGAACAAGAACATTATACAAAACACAAAAAATGTGAATAACCAGTAGGTGCACTTGACTCATCATAAAAGAACATCTCTTGTCTTTATAAAATGACACTTAAATAAGAGTCATAATAGGAGAAAACCTATGTCACATGGGGGCAGGGGTACGACACTTTCAAAAACCTTGGGTGCGGGGGTGCGACAGGGCAAAAATATAAATATATATATATATATAATTATATATATAATTTTGAAGTTTTAACAGTTAACATTGTCATAATATCATTCATCATGCATGCAATATATCAACCTAAATATCAATCAAATAAGTAAAGCAATTACATAAAGCAACCTAAAAATCAATCAAATAAGTAAAGCAGAAAAGAACTAAATTACATGCCAAAGTATATCCTGACGAAGTAATGGATCTTAATAATTTTCTTCTTCATCATCAAATGCATCATTAGAAGGAATACTGGGTTCTTCTAAATCCATGTTTGTTATGTTTGAAATCATGCTCTCCCTCGAAGTCACACTCTTCTGGGTTTACATCCAAAAATTTGGATGTTCCTTGTCTGCGTTACAAACCCAATTTGAAAATGTTAAATGCAATACAAGTATATTTAAATGAAAAACTATGAAATAATCAAATAACCAAGAGAGCAAAGTAGTACCTGTATTCATCATTGGTTCGTGAAAGTAATTGAAGATTTGAATGAACATATACTAAATCCTCTTCACGCTTGCTGGTGAGTTTGTTTCTCTTCATGTTGTGGATTTGAGAATATGTGCTCCAATTTCTTTCACAACAAGATGAACTAGCAGGTTGCGATAGCAATCTTAATGCAAGACGTTGGAGAAGAGGTGTTTCTGATCCAAATGTTGACCACCATGTGATAGGATCTATGTTATCCTCTTCTTTCGCGAATAATGCCGGTCCATGTAATCTCGAAGATGAAAATTTTCTAAACTCTTATGTGACTTGATGTAGAAGATATGCTTTTGGAAAAAGTCTTGTCATACACATATTTTTATGTCTTGATAGCTCTGGGTCTAAATTTGGAGGGACACGACCAATACCATCAGCCCACCACTTATTTGCATAATATTTTGGATTAAGAGAATGTACCACGCAATGCAAAGGAGTGTTACTCTTATTCTATCTTCTGACTAAAATTGAATGAATATGATTACAAAATTCTAAATCATCCAATGCAGGATTTTTTTCTTCATACTTGAAAACTATGGCTTGTATTTTTTCATTCATATTATCCCACATTTCATAAACTATGTGAAGCATGGGCTCATCCTTATCAACTTCTCTTAACATTTCCCAAATAGGTTGCGTAAATTGAAAGAAGTAAACCACTCTGTCCCAAAACTCATCATCAAGAATGAATTTTTTAATTTCTTGAGCCTTGATATCATCATCAACACGATAGAATGTCCAATTTTCATCAGTCACCATGTTAATCAAAGCATTCTTCACTCTTTTAATCCTCTTCACCATCACAATGATGGTCACAAAACGTGTTTTAGCGACCTTCAACAATTTTAGGTCAGAATGCCTATTAAATATAGCATTAGCACGATGGTGGTTAACAACAAAATTCCTAATGCTTTTGACATTTCTTTCTAAATCTTCAATCCATGAACATAAAGCATATGCTTGTAAATTTTCTTCTTCTTTGGGGTTGCAGATGCTCTTTAGGGTCAGATTTAAACTACGTGTTACACAAGGAGTTCAAAAAACATGAGAGTACTCACTCTCTAAACTCAATGCTGCACTTTTACAAACTGGAGCATTGCCTGTAATGATTTGTACCACTTTTTGATCACCCACTTCTTTTATGGATTCTATAAACAATCTTTTTAAATACTCTGCATTTTTATATTCTCATCATCCATCAGACATAATAGAAACTCTATTTTGCTTGCTCCTATGAATATTTTTTAATCTCCAGCAACCTCTCCACATTTGCCATCTCTTCTGAAAGAAGTGTGGTTCGTATTTTTTCTGAACTTGGAGGCACATAGCCACTCAAATTACAATTTGCCAAGGATGTTACTAAATTCTTCCAATAAGGATTTCTAGCCGTATTAAATGGGAGTGAACTAGAATAAAAATACTTCCCAACTTTTCTATCCAATTCTTCTCTTCCACATGTATTGAATGTTGCTTATATCGTTCATCTACCTCCCACATTGACTTTTTTTCCCAGCATCTTCTTGGTGGCTGCACAAGAATCGACCATTATCTTTCTCTTCTCATATTCTTCTTGTATTGTCTTCGCATTGTCTCATCAACTTTTCTGCATCCTGAAATGCCATGTCCTGGTATCTTCAACAAATGAGCCTTCACTCTTGTGTAAGACCCAACAAAATCTCTTTCGCAGAGCTTGCAACAAAATCTCTTGTTTCCACCACCTCCTCCATTTTTTGCAAGTTTATCTACGTGTACCCATAGTGGCCCCACATCATCAATCCCACTACAACTATCAGCAAAACTAGCAACAGAACTCACGTGTTGGGATGAGGATGATGTCCTTTCCCTTTATCCGTCATTTTTATCCTGAAAACACACAAAAAATACATTCAAAATTTCAAATGCCAAAAACAGGGAGGGACGACTCAACCCCTCCCCTAAAATAAGAGGGAGCAGGGACAGGGGCTCGACCCCTCCCCTGACGAAAACAGAGGGAGCAGGGGGGGACTCAGCCCCTCCCCTGTCGACCCAACAAGTGAGCGAGAGGGGGGGGGGGTGCTCGGCTCCTCCCCTGTCGAAAACAGAGGGAGCAGGGGGGGGGGGTCAGTGAAAAAGGTGCAAAAGGATCCGACCCGATCCATGTAAAGATTGTAAAGATTATGTACAATATACGTTATACCTCTTTTCTTTTCCGGATCCATACCTGTGTAAAGTAAAGTTATAAATGAATTAATTTAGGTCACGATTTCATATAGAAATCGTGACAGCCGCAGACCCCTTCTTGCTTTCTTCTCTTCGTCTCTCCCTTTCTCTCTTTCTCAATACAAGTACAGGTGGATTTCTAACATGGTATCAGAGCCAAGATCTGTCTAAGGGCAAAAAAAGGTTTCGGCAGGTGCGATAATCAGAGTTTTGAGGTTTTTCGTTCCTCCCCTTTTCTACTCCTCTTTATTTTCTTTCTTCTCTCGTTCTTCCCTTCTTTTCTGAAATTTTCCCATCTCACGTGGGCTTGCTTCTCTATTGGATCTGAGATTCACGTGAATCTTGTTCACTTGAACCCAGACTGTGAAAAACGAGTGGCTGTATTTCACGTGAATCGTTGAAATCGATTCACGTGAAACATCAGACCAATCGCTTGCCCCATTTCAGTTTTGTTTGATATTGCCTGCTTGACCCCCTTTATTGCTATCGTCTGTTCGATCTCCCTTTGTCCAATCCCCTCTACGCATCTATTTCTACATATTCAAATATACACCTGTTGTGTAGTTTTCTTCCTGTTTCTCTTTTTGCTACTTGTTTGAAAATATATTTAACGTTGGAAAGTTTTTTTTTTTTTACATCAATATCAGTTTTCTGGAGTGCATAGAAAAAGGTTCAGTCTCTATTCTCTGAATCTGACAGTCGGAAAAAAAAGGCTGAGCACTTCGTGAAAACTCTTGCACTTCGTCTCTTGCTGAATTTCACTCTCTATGGATCCTTATTCCTCTCAATCAAATATTTCTTCAAGTTTTCTCAACCAACTCGTTTCTGAAAAGTTGAATACCTCAAACTTCTTGATTTGGAAGAGACAAATCATTCCTTTTATAAGGAGCCAAGGTCTCTTAGGTCACTTGGATGGAACCACCCTAGTCCCACCAGAATTTGTTCCGAGAGAAGAGAAAGATGATCAAGGGGCGAGTTCGATCATGTATGTCAAAAATATAGAATTTCTCAATTGGGAAATAAAAGATCAATCAGTTGTTGCATACATCACTTCAACTCTGTCTAAAGAGGTCCTTGTTGCCATTCCCAACAATTGTACAACGCTACAACTCTCGGAACGACTGGTTCAAACATATTCGCAAGTTTCTCAAGCAAGGATGGTTTTTCTGAAAAGGGAATTTCAGTTGTTAAGAAAAGACTCCATGACCATCATGGAATATTTAAACAAAATAAAGATCATCACAGATCAGCTTGCAGTTATAGGATGTGCCGTAAGTGACAATGACATGGTGCAACATACTCTGAGTGGATTGAGATCTGACTACAATATGATAGTCACTTCACTATTGTGCCTTCCTGTTCTTCCTACCTTTGATGAGTTACGAGCCAAATTGATCTAATATGAAATGACTCTGAAAGGATTCTCTGAAGAAACGCACATTCATCCAAATTCTCAAGAAGTTTTTGCCATAGGCATGATTCATGGTAGAGGACGGGGATGAGGAGGACAAGGGCGAAGTGGATACGGAGGGCGTGGTTTGCTTCCCACTCCAAACATGTTAACCCATGCGCAGGGACCAAGATCCATCCCTACTTGCTTCCTTTGTAACAAAAGGGGGCATATCAAGGCAAACTGTTGGCATAATCTAAAGAATAAAGGAAAGGGTCCACAGTGACAGTGGAGAGATTAAAGATCTACTGATATCTGTCTTGTTAGAGTTGAAATTGAAGCAGAGTGACGAAAACAATTGGTTTGTTGACTCAGGGGCAGTGACTCATGTGAGAGACGATGAAGGTAAAATTTCTAACCCTATTCCTTATTTTGGAAAAAGTAAGATTGTCACTGGAGATGGATCCCACCATCCTGTTTCTCATGTTGGAGAAAAACTATCATTCCCATGTCATATTCCACTCTTACTCTTTCTGACGTCCTTCATGCTCCTGACATCAAGAAAAATATTGTCTCTGTTTCCAAACTTATTGATGATAATAATGCTTCAGTTGAATTCACCCCCTCCTCTGTGCAGGTCAAGGACCTATGCACGCGGGAAACATTCGCTGAAGGAAAGAGACGAGGCAATATGTATGTCTTTGAAGAAGCTTCATGTCATGTTGTCTGCCCTGTTCATATGAATTCAAAGCCTTCATTAGAGTCATGTTCATCCTCTTATGCTAATGTTTTTAGTATTTATGAATGTAATAAGCCATTCTTATGGCATAGCCGATTAGGACACTGTGGGAGTCATTTTATTGAAAAACGTCTCAATGGAGATGAGAGCAGCCATAAGTGTTCCAATTGTCTTTCATGTAAGAGTCATGTATTGCCTTTCCATTCCATTAATAAGAGAGCTTCAAAACCTTTTGAAATAATTTGTTCTGATCAGTGTTATTAAAAACGCGCCTCAAGGCGCAAAAAGCGCGCCTCGCCTCAAGGCGAGGGGCTTTGTGCCTTGAGGCGCAGGCATAAGGCGCAAAAGCCCTGAGGCGCACGCCTCATACGCCTTGAGGCGTACGCCTCAGAGCGAGGCGCGCCTCAAGGTGAGGCGTACGCGCCTCAAGGTGAGGCTTTTAATAACACTGGTTTTGTCCTATTGAATTTTCTCTCCAACTTTTTCTAACTTTTATGCAGTGGGAGTCCAACTCAAACACCAATCTTTTGCAAGTTGTATGAAAACAGTAAACCCCCTTATGAAATTAAGAACTAAGTGGGTAATTAACTTTATCCTATGTCATTAGCAAATTATACTCTCCAACAGCTAGCATATGCCATCTGAATCTCTCTATATATAATCCATAGATACATGCCTATCGAAGAAGGAAATTATATAATTGATTTTCATGCCCACTTTTCCCCTTCAATAAAGTGATCACTTATATGTTCATCATATCCACATTCACCTTTTTACACAGAATTAATACCAGGATTCTCTTATCGATCTATTATTATCTCCACTCCAAAGTGCTCCCTGTGGTGTGTCTGTTCATATGTGCTTTGTGAGAATCTTTGTATAGGTTTAATCGTTCAACTTTAATTAGTTTGTCCTGGAATTTACTATTCAAGTCATAAGCAATAAGTTAGATTCACTTTTAGTAAGATTAGAAGTGTAGTAGACTATTATACAAGAATTTAAAGATGGGCCAACAATAGGCCAATTTTCTGCTCAGACTTAAATCTTATTCTACAAAAATAATGGATATATAGGTATATATATAGAAACATCATCCCTAGGATTAGTTAAATAACTAGATCTTAGAAAAGGGTGTCACGTTAATGAAAGTGTCACGGTTGTTTCACTGCAGTTTATACAACTGTAACAGTTGAACTGTTCTTGCTTTCTCAATAGCATCCACACTGGGAGTGTTGTATTTTGCACGCTGTCTCATAAAAAGATGCAAATCACAGTTGGATCAGTAAAGAGAACCATAGTTTCACTGGTTACTTAGCTTATAGAAACGTAGTTTTCAACACATAATTTGACAAGTATAACTAATTCAGGAATCAAATCCAATAGTCTAACTTCAAGCACATGGTATAGGTTTGGGAATATATAGGATTCTGGCTAATTGTATTGGTTCGCTTCTTATGTCATAAAAAAATATCAGATCTCTTTTCATGTTGGGGATCCCTCTCATGTCTTCTTTACCCTTTTACTTTACTTTATTTAGAGTTTCCATTCATTGGCCAGAACACTGTGTGCACATGCAAACAAACTTATTTTATGGCATAATAATGTAAATGCTCTTGATACTAAGTATTTAATCAATTTTATCAATCTTTAATTATTCCACAATACAATAACTAAGTTGTTTGTGGCTAAATTTACTTCTACTGCCATGGTTTGATGTTAGGTGTATGATATACTGTCATGGTTTGATGTTAGGTTTTATACGTTAATCTCATATTTTTTAGAATAATCTCATATATTTTAATTTCTTTTAGATAATCTCATATATTTTCCAGTTATGTAATCAATTTTTTAGTTACTTTTATATGTTAATCTCATATTTTTTAGAATAATCTCATATATTTTAACTTTTATAGGTTAATCCCATATATTTTAACTTTTGTAGGCTAATCTCATATATTTTTTAGTTATGTAATCAGGTTTTAGTTACTTTTATATGTTAATCTTATATTTTTTAGTACTTATTTGACATTTTCTATTTCTTATTGGTTGTCAATTTCATCAATAACGCATTTCTTTATTTATTTGTATTTTTAGATATTTTTTTATAATTTTTTAAAAGTTTTCAAAAAATTTTTTTGAGGCTTACGCTTTACGCCTCAAGGCTTACGCCTCGCCTCGGTTTTTGGTTGAGCGCCTCGCTACGCCTCAACGCTTTTCACAACACTGGTTCTGATGTATGGGGACCCGCCCCGATTGCCTCTGGATCTGGGAGTAGATACTATCTAATCTTTGTTGATAACTATTCTCGATACACTTGGATATATTTCATAAAAAAAATAAGCCGGAAGTCTTCTCTTTGTTTCAAAATTTTCTTTCCTTGGTCAAAAAACAATTTTTTGAGTCCATTCAATTTTTCCAATGTGATGGAGGTGGGGAATTCTCATCCCGTGATTTTATTTCTTTTCTCTGAAATAACGGAATCGGAAGAAGGGTGTCCTGCCCTCACACCCCTTAACAAAATGGGATTGCTGTACGAAAACATAGGCATATCGTTGATATGGTGGTTCTGGAAAATAAGTCTTCTTATCACTGTCTTTTTGGAGCTCATCCTAGTTATCATGATCTGCGTGTTTTTGGATGTGTTTGTTATGTGCATATTGATCAGTCCCTGAGAAATAAGTTTCAGGACAAGGCCCAGAAATATAGGTTTGTGGATATGCAGATGACTATAAAGGATATAGGTGTTATGATCCCACCAACAAACGCATCAGAACCTCAAGCAATGTTGTCTTTGATGAACAAAATTTTGATCACGAATCCGACACAACAAACATGCCAACTGAAGTATACTATCCTTGGCTGAGTTCAGAACTTTTTGCTGGCTCCAATGAAGCATGTTCCTCAGATTGCGTGCAACAAGAAGAAGAAATGTTTGAGAACCCTTGGACGTTGGGATCACAGAATGCAGAGGAAGTACCCGGCATATACAAAGGCATTGTCTATTCTAGACAGAGACCGACAACATCAAGCCATTCAGATCATGTCTCAGTCGCCAATCTGACTCTTTCTCATACTCTTGAGGTCAAAAAATCAAACCGCATACGACATCCTATTGACAAGTGGGTTAGCTATAACAACTTCTCCTTGGATCTTCAACTCTTTTTAATTGCCCTCAATAAGGAAGATGATCCCATTATGTATATCAGGCAACCATTTCTACCAAATGGGTAGAAGCCATGAATGATGAAATGCAAGCCTTGCATGAATGTGGAACCTGGGAAGTTGTTCTCAGACCACCTGACAAAAATGTTGTCAGATGTAAATGGGTCTACAAAATAAAGTACAAGCCAGATAGAACCATTGAACGATATAAGCTAAAGCTTGTGGCAAAAGGATTCACTCAAGAAGCAGGGCAAGACTATGATGAGACCTTTAGTCCGGTTGTAAGAATGGGAACAATTTGAATTATTATTTCTCTAGCTGTTGAACATGGATGGAAGTTGAGTCAGCTTGATGTGAAAAATACATTCTTGCATGCAGATTTGAAGGAGGAAGTATATATGGAACAACCCCCTGGATATCAAAAAAAAAATTGTAAAACCCATTTGTACAGGTTAAACAGAGCTATCTATGGTCTGAAGCAAGCATCTTGCTCTTGGTTTGATAGTTTCTCGCTAGATATTCAGAAACATGGATTTTCACGTTCCATGTTGGACCACTCATTATTTATTTTTAAAAGTCAGAATGTGACCACTCTAATATTAATTTATGTCGATGATATTATCATCACAGGAAACTCTGCAGCCCACATTCAAGAAGTAAAAGACTTACTAGGTCAGAGGTTCAAAATGAAAGATCTTGGAGTTCTACGTTATTTTCTTGGTGTAGAAGTTGATAACCAGGCTCATGGCTTGACACTCACTCAGCATAAGTACACCGTAGACGTTCTCAGCAAGGCAGGCATGAAAGACTGCAAACCTCTAGAAACTTCGAGTGTGCTTCATTAAAAACTTAGCGCTGATGATGGAGATCTGTGTGATGACCCCACCAGGTATCAAAGCATAATAGGAATGTTACAGTACCTCACATTCACTAGACCTGACATCGTTTATTTAGTTAATCAAGTGTCTCAATTTATGCATGTGCCACGTACTGGACATATGAAAGCGGTCAAGAGGATCCTTAGATATCTGAAAGGGACTATTGGGGATGGATTGATATATTCACCACAGTCATATGGCAAAGATGAGCACGAACTTACTGTATATTGTGATGCAGACTGGGCAGGAGATCCTGACGAACGAAGATCTACATCAGGATATTGTGTCTTCATTGAAAAAAATTTAGTTTCTTGGAGCAGTAGAAAACAAAAGGTTATCGCTAAATCAAGCACTGAAGCTGAGTATAGATCCATGGTTGCTGCTACTACCGAAGTCACATGGATCAGGCATCTACTAACTGAAGTAGGAGAAAAGATCTCCCACACTACCTTGCTATGTGACAACCAAAGTGCTATCAACATGTCATTCAATCCATTACATCACGGTCGTGCTAAGCACATTGAGATTGACCAACACTTTATGAGACAGAAGGTTGAAGAAAAAGAGATTGAGCCTGAATTCATCTCTACTGAAAGACAAGTTGCAGACATATTTACCAAAGGGTTAACAAATGTTCGTTCTTGGATGCTTAAAGGCAAGTTGTTCATGGTTCAAAACCATGATCAACTTGAGGGGGGGGGTGAAAAAGGTGCAAAAGAATCCGACCCAGGATCTCACTCGATCCATGTAAAGATTGTGTACAATATACGTTATACCTCTTTTCTTTTTAATCGGGTCTGGATACACCAGACCCAGATCCATACCTGTGTAAAGTAAAGTTATAAATAAATTAATTTAGGTCACGATTTCATATAGAAATCGTGACAGCCGCAGACCCCTTCTTGCTTTCTTCTCATCGTCTCTCCCTCTCTCTCTTTCTCAATGCAGGTACTGATGGATTTCTAACACTCAGCCCCTCCCTTGCCGACCCAACAAGAGAGTGAGAGGGCGCAGGGGGGGGGGGGGGGCTCGGCCCCTGCCCTGCCGACCCAGCAAGAGAGCGAGAGGGAGCAAGGGGGCTCGATCCCTCCATTGCCGACACAAGAAGAGAGCGAGAAGGAGCCAGAGGGTACGTACCTGCGACGGGGAAGAGGAGGAGCCTAGGAGATGGCGTCGAGGCGTCGGGAGGGGAGAGCTCGAGCTGAGCTGCACGGGAGAGGAGAGATTAGGGCAATTGTTTTTTTGCCCTAATCCTCCTTTTCATCATTTTTTAAGCGTCCGAAACATGGACAAAAATGACCCTAGGTGCGCTCACCACACCCAGGGTTGTGTTGACCACACCCGGTGCCGCACTCGCACGCGCACCCACATCGCGTCGATGCGGGTGCGACACCTGCTTTGCCGAGTCCCTGTGACTTAGGGGAAAACACACAAAGGTAAGAGAGCTTGTAATGAAAACACATTAATGTCACTAAGAAAAATAATGATGTCAATTTTTACAATATTTCGAAACACCATGATTTAAAAAATAGATAGCCATCACAAATAAACCTGATTATAAGCGTCCAACATAATGATAGTGGCAAAATAAATAAATGAGTGAGACAACACACTCATAAAACCAGAGATCAAACAATCGTTAGTTAGGGTCGAACTATAGGGCAACAATCTAAACTAACAAAAGACAAGGTGCACACAACTCACCCCAACAAACATTTCTTGTTTAACAAAGCCAACATGGATCCAGAGGCCAATCAACTATCAATCAGACCCAAGATAAGGGACAACACGTCACTGATAAGATGACATGAGATGCACACATAATTCATAGGAATGGCTAACCTGATCCAATAACAATAAGGCTAAAAAGAAGTTAAATCTGTGATGGACAAAACAACTGTCACAGGAAGGGAATAAATACTCAGAAATCAATTTTCAAATAATAGGAACCAATTTGAAAAAATAAATTTTCAAATCAAATCCAATAAAGTTAGATGAAATCTTAGAATGAATATAGTGCAGTCATATGCATAGTCAATACAAGTAAGTCTATTATGAGACAACAAAGGCATGCAACATTAAAGAAAACCAAAACATGTATAGAGATTCTCAAAGAACCATATAGGAAACCAAGAGCATACACAAGTACAACTAATCATAGATACTCATAAAGAGATCAAAATTCATGTATATGCAATAATCTTAATAATTTAAAGCTACATATCCTATACAAAAGCTATGAAAAATCACATAAGATATGTATAAGAACACATTTAAGCATATATACAAGTATTAGATTTCTCTAATGCAAGACATATATGAAAAATAACATATGATACATGGCATAATTATCCTCAAAGGATGATCACAAGGGCCACAAAAGAAGGACCAACAATAACCTAACTATTTTTAATAATTTTAAAAACATTTATAAAAGTTAATAACTCTCATAAGAAGAATTCATGCTCAATACCTTATGCATAAGGATCATATATCAATATAAACAAACATTTATTCAAATTTCAAAAATAACAAAGTATCCATGATCACTAAGATCCTAACCACATATTTTTTTTAATATTTCATGAAATATTTTATGTTTCACATAATAATTCAACATGGTAAAATCTCATAAAAAATACTTGTGAATGACACACCAAACCATTTTAAAATAAATATTTTAAATTATAGTCCCTATAAAACATAAAAGGACAAAAGAACAAAATAAAGTAAAAGTATTATTGTGCCCCTAATGGGCACAGTGATGTAATTGCTTCTATAAGACACTGGATACAATGGTTAAACGACACTTAACTAGACAAATGTATGCTAACTAGACCCTGAACTAGATTAGTAACTGAACCTCTAACAATCTAAGCAAGCAACACCTAAATGATACTATGTATGTATGTAAGAATGTGACAAAGTGGCTACGTTGGTCCTATTACCGACCTCTAATGGTTTAGTCTCTTGTTGAAGCAATGATCTTATGTAGAGGGCTTCCACTAAATTAAGTTATTTCCAAACAATGAAGACCCTCAAATACACACTTGATAATTTATCGATCCAACAAGCTGCGTGATCAGTCAGAATTTAACTATATGTAAATCTTATGTGAATCTTTTGAATAGGGTTAATTATGCACATAATCAATGCGAGTTTAATCCCTAATGGCATGCACACATATAAGAATATGAATCTGCAAACACCCGACAAGATTCACACCAACATGACAAATTTTAGTTCATTGAGGAATTTCATCAAACATGTGGTGTGTGCCTCGAAACAGCATTTAGGCATGAATTTTCTTGCAATTTTCAACACGATAAATTGTGAAAACAGCGAGATATATCAAATAAAACAAGTCATGCACAATTATCAACATGCAATTTCTGGTTTAATAAATGATGAAACAGATAATCACGTGTATCAGTTCCAAGTAAATCAAAGTTTCCAAAACACACAGGATTCTCGGAACAGGTTCTATTGAACTGAGAAATACCACACACTTTGTAACGATGAGGATTCAGTCAGACACTACATCCATGTAACAACTATGATCAAATTTCAGATTTTCTAACAGTGAAAAAAAATTCAGAAAACAGGGAAACCGAATAACAGAGGTGTATCGGCTAAGGGGAGTCGTTGGCTTAGCTTCGACGTCGTGCGAAGGCCCTCCTTAGCACTCGATTGACAGCACTCGTACATGCCCAGCAGATCGAGACGTTCCGGCCGCTTCCCAATGGCATCTCCACCACGATGGCAGTGTCTAAAGAGGTCACCGGCAGAGAGAGAGAGAGAGAGAGAGAGAGAGAGAGAGAGAGAGAGAGAGAGGGTCACTCCAACGTTTCTTCTCCAAGGGTGAACTTCGCAGGTTTCAACGACAAAAACAAGATGGTCTGCGCCCTCTGCTGTCCATGCCCTTTGTAGATGCAGGTAGAGGGCCATTAGGGAGGAGGGGCGTCTTTTCCTTGGGACTTCATGAACCATCAAAGGAACCCAATAGGAAGAGGCTACCCTAACGGGTAGCTCTTAGATGGGTCAAGTCTGGACCCGTGGATCCGAAACTTTTCCACCTTCTCGAACCGACCTCAAGATCAAAAAAAGAAAAAGAAAAAAAAAAGCTACCCCGGCAACCAGCTGCACCCGCCCATGGCCAAAATAAATCTTACCGGCCAAAAAGGCAGTATTCCTAATTAAAATAAGGTTTTAAAATGAAAGAAAACAAGGTAAATCAGATTATTTTCCAAAATTCAAAGTTCAAACTCGATGCGTCTATCATGTGCGTGTGTTTCACAGTCAGGTCTGATGGTACATCTTTCCCAAGTGCGTTCTCAATGCATCCTATTCGGTGTTGGGATCCGCTGCATCACACAACCTATTACAAGGATTGAAATGACTAAAATACCCCTAATGAGTATTTGCCTATTACATCATTATATATATATATATAAATTAACAGCTACTTTGTGTGTGTATAAATCTTAAACAAAGAATGAAGAAATCATAGAAATGGCTCTTGAATATCACTTGGCATTAAAACATAAAGCTCTAGAAGATTCTTCCATTCTGTTCAAAAACTATACATTAGCCTGGTTGCTATCATCTTTTCTTCATTGCTCTTTTGCCACAACCTTTACCATTCAAAACTGCCAAACTAAGGGGGCATCTTATTGGATGGCTCTGTTCCATTATTACCGTGTACCCGTTCTTTACCAACTTGTTTGATGCATTCACACAAAGATTGGACCACCTTTATGTAGTGCAGGTAGTCTTCTTTTGGACTGGTTCTTGTAGGTTCTAAGTGGACTTGTCTCCATGTTAACATGATCCCTCACTTTGTGCACTTGCTCATGAGGTGATGTCTTGTTGCTTCTACCCCTATCTCTTGTCTGTTATGTAAGATTTTGATCTTAACGCATCAGTGGAGAAGTACTTGATGAAAAGGATGTTAAAACATGACATACAAGAGAGAATTAGGTGCCTAAGGAAACAAAAGGGCCTTCTGCAGTGCTCCATAGGGTGTCTCAGTCTTATTTATAGATAAGACTTTACTTGGTCAACAAGATACCTCTACACTTCTCTATGCAGTAGTTGCTGAACCTACTTCCCAACACCTGCATTAATAGTGCGTTTCCTTTGCCTATTTCCAGACAATGACAAGTACAATATTGCTTTGGTCACAAGTCACAGAAAATAACAACCAAGGAACAAGTAAGACAAATATAACAACGTTGTTTATGAAGGGTAACAACTTGTACTTTCACCAAAATACCTCTGCTGCCATTTTTTGCAGTTAATATGGCTACCTCTTCTATTTTAAGAACAAAATCTAACCTATTGCTTTTAGTCATGCTAACACGCCCATGACTTCCTGACTACTTAGCTGCAACTAACCAATTTTCTTGAGGAATTTGATGATGGGAAAGGTAATGCTAGTGCAAACTTAGTTCTTCCTGCTTATGACAAATTTTATAGTGCAAAAATTATTAAAATCTTGATATATTGTGCATGCAGTTGCTCATATGTTTGAAGTAGCTTTTTTCTTTTAATCTAATTGTATTACTGGCACAACTTGGTTTAAGATTATCATGTACTTCCATAATTCATCAGTTGTGGCATTTTAGCATTGTCATTGTGATGGTTTTGTCCATTTTATTCATAAAGAAAAGGATCTAGAAATATCAGTATGTTGTTAGCTTATGTATTTTCTAAAATAGGTTATTAGCTGTATCACATTGATTAGTATGCAGGAATGGGACAACAATGTGGATACACTTGGTATGATAATGTAATTCTAAAAAATTAAAACATGGGGATATGAACATATATATATATATATATAGATAGATATATATATGATTCTTAGCTTAGAGCAATAAAACATAAATATCATCTCAAGTGTAAGCTCTTGAGTAGCAATTCTAAACTACTATTACTTATAAAAAATAAAAAAGAATATAACAGCACTAGGTTGAAAACTTGAAATTGAACTGTAATGCAATTTATAAATTTTAAGATAAAAAGAACATAAGCGAATACAAAATAAGTAATTAAGATCATATAAGGAAATAGATAGATAAAGTTAATGAGACAATGCTGACTGTGTCCATGAAGTGTCCTAACTTGTCCAAGTGTTGGGTCAATGTCGAAACGGGATGTGCATACTAAGTGAATCGTCCACGTGACATATATTATTGGTATCAATCTGTAGTTTATTTCTATTTTTATCTAATGGTCAATGTTCAGTTTTATCAAGTATTATATGCATTTTTAACAGCTGGTCTGTATTAACTTCATTTGGGTTGTTGATGTTAGACTGTTATTTTAGCACCTGGATTGTGGATCTTATTTTTTTGGTTTTCTGTAGCTGTAATACGAAGCCCATATTCAAAATTAGGCCTTTTGCGAAATCCTGCTTTTCTTAATCAGGGACGGTTCATGACGTTGTCCGAGTTTTTGAACTATACAAAATCTCAAACTATCACTGGGATCTTGATCAACATTGAGGTAAGCGAAGACATTTATTTTTCTGTTATTATCTTGCATATACTGATAAATTGTTGATCTCAAGCAATTCTGTATTTTCTGTTTTCTTTTAGAAAAAAAGAATTTTGGACAGAACAGATTTTGCATTGATGTACAACCATGTAATTTGGTTGCAATTGCATGAAAAATTATTAAGCCAAGAAATGTAGACCAAGCAACATTATAAAAGTTTAAGGTATTTGTGTGAACCATGTGGTGCAAATTGTACAAGATTGTAATACGTGTCATTTCGGGCGGTTATCTTTACCCAACTGATGTTAAGATGAATGCATATATGCGAAAGATGTCTATGCGCATCTAATAGAACTGTTGACCATCTTTAGACATAAAATGTGGTCAAGGTGTGTGAAGAATGTTCGCCTTAATGTTTAGGATATTGAATCCAGCAAGCTCAGTTCTGCAGGATGTCCTGTATCTTTAAGGGGCTCTTTGCTGGAGGCAATGGAAGACTGTGGTCCATTAGAAATTGTCCAACTATGGAGATGTTGCAGATTTGCCAAGTTCAAACAATGCCATTGGAATCAGATATATTTAGCGGCCTAACTAAATGTGCCCTCATACTTAAGGATACCACTTTCTGCAAAGAAGAATTTGAAAGTGAAGTTTTCATGTTAACATTCACATCGATATTTGTGATCTCTATCCATTTCGTTCGTATTCATTTATCTTTTTCTGTTCATTAGCTTTGCATTTTATTATTTCTTTTGATACCCTATACTTATTTATGTGATTTTTCTTTTCTTTCTTCCAGTTGCTTTATGTAAACAACAGGAGTTTGCTCATATTCTTGACATTGGAAAATTGAATAAACAACAAGCGTTTGCTCGAATATATATCCAGGCTTATACATTCTAGCAGTTTTCCATGATGGTGATGTTGAAAACCTGTATGGCTGGCACCATGTTAAAAGCCCAATCTCCTCTGCAAACACCCAGCCTTTCTTCAACCGGGAACCAGCAACAATATGGCCATTTGAGTAGATATTTCCTTTGTAGTGATAAATAGGTCAATCTGAAGCTTGTGTGGAAAAAAAATCTTTTAAGTGGTACAATTCTGGTGTCAGTAGGTGGCACCGACTATTATGGCCAATGCTGTCCTACTCGTTTCAGGCCAATCTGACAGAGGAATGCTAGACTGTATCACAAGTTCACAACTGTGATATGCTGATGTGTACAAACCTGTATTTTTGTGTGTCCATATATATCCTCCTTCCATCAAAGTTATTAAGAATTTATATCGTAGATCTTTTAACCATACCAAATCCTAATTTCATAAATTGTAGATCCAAACCTAGCATTGTGTGCACATGGTAGTGATATCCAAAATATTTATGTCAGATGGTAACAATTTATAGGTACCTAAAATTCTGTAAAACCTTTAGTATCTATCTCAAGAAAGTGGTTAGGTTGGACTTTAACCCCATTTACTGATGAGAGCAGGAAAGTTAACTGCCAGAAATATGATTAAACGTGGTCATCTAGAGGCAAATGGTGCAGTTTCTTTATTCTCTTATAAAGAGAGAGCAGTGGCCTAACAACAAAGTAATACATAATACATCAAAGGTGAAAATTTGAAGGCAATTACATTAATTGGATAACAAGCAAATGATGAAATCAAATTGCAGAAAAGCTTGTCTCAAGTGATTAATGGAAGCATTTGGTAATACCTAAGTCTACTTCAGACTTATAATGCTGCTTATTAGAAGCTTCTATAATTGCACTAGTTCTTCAATTTAAACTATTTATGACATTGGTTTTTGAGTTTGTGAATAGAATGGCAAGGAAATGCTGGCCTCTCTGTATTGAAACAACAAAAATAAGTGCAGAATACAAAGGACACTAAGGGCAATACGATAACCAAGCGGTGCACAATCACAAGGCCACAAGGACCATACACATGCCCACTAAGGGAAAATACAAGAGCTCAATAACATACACAAACACGAGCCACTAATGGGCAAAGAGCAATGTAAAAAAGTATAATTTTATTAAGTGTAAAATGATTAATAGGCATTGACAAAAGAGGGGTTTAAAGTTTAAACCCCTTAATATACAACAAGAGAGAGAGAGAGAGAGAGAGTCCCTTTACAAGGGCATTTAAAATACAAAAATGTAAAACATAAGAAAAAATATTGTACAAGGAACCCTAAAATACATTCTTATATATATATATATATATATATATATATATATATATATATATATATAAGTAATGCGTTGGTGCTGCCCATTTTCTCGTCCTGCCCTCTCAAAATTGTATTTTTTTTGGTATTTTTTCTTGCATCTTACACCATAGATGTGATCTATAGGTTTTGTTTAGTGGGAACCAGTTTTTGGTTCACCGGAATTTGGCCTGTATTTTTCTGGTGATCCAAAATCAATGGTTATGAAGTTACCAGTTTTTTCCGACTGATAAAAACATGTTTTTTTGTTGGAAAAACATGATCTAAGAGTTGATTCCCACTAAATCGCACATGCTAAACACATCTAATGGTTCAGATCTATCATAAAACACTTCAAAACCATGGGGCAGTACGGGGCACAAGATAAATGAGGCCTGTTCTCATATATATATATATATATATATATATATATATATATATATATATATATATATAAACACATGCACAGATGCTTGCATTTGACATTTTCCTTCTATACAGTGACTAACCAAAATTCTGGCTCGTAAGACCATCTTATTCTCAACTTTGGTTGCATCTTAATGAACCTGAACAAAAGTATTAAAAATTTATTGTTGGCTATTTCTCCACTCAAAATAGTTATGGATGCTATGACTCTACAAGGTGCATTTAGGTCCTACTGCTTCTAATATAGTCAATAGGAGGGCATTTATAATTTATAATTATATTTTCTGTTTATAACTTTATATTTTCAGTATATGATATATATTATATATAACATATATATTTAGATTATATTCAGTTTATTTTGAATTTATTTTGTATTTATGTGATATTTAATATATATATATATATATATATATATATATATATATATATAGCCATGTCCCCATACCGACATTTTTTTAGAATTGCCATGTCATACCCTCCATACGCATAACCGCACTGGCACCTGTACCCAGGTGACGCAGGTTTGGAGTATGTAGCATAAGAAGTCCAGCTTGAACCTTCACTCCAGCTAGAACCATGTACTTGTCCTTTCTTGTCAGCAGGGTGCAATCAAAATCCAGTGCATCAGACCACATCCTCTGCACATAGCTGGCCATTTCATACTTTACTTATGACCCCCACTGCATGTAAACTCAGCATGAAATTTATCATTTTCTTGCCATCTTCCACTTTTTCCCATGTCAGCCTAACTGTTCTAATTGGTGCCAATACATCAGAAATCTTACTATGTAGGTGACAGTAGTGATAGGCCTCTTTAGTGCAGCAGCTAGACAGATTGGGTGTAAGGAGGGTCTTATTTTCCTGGTGCTTGAGGAGGTGGGAGAAGCAATACAAATGAAAAAGCATACTGGATCTAATGAATTTGTCATAGGAAAGAAAAAACCAAAACCAACATTCACAATAAGACCATAAAATTCACATAAAAATTAACAACAGAGCTATTGTAGCTGACCACATCCTTTAGAAGGAAGAAAAAACAAATAAAAACAAGTCCGAATTCAAACTAATGTGAAAGATGAGCTCAACCCACGAACACCAACAAAATTATCATTTTTATACAAGACCAATATTAGTGAAATATCAGAAAATCCAAAAGCCAAAAAAAAAAAACTTGTATTAAAAAACGAAAAGGTCACTGACAAGCATGAAGAAGGTAACTAAGCCCCCCACCCAAAAAATTATGCAACAGAAGACAAAACCACAAACACATGACAACCAGATTCTAACCTTACACAACCAAGTGAACACTCAAAAACACAGAAAAGCCACAAGGAGAAATAAAGGAGCATAACCCAATGTTGTTGCCTCCTTTTCATATTGAGAATGAGAGAGGAGGGCAACATTGAAGAGACTTTGGGTGAGCAGCATGGCGGAAAGTCAACATATATAGTCCAAGGAGGGAAGGGAGAATAGGGAATTTACTCGGGTAAATGCTGTAAACAATTTGAACCATCGGAAATTCAGGGACCCATTGGAATCCTTGTGATTTAAGGAATCAGAAATAACCTCCTCTTTATAAAGGGAATGATATTTGAAGTTTCCAGGATTTGGAGTTGGTTGATTCCCAGCCAATATTCATACCTCCCTCCAATCCCTTCTTCCAAACATGGTCCAAATCCTTTTGGACTCATCCACGTATGTAACTGTCTTCAATGCCCTCCCACCTCCTCCGGTGCCCTTCTCCCAAACAGAGCCTTAACAGAATTTGAATTTTCCAGCAATCTGTTGGTTATGTTCTTATGGTCGCTAGCCATATTGCTTGATGTATTGTTGCATATACTTATAATCAAAAACACTAGAATGCTGTTAATATATATATGTATATGTGTTATATATATTTGTATGTGTGTTATGCATTGTGACAGGTAATACCCTCTAGGGGTATTTTTGTTTTTTCACTGTCATGTAATAGGCTTTGCCCATTAGGGGTACGGTAGCTTTTTTTGTAATTTTTATTTTTATTTTTCTGTTTTTTCATTTTATTTTTGTTTGAGGGCATTATTGGAAAATTCTCAGTCATTGGGATCCCCCCAACGGCTCTATTTCTAGCCGTTGGGGAGATCACAACGACTCTTAGAGCCTTGTAAATGCCTATATAAAGGTTTTTTTTTCCTCTGTTAAGATATATATACATAAATATCATATATATAATGTTATAAACATTTTTGTAATAGGTGATGCCCTTTAGAGACATTTTTGTCTTTTCCTTTTATTGTAATAGGTACTGTCCACTAGGGACAGATTTGTATTTTTAATTTTCTTTAATTTTTTTGTCTTTTTATTCATTGTAAAGGAGCTCTATCGTCTTTTGGACCAGAGTCGTTGGGAACCCCAACCGGAGCTGCCGGTCGAGGAAGCGAGAGCGGGAAGCGATACGGGAAGCGGAAGCGGGAAGCGAGTCACGTTCAAAATTTTAGGAAGCGGGAAGCGTGGGACGACTTAGAATCGAACCAGGATTTGTCTCGGAAGCAACTTAGGAAGCAAAGGGGAAGCGAAAAAAAATTTAAAATAAAAAATAAAAAAAAAATGAAAAAATGGAGGGTGCACTTCCCCAAAGCCTAAGGTGCTTCTGGTAACTCTGGCCCCAATGACTCTATTGGAACCTCCCTTCTCTCGTAGCCTATTTAAATGGGACTTCTTGTTCCTGTTGAAAAGTGCTTTTCTTAAGCATTTTTTTCTCAATAAGATTCATATTTTTTATGTTCATATGTTCCTCTTTGATGTCTTTTGTATGCACTTTGTGCTTGTCTAGTGCCTTAGTGCATTTGTATACCTTATTGGACTTGCAATAGTGCTTGTGCACTTTGTATTTGTATTTCCGCATGCTTCATTACATGGTATTAAAGCCATAGTACTCTTGGACTTGTGGAGAGTGACCATCAAGTGTTCATGTGTTCGTGGTGCTTGCGGTGACTTTGGTAAATGTGCTCTTCCATATCTACCTCTTTGTCTCTCTTTCTTCTCACATTTAACATGGAGCATGATTACAAGATAAACCTTTCTTGCAAACTTAATGGTACAAATCACATGATGTGAGCCTCCGCTATGAAGAACAATCTTAAAGGAAAAAAGCTTTGGGGATATGTGATGAGCATTATTCTTGAGCCTCAACTAGGGCTCACCAAGAATGAAGGAGACTAAGTTAAAGCTCTTAAAAGAGATGATTGTGCCAAAGCCATTTGTGAATATCAATTCAAAGTAAAAGATTGGGAGAGTAATCATGTAAAAATTCTTTCATGGTTTATGAATAGTGCTGACATCAAAATATGTGCCAACATTGCTAAGTTTAGAAAGACCAATAGAGTTTGGTCATTATGAAAAACATGTATACTCAAAAGGATCTTGCAAGACAATATTTCTTGCAAGAAAAAATTAAAACTAACAACCAAGGGGACGAGTGTCTAAGACTTCTTTAGTGCCTTATCCTCTCTATGGGATGAGTTGGCACTTCTGCTATTAAAGACGTTGACCTAAGACAAGAGAAAATGGATAAAGAACATTTTTTCCAATTTCTATATAGTCGATGCCCTAAATATGAACAAGTGTGGTCTTCTCTTCTTCATAGATCTTCTCTCTTACCTCTTGAAGATGTTGTCGAGATTTGCCAAGAGAAGACTCGACTCGGTATGTCAAAAGAGGAGATAAAGTGTTGGTGGTGTCTAAACCTGACAACAATGTGAAGACTTGCAAACCTCCACACTTTGGGAGGCAAAATAACTATAGTGGTCATAACTATAGTAAATGCAATAACTATGGTGGTGGTAGAAAATTTGTTTGTTACTATTGAAATGAGTCATGTCAAATCAAACCCGATTGTCCAAAGCTCAAGAACAAGGTGATTTTCATTGAAGAATTCAATCCCAAGAGCGAAGAGTCAAGCAAAAGAGGAGACTCTAAAGACACTCTCTCTCTTTCTCAACTATTAGAGACACTTCAACAAGTACTCAAATCCTCATCTACATTTAGTGTCATTGTTGCTTTTTCTTTCCCTCCAAGTATGTGTTCTTGGATTCTTGATTCGAGAACCTCTTTTCATATGACCCCTTATGAGAACTCTCTTTCTGACATATACACCAACTCAAATTTATCCTATGTTTCAACCACCGATGGGACTTCCCTAAAAACTAAGTCACACGAACTTGGCTAAAAGGTCGACACACCCGCGTTGACACTCCCCGACATAGGTGCGGCTTCGGACACGGGGCAGACACAGTCAACTAAGTGTCGGACTCAGTCAACACACTGGGGCCGAGTCCATCCACATTTTGGACTTGGTCAACTTTGACCGAGTCTATTTTTGTCTATTTATTAAAATTAATTTATTAAAAGCTTGTTATCACACTCACAAGCTTCTTTATTTGTTATATTTTGGTAAGTTTGTGTTGTTACTTCAATAGAATTACTTTTTTATTTTTGCTTTAAAATTTACAATCTTATTATTGTTATATATATATATATATAGTTGTGTCCCCGTGTCCAAAATTTTTGAAATTTCTCCGCACTCATGTCGCACCCGTACCCGCACCTATACTCTCACCCATGTGACATAGCCTAAAAATTAAAAGCACTGGGACTTTAAATTCAAAAACCTCTCAAAAATTCTTTGTTCCAAACATTAGAGTTGTTCTTAAACTCAACTTAATCTTTTTTTGGTTTCTTAAATTTTTAATCATGGATGTGAAATCTCTTTCTTTTTAAAAGGTTGCATCGTGCAAGAACTCTGGTTCGGGAAACAAATTGGGCATAAGGCTATAGAAGAAGAGATCTTTATTACATGGATCTTTTGTCTATCCCTTCTAAGTCATTTTGTAATTATGTCAAAGAAAAAGGATATCGGAATATGGCATAAGGGACATGAATATTTTAGTTTTGCAAGATGTAACTTTTTCCATTTGCGGAGGCTTGTTGGAATGAAAAAGATATTATTTGTAAAGATTGTATCTTTGGAAAAATTAAATCTATACCTTTTTCTCTTAGAACTTTTATTTTAAAAATATCATTTGAGTTGTTGCATTCGGATGTATGGGGACCCTCTTTCGGTCTTATCAAAGGGTGGTTACTCTTATTTTGTTGTTTTCATTCATAACTTGACAAGATATGCATGGGTCTACTTAATTTAAAATCAAATGTTTTTTCTTTCTTTGAAGAATTTCATATGATGGTCAAAAATCAATTTTAAAGTGATCCAATTCGGGTAGAGAATATATGTCAAACGAGTTTCAACATTATTTAAAGAATAGTGAAATTTGTCATCAAAGATCTTGCCTTAGAGCTCTTCAACAAAATAGGTTGGTGGAAAGAAAACGAACATCATGAAAACCGCTATAACCTTATTTGTAAAAATGCTCCTAAGAAGTTTTGGGCTGAAGCCATTTTGACTTCAACATATTTAATAAATAAAATGTTTTCTTCTTCTTTGCAAATATTTATCCATTTGAAAAATTATCCAAAAAAGTCTCCCGATTTTGAAAAATTACGTATTTTTGGTTGTAAATGCTTTGTACTCACAAAAATGATAAACTATCTCCAAAGGCAATTGATTGTGTCTTTATGGGGTATGGTGAAAAACAAAAAGGTTATCGATGTTTTGATTCTAAGAACAAACTTGTGTTAAAGGATGCAACTTCCTTAGAAAAAGAAAATGGTTTTGATAAAGAAGTAGACTATGTTTTCTTATTTGATCGTTTGCCAAGGCAAAAAGTTGATTCCCAAGAATCAAATGATTGCGAATTAAACAACAACTACGCCTTCATCCCAAAACTTGGGGTCGACGATATGAACCAAAAAAGAAAATCATTCTGGGTCATCCACATGAATCATTCTCCTTCAATCATTTCTATCCAATGCCATGTCCTCGGTGAGGTTCAAAGCATTCATATCCTTTCCTATCACCTCCATCCATATCTTCCTAGGCCTACCCCGACCTCTTTTAACTAATATATTTTCCCATTTCTCCATCCTTCTAACTGGAGCATCATTAGGCCTTCGCCGAATATGTCCAAACCACCGTAAACGATTATCTCTCATCTTATTTTCAATGGGTGCAACGCCTACCTTCTTACGTATCTCCTCGTTCCGAATCTTATCTTTTATTGTATTTCCACACATCCATCTCAGCATACGCATCTCAGCTACACTCATTTTTTGAATATGATGTCTCTTGGCAGCCCAACATTCGCTTTACCATATAGTAAAGCGGGCCTAATAGTCGTCCTATAAAACTTTCTCTTCAACCGCAATGGCATTCTACGATTGCACAACACTCCAGTTGCACTTTTCTATTTCATCCACCCAACCTTTATCCTATGATTTACATCTCCATCAATTTCTCCATACTTTGAATGATAGATCCCAAATATTTGAAACAATCATCCACCGGTATTTCTTGCTCACCAATATATATATTCATGTTCTGCGACTTTTTTAGAGATAAGCATGCAATACTTAGACGTTCTTTTCCAGGAATAAAACATGCATTAACACAATTTTAGTACAACATAAAGGCATGTGTTATGCTAATAAGAAACCAGTTGGAAACCCATGCTCATGACTTTAGTTTCTGCAGGGTATTCATGATTTTCAGAACTAATCGGCAAATTACATGATATTGGTAAATGTCTGGAAACTTCAAAGATATAGCAGCTCATTCAGAAAATAAACATGCACAGGAGCTTGGATGAATGCAACATTAAAACATGTACAGGGCTATATATTTCTGCAACATCCAGTATGTAAGTGTATCATCAATGTATTAACAGTTATGTAGCTGCTGTGCATTAAGGCTATATGCAACAGCCAAACTACATATATGTATATAGGGTTTCAACTTTGTATATCAGAAAATACGTGAATGCATGAATCGTTGATGCATCTATATGTATGTGGTTACCCACTGCGTATTTAACTATATGCAACAGCAAGACTATATATATAAGGTTTCAACATTCTATTTCAGCCATGGTTAATTCCCATGGCTGTATGCAGGTGCATCTTGGCACCTTGCACACACAGTCGTGTCAGGTTCCTATCTCAAATCGGCTTGGAGACAACCACAGATTAGTTGATGCCTAGAGACAGGTCGATCTGCTCCCGATCAGGCTGAAATTTGTCAACAGCCCCAACACACTCACAGCCGACGTTCGTCAATGTAGTCTCTCTCAAACGTGTGAGAGGATCTGGATCAAGGAGGAAAGAAAGTGAAGGGGATGTTGGGGGGAGAGATGGGCTCGTGAGAGGGAGAGAGAAAGATAGGTTCGAGTAAGAGGGAGGAGGGATAAAAAGGAAATGGGAGGGGGTCGGTTATGAGAATAAACAAAGGGGAGGGCATGAATGGGGGATTCCACAAGAGGTGGTTTCCCCTTCTTATTTTTTAGCACACTTTCCCCCTTTGCAACTTAATATTTTACTTTATCTTTTTCTTTTCTCTTTACCTACTTACCATTTTATCTATTAACCTCCCCGCCTCTTTACTTTACCTTTTTATCTAACTTACCTCTTCTCTTTCCCAAGCACTACTAATTCCCATAACACATATTCCCTCTTACCATCTTGTCTTTTAATCTCCCTTTCTAGTAAATTATCTTTTAATTTATGAATTACTTTCACTATTTACTGATTATCCCCTTTGATTACATAAATACGGATATAAATATCAAGTAGGTGTGTGACGTCCCACCCTAGTTGGGTTATTATCCCATCATGGGTAATTGGATCCACTTAATGAGGATCCAAGATCTATTTAGATTTTTTGGATCCGTATTGGGTCTATCCAGATCCATGCAAAGATCCAAATTTTCAGGGACTCGAACTCCGTGATCCAAACCCCAAGATCCAAATTAGATTTTCAGGGATCCAATATCAGAGATTCAAATAAGATATCAGGGATCCAATGTCAAAGATCCTAATAAAATATCAGGGATCCACTAGCAAAGATCCAATATCACATTCAAAAGTAAGAATACACATATATAACATTCAGGCCATAAAAAATAAAATAAAATTCATGTTTATTCATGTAACAAAATTCACAGGCGTTACAACCATGATCAGCCATGACCCATCTAGATATGATCGTTACCAGGAACCCAAGGTTGCGAAGATGAAACACCCTTCTCACTCTCATGGCCCTCCATCCCTCTCAAATCACAGAAACTATGATAGATAACTTTTAAATATGAATATTTTTTTTTCAGTAGATGCTCCATTTGCTGTTTCTTGCCTTTAGAAAAAGCTGTTTCAGTTGTATCTAGTGGCATCTTAATAGCTGAGCATTTTTGCAGAATGCTGCCTACCTTGCACGGAACAGAAGTATGAGCATAATTGATGTTGTAATTAAGGCTTTGGGTGATGCCGGTTATGGCAATCAAACTAAGCAGCAAGTAATGATCGAATCCACAGACAGTGCTGTGCTGATTAAACTGAAGCAGCAAACCAGCTACAAGCTTGTATTCAAGATAAAGGACAACATTGGTACTGTTCTCGACTCTGCTATCCAGGACATCAGGAAGTTTGCAGATGTTGTGACTCTTTCTAAGGCGTCAATAATCACAAGCAGCAACTCTTTTAGCTCAGGGTCCACAGACGTCATTAAAAAGCTGCATTCTGCTAATATATCAGCCTATTTATCCTACCTTGAAAATGAGTTCACATCTATCCCTATGGATTTTTTCTCTGATCCAAATACGGAGGTGAATGCATACGTAGGTGCTGGAGTTGATGGTCTTATCACTGATTATCCTGCCACAGCTAAATCATACTTGAGTGAGATTTCCATTTCATGATTGATTTTCTGTTCTTGTTAGGTGACTAGCATACACATTTCTTAAGCTATCCTGACCAAGTGCAAAATGACATTATTGTTTCTCCTGCAGATAATGCATGTTATGACCTTAAAGTTAAGCCAGGTTATATTCAAATTCCTCAGCCTGGTTCACTGATTCAGGCCCTGCAGCAGAATCTGCAACTCCCGCCAGTACCAGCACCACCACCAAATCCATCTCTTACAGATGCAAATGTCCTGGAAGCGCCTTTGCCACCCGTTTCACCAAAAGCAACAAATGCTAGTGCTGGAGGTGGCGCTCCCGGACCAGCTGCAACACCTCCAAGTGGTGCTCCACAAGTATCAATTTGCATCATCTTGTATCTGGTCATGCTTCTTCTTAACCCTTTGTTGTTCTTTTGATCAGAACTATGTCATGTTTATTCCTTTTCATGTGTAGTCTTAAGTCTTCGCAACTGTAATCAGGACTTATTCTTCCCATTTGTGGATTATCTGATTCCTTTTTAACTCCTTTTTTTCTTTGGGGAGTCTGTATTGTTGTCATCTTTGTGAGGGAATCATTTCCTGTAAAATTTTTATTGTAACATTTGGCAATAGATTTTTCTGATCTTGTTCTCTCATTAAGGCACACACGGAAAATTGCTCGTTATTGCTTCGTTCTATCTCATGATCTATGGAAAAATAGCACGATAATTTGAAAATATGTTGATATTTTTTACACCGATAATCCTGAAAATATCATGATATTTCCAAAATATCACCTATTCCGAAATAGTATGATAGTAACCTTATTTTTACATGACGAGAAGAACTATATCTTCTTTCATATTGTTCATATCGTCATGCTTTTTGATATTTGCGTTGGCTGATATTTTCCTGAGGCGTTCCCAAAGAAGACAAGCTTTTAATTTACCGCCAGTTTTTTCAATGACAAATTCCCAAGTCAAGTTTTGTGACATTGTTCTCGATACATGTGGTTTGTTTAGTGGTCTGGGTTAGATATAATGGTCCGTTGGATTGATCAAGTTGTGACTTGTGCACCTGTTAGCAAACAGGACACTGGTATGCTTTATGAGGGTGAAACCTGGCAAATTTCTTTTGGAAATGCTAGCTTACTCGGGTGCCCTTTTGCTGGAGCAGAGAGCACAATTGGTATGAGTCTTGGCTAGGGCTGCAAACGAGTCAAATGAGCTGAGATTGTGGCATTCAAGCCCTGCTTATGCTTGTGGCGAGCCGAACCGAGCTCAATCTGGTGACATGCCCAAGCTAAATGAGCTGAGCTTGAGTTTGGCTCATTTATAAGAAAAATGCATTGTCACAGTGCTTAAAGTAGTAGTAATTGAACTATGAGCCAAGCTGCAGCTGGCTTACGTTATTTCAAAGCTGGAAGCAATAGGATTTGAATTTTAAACCTATTACTTGCAAGCCGAACACTTTAACTATTTGTTATACGTTAACTCTACAATGTAATGTATATTTGTTACCACATACTGAGCTTATATGAGCCCAGCGAGCTGAGCTGAACACTTGCTATTTATGTTCAGCTTGTCAATCTTATTTTCCAAGTTTGGATGAGCCTTTTACAAGCCAAGTTTGAGCTGAACACCTACTGTTCATGTTCAGCTTGTCAACCTTATTTCCCAAGTATGGATAAAGTTTTTTACAAGCCAAGCATGAACCCGCGCTACAACTGGCCCTCCTTTCACAGCCCTAGTCTTGACTACAAGACAACCACGTCCTAAACATCCTGTCGCATTAAAACTTGCTCACACTTCGAACTCATGAAATGAAAATGCAGCTCTAGGGCATTCAGATTTGGACATTCTGGCTTGAGCCAAAACATGGTTGAAGCAGTTCTTGACAGATGCTAGCTTGATCACATACAGTGTTTTGGCTTTTGAGGCAGACACCATTCAGCATAAGCGAAAACATTCTAGAACCGATCATGTCCAAGGAGCCTTGGAATGGAAAAAACTGTCTTAATCCACCTTGGATACCATTCATCAAGACGAACTATACCACAGAGTCCACCTAAAAGGTTCAGCCATTGATATTGGTTATCCAGAGTGAACGGCTTACAAAGACTTGGGGTCTATGTAACACGGATTTGAGAAAACTTCATAAAAATGACTGTATCCCTGTATTAGCCGCCATATCCATGTGACAACTTGTGGGTTGCAACCAGGTAAGAATACCCTGCTTTAAAATAAATTGCCACAAGAAGATATACAACTATTCTATGAGAGGTTAAAAAATGGCGCAAAATATGTACAGGCATTATGCAATAAAGAGAAATATGTGCAGGCAGACAGTCATGCATTTTTTTCCTTTTTTGTTTTACCTATAACAATCCAAAACTGGTGCTAATATGTTTTTGGCAAATGAGATGTAGGCGCTCATTCGTGATTCTAAAGGATGGGTAGGGAGGAAGCATAAGCTGATAGAAGCAGGTATGAGATGAATGAAGGTAGATGATCAACAGTGCGCTTGTGCTTGCAGATTTGAAGCTTAGTGCCCAGTCCACCAAATCCTTTAGCTGGTAAATGATGCAAAGAGGTCCAAAAGCTAAAAAAACATCATCCGCTGCTCCATTGACATGCTCTCAACCACCTGTGCAGAAATACCAAAAAATGGCTATTAATGAACACATGCACACACACACACAGGCTACAGTAGGTTGAGGTTGTACTATGTCTATGTGTGTGTGTGTGTGGGGGGGGGGGGGGGGGGGGGTGTTACCTACTCCAATGCATGAGCTATGACAGATCGACGCTCCACTACTAGTTTCCATTTAACTGAATATACATATAGACATCATACTAACATAAGCATATTAAACATATAAGGAGAAATTTTCTTTATACAAACGATATGTTCTCAATGAAGTCATTACTTGAATCAGTATAGAACTTTGACTAGTCAGTCTCCTAGTCCTCACAAATACCAGCCATCCCTTAAGTTTCTCTTAATTATTGGCAACCGCTTGTTGTTATTTAACTCACATCTTAATTACTGTTTAACCTCTTGACCACATTGTTGACCATGCATGCGTCTCACAGTCAAAAGCGCTAGGCAGTGCCTAGTTGGTAGACCCCTAAAAGAACTAGTCGAGGATTAGGAGGGACTAGTCGGTACCCCAATTAAAATATAAAAAAGTACACAATATACATAAAAATATGTTTAATTCTTTTACTAATAAGATGTTTTTGTTACACAAGTACAAAATTACACATGCTTTCACAAAATATATTAATATAAATAACCAAAATATACATATATATATCAATTATTTATAACATATTCAGTATAATCAATAAAATAAGCACAATAAACATAAATAACATATTACATAATTCATAGTACTAAACATGCTTTCATGCTTTTATAGAAAAATTCATCGGAAATAAAGTAACACACACATATAAAAAACATAATCAATTAAATTTAACTGTTCATGCTTTCAATGTTTCACAGAAAAATCCCAAAAGCAAACACACACACACACACACACACATATAATTACTAAGCATGTTTTCATGATTTCACATAAGAAATCACACAAACACAGGCACATATATATAATTATATATATAAAAAATAACAAAATATATATAAGAATAACAAAAGACTAAACTGCTCATGTACCCTAGGCAGCGGCAACTTAGTTGTCGACTAGGCGCCTTAGTCGGTGCCTAGTCGGCAAAATTGGTACCTTTTAAGGTACCCACCTAGGAATTGCGAAGCCTAGGCATTTTACTTATGCCTAGACTAGCTAGGCGGACTACTCAGGGCTTTTGACTACATAGATACGTCTACTTTTACACTAAGTTAAATTCAGAGATTTTAGAAAATTTGGTAAAGTGTTGTAGAAACATCGATAAAATACTCGATATTAGGTGGCGTCAATTGAATCTGGGTTCGGCCTAGGTCTCATTGAAAAAACCTAAACAAGCCAAACAAGATATGATAAAAACTTTTATTTTTGACCTTTAAAATCAAGCAAAATTTGGGTTAAATTCATACAAAATTCAGAGGTGAATTCAAGTTATATATCAATAGATGCGCCTCAAAATTCTGAATTCGTGGATATTTTATTTTTCTGAATTCAGGCTACGGTTGGCCCGAAAATCTCTTTTTTCAAAAAAGGCTCACCTCGATGGGGTTTGGATTGGATTGGATCGGATCCGTATGATCCAAGTTAATATGGATCTGGACTCAATCCAAGACCCATATTAATTAGGATCTGGTCCAGTTCAAGATCCATATAGAATTTGGATATAAATTTGGATCTTGGATTCAGATCCAGATCCAAAACCAGGTCCAACAAAATTAAAGCTTTAAATTCAATACACAAGTTTAATTTAAGGAAATTTGAAGTTAAAAAGACTTTCAAAGGGGTAAGGCACCCTCTGAAACTTTCTGGACAGTTATTAATTATTAAAAACTAATTAATTCCAAAATTTATTTAGATAGGGTAGCTACCAAATAAGGTCTCTAGAAGAGTCCAATTTGGTTGAGTAAACATAAAAAAAGGTAAGTAATTAAAATAGGTAAAAGTAGAAAAAGTCAACAGAATTGAGAGAAATTAGGAAATAGGGGGTTGGATATAGAGTCCTACATGAGAAAGCTCTATCTCCAAACCCACATGGGAAACCCTAGAGGGACATCACCCCCTAGAGGATTTCCTCCTCTATAAAAACCTCAAAAAAAATATAGGAGAGAGAGAGAGAGAGAGAAAAGAAGAAAAAAGGAGGAAGAAAACCTTCTTCCACTCCGATCATCCGACGCATCTCCGACCTTTCTTTTCCGTTTCTCAACAAAAGTACGGGTTTCTCTCTCGATTCGAACGGGAAGAAATAATGCAAGTAAATTTCATGTAATGTTTTTGGTGGAAAGGAAAAAGAAGAAAAGAATGAGAATCTGATTTAAAATATGTATATGTATATATATATATATAATATTAAATCAGTAAATAAACTTAAGAATAGATTGTATAGGCTGTTTGATTTTTGTGCACATAGTTGAGTCTGTCCCATTATTCATAAGGGCAGATCTGGACAGACCTATCGATGTTCACGGGATGCACAGATCTGGTCCAGACCAGATCTTCTGAAATTATTTTTTTATGAGAATTTGGACATACAGTATTCAAGAACAGCCGACTCAAATTAGGTTTGTCAAGGGAGGAAACACTTATGCTGACTTCCCCTTCAAATAGTCATTAGTACAGGAGCATAACATATTGTTCATTTTTAGAGAGAGTAACCAAGCAAGCTTATGGATTTTGTTCATACTTAATATTATAACAGTTTGAGTATCCTGGTTACATTGAAAATATGTAGATCCTAATGGAAACTTGGAACTGGCCTGGGTTTGATATGAAATTTCACAACCAATCCCCGACTCTCTATTCCATTGGACTATATATATATCAGACCTGAATTCTGATAGAGTCCATTATTATCAGCAAACCTTGACCCTGTAGGGTTCGGTACTGGCCAAAAATGGGTCAGATCCGACCGGTTGACAATCATACTTATGCATTTAGCACAGTTTGATATGACCCATGTTTATTGGACAAAAAAAAAGTTTGCCAATTTGTACTTCTAAAGAATACCTTTAGGGAGATAAAACACATGCTCAGCAACAATTACTCAACTTTGAACAAGGTTGAGCTCAGTTATGGCAAAGTCTGACGAGAACTAGAGTAGTGAATCCATAACTGGTGAATTTAAATTTCACTTCAACAATGCTGAAGTCAGAGAATGTGATATTTCATGATGGTGTGACAAGGCACCCCTTATTTTCCATACTTGAACTATGTTTACTGTGAAAACAAAGTCTGACAGGGAGTTGTTGAATTTTGTCTGTGATAACATTCTCCATTTGATATTCCAAGCAGAGACTGTTACTTCATGATGCAACACCCCATTTATCTTTCTTTCTTGTTTGACTAACTTCGCATACAAGTTTCTAAATCTTCAAATGGATTTCTTAAAAGCCATATTCCACCAGAACTTGTCAATTACCACTGGCAGTTTCATTGTTAGGTCAGCTCTAATGTGTTTGGCAAAATTAGACATTGAAAGCAAGTGCCATCAATAATCACCAACTGATTGGCTAGACTAGACCCGATAACATGATAATTTCGAGAGGCTGGACAGACACTAATACAGACTATCGGGTGCTGACCAGACCCGATAACATGGCAATTTCGGGTGGCTGGTCAGACCCTGATACGAACTGTATCGGGTGTTGACCAGACACGATAGATTGCTGTTTTCGAGTGGCTGGTAGGACCCGAATACATGATGTATTGGGTGCGGACCAGGCCCGAATATATGATGATCGGATTCTCACGTAATGATGTCATCTTTAGGAACTAAGTTGTATGGTTGTATGCATACATGATATTTCCTTGCACAAAGATGCATCTGCATGGCATTCTAGCATGTTATTTTCCTTTATATGTAGGGCTGTTGTGAGGCAGACTAGTGTTGCACATTTTGGTGCAGTATTGCCTGCTTCCCAACCTTGTCCATGCTGCCAATAGTATCTTAATGTTGTCCTGTGAATGGGAACAACATAGCTTTGGCTCGGTACTTTTGTTTTGTAACCCAAGCGTACCCGAATCGGCAAAACATTTGTTGTTTACGTATGCTCATGAAATCTAATATTATGTTGGCATAAATATGCATATTATGAACACGTGAATTCTGAAGTTATATTGTTGTTGCATTAACATGATCACGTGCACAAGCGTGAGATGAATCACAAGACAAAATGTATGTTGTAAGCATGCGTTCATATGCATATGTAATTTGTTTTTCATATACATTTGTGGACATGCTGAATGATTGCGTGGTTACATGTTCACTGTGGTTTTTGCATGAGATGCATCAGCAGTCTGAATGTGAACCATTGTAGGCTATGTAGGCCACGAGCAGGTGTTGCTCCAAGTCTTGATGAATGCATTGCAAAAATTCATATGAAATCTATTTAATTTCTGAATTAATTGTATTGTTAAATTTTGTAACGGGCCAAGGTCCCGTGTTGTGTTTTGCACATTGATTTACAAAACGAATATTTTGTAAAGAATCTGTCTTTTGATAAAAAGATAAAACAGTGTAATTAATGTTTTCTTCTTGGATGTTCCTTCCACAGTGTGGAAATCCTGGATGGCAGTTTTGGAGAATCGTGAGGATACTAAAACTTCGTGTGTGATTGTGCCCCTGAACCCGATATGGTGGTTTACCTCTCGGCGACGGTTTGAGAAAGTTTTTCGCCACTTTGCTTGGGTGTAGTGTGTAGACACAACTGTTGTTATTGGTATACCAAGAAAGTAGCATCAGTGGATGTTGATTTTCCTGGTGTTCCGACATTAGATGTTGATTTCTAATGTTCCGATGGATGGTGTTGATTCCTGATATCGGTCGAGGGTCAAGTGTGGAACCCAGTAATAAAATACAAATTGTGTGTTAAGCTAAAACTAAGAACCTATCTTAAACTTCGAGAATTATTGTGACCGTTTTGAGTATTTACAGGTTTCAATGAAAAGTGAAACTAAATTTGTATGCATTTAATATGGATATACATACAAAAGAAAACTTTGATAATAATTTAATATGTTACTCATGCATGTGCATTGATATCATGCATATTTATTGTTCTGCATTAGTTTATGTAATTTTACTTATTTATTTCTCTATTAGCTATTGCAAATATATGATATTTAATCATGAATGCCTGAATAGCTATTGAGTTGTGAAATTATTGTAGTTATGTTCCTCTAAAAATATTGCATGGATTTGATTTATGCTTTTCTCGCCTATTTGAATCTTTAGAGAAATTCGTATGCAGGATCTTTGATTTTGACCCTTTGCTCTTTATGTTTTTTTGTAGACAGAAAAGATATATATATATATAGATAGATAGACAGAGAGAGAGAGAGAGAGAGACGTCTTGATTGTATTAGGTCTAATCTCTACTTGGTTAAATAGAGATTAGCCAAAAGAATGAATTTACATATGAGTCCCTCATTATTTAGGTAATACCAAAACCAGCCTTAAGTATAATTAAACTTTAAGAGGTCAGACTTATCTTAACACTCCCCCTCAAGCTGGAGCATAGATATCGATCATGTTCAGCTTGTCGCAACATTTTGAGAAACTGGACCTGGCAAGAGGCTTTGTAAAAATATCTGCAACTTGATCCTCAGAGATTACATGCTTGGTAGAGATATGTCCAACTTGAACCATATCTCTTATGTAGTGGCAGTCAACTTCAATATGTTTTGTCCTCTCATGAAATAACAAATTATTTGCTATATATGTAGCCGCCTTGTTATCACACATCATCACCATAGGAGTTGAAACCTTCACCTGAAGATCAGTCAACACAGTTCAAACCTACATCAATTCAGCTGTCGTTTGGGCCATAACCCTATATTCTGATTCGGCACTCGACCTTGTTAGAAAGTGACTTTGAATATTTTAGGTTCGATAATGAACCCATACACATGCACATTAAGTGCGAATATACCCACTTAAGGGAACAACACAAGCACATCAAGTGCTAATACATAAACCCATAAAAGGGATAAATATGACTTAAAGTCATAAGTTGAATATTATTAAAGAAATAGGAAGAAAAGGGTAAAAACCCTATACAATGGAGCATAAGCTCCTCCAAGGAGTAAAGAAATACAAGGGGGAGACCCCTATTTATAACACAAGAGAGGAGCCACAAAGGGGGCTCCTCAACGACTGTTTGGGGAGCCTCCCTAGGTGGCGCAAACCCAAAAAAAGGAGAAAAATAAAAAAATAAAAAATTAAATTAAATTACAAACATATTCCGAATGGAATATGCGTAAAACTGTGAAATGTCTAAACTACCCCTATGCCTATAAATAGAGAAATATATATTTTATATATATAATTAGGATAATACATATGCATATATACCATATATGAATATTTATTATCCTTTATATATGTAAAATATATATAATATAACAAATGTTGAATGATACATTTTAACACCCCCCCTCAAGCTTTGCATGGGGGAACGAAAAGATTGAAGAAAGCAAGAGGAAGAATCTCAAGGCTTCAAGAGTCATCAGTACGAATGCCATTGCAAATGTCTTCCTCCAACGTCTTTAACGATGAGCACCTTCCATGATCTATCCAAGGTACTTCTTTTCCTCTTATCTTCAAGATCCTGAGGAACAACAACAAAGAACAAGTAAAAAATATCTTTGCACTTTACTCAAAATGGAACATTCCTAACAAGGAGCAAAAATTATGCATAATAGGATAATTACTTTAGCATGAAAAGAAAATTTAGAAGACCAAAGTTTCAAAAATCAAATATCATGTTAAAGAGTGAGCGGAAGCAAATTATGCGGAAATGAATTGCAAGAATGCATAATGCATTCATAAGGTCTAACATTGAACAAACATAACCCCATAATGGGGAAAAACACAATGGTCCCCTAAGGGACACCACAGTAAGCCTACGAAGAGGCAAAAAGAACTTTATTGAATGAGATCCTAAAAGGCCATAAAGAGCATATGCATATATTATCATGAAATGAATTAATACTTAAATGGATCATTAATGAATCATGCTTTAAACATGTAATGAAGTGCCAAACAAGATAAACGAAGTCTCCAAGCATACTTTAGACAAAATAAACACAAGAGTTCACAAGGTTTTAAATCCATTTACGAGACAAAACGAAGAGTGTTATTTGAATAGAGAATCTTACCCATTTAGGAAAATCTCACTCAATTGACAAAAAACATATTTTAAATACAAAAGTGGTCAAAGAACCATAAGCACTTAATATATAGATTAAATGCCAAACAATCAACTTGATTTTAAAATATGCATATCAAAAATATGATTCACTTGAATATCTTAAAACACAAGTCATAAATTTTGCAAATTTCAACAATAGTTCATCCATTACAAACCACTACGTCATTAGTCCTCCAAAACCTATAAATCAAGTGTATAAGCTACTAGATCAAGAATATAAATATAATATTATTAAAGGTCAAAGACACACACAAATGTGTGCAAAAGAACCTCTTGTCTACATATAATAATACTTGAAATGAGTGTATCTACGACAAGAACAAGAGAATACATGCCAACATGAACCAAAAGCATCTCTTGTCTACGTAAAAATACACTTAAAACCAAGTATGTTCAGCTACTAGAACAAGAGTAACAAGTCAACCATGGGCAAAAACACAATACATCTCTTGTCTACATAAGATGACACTTGAAATGAGTGAAATAAGCCAACCATGGGCATACATCTCAGCGACTAAAACAAGGACACAAACGCCAACATGGACTAAAATCACACACCATGGTGTGAATCAACGTGCCTTGTTTACATAAAATAACACTCAAGACAAGTGTGTTCAGCTACTAGACCAAGAGAGAAAAAGCCAACAAAGGGCTACCAATACACGAAGGTGTAATAAAATTCTTGTCTACATATGATGACACTTAGATAAGGAGCTATAAAAGGAGAAGACTATTGAGGTAATAAAACTTGTAATGACAAACATATAAATAAAACCTTGAATCAAAAGAACGATATCCTTCAAAAAGAACACCCATTACAACAATATTTTGAAATAAATGTGTGAATATACACACACTAAGAACACTTGTGCACAAAAGCACAAAACACAAATGTGCAAATGCACTCATAAGATCCATAAACAACAAAAGGTTGGGCAATAATCCCAAAAACCTTGATTTTAATATACCTTAAGACATTTTAAGGTTTCAAACATCATATATCCATCACATTTATATATATAAATAAGAGCATCCATAAGATCAACGGCCAACATTAAACTAGTGACACACTCATATACCAAATCATTCTAGAGTCCCAAGGTGCCCATAACTCACCTCAACCACCATCTATAATATGGCAAGTGGACAATCTAAAATGACATAACAAAGAGTGACACACTCATAATTAGAGATCATATACCAAATCATTCTAGAGTCTCAAGGTGCCCATAACTCACCTCAACCACCATCTATAATATGGCAAGTGGACAATCTAGAATGATATAACACGAGGTGCCCATAACTCACCTCAACAAACATCTCTAATATAACAATAATAAGGCCAAAACAATGATGCATTAAAAAAACATGTGATGGACAAATATAAATGCCACAAAAAGGCAATAAACACTTTAGAAATCATTTTTCAAGAAAAAGAGGACTGATTAAAAATTGAATCAAAGGTCCAATATAATCAATCACAATAATATGCTTTATAACAACAATTTTGCATAAACACGAATTATGCTTAATCTTCAAAAGAAGTCATTTATACAAAAAAGACTTATTATGAAACTAACACAATTATGAAATATTAAGCAACGTCATGTGGAAAAAGGATTTGGAATAATCCAAGAAACAAATCAAGCCTTTATAATTAGCAATTTATATGTATACCAAGATGCAAAATGGCAATAATCTTAAACGTGCAAATTTAGGACAACATGTACTAAGATATTACAAAATCATTTATAATGATAAAAGAAACAATCTTACAAGTCCATTAAGGGATAAAAACAAACACAAGCCTTAAAGAAGGCAATAAAAACATCTCTTTATTGAAAAGAGAGTACTATGTGAAAATGTCTATGGATAGACAATACGCATACAAGCATAAATATTTTATAAAAGAATTGTACAAACACACTTTTACAATCACTTGAACACAATACGCAAAAAGCGTAATAAAGGCAAACATGCAATAAAACATGTATTTCATAAAAAGAAACAAATGCTTGAGTCTCTCAAGTTTTAATTATGCAACTATATGCAATTTAAGACAAGGAAGACCATATTATGGCCAATGTAGGCATCCTTAGAGGAAAAATCAAAATAATGAAAATCTTTTATACCAAAGGATGCAATAGATACACTATGCATTCTATATAGTGTGGAAAATTATTTTAAAAGATCTTTTACAATGGTTCGAACAACCTATTTATCACAAACAATTTTTCAAAAATCCTTTAAATAAACCAAAAACATTGAAACATCTTTAGGAGTTCTCATAAATAGTTATCATTAACAAGAACTACTTATGATTCATAACAAAGATAAAGATGTGAGAGATTCTTATATAAGAATTATATCAAGATTTTTCAAAAAAACATGCACTAAAATCCATAAACAAGAGAGGAACTCAAAACAAATTAGACTTTATATGAGAGAAAAGAGTTTTAAACAACGATCATTAATCAAGATATCATATATAATTTTTAAAAGGTAATTTATAGGTCAATAATGAAATACTTATGTAAACATCATAAATCCCACATAATTGAAGACAATTTTAACAACATAAATTACTATTATATGTGATGAGGAATCGATAGTCAAGAATTATATATTTGAACAATAAACAAGTTCACCAAATTTAAAAATAGATATCTTAAAATATACGAACACACGAAATGTGAAAGGAAATGATTCAACTATCAAAAAACACTAAATGTGCAAGAAAAATAGTTTCATAATGCATAATATGTTAAGAAAAGAGATACATACCGAAAACTTCTAAAAAAGAGAAGGAACAATGAATACTTCACCATTTCTTGAGCACCACGCTTTCTGTTGCGCCAAGAGACAATCCCATCGTAACCGGGCTCTGATACCATGTTAGAAAGTGACTTTGAATATTTTAGGTTCGATAATGAACCCATACACATGCACATTAAGTGCGAATATACCCACTTAAGGGAACAACACAAGCACATCAAGTGCTAATACATAAACCCATAAAAGGGATAAATATGACTTAAAGTCATAAGTTGAATATTATTGAAGAAATAGGAAGAAAAGGGTAAAAACCCTATACAATGGAGCATAAGCTCCTCTAAGGAGTAAAGAAATACAAGGGGGAGACCCCTATTTATAACACAAGAGAGGAGCCATAAAGGAGGCTCCCAAAGGAGTCGTTGGGAGCCCCCAACGGTCACATTTGTGACTGTTGGGGACTCCCCAACGACTCTTTGGGGAGCCTCCCTAGGTGGCGCAAACCCAAAAAAAAGAGAAAAAGAAAAAAAGAAAAAATTAAATTAAATTACAAACATATTCTGAATGGAATATGCGTAAAACTGTGAAATGTCTAAACTACCCTTATGCCTGTAAATAGAGAAATATATATTTTATATATATAATTAGGATAATACATATGCATATATACCATATATGAATATGTATTATCCTTTATATATGTAAAATATATATAATATAACAAATGTTGAATGATACATTTTAACAGACCTAGCAACCACAGTTTGCTTCTTGCTTCTCCAAGAGATTAAGTTACCTCCCACAAATACACAAAATCCTGTGATAGATTTTCTATCCTCTACAGACCCAGCATAATCAGCATCAGAGTAAGCAACTACCTCCAGGGTACTCCCTTTCTTGAATAATAACCATTTTCTAAGGAAAGATTTTAAGTAACTGAGTATCATCATTGTAGTGTTTCAGTGTACCTCTGTTGGGTTGTCCATGAATTGGCTAACCTTGCTTACAGCCAAAGCAATATCAGGTCTAGTCACTGTCACATATAGTAACTTCCCTACCAATGAGCGATAGCTCCTGCTATCAACAGGTTTTGACCCCTCATCCAATAAATGAACTTTGTGATCCATGGGAATATTTGTTGGTTTAGCTCCCAACATTCCTGTCTCTTTTAATAAATCAAAAACATACTTCCGTTGAGACAAAACCACTCCCTCACTTTTCCTGGCTACTTCTATGCCCAGAAAATATCTAAGTGGACCAAGATCTTTGGTAACAAAATGTTTTTAAAGATGAGCCTTTGTAGCTGCAATATCTTTCATGTTATCTCCTGTAAGGATGATGTCATCTACATATACCACCATAACAACTAGACCTGAGTTAGTTTTCTTAATAAATAATGTATGGTTTGACCCTGACTTATTAAAACCAAACTTTGACATCACATCAAACAACTTTTGAAACCATGCGCCAGGACTTTGCTTCAGACCATATGTCGCCTTTCTTAATCTGCACACCTTCTGACACTCCCTCTCAACCTCGAACGCAGAAGGTTGCATGTATATTGAAATGCATTTTATAGATCCCCATATAGGAATGCATTTTTCACATCTAGTTGACACAAACTCCATCCATGGTGAATAACTACTGAGAGAACAAGATGAATGGTGTCCATCCGTGCGACGGGAGAAAATGTCTCAAATAAATCAACACCATATGTCTGAGTATAACCTTTTGCTACTAACTTGGCTTTGTATCTTTCAATTGAACCATCTGAATTGTACTTAATGGTATATACCCATTTGCATCCAACAATGTCCGCATCCACAGAGGAACCAACAAGGTCCCATGTCTGTTGAGATAGTAAAACATCCATTTCATCTTGTATGGCTTGCTTTCACCTGCTATCGAGTATTGCCATTTGATAACTCAGAGGAATAGTTTCAACAGATAAGGCTGAGATAAATGCTTTCATCTGATTACCAATTTTGGCATCTGACACAAACTGAGACATAGGATATAAGGTAAATTGTCGTGTCCCCTTTCATAGAGCTATTGGCCTGTTATCATCAACATGCATCTCATTGCTATCAGAACTTACCTCAGGAGAAGAAGAAGATGGAGACACTGGAGGAGGTGGAGCTCTACGCACATACACCAATGGAGGATTGTGAAATCGTGAGGTAGGTGGAGTTGGATTCGGTAATGGGGGCATCGATTCCAACGAAAAAAGAAGAACAGAAAGAGGAAATTAGTCATCTTGATCAGTTTGCAAGTGAGCACCAGTACTGAAATAATATGGAATAGACTCCAAGAAAGATACATCTGCAGTGACATACTCCCGACAAGAAATCGGATCATAGCATCGATACCCTTTTTTATTCTTAGGATAGCCTATAAACATACACTTAGTTGCTTGAGTGGGTAACTTATCACGGTCAGGTCCGAGTTTGTGCACAAAACAAACACACCCAAATACCTTGGGCGAAAGAGAGAAGAGAGGTACATTAGGATATAGGATTTGCAAAGGAATTTGGTCATCCACGGATGATGGAGGCATGTGCTTGATCAAATAACAAGTTGTGATAACCGCATCACCCCAATATAAAGCAGGAACATTGGATTGAATGATAAGGGTGCGGGCTACATCAAGGAGGTGCATGTGTTTTCGCTCAGCCACCCCATTTTGTTGGGAAGTATAGGCACAAGTGGTTTGGGGTTGAATGCCATGGTCTCAATAAAATTGCAATAGTGCTTTGGTTTTAAACTCAAGGGCATTATCAGTGCGAATAATCTTGACAATAGATTCAAACTTAGTTTTTATTTCAATTACTAATGATTTGAGGATACTAGAAACTTCAGATCTTTCTTTTATCAAGAACACCCAAAACAACTTAGAAAAATCATCGACAATAACAAGGTAATAACGACATTGGGTCCTGGTAGGAATCTTACTGGGACCCCATACATCCGCATGAAGAAGTTCAAAGATTTTATGACTAGATTGACTCTGACTAGAAGAAAACGAACTCCGATGATGCTTGCCCAACTGACATGCTTCACACTGGAATGATGTAGTAGATGAAATTTGAGGAATGACACGACGAAGCTTCGACAATGAAGGATGTCCGAGACGACGATGCCACTAAACAGGACTCGAAGAAGAATCAACTGCAGCATAAATGTTTCCCACAGGGTGATGTAGATAGTAGACTCCATTTTCTTCATAGCCTCCACCAATCTTCTTCCCCGTCAGCAAATCCTGAAAATGACAACACAGGATCAAATATTACTCTACAATTTAGCTCTTTTGTAAGGCAACTCATGGATAATAAACTTTGAGGAAATGAAGGAGCATGAAGGACATTTTTCAACTGCAAGGAAGAGGATATAGAAACATTTCCCTGACCAATAACGGGGGAGGAACTCCCATCAGCTAATGAGACTCCCCGATGTGCAGTGATAGCCTTTAGATCTGAAATTTTTTAGAGTTTCCACATAGATGTCTAGATGCACCAGAGTCAATAATCCACTTACTATTATGGGAAGAAAGATGGTCTCTAGTAGAGTAGGCCACACCAGCTACAGGAGAAGAGGAACTTGAAGGACGATGAAAAACCAGCTCCTCATATTCAGCACGGCTAAGAGTGATAGATTCACTAGGAGAATTGGTTTCATGTTCCACCTCAAGTTTTGTAGCATTAGCTTTTGGAACATTTGGCTTCAATGGAGAAAATGCAGGCCATCCATGTTTATCCTAGCAGCGATCTTCTAAATGTCCTAATTTTCCACAATAGGTACATTGGAGTTTACCTCTACCTCCCATACCTCGTAACATTCATAGTATTTCTTCGTCCATAACTAGATGGTACAGCTAAAGCAGATGATTGAGATGCAGGTTGAGATTATGGAAGAGAGATGACAAGTCTACTCAATCGATTGTATGCATCAGCAAGAGTAGGAACATCAGACCTAGTCAACATTTAAACTTTTGCAACTGAGATTTCTAATGATAGACCTGTAAGGAACCGAACAACCATAGTTTGTTCTTGATGATCCTTTTGTTTTGAGCAACATAGAGGCCTATGGATATTCAGTCTTTCAAAGGCTGCCTTAACAGAGGCATAGTACTGGGCCAATGATTGATCACCTTGCTGTAAATTATATATTTCTTGTTCAACTTGGAGAATACGACTCACATTAGTCGCTTGAGAGTACATATCTCGAAAAGTGTCCCACAACTGTTTAGTTGTATTGTAATAAATTAAGCCATCTGCAATATGAGATTCAATGTTATTCATGATCCATGACATAACAATGTCATTATCTTCTTCCCAAGTATTATATTTTCTTGTTTTGTCATTTGGTTCAGATTCCAACAGAATATGTTTTTTACGATGTCTGGACACAGACATCATAAAAGTTCTGAACCACCTTGCATAGTTTGTTTCATTTAATTTCACTGAAGAACCATATGAGAAAGGATTGACGAAGGCTTTATATTCCCCAATAGCTTCATTCTTATAATCAGATTTTTGAACTTCACCCATAATGAATAACACGAACTAAGAAGCCACAACCAATATCGATGTTTCAATAGATGACCACGTGCACAAAAAAAACAATTTTTCAGTTCGTAAATGATCTACTCTACAATGTACAGATTCACAATGGTGATTTGCCTTCACCGCGACACCCAAATCTGTAATCAGATCTGAATCAACCAGGACCTTAAAAAAATGACGATATAAGCTTCACAACATCCTGAACATACGATCAGATCCAAAGGAATATGCAGGTCCACGACTATATAAGAATCCCTGTTTTTTTTTTCTCGACAACCAGAACATTAAAAGGAATGGCGATATAAGCAGATCTGTGATCAGATCTAAATCAGCCAGAACATAAGATAAAGACCATATGCAGATCCACAAAAAAAATGATGATATAAGCTTCACAGCAACCTGAACATATGATTAGATCCAAAAAAAATATGCAGATCCACAACGATGTAAGAATCCCTGTTTTTTTTTTCAACAAAAAAAACTGACCCACGACAAATATGGTCGTCACCCACTTCACGACGACATTACTGTAGCAACCTGAACATACGATGAGATCCAAAAAAAATTGTGCAGATCCACAACGATATAAGAATCCCTGTTTTTTTTTCAACAACAAAAAAAAAACTGATCCACGACACATCAGGTCGTCACCAACTTCACGACGACATTACTGCACCCGTACCTGTATCCATCAGATTTGGTCGACTGAAACCCATATTTCACCTCGACTTTTAAATCTGATTACAGATCTGAGTCATGACTTTCGTCAGACTGCAGATCTGTTATCAGATCTATGCCACTCGGTTCTAAAAACAAATACCGAACACACCTTAGGTTGAGCCCCTTTCACGCGATCTGGTACCCTTCACGCACGCTTTGACGCAGACCCCGAAGTCACGCTCCCAAGGCCGATGGCTCTGATACCATGTAGACAGAAAAGAAAGATATATATATATATATATAGAGAGAGAGAGAGAGACATCTTGATTGTATTAGGTCTAATCTCCACTTAGTTAAATAGAGATTAGCCAAAAGAATGAATTTACATATGGGTCCCTCATTATTTAGGTAATACCAAAACCAGCCTTAAGTATAATTAAACTTTAAGGGGTTCACTTATCTTAACATTTTTCACAGGATTCGAAGCTCAGTGATGAGATCGACTGCCATAAGGAGCCTACGAGACTACGTGACTGTTTTTGACATTTTCTTTGAGATAGTGTGACTCAATAATTATAGACATTTATTTGATTATGTTCTTAAACTGTGATTATTGATGAATAAAGTTAATTAGTTGATTGTTGGTTTAATGTAAGATTCCTTGTGGTTTGGGTTGTGTTATGTTTGTAAGCCCCCCGGATCTCTGGATTTGGTTTCCACAATTGTTTAAGAAAAATCATTTTTCAATGGAGACGAGTTGGGGTTGTTACAATAAAGGGTTATGCTGTATTTTGTATGTGCCTCTCTCTCTCTTTCGGTGGGGTGTGTGCGACTCCATGTTTGCTTAAACAGATATTAAGTTCCATTTTCTTTTTGCCGTTAGACTCGCTACAAGTTTGGGCATGAGAAGAAAGTCTTCACAAGAAAAATTACCAGGTTGAGTTTGTATAAAGACGCAAATCTAATTCTCTTACCATTTTTCTTCCTATCACAAAGTCTAGAAAAAATAATTATCCTTTGACTTGTAAAACATGTTGCAAACTTCCAGTTCCTGTGTTAATGCCCTAAATATATAACTGGATTTAAATTGTTCACTGTTGACATATTGCTAAAGAAAATCCAACTAATAGCAACAACAACTACAATATAGTAAATAAAAAACCAATTAAGAAGGGTAAACAACTATAGGACTCTTTAGAAAGTAGAACATGATCTCTTCATCTTTGGTGTATTCTTCAGAAGGTAAGAAGAGCGATCCATACAGCCCAAGCAAGTCAAGCAAAACAAAAACTTAAATAAAGCTGTCATCTATGTTACATAGGTGCGGGTGCGGATGTGACGATGTGGCACATTAAAAAAACTTGAGTGCGGAGAGCGTATATATAATTTTTAACAGTTTTAAGTTAACACTACGTGTATGTGTATGCATTTATGTATTTATATATAATATAGATAAAACTGGACTTGGTTAGGGTTAACTGAATCTACTTTTGGACAAAAATGGACCTCAGTGTGGTTGACTTCACCTGACACAAAGGAAGCTGTGTCCAAGCCCCACGCAGGTTCGGTGCCCTGTTAGAAGAGTCCGTGTTACATAGGCTGTCATGAACAATTTCTACACTTTACACAGAGCTAGAAATGGATGCCTTTGAACAGAATATACTATAAAAAAATGCTCTACTATGCTGGATGACCAAATGTTCAGATGGGACTATTGCATTGAAAGAAATGAAAGAAAAGTAGTCTATAGTTTGAAGAAACATATGCTAGAAAAGATAGGATTGATCTCATGATGTACCTGCCAAAACCACGCTATTTGGCAGTCTGACTGCAAATAGCCATTGTACTTGGTATGTGCTTTCCAATCATCCACAGATACATCCCTATCACCACCATGTAGCATTAGGTCAAGAAGCCCCTGTTCTGAAATTTGGAAAAAAGTGCCACTGAGCTTGGGAGTATTAAGAATGTCGCTAAAGCTCTGAGAGAAATGTGTCACTTGTCTAGACACACGTTTTGAAAAGCGATGCTCAATAAGCAGGTCCACAAAATGTTCTGTTGCTACTATCCACACTGATGTCCATGCCACCTGAGCAGAGTTCCACGCATTTCCTGGAACCCATATTTTCATATTCAACAGCAAATGAAAGGGCCAAATCACCTGAATCAAGAAATGCAGCATCCATCTCCAAGAGTTTTTTGCAGCTGTTATAGAGTTCTGGTTCTTCATCTTTAATATCTTCCAATGAAACATGTTTCCAAGTTAAGTTCAGGACACCGTGAAAGCACAACATTCACTTTTATTCTATGCATTAGTGTCATTGCTATCACTCGTCCACAAAATATGAAGTATTGAAGGTGCATAGGATCAATATTAGAACCTGTGTAATTAAAAGAAATAAATGTTAGAAGAAATAAGCTCCTTTTCCATGAGAAGAATGATTTGTTATATGTACACTGAGAATGACAGCTCTCAGCATTGACCAAATACCTATACGCATGAGCGCACACACACTTGCAGAGTCTTGGATAATGATAGTGTCATTGCTGTCTTAGAATCCCATTTAACATGGGAAAACCAATATACAGATTTACAGTTAGGGAACAATTTGAGGATCGTGAGATAAATCCAGTCCACCAGCAGCTACCGTCAAAATAAATAATCTGATATTGAGGTGCTGTTCTTGAAGTTCAAACTGTCCACAGCTACATCTCATGCATAGTTTGTGGGGGTTTGAAAGAAATAATCCTCTTGGGCACCCTTGCAGTTTGTAATACTTTTGAGTCAATTATTTCAATCATTGGAATAGGATGTGTATAACATATAATACCAAAATGAAATTCTAATGCATGCAGTTAAGGAGGTGGAATGTCCACCGATGAGATTGGATGCTTCCCTTAGGTTATTATCATTCTCTTGAATCACACATCTCAATCACAAAATCGTCGATAATTCAAGATCTTCATTTGCATGCCAAAGTGCCAAAACTAAGAAGAAAAATGAACTTGGGATGGCCGTTTCAATATAAATTACCCACTTCTGATTCTTGGGACAAATGTGAAAACCATAGTCTATGCCATCATAATGCACTTGGTCAATCCACTGCATATGAAGTGCTAGAAGGAAGAACCATCCTATGTAATCATCCAAGTCAAGCTTAGACATGATCCTATGTGATTGTTAAGTGCATGTAAACTTTCAAACATTCAAATTTGCAATTTCATACATCTTGACGACATCACATAAGATCTCAGCATTTTAGATGTGCAAGTAACAAAATTCATTGTCATGTTACATTAGCTGATTCTTTGCAGAACAATGCAATGTTTGGAAAGAATTGTAACTAACAAGAACCTGCAGAGAGAATGTCATTGGATCCCAGGTCACCGGTTAACTCCTTGTACACTTACACGAAGACACCAATATATGACTTCCCAAGCATTCCTTGAAGAAAAGAGTTTCATTCTAGAATTGGATAAATTTCAATAAGTCTTCTTTGCCAATGGCATGACCTCTATCTACAAAGATACAAATTATTAACACACATGACCGAAAACTTTAATGAAGAAGTGGTAGAAAAATACCTATAATAAGCTCCACACTAGCATGGAATGAAAGAAAAAGAACTGTCGCTAATATTTACACTCATTTCAAGAACTCAACTGTTTCTAACAGTAATGCACAGCTTATCAACAGCATTTACAAGACCATAGGATCCTTTTCCTGAATTCTCCCTCAAAATGATAACCGATTTTTCAGTTTCACATCAAAATGGTTATGTGAAAGCATGTTTTGAATTGTTATTTCCTTATATATGTCATGACCGCAAGGGCATCCAAAGCATATGGGGCTGTCTTCTAGCCTTTTTTGAGGAAACCTGAACTTGTAGACACTGATAGTCTCATAAAATTCTGTTAATTTTGATGTGATAAATGTCTTAAATGTGACATTAGAGAAATTTCAGCTCTCGACACATGAAGAAATTTTTTCAGAGCTCATTTATGTGATGTTAGTGAAATTGGTCAAGCAAATATAGCAGAGCAAGAAAATTTTCAGCTCTCAACACATAGATGCATGTTTCAAATATTATTTGTAACAGAAACTTGTTAGAAGAGCTAAATTTAACTCCTCAAAACTAACAAGATCTGGAAAAATTCAGAAATGCAATTAAATTGGAAACCATGTCTAGGTGGCAAACTTCAACATAATAAGATTACATAAAGACTCTCCTATTGTATAAAAGATGCATACCAGGGTTCGGGAAGAACTTCCTGTTGTCACCTGGGCATGCCTTAAAAAGTGGTCTTTGTGGATCAAAAAGTTCACTGCACACCAGATGAAACCATTCACGAATAACACCTGGACCGGTTGCTTCCTCATCTTTGAATCCTATCAGAAGTTTGTGTTTCAACAGGCTAGGACTTGACTTGCCTATGTATTCATATAAAACTTCCAATAGCTTTGATCTTTCTATCAGCATCTCATAACGCTCTCCTGGTTGGTCATCATTCACATCAGGAAACATTGAAAATAGCAAAAGTTCTATGAAATCAACATCAAGAACATCCTTATGTTCAAGAATCCACAAATGATCATCGCCCCTCTTCGCATGCTGAACAAGAGAATTTATTACTAATCTTCGTGATTTTAGAAGCAGATAAAACTTTTCTTGCTCACCATCAAAGAGATTAGACAAATGATCAAATTCTCCAAGGAGAAGCAGAAACCTTTGAGCACAATCACTGCCAATTTTTCTGATACCTGTCGATGGATTCTTAGCCAAAACATCCTCCATGTCAGCGAGTAATTCACAAAGTCCTGTCAATACTTTCATCAAGGTAACATATGAGTCCCTGATCACTGTTGCATTGTACTGTTGTTGATCAGGCATCGAACTTCTTCCTGAAAACCAAATGCTCTCTGCAATTGCTTGCCAAATTGGGTGCACCAAAGCGATCAATTGACGTAGATTATTAACTAATGCTGCAGATGATAATGCATCCAAACTGAAACTTGATTCCAGTTCAAAGCCCAATTCATTGACAAAGCTAATGAGGTTGCGAATCACTGTATATCGATCAACATTGTCGACGTGTCTGCTCCAATGTGCAACACCAATAACTTCGAGGGAAGATGCAAGAGCACTCCGACATGATTCATACAGGTGAATCATGTGCGATACAAGAAAGTCGCATACAGAAATCCAAAAGGACTGGAGCATAGCACGCAAGCAAGTCTTTACGGTAATCATGTGCCAGCGAAGAAAACAGCTGGATGCATTCTTCAGTACACTGCCTGTTATCGCCTATAGGCAACATATACAGATTGCACAGGGCTAAAGGAGCACCAGAATACTGGAATGCTCGGCGATGATCGATGCCGCCATCATCCACGGGAGGATGCACCTTGAGGAACTGACTTACCAAGTAAGGAACTAGATATCGCAGATGCAGAAGGCCAAGTTCACTCGAAACCAATCGACATACGGATGATACAATCTCATCTACGAGCTTCCACGACTCATGATTCTTCGCGCTCCTTATCCGACCAACCAAGTCAAGCTCTGAATCCTTCTCGATACCACATTCTGCAAGAGTTTGTTCCAAGCATAGCTGCCTTCCGGTGTAGATAAGGCGCTGTTCGTGGGCCGGCACGCCGATTCTGCGCTCGATTTCTTCATGGAGCTCTCCGATGGTGTCGCCGGAATCCGCATGAAGAACCAGAGTACGTCTATCGGGAAATATCCTCACAAAGAAGTGCAATTCTTTGGAATTGATCACATTAGAGGCCTCATCTTCCATTGAATTTTCATCCACTGGCATGAAACTATCGCCAGAACCAGCATTCGTCGTGTCCAAGATCGCGAAACGGCTAGACGGAGAACACCCCGATTCGTGATCAAGGTGATCGCTGCATCCATTTTGCTTCAGAAAACCAGCATCCACCACAATGCCATTCATATCTCCAGTTTCTTCCTTGTGCTCTGTATCAGGAGACAAATTAGGAGTTTCCACCGCTACGGAATCGGCACAACCCTGTGCATAATGCCCACCATCACCATTCAAATCCCTAATCTTCCTTGAACAACACTGGAATTTCGCCAAAAACGCTCTGAGAAACGATCGGAAGCGGCGAATTTTCCGCATCTTCGGCGCCTGCTCACAATTCCAGCACGCACCATCTTCCCCTGAACACCACCAATTCCCAACAACAGGTTGTCATTGTCAGTACCACCAAACAACCTCTGTAATATAGGCTTCGACCGAACCTCTGCATGCCTAAAGGAGGAGACAGTACCATACCACCAGCAACGTAACAGGCATCAAGGACGTAAGGAAAGAAGGGAACAGAAAGAATCAGAAGAAGGGGAATCTCAAAAGGCAACTAGGATTCTGAAACCCCATCAAAACCCAGAGACTGAAACAGAGACATCATTGCAACAGAAAGGCCAAACCAGTCTGAGAGCAAACGAACAGAAGCAGTAAGCACAAGAACGTGTAGAAGAAAAGAGTGCCACCAAACGGTACTCAGCATATGAATAACATGGGATACATCATGGACGGGATTTGAGAAACCGAAGAAGAGCAACTTAGATCCTTTCAAGCTGAGGTATATTTTATCGTTATTATCATTTGTTGTTGATATACATTTCTTTTTGACGACGAAATTCCCCACCGAAACAGGTAATCTCCGGGTGGGTCACCGATTAGGCAACCACATTTGGGATCTTCGTTTTCCTTTTCTTTAATTTTTTTTCTTTCCTTTTATTGGAGAGAGAGAGAGAGAGAGACCAAGGTGATCATCTCCTTCATGCATGTTTCCTTATCAAATTATATAGATATAAGAGCGTAGGGCAATGTTGTCAGTATTGCCCTGTATCGGCCAGAAAATCGATACGCTTCAACCCTGAACCGGCTATTTTTTAATAAATATAAAAAAGTACTTGAAATTTTTATTTCAATGGCTTTAACTTCTGTCACGTTCTGATTGTCACTTAATAAAAAAAAAAAATGGCCGATTCAGAACTATTCACTAAGCATCAGTATCAGCAGATTCAGCTGAATCATTTTGCGCGGCTGATCGGGCACGGGATTAGCAGCACAAAAAAATTTGTGCAAATAAAGAGATTTAGCTGTTCAAAACCTAAATTTCTGTTTAGAAAAAATGATGCATGATGCAAAACTGCCTGCCGGACTTTTGTTTGACGAAAAGAAATTTGTTGATAACCCTTTGTATATTGTTGGATTGGATCTTGGTACGAATTTTGTGTAGTCAAATGGGTTTCACATAGAATCCAATGACCTACTTAGTGGGTCATTGAGATATTTATCATTAGGACAATGGTGGAGCCATTACACATCATATTCTCAACTTGTTTAAGAATCTAATAGGACAGTTAGGGCTCGATAACGGCTACCAAGGGAGGTTAAATTGCATCTGCAATACAGCAGATGTCTCAATATTCCTATCAAAAATTTCCCGCTGTTAATCCCTTCTCATTCCTCTTCTTATGTCTTCCCTGCGCATACCTTATCTTAAACCTAATATTGGTATCAAAGCCCGTTGAGGGTGTGCGGGCATGGCAGTGGACTCGACCTTTACTCAGATCAAAATTGTCAAAAGCATGAATTCTGCGATGTGCAGGCTCCGCTGGACTCACCCTGAATTATGATGGCAACACAGGGAGCGTGTCCACCCTATCAGGCGGTGAACCCTTATAAAAAAAATCATCAGAGGCTCTCCATGTAATGGGAACGATGGTGTGGGCGTCCCTAAAAGGTCTGGGAGGAGCAGAAGGCCCTCCTGAGGGAGGAGGTCCTCCTGAGCTTGCTCGATCCCCAACTTGCTCATGACCAAGACCGACAGGTTCTTAAGCGAGATTTCGATCGATGATAGCCCCACCAGAACCCTAACTCCCCACCCGAAGCTAACAACGGCATGCTTCCTTACCAGAAAGGCACTCCTCACCCGGACCCGAACCGAAGAATAGGCCGACGATCGTGCCGACAAATGACTGCAACAAAAAAAATGCAGTGAAGCTTCTGAAGTTTTCGATTGGAAGACGGACAAGGGTTTGAGGGAAAATGGCCTCGTGGAGGAGAACGGTGGCGGAGGATCGGTCGATCGTCTCCGGCTAGGGTTCTGCGAGAACGGGGGCGTGGTCGCGGCTGGGCAGGGAAACAGATCGACGGTGTCATCATCATCATCGTCATCCCCAATCACTCATTTTTTGGCCATGAGCAGCAGAGCCATCAGAGTGTCGACCGACCTCTTCAGCAGAGCCCAAGGGAGTAGGCCATCGCCGGGAAAATGAGGGAGGCTGACGGCGAGGAGCAAGTTGTCCCTGGCGAGGCTTCTTTGTTGGAAGAAGTCGGTGGTTGCCATTATCAATGGTGTCAGAGCTTTGCACCTCAAGGGTGATCGTTTTCCCAAAAAACAGCCAAAGGGCGGCGACGGAGCAAGGATCTTCGGTTGCTCCCGAGACAGCATGACAATCGTCGGCCCTATCAGAGGCCTCTCGACGACAGACAGTCTCCTCCACCCATGCACCTGAACAACTCGGATTCACCAACATAAACTCAGCCATCTCCAAAGAATTGCAGTACAACACCCATCCATTTAAACCGTTGAAGTTCTTTTGGCAGAACCGATCCCCAAATAGAACTTGGTGACCGTCCAATGAACAAAAAATCGTCGTATGGTTGCAATCCAGAGAACAGGGGAAGATGGGTAGAGTGATTCTGATCAAAGATGCATCTCCTTTAGCGCAACAAATATCCAAGGTGCTTTCAGAATCAAGAATAGGCATGGTTTCACCACTTAATGGACTCACAGAACCTATAGTTCAAGAAAAAAAACTCACTGGTCTTGCAGGATCTCTTGTCGATGAGACAGTCGACGGACAGAGGAGGATCATGGCTGTCGGCATCAAGGGTGGAGGAGACCCGCTGGATGGTGGGGGTGCTCAGTTGACGAGCGGCGAAGCACTCGCTAGCAGAGGAACTGCCGAAGGCAGTTCAGCTGGTAGTGGGTGGAGAAGATCCCCCAGTGCCACGGTTGGTGGTTGCCGGATCTTTAGGCAAAGGAGGCGGAGACGAGGACGAGATCCCCCAGCCAGCAGGGCGGTTGCCGAATCTTCCAGCGAAGAAGACCCGTCCCCCTTTCTTCACTCTGTAAAAAGGGAAAACCCTAAAGAGTTCTCCTTTTACGTAAAAGGGTGACTTAAAAAAAGGACATTTATAATACCACCCAGGCCCTTTTCTACTTATTACGCATGTGTTCTTCTGATTTTCAAAATAAGGGCTCTACTTTTTTATTAATTTCAGAAACATGCATGTTCTCTGAATATTATTCGAGATAGGATTTTGTGTCTTTTTTTTTTTCATAGAACAACCTGAGTTTTTTTTAAATTTTTTGTTTAATTCAAAAAGTTCTAATTTTTTTTAATGTCTTGATTTGTTGTTTTTACTTAGAATTGTTTTGACCTTTCTGATTTTCCAGAAAAGTGATTCTAGTTAACAGGAATACCTCATACATGTTTGGATCTGGATTGGGTCAAGCTATTCAGGCAGCTTCTTATAAACTTGGTTGGATCCGGTAAAACTTTCTGGACCTAGTTATGATTTGGTTTATATCTCTACACTGATATTTTTTTATCCATAAATATTTTGTCTGCATATATTTTTATTATATGCATTAATATTTTGTTCATGTTAATATCTGGATCCAATATGATATAGATCAAGTATAACTATAAGATCTATTAAATATACTGTATGGGTCAAGATTGAATTTGATCGGTATTAGATCAGATGTTTGGATCTAGTAAGATGACATAGACCTAGTTGGATCCAATAAAGCAATATTGGGTCTGGTTGAATATGCATGGATCTAGATAGTTCAAATTAATTGGGAATAGATCCAGTTGAATTAGTTTTAGATCCAAACAATATTATTAGATCTTGTTAAATTTGAGTGAATCTAGTGTTGTATCCGAACAAGTATAATTACCATAGGAAATCCAAGTTTGTGATTGATTCGGATAAATCTATTACCATATAAAATATGGATATAGTTTGATCCAGTTTTTTAAATTAGATCTGAATAAGTATGGATCCAAAATTGATCTAGAGACAAATATAAATATATATATATATATATATATATATATATATATATATATATATATTGTGTCAGATATTTTATATGGATCTAGATTTGATTCATGTTGAATCTGGATAGTATCAGGCTAGATAATTGGATCTAATAATTATATATATTTTGTATGGATCAGTTAGATCCATATAAGTAGAATACTGGATGTGTAATATAGATCCATTGACATTTAAAATATATGATTTTAAATATGAATTTGGATTATATTCAAATCTTGTAAGAACTATGGTTTTATTTAAGCCTGTATGGAGATCCATTTTATATGGATTGTGTTGGACTTAATAGATAACATTTCAAGTCGGTTTTTGGATATGGACTCCTGCAAATCCAATAAAATTGGATATATATATATATATATGGATCCGGTAATGGATTTGAACTTAAATGTTCAAACTTGTGGTTTGATTAAAGCCTTGTAATTGGCTTATCATATCTAGCATGTCAAAATAATATAATGAATCTAGTGCATATCCAAATTGGATTTGGGTATGTGATTTATGACTTAATTCATTATGAAAAAATAACCTAGTTTGCGAATAACCTCATGATAGGGATATATCATGAAGAAAAAATTCAACTAGTGTATGTAAAACCACATGATGTCTTGGCTTAATGCAAATATTGCTTAAATGCAATGTATTGGAATAATGGGAATTGAATTATAATTTTGCATATGCATGTGAGGATATTTATCTGTAATAATGATAAATAATCATAGTGCTCCCTACTAATATGAATACAAATATGAATACATAAAAATATACTTTTTATGTTTTAAAGTTTTTGCATGCAATCCTAAATGGTGTTGGTCAGTCACACTTATGACTATTGGATTCAGATATATTGATCTGAAATGATCAAGTAGTGATCAACATATGATAATGCACATGAAAAGTGAGTATTTGCTATGTTTGGCAAATCATAATTTTATGAATTTCATAGTACTCCACTAGTGTGCATGCCTATGGTAAGGTCATGGAAGAGCTAAAGAACCTCATGACTATGTGAGTCTCACATTATGATGTATTCATTTTTTCTCTATAGACTGCATGACTTAGTATGCAATGAATGGTGAATACTTGAAATCTATAACATGATGAAAAAACAATCGAGTTTGTAAATAACCCCATGATAGAGATATATCATGGAGGAGAAATCTAACTAGCGTATGTAAACCTCATAATGTCATGAGTGTAATATATAATGCACTGACTATGATAAAATATAGGTGTTATCCCCATATGGCCAGGTGAGAGATGTTGGATCTTGGTATGGATCCAATATGGTTAAATGGGTCTCACATGAAATCCAATGACCCACTTAGTGGGCCATTGAGATATGCACCACCAGGATAATGGTGTGGCCCATTACACATTAGATTCTCAGCATGTTTGAGAATCCAATGGGATAGTTAGGGCTGAATAACGGCTACCCAGAAGAGGTTAAATTCTCCAACCCCTGCCTCTGCAATACACAGAAGATGTCTCGATGTTCATATCAAAGATCTCCCCTGAAACATACCGTTAATCAATTCTCACTCCTCCTCTCGTCATGTCTTTCCTGCGCATACCCCGATCCTAAACCTATATATATATATATATATATATATATATATATATAGAGAGAGAGAGAGAGAGAGAGGTATTTGTGCAATCCATAACAGTGCAAAAGCGTGGAGTTGCCATTAAGATTCAACGACTAGCGTAATTCATACTTAAAAGGTGCTTTCATGCTTTCTGAAATCCTGCCCTCTCTCGCTCCACCAAGCACGCTGCCGCTCGGTCAAGGTCTTGAGCGTTCGCACCACCTCACTTGGTCTCTCTCCCTCATCAGGCAAGGCCTCACGTGAGACAAGCGTCATTATATTCACAATGAAACATAACACTTAAAAACTTTAAGAGCAACACGCCATCCACAATTTTAATGGGCATGAATAGCCGCCACAGTAGAAACCATGGAGTCCATGCCACATATATTATGGTCCTTGCAGATCTTGTAGTATCTTTGCTCTCCCCATGTGGTGAAGCCTCGCTTGATGGGAGCTTGAGAGAGAGGCCAGGTGAGGTGGTGCGAACACTCAGGACCTCCAACGAAGTGCTTGGCCGAGAGAGAAAGAGAGATTTCAGAAAATGTGAAAGCACCTGGATTACGCTAGCTATTGGACGGCCAACGCAAGTCCAGCCTTTTGGGTTGTTATGGATTGTGCAGATGCCTCTCTCTATATATATGTGGTCAGCGGTGCAAGTATTTTTTTTGTTTTCTGGTGTTTAGCCGCAGTTTTGACCAAAATCCCAATTTTTTAGGAAACGCAGTGCAAAGATGCATGTTCAACTTTTGTCTGACAAAATGGGGTCTGATGATAACCCTTTTGTGTGCATATATACAAGAAAATGAAAACTTCTAAAATACAAAAATCTACTAAATGAAACAAGATAGTGGATTTTTATGAATTTAAGGTATTTTTTCAAAATAAAAAACCTATATAGAGATGGATGTGCACGATCAATGGTGCACCTTTTTCATGTTTTGATGATTTAGTGGCTGTCCAGGACTGCCACTAAACGTTAAAAATCATAAAAAAAGAGACATGCATGTTAGTGGCGGTCATGACCGCCGCTAATAGTCCAAAATCAACGTGTTCAGTGTTTTAGGCGGTCACCATTATGGTCTCTTTATACAACAACAACAACAACTACGCCTTCATCCCAAAACAATTGAGGTTAGCGATATGAACCAAAAAAAGAAATTCATTTTGGGTCTTCCACATGAATCCTTTTCCTCTAATCATTTCTATCCAATGCCATGTCCTCGGTGAGGTTCAAAGCATTCATATCCCTTCCTATCATCTCTATCCAAATCTTCCTAGGCCTACCCTGACCTCTTTTAACTAATATATTTTTCCATTTCTCCAACCTTCTAACTGGAGCATTATTAGGCCTTCGCCGAATATGTCCAAACCACCATAAACGATTCTCTCGCATCTTATTTTCAATGGGTGCAACACCTACCTTCTTATGTATCTCCTCGTTCCGAATCTTATCTTTTATTGTATTTCCACAGATCCATCTAAGCATTTGCATCTCAGCTACACTCATTTTTTGAATATGATGTCTCTTGGCAGCCCAACATTTCATACCATATAGTAAAGTGGGTCTAATAGTCGTCCTATAAAACTTTCCCTTCAACCGCAATGGCATTCTACGATCTCACAACACTCCAGTTGCACTTTTTCATTTCATCCACCCAACCTTTATCCTATGATTTACATCTCTATCAATTTCTCCATACTTTTGAATGATGGATCCCTAATATTTGAAATAATCATTCACTGGTATTTCTTGCTCACCAAGCTTCAATACACTCCCATCACTACTTCATTGCTTACTAAACCGACATTCCATATATTCAGTCTTACTCTTACTCAACTTAAAACCTCTACCTTTCAATGTCTGTCTCCATAATTCTAACTTAGTAATAACCCCAGCTCTAGACTCATCAATCAAAACAATATCATCAGCAAACAACATACACCATGGTACATTTTCTTGAATTGATCTCGTAAGCTCATCCATCACTATCACAAATAGGAAAGGGCTTAAAGCAGATCCTTGATGTAACCCAACCGTTATCGAAAAATTGGTTGTCACCCCTCCACAAGTTCAGACATTGGTTACTACTCCTTCATACATATCTTTAATTATATTAATGTACTTGAGAGAAACACCTTTCTTCATCATTGTCCACTAGAGAACGTCCCTAGGTACTCTATCGTATGCCTTCTCTAAATCAATAAAAACCATATGCAAATCTTTGTTCCTCTCTCTATATCTTTCAATAAGTTGTCTAAGAAGATGTATAGCTTCCATAGTTGATCTTCCAGGCATAAAACCAAATTGATTATCTGATATCATGACAACCTTCTTCAACCTAGACTCAATCACCCTCTCCCAAAGTTTCATAGTATGACTCATGAGTTTTATACCATGATAGTTTGTGCAATCTTGTATATCACCCTTATTCTTATATAAAAGCACCAAAGTACTCTTTCTCCACTCATTAGGCATCTTATTTGTTCACCAAATTAAGTTAAAAAGATTTGTCAACCATTATAAACCTTTCTCTCCCAAGCATTTCCAAGCCTCGATAGGTATGCCATCTGGGCCAACTGCCCTTCTTGATTTCATTTTGTTCAAAGCCTCTGCAATTTCTTTCTTTTGAATCTTGCGCATGAAGTCATAATTTATCTCATGAAAAGGAATGGAGAAGTCTCCAAGATCTTGAGCATGACTATCATTAAATAGCTTATCAAAATAATCTTTCCATCTCTCCTTAATCTCCTCATCTTTGACTAAAACCCTTTGTGTTTCATCTTTGATACATCTAACCATACCCAAATCCCTCGATTTCCTATCTCTCATCTTTGCAAACCTATAAATATCCTTATCGCCTTCTTTGGTATCCAACTTGTCATAAACCTCCTTATATACCTTAGCCCTCGTGTTTCGAACTACTTTTTTAGCTTCCTTCTTTGCTATCGTATACTTCTCCAAATTTTCATTATCACGACTCTTACTTAGATTTTTATAACACTCTCTTTTAACCTTAATAGCTAATTTGACATCCTCGTTCCACCATGATGTATCCTTACCTAGTGGTGCACCGCCTTTAGACTCACCCAATATCTCTTTAGCCACTTTTCTCATGCCACCCGTTATCTTATTCCACATTGATTCTGAATCCTCTTCGAGACACCAATCAGCTTCCTTAACAACCTGCTCTACAAACATTTCTTGTTTAGCTCCTTTCAGTGCCCACCACTTAATTCTAGGATCTATCCTATGTCTATCCCTTTTGCGGCATTGTCTAATTCTAAGATCTAAAATTAAGACTCTATGTTGTGTAGCTACACTTTCTCCCGGTATAACCTTACAATCGATGCAACAACCCCTATCATTCTTTCTAAGTAGGAAAAAATCTATCTGACTCGTATTAACCCCACTTTTAAATGTTACTAGGTGAGACTCCCTCTTCCTAAACCAAGTGTTTGCTAAGATCATATCATAGGACAAACAAAAATCTAAAATCCTTTCTCCACTTTCATTTCTTTCTCCTATACCATAGCCTCCATGGATACTCTCAAAACCATCCCTACTAATGCCTACATGTCCATTAAGGTCACCGCCGATGAAAAGCTTTTCTCCATAAGATATCCCTTGTACTACTCCATCTAAATCTTCCCAAAATTGATGCTTAATGGAATCATCTAAACCTACTTGAGATGCATAAACACTAATAATATTAATAATATCCGTACCTAATACTAATTTAATAAGTAAAATTCTATCACCTTTCTTACGGACCTCAACTACATTATCTATAAACTGACGACTCATAACAATCCCTACTCCATTCCTATTCCTATTTATTCCTGTATACCAAATTTTATATCCCCAAGGTTTTATCACTTTTGCTTTCTCACCTACCCATTTGGTCTCTTCTAGACATAAAATATCAATCTTTCTCTTATACGTAACATCTACTAACTCTACCAACTTACCAGTTAAAGACCCTATGTTCCAAGTGGCTAACCTAATTTTATGGTCTTGGACTAACTTCTTTACCCCCACCCATCCAACAAAGTGAGGGAACCCTTTCCTATTTGACACCACACCCGGGCGCCGGTGTGACACGTCGCTTCTAGGCGATGACCTAGCAACCCTTGCCCATTTATCACTGCCTCTGGGCCTAGAGAGTACAGCGCGTCGCTCAGTAGGGAACGCTCCAACGAAATTCTCATATTGATTCATTTTCATAGGGTATGACTAAGTTTTTATGCTAGCTGTCACAGGCCTACCGCAGCCCTCCTCCTTTATCCGGGCTTGGGACCGACAGTGTATAACTAAACAGTTATACATAGGCGGAGTTCTCATTATGGTCTCTTTATATATATATATATATATATGTGTGTGTGTGTGTGTGTGTGTGTGTGTGTATGTGTGTGTGTGTGAAGGCGTACAACTATTGTGGACATCTTCTTCGCGGATTTTTGAAAAATATGAAAAAGAAATAAGAATTACCATTTTAAAAATATATTTTTGAAATAGATTTGAATTTCAAGAGGGTGTGTGAACCGTTATTCAAGGTAAAGAGCCTTTCTTCCTTAATCTTCATTTTGGAGTGATGACGTTGGAGAGTTTCGTACCTTCGTAGTTACGACTTAAAGAAAAATCAAGTTCGGAGGCAGAAGCCACCGAAATACAGAAAAATCACAAAAAAGATGGCAAATATGAAAACATTAGATTAATTTAATCTTGAAAACATACATAAATAAAATAAAATGTGAAATAAAAATGATAACCAAGTCTCACCTTAGGCTTAGGTAGCCATTTCTATGACGTTGACGAGCACAGGGGTACAAACAATACCTCGGCTAGGCACAGACTCGAAAAGTAATGAGACTAGGTTGATATGGACCGTAAGCTAGGTCAACTAGTCTAAGAGGGTTAGGTCGGCTAGGCTGGGCTCCACAAAAGGGTTATGAAAGTGTAGATGTGAATGCTGAAATTTTCAGATCCCTTAAATATGAGAGGATACATCTCTATTTATAGGTTTTGAGGTAGATCCAGATATATTTTCTGCGTATTCAGGGTACATCTAGATGGATGATTGAGATTAGAATAGGGTTAAATGGAGGATTTAAATTTGGACAGGGTTTTGTTTAAGGCAAGGAATTTTGAAATTGATGGCATTCTATTATTAATTGTTGAAAGGCTTATTTGTCCCAAAGGTGCACAAAACGTTGGTTGACAATGAGTTATCCTTGAGATATGTTAATGATAAGTTATGTTGATGATAACTGGTGCTAACGACAAATTGCTCTGCGATAGTTCACGGACAAAAAAGAGCTCTAATGGCAAGCACTTCAATGACACGTGGCTTTAACGACAATACTTGGTAAAAAAATAAGTTAACAATACTTTAGAGGACATTAACAACAACCTAGATTATCGTCAACATTTTTGGTAAAAAATGCTAACGACAACCTAAATTTTCATTAGTGAAATCGAGTAAAATAGGCTTGACAGGTTAGCTTGTTTTGGTCATAACTTTCTACCCGTATGTCCGTTTAATGTAACTTTTTATGCATTGAAAATATAACATCATTAACTTTAATTTATTTTAAGTATAAAATAAATTTGATTGTTTTAATGATAAAAAATATAGTCAAATTAAGCTCTACGTAAAAACATATGTTTATACTAAACAAGTCAACTTGTTTTGAGCATAACTTTCTACTTCAATGTCGGATTGACCTGATTTTTGGCTTGTTTACAAACTAAGATCCTCTAATTTAATTTATCTTTTGGATAAAAACCTTAAGGATGTTATTTTAAATTATAAAAATAAAGTTGAAGCTAAAATAATTTTAAATTAAGTTGAAAATACTAAATTTTGGTATGGGACTAACATGAAATGACTCGGTCAAAATTTGTGTCCCTACAACTATTGAGTTAAAAATCATAGGTTTAAGCTTTATTGACTCAATCTAACCACATAAATGCGTTCAACATGGTTTGTTTGCTAAGGGTCAAATCTTAGATTGCTTGTTTTTTATCTAAAAATATTATTTTTTGTTATAAAATTTTAATGCATTATGATGTCGTTCAATTTTTTTAGCCATTAAAAAACTTGCTTACATGTAGCATTGACATCATGCAAAACTCATTTTCTACTAAAAAGACCTTGTAGATCACATCTAAGTCAAATTTACTAAAAAATCTAAAAATTATGAAAAGAAAGTGATTTTTATTTAATAGTTATGTGCCTTCATTAGCACCAAATATTAACTCTCTCTATATATAAGGTTTATCTAACATTAAACAAGTTGAATTTGGCATTAGCTATATTCAATTAATTAAAAAGACTTAAATACCCTTAAAGGCATTGGTATTTTTCAAAATACATAATTGTTTTTTTAGGTCAAAAGAATTTACATGAACATTAGTTCTATGACCAATGCGTGACTCAGTGGAGCCATTTTACCAATAATCTTTTCAAATTCAAAATTTAAAAGTATTTTTTTTAAAAAAGTGTTTGACTTTATGTTTTCCTCCAAAATTAAAAAATAGATTTTCCTAAAAAAACAACTATGTATGTTTTTAAATGCCTTTTCATTACGGGAGTAATTCAGTTATTTCAATCAATTAATTATATAATGTTAAACAAAACTAGTTTAGATAAATTCATATATATGTATATATATGTGTGTGTGTGTAGGGCCATGCACGCATGGGCACATGTGTGAGTTCGCTCTATTTTTTGTTACACTTTTAGGGTATGTTTGTTTACTTGTCCAAGTTTGGACAAAACTATTGAATAGAATAGATAGAATACATGTTTTGTCCAAAACAAGAATAATTGTACTTGTCCAACATTTGTTTCAATTGGACAAGGACATGTGTTCCTTGTGTCTGGTGTTTGATTGCTTGTTCTGCAAACAACTTGAACACATATAGATAATGAGTCAGATAACTTTGTTTCATATAGTACAACCCAATCCACCCACCATATGAGTGTTTAAACATGTTTATTATGGAATTTTAGCCTCGGATATGGATCTCAGATTGGATCAAAATGCTAAAAAATGCTTAAAATTTGTGTAATTTGATAAAAATAAGAATTTATATTTTCAATATATACATACTTTAATCAATATCATATTGGATCTAATTTTGAAAGTTTATCAAAAATTATAGGTTTTAGTCTAAGATATAGATCTCAAACTGGAACCAAGTACCAAAAAATATTTAAATTTTGGGTAATTTGAGAAAAATAAAATTCATATTTTTTATATATAAATACAAAAACCACAAATAAATAAAATGCAAAAAAATAAACCATAAAATTAAATAACACACATTCCGCACTGTTTGAATGTAGGTGTGTTCAACAGTGGCGTAGCTAGGATTCATGTGAGGGGAGGCAAACAGGGGTGTAGCAAAAAAAAAAATTGGTGTGATAGTGTGTGGGGTTCGGGGGCGGCGCCCCCCAATTTTTTTTTTTGAGATAAAATAAAAAATGGCTACAATTATTAATAAAAATCTATTTCATATGGACAAATTAAACTATTTGCTGCAGTCAGGGCTGGGCTAGGACTGGACTGGACTGGGCTAAAAAAAATGGATAAAAATCTATTTGATATGGAATCAGGACTGAGCTGCCCCCCCCCCCCCCGTTCCGCCTCTGGCGTTCAACACATCTGCGGTGTCACACGGGATGCACATTCAAACACCCCTTTAGGGACACAATATAACCAACACATATCTCATGATCAACATATTACAAGATATCATATGTCGATCCTACCCATTCAACTGACGGTTAAGATCACTATACGTTTTCACCCTCTTGACTGCAACGTGGACTAATCCCTAATCATTAAGCTACGATGGTTGGATGGCTAGGATCAATCATATCTTGTAGGATAGGACTATGATGTGACGATGAGATGTGGCATTCACATATATGCAAAATATTGTATTTAGGGTTAGGAAGCCAAATTTGCATATTTGGTTGTTCGGGATCCGAACCGGTCCGACTTTCCAATGTATTTTGGTATTTGGAATCTGATCCGTTTGTAGCCCTAATTGTATTATTTCTTATTAATTATTTAATAGTTTGAGTAATATTTTTAGGGAAATTTTAAAAAAGGCACCTAAGTTTTGGAAAAATCTGAAAATGCACTTAAAAAATATCGTGGTTAATTTAAAAGGCCCAGAAATTTACTACTTAAGGTTGCTGTTAAATGTGAAGTGGAATTACCATTTTACCCTAAACATCATTTTTTAAAAATGCACCTCAAAAAAGAGGGAAGGAGTTGATGAAGGGTTAACTAATAAATTAACTCTCTTAACTCATCTTGGGTAGTGCTAACCTAGGTTAAATGTAGGCGTGTCAACGGGTCGAGTTTGGTTCAGACCCAGGAGAAGGTCAGACCTGACCCTGACTTTTAGGTATAGTATTGGATCTGAACACGAGTCTAATCAAACCCACCATAAGAGAAACCATACCCGGACCCGATATGAACTACATGAACCAGACCTGGATCATAATTGGTAAAACAATACTTTTTATCATTTTTACATTGAAAATTTGAGGGTCTTAATTGGAACTCGGGTTGGGCCTGGGTTTGGTATTAAATTTCACAAACTATACCCAGGTCCATGTATTAATCAGACCTTCCGGTCCCAACCCGGGTCATCTTATTTATCACCATGCCGGGACCCTATAGGGTTTCGTTTGGGTCGGGTCCAGGCAAACCCGACCCATTGACAACCTAGTTAAATGCATGAAAGTTTGTTTTTGATCAATGATGCAAATTTTAGGTGCCTTTTTAAAAATGTTTCAAAACTTAATTGTTTTCTATTAACACCTAAACTTTAGGTGCGTTTTGAAAATTTCCCTTCTTTTAATCGATTGAATAAAACAAAATTTGGTGCTCTCGTGTCTAATGTTGCTAAAATAGAACGGAATTTGCCTGAATTTGACAATTCGGATCTAGTGAGCGCTTTATTGATTTATTGAAATCGACCTGAATCGCTTATAAATATGTTTTTTACTATTTTTTGATAATTATGATATTTGTTTGCTATTATATTTTGTAAACATTAGATGTGTTTTAATGAGTATCTCAGAATAAACCATCATTCACTTCATTTCTGTATTTTTTAGACAAAATGTTTCTTCATTTTTTATTTTTAAGATTGATGAATTTTTCTTTCGATTTGATGATTCAGACAGATTTTCTGAACCTTTTTGAAAGATAGTTCAGCTCAGAAACCAATTCTGACAACATTACTACTTTGCAAAAAAATTGCAAGCTCATCATGCCAGGAACACATCTGGAGCCATGTTTGATGGGCAAAAACATACCCGGCAACCAAACAGAGAGCATAAAATCTGAGGGGCCTTGGACCAAAAAGCCTCCAAAGTCTTTCTAGTGCTATTCATTTTTTAGATGAACGGTCTAGATTTTTTTATGTGTTTTAAATTTTCCTATACTTTCATAATGAATTGCTCTGAGCATTGGAGTGGAGCCTTGGCTGCTAGACGGGGCAGTCAAGGTTCTATTTCCATGAGCGTCACCTCTCTGCACAAGGCAACGCGTAGCATAGGCCCCGGGGGCAAGGGTCCTAGGCTCAAAGTTTTACACTGTCGGCACGACGACCATAGATATTGCAGACTGAGCCAACACGATCAGGTTTATCTTCGTGCCAGGTGCAGTTTCTTCGGGTTGTAAATAAAAAAAATTACAGCACATCTAATACATAATTTCTCTGTAGCATGTGAGGCGTCCCATGGCTGCTGAAACAAGTGAGTCCAGTTTTCTTTTTCTTTTTTTGAAAGGCAAGCTGGGGTTAGGCAGACTCCCACGGTTATTATTCAAGGTACCCTTGGGTTTTTGAACATACAACGTCCCACCACAGAGAAACGTGCACTGATAGATCCTACCAACGATCCAGGACTTTGTTGAATGGAGCAATCAAAGTAATTTACGCCTAACTTTTCCAGCTATTCCAAAGGTGGTTAAACTGTTTAGAGCGAATGTCAAAACAAAAAACTGCAGAGACCCCATGACAGCATACGGAAGGTCCTCTTCTTTAGAATACATAACAGGAAAATGAAGCGGAACTGCAAACACATTTTGCAGTAAACGGCAACAAGATTTTACACACACAATACTCCATTTGAGACCACAATGAGGAATAGCTGAAAAAGAAAATACAACCGTCTCGCAGTATTCATCAATGCCATGTGTTCCACTAAGAGTACATAGATTTCTTTAATAAGAGAACTAATGTGAAGTAAACAACTGATTCAAAACATCCGATAAACACTGGAATGGATAATCTGTCTTTGTTATGGGAGGACAGAATTTAAATATTGAAAACATCTGAACAATCATTATTCATACACGTGAAGAAGCGAAAAACGTGAGTACTCCGTATCATCCTAAATCTCGTGTGTAGCAAACAGACTTGCGTGGGAGAATGTCTCAAGATGACAAAGCACAAGCAGACCTTTTGGAGTTTGTCCAGTCCTTACCAAGAAGTCAAATCTAATTGGGTTCATTATAAGAAAAACCACACTCGGACCCGATAAGAACTACATGAACCAAACCTAGACCATACCCACTAAAACCATATTATTTATCATTTTTACATTGAAAATTTGCGAGTCTTAATCGAAACTCGGGTCGGGTCCCTGATATAAAATTTCATAAACTATACCTGGGTCCATGTATTAATCGGACCTTCAAGTCTGAACCCAAGTCTTAATCAGGTCTTATTATTTATCACCACACCTGGACCCTATAAGGTTTGGTTCGGGTTGGGTCTGGATAAATCCAACCCGTTAACACCATTAATATTAATATTAAAAAATGTTTTAGCCTGACAAATTCTGACCATGCTAACAATGCTTGGGAATACTTCAAAAATATGCATTCTCTTAAGGATATTGCATATATATGCAATTTATAAGACAATTTTAACTATGATTCAAGGAGACAAAAGCATTAGAGAATACTAAAATGAGTTATTCGAACTTTGAGGAGAGTTGGCTATTCTTAAGCTAAAATGACATTATCCCCAAAACATTGAGCTCTGATAAAACTAAATTGATATGTAGTATTTTTATCAATTTGTTAATGGGTCAAGACCTTAATTTGAATTTACTAAATCATCTCTTTTACATAGAGAAGAAGACTCCTCTAATGTTGAAGCTATAGAAGAATTAAGTATGGAGGAAAACAGGGTGAATAAACATTCACTCAAGAATGATGAAGATTTCATTTTAACCGTAACCAAGTACCTATACTCGCACATACAAATCACCTCATTGAAGACAAGGTAATGAGATGACAATAAAAAAAATTTATTTGTCATTATTGTCATAAACAGAGACATATTAAACATATGTGTCTTAAGCTTAGAAGAATAGAGGAAAAACACTATATGAAAAAGAAAGTAGCTACGGTTGAAGTACCTCAACAGATTAAGAATATTAACAACTCTCACTATTTATCAATTGAAATAGATAAGTCCTTGTCTCAATTGGTTGAACCTCTTCAACCCCTCCTTAGAGGGTCGTCTTCTTTGACTGAAGTTGTTGTCTCGTACTACACCAACCCCGGTAAGTTTTCTTGGCTCCTTGATTCTAAGGCATTGTTTCACATGACCCCAAAATTTGTTATTTTATTCAAATATTAAACTAACTCAAGTGTGCCTAATGTTTTCAGTGTCTCTGGTATATCTATTAAAATTGAAGGAATATGAAATCTTAAAAAAAAACTTTCAAAATTCTCAAAATATTTTAATTTAAAAAATTGATATACTCATAAATTAAATTTGAATCTTTTATTTATTTCACATATAAGACCATTGTGGTAATATTTTTTTCTCATCAAATGGTTATTAAGTGCATGATTGCCAGTTAAGAGAGCTGATTGGGCAAGGCCATAGAGAAGGAGACCTTTAATGTATGAACTTTTTGAAAATGCTCCAGAATACTTGTAATGTTCAAAAATTAAATTTAAATTTATGGAATAAACGATTAGAACATCCAAATGTATCCAAAGTATATTTTTTTGAAAACAAAAATGTAATATTGATAATTTTAATGGTGATAATTGTATTCTTGACAAGATGAAAAGATTGCCCTTTTATGAAAGAACTTTTTTCTCTACTAGTCCTCTTGAGTTAGTTCATTCAAATGTTTGGGGTCTGACACCGATTATATCAAAATATGAATATGTGTATTATATGATTTTTGTAGATGATTTTTTCTAAATATGCATGAATTCACTTTCTTAAACATAAATTCAGAGTTTTTCCACATTTTCAAAACTCTCATAACAGTCAAAAATAGGTTTGACAATAACATTTTTATTTTTCATACTGATTTAAGAAGAAATTTCTTATCAAATGAATTTAAAAATCTGATACTCTGTTTGTTAGGGAAGCCATGTCCTCGGAATCTGATACTCTGTTTTCTAGCCTGCGTTTTGTTTTTTGGAGAGTTGACGGGACGTAACAAGTTCAAAACCCACGGGTGGCTTTCCTTCTGCAAAGTTTATACTTCTCCCGTGGGCAGGGGATCTCATAGATACATTTGAAAAAATGGGAAACATACTCGTACAAAGAAAAAATGTTGCCTATGAAAAGTTTGATATCACTTGTTTGTATGCACTAAAAGGAGGGGAGTGAGGAAAAAGGAGTAGTGTGGCTGAGAAAAGAAAGGACGGAGGGGAGAGGGTGAAAAGTAAGGATAAGGGAGTTGATATTGCGGAAGAGGGCGGATATCTCCAACAATCAGACGATGTTTTTTAGTGGTTCCTTGGTGTATTCTCTTGGTCCAGCTCCTAGTCAGGCCAAAAATTGGCCTTGAAGATGGCCGTTGTCAAAGTTATGAGAGATAAATTGTGATCAAACAATGAAAAGAGAGCTTTTTCAGTAAAATTACGTCTCACTTTCAATTGGGCAAAATTTTGGAGAAAGGCAAGGTTAGGGTTTTCGATTGGGTGATAGGTGCAGATGGTGATCTCTGACAAGCCAGGTTGAGGCCGGTCAAAAAGGGCGGTTGATGATGATTATGCCGCTGTCACTTGGCGGTGGGCTGCAGCGGCATTCGCCAAACTTAAGAGGTGGTGGTGGGTTGTGGTAGTGAGAAGTGGACTTTACTATTTTCTCTTGATAGAAAATGTTCTTTCACCTCAGTTGAATGTTTCTTATAAAAAATATACTTTTAAAAAAAAACTCTTTAACTCTCTTAGAAAAAGTCTCTCTTGTCTGGAGTGTTGGAAAAACCATACGGATTTTCAATATTGTATCACATTTCCTAAAAAGGTTTTACTAACAGGAGACCAGCCAATGTGTAATGAGTATTGAGTTTTTTTGTGGTTGGACCATCCCCAAATCAGAGATATGTAATGTAATTAGTGTCAGATACGATGCGTAAAGTGAGAAAAAGAGCTTTGACATAATACTCTATGTTTGAAGTTGAGAGCTGGCAGTCAGAGGTAGCTAATAAATCCACGATTGCTTGGGACTTAGCATTTCCAAGTTACCAGGTTGGGAGCACCTTAAAATTTTCGGCCAGATATTTGACAAATCTAGACAATGAATTTGGATGCAGCTGACTGAATCAAACTGAAAGCTTATACCTACACCAACAGTTATGATACAATCGTCAAGGGCCCAACTTTCGTCAACATAATAAAAAAGCTTCTCACGAAGACATATCTTGCTATAGATTCAAATTAGCCCATCTTCAAATATTATGATCATTCTTTATGAGGCATGAAAACACATGTTGATTGTGTGATGTTATAGGACATAAAATAAAATGCATACATGCACTCATTGATGCTCATGAAAGGGCTTGTGATTTAAAGAACTTGTGTTGTTGTAGTGCACATATATATGTATGGCATGTATTTTATATTGTATTATAAAGCATGAAAATACATGCATGTACACGTGATCGCTCTAAAAGTGTAATGAGTTAATGAGAATCTATTGGGTGCCGAAGGTGTATCAAGTTATAAACAAAGCATGCACACATAATTTGTTATTTATCGCCTTTACAAGCAAGATGTTTGATCAGTTTAGACACCCGAACATACTGAATGAGTTATAAAATTTGTTAAACAAATAAAATATGTGATTATCCTGAAGGGATTGTATGGTGCTCATGCCAGAAATGACAATGTTGAAAGTACCCTATAGAGGTATTTGGGCTATTGAGCCCTGAGATACATATGTATGAAAGGCATCTATAATGAAATATATAAGCCATTTAATTAAATGAACCCAATAACCCATTCAGAAATAGCTTGCCTTGGAGATGATAGGTGGTACAAAACTTTATTGGACCGTTTATATTATTTAAGAGTGAGGTGTCTCACTTGGTCTCCGGTCATCAGGATTAAAAGGGTCAAACTACCAATATGTCCTAGGTGAAAGGTCCAAGACTGTTGCAGTAGTATTCTGGGATGCATCATAATTGTTATTACTTTAGCAGAGTTTCTCTCTCGATCAAGGACCACACACTTTGAAATTTGATTCAGTTAGTCATAAAGTTAAAATACAATCCATAGAATAATAAACCCTCGATGTGGTCTTTTTTGTTTGCGATGAATTGTTCTATAAGTACCCGATGAAATTCATAATAAAAAGAAATAGATGCCTTATACTCAAACAGTTATGTTGTAAAAAATATGAAACAAAAGTATGCCCTAATAATGCAACACTCTAGTGAGGACATAAACATATTTTGATGAATGTTGCATGCCATGAACACTACAAGAAAAATGCTATTTAGCGATAGAAATTAGCGACCAAAATAATTCATTGCAAAGTTGTGACGGATTAGCGAGAGAAAACTATCTGTCTCTAAATTTGGAATTAGTTGCGGAATTAGCGATGGAAAAATTCTATCGCAAACATCATCGTAAATTTATGATGAATTAGCGACAGAAAATTTTTATCTCAAATTCCGTCGCAACTTCGCGACAATATTTTTTCGCCGCTACTCTGTCGCAAATTTGTGACGGCCTTTGCGACAGAATTTTTTTGTCGCTAATTTTCCATAATACCCTAATGTGAGCCCCTTTCTTTTTCCTTTCTGTTTTATCCCATCGCCTGTCACCCATCGTCTGCCGCTCGTCGCCCTCTCCTTCACCTCCTCCTTCTTCCCTCACTCCATCTCTCTCATCGCCGTGTGCCACCGACGACGACCCCCAAGAACTCTCCCTCTCATCACCTTTCCTGACCCACCGTCGTCGACGAGCACCGCCGTCAGGTGATAGTGCCACCACCACTACTTCCCGCTCCTTCGTCCTCTTCTTTTGTTTACCAAGATCGACGCAGGCAACCCTCTCGGTTGTTGATCATGCATAATTCTACACATAAATTCATATATTTTTTATGCATGATCATGTGCAATAATTGCTTAAAAATGCGTGTTTGCAAAGGTTTTTAAAGATTTTTATCAAATTTTAAATTGAGTAACTCGAGCCCTTTCTGAGTCTTTTTGAGTAATTAATTAAGTTTTTGGAAAATACTTTCAAAAAAATGAAGTTGTTTGAAATATTTGAAAAGTATACAAACTCTTTTTGAAAAAGTTTTCCAAAACCTAATTATTATTATAAAAAGGAAAGTTTGAGAAAGAAAAAGGGGTCTCCCACTTTGAAGCTCACGTCTCTTTCTCTCTCTCAGCCAGTCGGTTTCTTTTATTTTTCTCTCTTACTTCTTCTTCTTCTTCTTCTCATTTTCTCTTTCTTCTCGCTGGTGGTTTCGTCTTTCAGCACAATAGGGCAACGTGTCGATTTCACCGTGGAGAGACCACTCTTTTCGCAACCAGTACATCGGAAGCACTCAGTGAGTGATCTTCTTCTTCTCCCCTTTTTCTTTTTACGTGTTTCAGCATATTCTCTTTTTTGTTTTGGAAAAGAATAAAAATATATATTGAGTCTTCGTTAGATTTGTTTTTCCTTAGGGTTAATGTGTTTTCTTGATAAGTATGTTTGTCATGTTGGCTACAGTCAGCAGTCTATTTTGTTCTTGTTTTCGTTTCTTTTGTGTTTAGGTTAGTTAGTTAGTTTTAACGATAGTAGTCGTGCGTTTTATTGATTTGCATTCTGTTAATCGTCTGCCTATCTTTTTTTTTGTTCTTTCTTGGTTACTGTAGATTCAAAACCGCATGTTAGTTCTATTAGTCAATATGTAATTCTTCTATTAGATACAGTCATCCATTATTGGTGGGTTAGTATTTTGCATCAACGTGAGTGTTGGCCTGTGCATCAACGTTTTTTATTGGTTTAACGTTTTTCATTCATGTTGGTTCAACACTAATTTTTTTAGGTTAGGTGTCTTGTTTTATTTTCCTTGTGTTGACGTTAGCAATGAAACAACAAAAGACGTTGTAGCTGCCAGCAATACAATGTCTTTTGCTGTTTAATATCATAGCAAATTTTTAGTTAGGTTTGCATTAGCTGTGTATTCAGGTTAAGTTAGTAAGTTTTCTTGTTTTTTTTTTGTTTAATACTATTAATGTCAGTTTCTTTTCTATTAGTTAGGTAATGTCAATATAGCTTAGTCGGTTTAGCCCATTGACTATTGAGTTTTAATTTATATTATTAGTGGTTTTCACATAGTGTTTTGTGTATGTCTTTCTCTTTTTATCAGTCACGTATCTTCATTATAATGACATCTTAGTTATTTAAAGCTAATAGTTTTCATTGATTGTTTGCATTAGACGTTCTTCATTTTAAGTGTTCATTAGGTTAGTGCAATTCATGGGTTGCTTGTTTGTTAACGAGTCTTTTAGTATTATTTGATTTTTCTTTATTGATTAAGTATGCAAAGTTGTTCAGCGTATAGTTCATGTTAATTTAGTTTAGTTTGGTATTAGCTTTTAGTTAATTCGTTATATTCTTTTACTTTTACTTTCGTGGTTTTAGTTAGTTATCTAATTAATTATGCTATTTTGTTTTTCTTGTGGTGTATTTCATAGTTAGTTTGTGCTTTTATTTCCGTTTGTTGTGATTTTTCTCTATCCTTGTTGTTAATTTTCTCATAGATTTCTCGTTTCTGCTACGTATTTTGTATTTTTGTTTTGCAGAAAAGCGTTTGGATGTGCAAGAGAAGTGATCTCGAGCTTCTAAAGAACCCTCCGAGGTCCCTAAAAGGTCCCCTCAAGGGACCCTCAGACCCTCAAAAAGGCCCCTTAGGGAGTCCTCAAAAAAGCAAAAGTTCAAGAAAACATACATTACCTCAAGAATGGACAAAATGACTTGAAGCACTGAAGCCTTTTCTTTTCTTTTTAGACTAGGATTTTATTTTATTTATTCAATTCATTGGGTTGTAATAAGGCCTTTCTATTCTTTTATTCATTAAGCCCTATGCGTAGGGCATTACTTTTTAGTGATTTATTTATTCAATTAATTAATTTATTTTTATTTTGGCAATAAAGAGTAGCATAATTGTGTGTTTGAATACGAGTATATCTCGTTCCCTGAGATCGACCCAGACTCCACTACTCGTGCGAGCCGGTTTTTATTATTTGGTGTTTGGCTTTCACACTAGTTTTTATCAAAAATATTGCTTTTAAAAATACTTTCATAAAACTTACACCAGCTGCCTCCATCGTGTGCTCTCACCGGCAACCCTTGTCGGGTAACCCGTGATGCCAGCCGCCTCTGCAGATAACCTCTTTCCCATTTGTGTGTCTTCTTCTTCTTGTCCTCCTTTTTCTTTCCTGTCGACCAGCAGTGGTTAAAGCCCTGCTTGTTTGTCTTTTTCGGTAGCCATGGCCGTTCGGCAGGGGCTAAAGCCCCTGCAAGTATTCCCTGCCTCTCTATTGCGGCAGGGGAGGGCGAGACCCTCCCTGCGCTCCCCCTCTCTTGCGTTCAGCGTGCCTGTGCCCTTGGCTTGCTTGCTCACTCGTTCGGCGGTTGTGCCGGCTAGTGGGGGGAGCTTTAGGTCTGTTGTGCATGCTTTGGGCATGAGTGGGGTTGGCTTTGGTACCCAGTGTTGTCATGGCTATGCGTTGTGCTTTTGCCATGAGGTGCTTGGCCCCCTTCCTGACTCCAAACAGAGTTCCTGTTCTCCTTTGATTTGTGGGATCAGTTTCCCGTTTGATTTGGAGAAACCGAGTTTCTGTTTGTATATTTGTGCTCTGCAGGTGCATAGCTGAGCTAATTGCGCGATGCTTAGTGCTAAGCATCTCATGCAGCTAAAAACGTCATGTAAAAAGAAATAAAAAAAATGGAAAGGCAAAAGCATGCAAATCGGGTAAATACCCATGGTAAGTGATGCAGGCGCATCACAGGTTATTTACTTTCTTTGATGCAACACTTTTCTGTTCACACACTCACTTAGTTATGGATATCTAGGACTGCTTTGCTAGAGTTCGGAGATCATGCTGAGCATGATTTGAATGAAAATAAAAATGCTCTTATTTTTTAAGTTTGAATTCCATGATAGTCTTGGTAGTAGTTAACAGGATATTAGAGTGTACTTGTTGCATGTACATGTTTGACATTGTTGTGGTATGAATGAGTGATTGTACAGTCATGTTTGATTTGACTGTATCCATGCTTGCATGAAGTTATTTTCAATTTGATTTTGCCTTTCATGTAAAATTGTATCATGAAAACATGCTTCAAATGATTGTATCATGTTGATGAATGTGATTTAATCATTCTAAATATCATTATGATGAGTGTAAGTATAATGTGATAGTTTTGCACATGAAAATATTAAGTTATCAATGCATGCATCATAGTTCTTGTGATTGAATGACATCATATATATATGTGTGTGATATATATATATATATATATATATATATATATATATATATATATATCAAATCATTACATCCATCATCAATGCATGATAAATTAGATATTTTCTTTATCATAACATTATTATGATTCTCTTTTAACGGGTGAATATAATATCTGTAACATCATAGGATAAAATGACTGCAAACTGTGAATGGATGTATCGTATGATAATTGATAATAAGGTGTCGCTCAAATATATGGATGGTGTTGACAGTTTTATTAAATTTGTAATGGCAAGTGTCAGTACAGTGGATCACATCGGTCGGATCAGGTGCCTTTGCATGATATATAAGAATAATCGATTTGTAGAACCTCATGGTGTTAGACATCACCTATATAGGAAGGGTTTTTTGAGTGGTTATTAGAACTGGATGCTTAATGATGAAGAATTTTGGAATAATTTTGACATACGGGTGGATGTGGTGCACGATAATCCATATGTAAATTTGATATTTGATACCGCAGGACCAGAACTAGGTTCTGCTATGGATCCTAGTGATGTACTAACTGGGGTAGAGGATGAAACATCAAACGATGCAGCTAGTAGATTTTATGACTTACTTAGAGATGTTAATGAGCCACTATAAAATGGTTGCGAGAGTTACACTATATTGTCTGCAGTTCTTCAACTACTGAATTTGAAGTCAGAGTATAATTTGAGTCAATCATGTTTTAACCGTCTGTGCTCTATTGTGAAGAGTATATTGCCCAAAGATGAGAAATTGCTACAAAATTTTTATCGTACGAAGGTTATGGTCAACGCTCTAGGTATGGAGTATCAAAAGATAGATACTTGTCCAAATCACTGCATGTTGTATTTCAAAGATCAAGAAAATAGCAGATCATGTTTATCATGTGGACATCCTCGGTTCAAGCTAAAGACAACGGACAATGGTAGCACGAGGTCAAAAGAAGTGTCATACAAGTCACTCTGCTACTTCCCTCTCACCCCTAGATTGCAACGACTGTATATGTCTTCGAGGATAGCTAAACATATGAGATGGCATGCAAATAAAGTTCGATATGATAAAAACAAGATCACGCATCATGTTGACGTGAAAGCATGAAATCACTTTGATCATACTCATCAGACCTTTGCAATGAAAGTGAGAAATGTTCGGCTTGGTTTATGTACAGATGAATTCAATCCATTTGGGCGTAGATCAACCCCAAACTCGTGTTGGTCAGTATTTGTCACCCCATACAACCTTCTTCCAAGCTTGTGTATGAAGCATCAAAATCTTTTCTTGTCTTTATTGATCCCTGGTCTGAACTCTTTGGGCCAAAATCTTGATGTATATTTAAGGTCATTGATTGATGAGCTGAAAATATTATGGGATGATGGTGTTCTCACGTATGATGCCCTCAAAAAATAAAAGTTCAATATAATGGTTGTTGTTCTATGGACAATTAGTGACTTCCCTATATATGATATGTTATCTGGTTGGAGCACACATAAGATGTTGGCATGTCCGTACTGCATGGAGGATACAAAATCTTTTAGATTGACCCATGGAAGGAAGCCATGTTGGTTTGATTGTCACCGTTGATTTCTACCCAGCGACCATCAGTTCCAATGACAAAAGAATGTGTTTCAAGCAGGCACAACTGAAATATAAGGTCCACCTACATGGTTGTCTGTCATAAAGATTTTAAGACGATTGCAATACTTTGTATATGGACTGACAGATGCCCTTCTTTGGATTTGAGAAGGAGCACAATTGGACAAAGAAATCTATATTTTGAGAACTACCATATTTGTCGACCTTATTGATACAACATAATTTGGATGTGATACATGTAGAAAAAAATATGTTTAATAATGTATTCAATATAGTAATGAATGTCAAAGAGAAAATGAAGGATAATCCGAAGGCCCATATGGATTTAAAACTAATATGTAAAAGACCAGAATTAGAACTCCAAGAGTATAATGACAAAGTACTGAAATCAAAGGCAAGATACGTGCTTGGACTAGATCAAGTAGGTATGTTAGTGGTTGAGACAGTTGAGATTTTTAGATGGATACATCTCTAACATTGCTCGGGCTGTGAAGATAGATGAGGGACAATTATATGGGTTGAAGAGTCATGATTGTCATGTCATTATGCAACGGTTGATTCTCCTAGCATTCCATGATATGTTATTCAAACCTATATGGGGGGTATTATCCGAGTTGAGTAGATTTTTTAGAACATTGTGTGTATCGGAGGTTGTAGTAACTGAGGTAAAGAATCTCGAGGATTCTGTCGTCACTACTATTTGTTAGCTAGAGAAGATATTTTCGTTAGCATTTTTTGATGTTATAGAACATGTGATCATACATTTGCCATATGAACTTAGGGTTGGTGGTCCTGTGCAATATCGATGGATGTACCCATTTGAAAGGTATATTTTTATTTATACTTTTCTCTCTAACGCTATTGAGAATTTATTGTATTAAGAGATGTATATTGTTGACATATGCATGTTTGACCTTAAAAAAAAGGTTCAGAATAAAACAAGAGTAAAGGGTTCAATTTGTGAGGTGTACACTTTAGAAGAGATTTCAAAATTTTCATCTATGTACTTTGAACCACACATTTCAACACGTTACACATGCCCACCTCGTAATGATGATGGAGAATAATTTACTGTAGCTGACAAATTATTGATATTTCACCCACTTGGGCATGCCTTTGGCAGTTGCCGATCAAGATTCTTGGAAGATCGAGAGCACGACGTAGCACAAATCTATATCCTTTTTAATTGCTCAGCAATCGACCCATACATCAAGTAAGTATATTTATTATGTAACATTAAGTTCTATACATGTGTATATGATTTAGTAATATAAGTATTTGTTAAGTGCAGACGATTTGATTTGGAGTTGCGAAGAGAACTTTCACATCTCACTGATGCAGAAGTACAGAAAAAATGTGAAAATAAGTTTATGGCATGGTTGAAAGAGTTGGTAAGGACGATGGCATACATTTTTTTTGTGTAAACAACAATAAGTTACTTAATTTGTCGTGATCGCAGTCATTGTTTATGCTTGTAGGTCCGCCATGGTGATGTTAATGACAAAGGAATATTGATTTATAAAATGGTCCAACCAAAGTTGTACAATGTTACAACGGGTACATCATAAATGATTATCGATTCCATACAAAAGACTATGGTGTAAATAAGTCAACGATGAATAGTGGCGTATGTGTCAAGGGTAGCAGTTATGGTGAAAATAAACTTGACTACTACGGTGTTATTGAAGAATTAATGGAGTTGACTTACTTAGGCATAAATAACATGATAACTTTATTCAAGTGTCATTGGTTTGATCCCACAGTAACAAGAGTCAACAAAGCCTCAGGCATTATAGAGGTGAATCATAAATCAAGGTTTGAAACGTATGAGCCATTCATATTAGCCTCACAAGCTCAATAAGTTTACTATACTTTATATCTGAATACAAGGAAGTCATATAGAAATGAATGGTGGACAGTTTGCAAGGTGAAGTCTAAATTATACCCTGAGTATGATCTGTTACAGAAAGATATTTAACATCAAAATCTTCTTTATTAATAATACTTAGAGAATCAACAAGATATTTAATATGATTCAAATATTTTGTTATGGTTATATCTCGTTTGTTAACATCTCGAAGATCTTTCTTCATTTGCATGATTCTAAGGCTTGATTGAGAGGCATATGCTTTCTCAAAAGCAATTCATGCTTCTTTGGCAATGAGTATCCTAGAGATTTGACTGAGCACAACCTCAATCATTAAAGCCTTAATTCAACTTGGGTCTATTGGTCAAATCTTTTTTTACACAAGATATTCAAGGTTTATAGTACAAGTTTTACCTTTCGTAGTCACACTTAAATATTGATTGAAAGCAGGACATGTCGCACCATCAAACTTGATTAAATCCCGATTGAACATAACTAATTGGATTTTTTTATCATCGTATCATCGTAATAAGTAATTGTTACGATCAAGTTTTATTAAGACCAAACTCAAAAAGTTGTTCCATTGGATCGCTGCATTAGGAACTAGAGTTGCAGATCGTGAACTCATTATGACTGATCACACACCAGCACTAAAGTAAGCACAAGAAGGATTGAAAAACACTTAACTGACCCCTACTTCAAAGCAAGCAAATGAATGCACCAACACCACTTTGATGCAGACGTTGAATCAGGTACCAAACTGATTTTAAGGCCCCCAAATACTAAACTTGTATGCATAAAATATGAACAAAACATGCAGGAAGATCAACGAAGCTTACCCCACGGTTCCTGATTAATGCACCCAGTGATTCTTCACGTTGAATCAAAACACGACTGGCTTGGACGACTTTCCATACGACCAGTAGATCATAGCTGTGGTACCGTGTAAAAAAACACGAAACTCAAGAACGACGTGGTTCGGCTGAGTCTGTGCCTACATCCATGGTAATACCTATTGGAATTCTTCACACTTATATACACAAAACAAATAGATCATAGTGCGAAAAGACTCAGAAACCCAGTTTTTGGGGTCATATACTTTTTTTTATAGGCAAGCTGGAGTTGTACACCCATACCATTAGGATTTGAACTTGCAACGTCCCAATGACGTTGACCAACTGCTCTTACCAGACAAGAGGAGCCCCATGTTGGTGTTTTGGGGTCATATATTTTCTGTTTCTTCATTGTAACTTTTTTTTCTCTTTGTTTTCTGCTTTTCTATACCCATTTAACTTGCTTTGCTTGGTAACTTCTCGTTACTGTGCTATTTCTTTCAATCAATATATTTCCTTTATTTCTTTTAAAACTGGTGTCAGCATATAATGAGACATCCTCTACCACGTATGAATTATGATGGCCATGCTGCATCTGTAGTGACGTATGGCTTACTGTCAAGATGTCTTTAATGCTAGCCATCTCACGGTGAATGGCATCAAAGGTAGGCATGATCATGTCAGAGGCGCTTATGACGGTACCCAAACACTATGGTTGGATAGTTTACTTTACAGATGGGTCCCACAAATTTTTTTTTGTCTTTGTAGATGAATGCTACCTAAAACACAAAAACTGAACGGCAGAAAAACAAAGAAAAAAACAACTTCACGAATGAACGACATCCAAGGCACAATTGATGAGGAAGCTACAGATGGTTTACTGCCTGGAGCCAGAGAGCTCGCACGGGGTGTGAGGGATCGACAAATACCATTCTGTCCCCTTCGTCTTTGGCTCAGCGTAGTTGATTGATCACAAGCACATGAAGCCGAAGTCGATCCACAATCAGGATATCCTGTATAACTTTTTCAATGAGTTCATGTACCTCTCATGCAAGGCGTTCATGATAAAGGAAAAGGGGCCGACGGCGGAGCACTTGCCAATGTTGGACGATATCAGCAAAGTGCCGACATGGAGCAAGGTGAAGAGTGGGATGCTCAAGATGCAAGGTGGAGGTTCCGGAGAAGGTGCCCATCATGCAACATTTCATCTTTGGGTGGATCATTAAGTGATATACGCTAAGCATGATTAAACTCATATGTTTGGCTAATTTGAGTGTTAATCTTTGTACACTACAAGAAAAATGTTAATTAGCAACAAAAATAATTCATCTTAAATTTGTGACAGCTTAGCTAGAGAAAACTATTCATCGCTAAAATTTGAATTATTTATAGAATTAGCAACAGAAAAACTTTCATCGTTAATCCATCGCTAATTAGCAACAGAATTTTTTTCTCAAGATCTGTCGCAATTTAGCGACGAATGAGCTGCAGAAATTTTTCGTCGCTACTCCATTGCCAAGTAGCGACGGAATTGTTTCGTCGCTACTTCATTGCTAATTTCTCCTGTAAAATCCTAATATGAGCTCATTTCTTTCCCTTTCTGTTTCATCCCTCGCACGCCGCCCACCACCCGTTGTTCGTCGCCCGTCGCCCATCGTTTGTCACCTGCCGCCTATCGTTCGTCGCCCGTCGCCCATCAACCTCCCCCTTCGACTCAGTCCCCCTCTCACCTCCACTCCCCTCTCTCTAGCTCTCATCATTTTTCTGGCCGGCGAGCCCCGTCCGGCAACCCCCTTCCGACCTCACCCCTTCGGGGTTTCCTGAAACGGCTCCCCCCTTGAGCTTTCAAGTAGTCGCATGAGGGGACCTAGGTTGCGACCTCCTCTCTCGTTCCCTCTCCCTTTCTCTCTCTCTCGTTGCTCCCCCTCTGCGATTTTTGGCGAGCCGACAACCCCAGCCTGCTCTCTCCGGGCTAACCATGTCTGCAATGATCAGCGGCGCCTCCCGCAGGTAACCCTCCCCCTTTCCCCCTTGTTGTTTTCCCTTTAAATCAAGGTCACCGAAGGTCCGACAAAGGGCCGCCAACCTCTGTCAGAGCCTCTCCCTTTCCCCTATGATTGTTGGAGGGCCAACAGAGGTCTGACAGCTTCTACCGGGCCCTCCCCACCCCTCTGTAGTTGGTGGGGGCTAACAGAGGCCTCGATCGCTTCTGTCATGCCCTCCCTTTGCCCTTGATCTCTTCGGCAGGACAGGGGGCTCTACCTCTGTCCTCTTGTATTTTTCGACAGGACAGGGGGCTTTGCCTTTGTCCTTTCGAATGCCGACAAGAGGCTTCACCCCTTGTCCTCTTGACTTCTCTGGCAGTGGGGCTCCGCCCCCTGTCCTCATTATGATCGACAGGGGGAGAAGCCCCCTACCCTTTTGTTTTCCCTTGCAGGGGGTGGCTCTGCCCCTCTGTCCTTAATAATTTTAACAGAGGGTGAAGCCCCCTACCCCTTGTTTGTTTTCTCGGCAGTGGGCAGAACCCCGTACTCTACTATTTTGCCTCGGTAGGGGGTGAGACCCCCCTGCCTCGTGATTGATTCATAGTAGGGGCCTTGGCCCCTGCCTCTCGATGCTTCCCTTCGGGGGTCCCACCCTCTGCCTCTTGTAAATGCTCCGGCAAGGGGTTTCGCTCCCTGCCTTGACCTTACTGCCGGTAGAGGCAGTGCCCTTGCCTATTTTGCTTTCAACATAGGGTTATGTCTCCATGTCCGAGATTGTTTTCGATAGGGGGTGTCACCCCCTTTGTCATCGAGTAATAAACTTCATTTTAACACAGTGTCTCCTGCAAATTCCGCAACGGATCCCGCTTGTGCCCCACGACCCGAGCCCCACATCACCTACACACGTAAGCACTCACAGCGATACAACCTCTTGAGGTAGGGTCCAGTCGCACAAGGACTTTATATGAATTAAATAAAGAAACTATAGATAAATCACTTGTTTTCGTATTTGCTTTATGGTAACTTTTGCATGCATAATTCCTTAATTGTCATTATTTTGCTTTGTGTGGTTCTTCTGGTTGTAGTCGTAATTTATGGACTCAATTAGTCCTGATATCGTGTACAAAGTATGAAATTCATCTGGATGTGTTACTTACAAGTAAATGTAACAGAATTTGTTATTCGAAAAAAAGTGCAAAAGCAAAAGCAATGCAAATCGGGTAAATACCCGTGGTGAGTAAGTGATGCAAGCGCATCATAGGTTATTTAATTTTTTGGATGTAACACTTTTTTGTTCACACACTCACTTAGTTATGGATATCTAGGACTACTTTGATGGAGTTTCGATATCATGCTGAACATGATTTTAATGTATGAAAATAGAAGTATTCTTATTTTTTGAGTTTGGATTTCATGCTAGTCATGGTAGTAGTTAGCAGGATATTGTAGTGTGTTTGTTGCAGGTACATGTTTGACATTATTTTGATATGAATGATTTGAATGTATTGCAATATTTGATGTGACTGTATTCATGCTTGCATGAAGTTATTTTCAATTTGATTATGCCTTCCATGTGAAATTGTATCATGAAAATATGCTTCAAATGAATGTATCGTGTTATGAATGAGTTTTCACATGAAAATGAATGATAAGTTATCAATGCTTCAAACATGCTTCAAATGAATGGTTTTGCACATGAAAATATTAAGTTATCAATGCATGCATCATAGCTCTTGTGATTGAATGATGTCATATATATGTGTGTGTGATATATATATCAAATCATTACATCCACCATAAATGCATGATAAATTAGATATTTTCTTCATCATAGCATTCTTATGATTCTCTTTTAACTGGTTAGGATAATATCCGTAACATCATAGGACATTGATGTGATATGAATGATTTGAATATATTGTCATGTTTGATGTGATTGTATTCATGCTTGCATAAAGTTATTTTTGATTTGATTATGTATCCATGAAATTGCATATCATGTAATTGATCTAAATAACATTTTTATTTGTTAGAATATGGTTTGTGGAGGTAACAATGGTCTAGCACCCAGTGGTTGAGGACCAAGTGAAGGCCGTGGGACATCATTAGGTAGATGTCTTTGTGTTATATTCAAATATAGCCATTCATTATGTTTTTGCTTATATGTTGATATAAAAATTGTTACTTGTTAATCGTCTTTATAGGATTCCAGCTCAGTGATAGTCAGTCTCAGCCTTCGTCTTCACGTAATGCTTCGATAGGTATATCATTTAAATAATTATATACTTGATTAGTTTAAATAGGTATTGTGTGAATTTTAACTCATTGTTTTGTATGTGATGTTTCACTTACACATGACCCACCTACACCAGCTACTCAAATACATCACGAGATAACGCTCGATGCTGGGTCTTCTCAGTCTGACACACGATGACTCATTCAAATAGTGTATATAGATAGTCAACCATAAGTATTTTTTTGTCACTTATTCAATACCTATCTTATAAATAGTGTATATCGACAGTCGATGGTTAATATATATTAATTTATGTACAATGTTAGATTCGAGCCACAAGAAGTAATACAAGAAATTCGGAAGTCACTACTTCAGCATCTTTCAGGACCGATAGCTCAATGAAAAGAGTACCCGAAGGAGGTGTTGGACAGATTATTATCCTTATTCTTGGTATGCAATCATTTATCATAACTAATGTGTTTCATATTAAATTTTTTATTATAGTCATATGTGCTAACTTTTTGAAAGTATTTGTAGGCTTCACATCGCTTCGCGACTGCGAATGAGGAGAAGGACGTGAGGGTAGTATCGCAGAAGGTGGCTGCCAATCGATTTGCCGACATGCTGTATAATATGAAGACTACAACAATAAAAATAGCAAAGATCGTTACTTAACTTTTTCTGCCATCATTTTTCGATGTTATGGAACATTTGATTATACATTTCCATATGAACTAAGGGTTGGTGGCCCTGTGCAATATCGATGGATGTACCCATTTGAAAGGTATATGTTTTTTTATATTTGTTTCTTTAATGACAGATATTTCAAATTTGAAATGTATATTTTTGACAGATGCATGTTTGACCTTAAAAAAAAGGTTCGTAATAAAGAAAGAGTAGAAGGCGCTATTTGTGAAGCATACACTTTAGAAGAGATTTCAAATTTCTCATCTATATACTTTGAACCTCATATTCCAACACGTTACACATGCCTGCTTCGTAACGATGATGGAGAACAAGTAATTATAGTTGACAAGCTGTCGATATTTCAACCACTTGGGCATGCATTTGGTAGTTGTCGATCAAGGCTCTTGACAGATCGAGAGCAAGACGCAGCATACATCTATATTTTTTTTAATTGCTCAACGATCAACCCATACATCGAGTAAGTATATGTAGACGCAACACAATTATAAATCCTTTTATGTTCTATACGTGCATACATGGTTCAGTAATATAAGTATTTGTGGTTTGCAGACAATTTGATCTGGAGTTGGGAAGAGAAGTTTCACATCTCACTGATGCAGAAGTACAAAAAGAATGTGAAACTAAGTTTGTGGAGTGGTTGAAACAGTTGGTAAGGACGCTAACATAAATTTTATACTTGTAAACAACACTAAGTTACTTAATTGGTCGTGATCACAATCATTGTTCATGTCTGTGCGTAGGTCCGCCATGGTGATGTTAAAGATCAAGGAATATGTGATTTAGAAATTGGTCCGACCAAAGTTGTGCAATGATACAACGGATACATCGTAAATGGTTATCGATTCCATACAAAAGATTATGGTATAAACAAATCAATGATGAATAGTGGCGTGTGTGTCAAGGATAGCAGCTACGGTGAAAATGAACATGATTACTACAGTGTTATAAAGGAAATAATGGAGTTGACTTACTTAGGCATAAATAATAGGGTAACTTTATTCAAGTATCATTGGTTTGGTCCAACTGCAACAAGACTCGACAAAGCCTCAGGCATTGTGGAGGTGAATCATAAATCAAGGTTTGGAACATATGAACCATTCATATTAGCCTCGCAAGCTCAACAGGTTTATTATACTTCATATCCGAGTATAAAAAAGTCAGATAGAGATGAATGGTGGGCAGTTTGCAAGATGAAGTCCAAACTATACCCTGAGTATGATCAGTTACAGGAAGACAAGTTAGCTTAAGACAATGATTACTATCAATCAGATGATATCTATGACTTCTCTTATGGTCACGATGTTGCGCATGATATGCATGTCATAGCTCAATTGGCCGATAAAACATTCATAGAAGAATGTGATCCAAATGATATATCAAGTGAATGGGTAAACAATGAAGAAGAAGAAGAATATGAAAGTCAAACAAGTGACGAGGAAGAATTCTCAAGCTAGTGAGCAAAATCTTGTAATACAAACCTCTATTTGAATACATTGTAATACTTGATATGAATGATTTGAATTATTTTTATGTATTATAATACTTGATGCGAATGAATGAGTTGTATTGCAATACTTGATGTGAATGATTTGAATTATTTGAATGTATTGTAATACTTGATACCAATGATTTGAATGCATTGTAATACTTGATACGAATGATTTGAATGCATTGCAATACTTGATGTGAATGATTTGAATTATTTTTATGTATTGTAATACTTGATGCGAATGAATGAGTTGTATTGCAATACTTGATGTGAATGATTTGAATGTATTGTAATACTTGATACGAATGATTTGAATGCATTGCAATACTTGATGTGAATTATTTGAATGTATTATAATACTTGATGCGAATGAATGAGTTGTATTGCAATACTTGATGTGAATGATTTGAATTATTTGAATGTATTATAATATTTGATGCGAATGATTTGAATGCATTGCAATACCTGATGTGAATGATTTGAATGCATTGCAATACTTGATGTGAATGACTTGAATGTATTGTAATACTTGATGCGAATGACTTGAATGTATTGTAATACTTGATGTGAATGACTTGAATGTATTGTAATACTTGATGTGAATGATTTGAATTATTTAAATGTATTGTAATACTTGATGCGAATGATTTGAATGCATTGCAATACTTGATGTAAATGACTTGAATGCATTGTAATACTTGATGTGAATGACTTGAATGTATTGTATTACTTGATGCAAATTAATGGGTTGTATTGTACTTGATGTGAATGATTTGAATTATTTAAATGTATTATAATACTTGTTGTGAATCATTTGAATGTATTGCAATACTTGATGCGAATGATTTGAATGTATTGTAATACTTGATGCGAATTATTTGAATGTATTGTATGACATTTGTTATTTGTTAGAATACGGTTCGTGGAGGTTATAGTGGTCGTTCATCCAGTAGTAGCCAGACCCAGCCTTCATCTTCACGGGCTCCTGTGATAGGTATATCATTTAACTAATTGGATGCTTGATTAGTTGAAATACACATTTTGAGAATTTCTAACGTATTTTTTTTACAAATGATGTTTCGCCTGTACACGACCCACCTACACCAGTTGATCACACAAGTCAGGAGCCAACACAGGATGCAGGGTCTTTTCAGTCTGGCACAAGAAGACTCATTCGAATAGTGTATATCGATAATCGACCGTAAGTATTTCGTTTTCAATTATTGCATATCTTATAAATATTTTATATTGATATTTACTGTGTAACAATTCATATACAACATGAGGTTTGAGTCACAAGAAGTAGTACGCGAGATTAGGAATTCACTTCTTCAACATCTACCAAGACCAGTCGCTCAATGAAAAGAGTATCCAAAAGAGGTGATAGATAGATTGTGATTCTTATTCACAGTATACAGTTGTTTATCATAGTTAATGTGTTTTATATTTAATTTTTTTTAGTCATGTCTACTAACTTTCTGAAAATATTTATAGGCTTCGAATCGCTTCGCAACTACGGTAGAGGAAAATGATGCAAGGAAGGTGTGGCAGAAGGTGGCTGTCAATCGATTTGCAGACATGCTGCACAATATGAAGACTGTAGCAAAAAAAATATCTGGCGGAATAGATGATCCACTACAATGGAAGGGCCATGGCCTTATTACTATTAGGAGAAATTATTGGGATGGAATGTGCGATAAGTGGGCGAATGGTGCATTTCAAAATTGCTCTGCGAAGGTTGTACAAAATCAAGCGAAAATGCCTGAAGCCCATCTACACACAGGTGGATCTAAGACATTTGGGAGCCACCTGAAGAAAATGGTAAGCAAGAAGCAGAAAAAGGAGACATTGTACCATATAAGGTTGTGTTTGTTGAAACACATAAACGGAAGTCCATGAGAGACTTCGTATCCGAGAAAGCGAGAACGACAATGGTATGCATTTATTCTATTAATAATTATTGCAATATGCAAGTTATCATAATGTTATCATTAATTATTAATGCATACTTTAAACATTATTTTGTAGGAGGCATATGAGCAACAGATGGTAGAGCGATATGGCGATGACGCTACTCAGCATCCATCATTTGATCATGCAGCATGGGTGACTGCAACAGGTGAACCCAAAAAAGGGTCGTGTGTTCGGGTTTGGGAGTAATATGAACACTTCACCTGTCATTGCTTCTTCCAGTTATGGCTCACAGACTTCTTCCGTCGACATAAGCTTCAAGCAACATCATATTCTTTCTGGTGATGATGTATGCCAGATCGTTAAAGACACAATGTGTGACTACTTCCATGAAACTGTCGCCGATGTTCTCCGAGCTGAGTTCAACAATTTTTTGCTGAACAGGGGAACTTCGATTTCAGGTCTCTCTCAGGTATGAAAGTTTCATGCAATATATTGCATGTCATTAGATTTTATGTAACTTTGATTGCCTTATCATATTCAGCTTTTTTTACTGCCTTAGAACACATATGAGCATGCTATAATCACATATTCAGTTTTTTGACTGCCGTAGAACACATATGAGCATGCTAGAATCACATATACAACTTTTTGGCTGCCTTAGAACACATATGAGCATGGTAGAATCACACATAGAGTTTTTCTGACTGCCTTAGAACACATATGAGCATGCTACAATCACATATTCAGTTTTTGACTGCCTTAGAACACATATGAGCATGATCAAATCACATATATAGCTTTTTGCCTGCCTTAGAGCACATATGAGCATAGTAGATTCACATATGGAGCTTTTTGCCTGCCTTAGAGCATATATGAGCATGCTATAATCACATATAAAGTTTTTTGCCTGCCTTAGAGCACATATGAGCATGATAGAATCACATATAAAGTTTTTTTGAGTGCCTTAGAACATATATGAGCTTGATATAATCAAATATTCAGTATTTTAACTGCCTTAAAATACATATGAGCATACTAGAATCACATATAGAGTTTTTTTACTGCCTTAGAACACATATCATTCATGATAGAATCACATATAAAGTTTTTTGCTTTGCCTTAGAGCACATATGAGCATGATAGAATCACATATAGAGTTTTTCTGACTGCCTTAGAACACATATGAGAATGCTATAATCACATATTCAATTTTTTGACTGCCTTAGAACACATATGAGCATGATCAAATCACATATATAGCTTGTTTGCCTGCCTTAGAGCACATATGAGCATGGTAGAATCACATATAGAGTTTTTCTGGCTGCCTTAGAACACATATGAGCATGATATAATCACATATAGAGTTTTTTTACTGCCTTAGAACACATATCATTCATGATAGAATCACATCTAGAGTTTTTTGTCTGCCTTAGACCACATATGAGCATGATAGAATCACATATAGAGTTTTTTTACTGCCTTAGAACACATATGAGTACATGATAGAATCACATATAGTGTATAATTTATTTCAATATATTTTGTTTATCAATACTGACTGTTCTTTTCTTGTGTAGGTTGCTAGCGATAATCAGCGTAGCGGAGCTGAATGGACATATCAAGGCAACGAACAAAAAGACACACAAAATCTTGGCAATGATTAGATTAATGTGTTGAATTTGTTTTTTTTTTTCGAAAATATAATTGTTGAATTGTAAATAAGTAAACTTGTTAATTTTAAAATGGAACGATTAATTGTTTTAGTTTCCTTTTATATGAAATTTTATGTGTACTTTGTTTTTTATTTACAGGAAATATAAATTGTACATGAAATATAAATTGTAGAGTTCTCGGTATTTAATTTTCAAATATTTTTTTTAAAATTTTTTTTATTGTTTGCGACGGATATATTTGTCGCTATATATATAATTTAGCGACGGTTGTAAATCCGTCGCTAAGCCAAGGTCGTCGTTTAGTACCGGCGGATTTGCGACGGAATCCGTTATTCGTTATTCAGTCGTAATTAGTGATAGAACTGGCGACATATTTATTTTGTCGCCAGTTAGCGTCAAAAAAATCGCGACGTAAGCTATCCGTCACTACTTTATCTCTAATTCATCGCTAAGCCTGTTAGCGACGGAATGAGGTCGTCGCTAATCCACTGCTTTGTTGTAGTGGTGGGCGAGCAATGAATTTTAAAATCGCTCAGCAAAGGCTGCACAAAACTGAGTGAGGATGCTTGATGCCCATCTACACACAGGTGAATTTAACACTTTTGGGGGCCATCAGAAGAAAATGGTAACTCATTAATATATATTATCAAATTTATAAGTATTGTTGTATATTTTTTAAAATTTTTTTTTATCATTTAACCTCGTAGGAAGCAGAAAAAGGAGGCATTATGCGTTACAAGGGTGTGTTTGTTGACGCACATTAACGTAACAGCATAGGAGAGTTCGTATCAGAGAAGGTGAGAGCAACAACGGTATGTATTTTTTGTATTAATAAAGATTGTAATAGACAAGTTATCATGAACATTGTAATTCTTAATTATTAATCCATAATGTAATCATTACTTTGTAGGAGTCATACGAGCAGAGCGATATGGCAATGACTCCACTCAGCATCCGCCTTTGGATCCTGCAGCATAAGTGACTGCAATCGGTGAACCCAAAAAGGGTCGTGTGTTCGGGTTTGAGAGTAACATGAACACCACACCAGTCGTTGCCTTCTGCAGCTAGGGCTCTCAGAGTTCTTCTGCCAGCATCAACTCCCACCGTCTGATTGACCCTGTTATGTCTTGGGATGGTGTCTGTCAGCGTCTTGAGAACAAAATGCATAACTTTTTACATGAAGTCATTCCCAACCTTATCCATAATGAGTTGTGCAACTTTTTTGGGGACATAAGAACTTTGTTTGTATTCAACATGAGCTCCGGTGCCCGTCAGGTATAAAGATTCATGTCATTAGATTTCAAGTTAGTATATGCATGATTGAATCACTATAAATTTTTTTGACTCCTTTAGAACACATATATGCATGATTGAATCACTATACATTTTTTATGATACCCGTATAACATGTATACGCATGATTGAATCACTATGAAAGTTTTTTTACAAACTTACAATACATATAAGCATGATTTCAAAATAAAATGTGCCGTGGTGTATGTTGTTTGCTGATGATATTGTTTTGATTGATGAGTCTAGAGCTGGGGTTAATGCTAAGTTTGAATTATGGAGACAGACATTGGAAGCAAGAGGTTTTAAGTTGAGTAAGAGTAAAACAGAATACATGGAATGTCGATTTAGTAAGCAACGAAATAGAGATGGGAGTGTAGTGAAGCTTGGTGAGCAAGAAATACCAGTGGATGATTCTTTCAAATATTTGGGATCTATCATTCAAAAGTATGGAGAAATTGATGGAGATGTAAATCATAGGATAAAGGTTGGGTGGATGAAATGGAAGAGTGCAACTGGAGTGTTGTGCGATCGTAGAATGCCATTGCGGTTGAAGGAAAAGTTTTATAGGACGACTATTATGCCCGCTTTACTATATGGTACGGAATGTTGGGCTGCCAAGAGACATCATATTCAAAAAATGAGTGTAGCTGAGATGCGTATGCTGAGATGGATGTGTGGAAATACAATAAAAGATAAGATTCGGAACGAGGAGATACGTAAGAAGGTAGGCGTTGCACCTATTGAAAATAAGATAAGAGAGAATCATTTACGGTGGTTTGGACATATTCGACGAAGGCCTAATGATGCTCCAGTTAGAAGGATGGAGAAATGGGAAAATATATTAGTTAAAAGAGGTCGGGGTAGGCCTAGGAAGACATGGATGGAGGTGATAGGCAAGGATATGAATGCTTTGAACCTCACCGAGGACATGGCATTGGATAGAAATGAATGGAGGAGAAGGATTCATGTGGAAGACCCAGAATGATTTTCTTTGTTGGTTCATATCGTCGACCCCAATTGTGTTGGGATGAAGGCGTAGTTGTTGTTGTTGTTGTAAGCATGATTTCATCACTATAAAAAATTTTGACTACCTTATAACATATATATGCATGATTGAATCACTATGAAAGTTTTTTGACAACCTTAGAACATATACAAGCATTCTTTCATCACAATGACGACTTTAGAACACATATGAGCATGATATTAGCATATATGAAAATTTTTTGACTGCCTTATCACACATATATGCATGATTGAATCAATATAAAAGTTTTTTTACAACCTTAAAACACATATGCATGATTGAATAACAATGAAAGTTTTTTGGGTGACTTAGAACAGATATGAGCATGATTGAATCATTATGAAAGCTTTTTGACAACCTTAGAACACATATGAGCATGATATTAGCATATATGAAAGTTTTTTGACAACCTTAGAACATATATAAGCATGATTTCATCACTATGAAAGTTTTTTGACTGCCTTATAACACACATATACATGATTGTAATACATAACACATTTATTTGACAGCCTTATAAACATTATATGCATGCGTGAATTACTGTGACATTTTTTTGACAACCTTAGAATACATATCTGCATGATTGAATCACTATGAATTTTTTGTCAGTCTTAGAACACATATCTGAATTCTGTTATTGTCCTTCACTTTATTGCTAGTCTATGTATCATTCAACCATTTACTTTGATTCCATTAGATTAGGTGCATTGCATATAATTTATTTCATTATATTTTGTTTATCAATACTAACATTTCAGTTCTCTTGTAGGATGCTGAAGATGATCAACGTAGAGTAGCTGATGGAGGCATGGATGAAGGGGTAGATCGACACAATGAAGATGATGATGCTCTGAATCTTGGCGCGGATTAGATTCATGTGTTTAATTTGTTTCATGTACTTGTAACTAATTAAAACTTGGCAAAGACTGTACTGGGTTGTTAAATTTGTTTAACTTATAACTTGTGTTAAATTTGTTTCATCTGCTTTGTATATGTATTTTTTATGTGTACTTTATTTTTTATACACAGGTTATATAAATTGTATAACAAATTTTTTTTCTCGATATTCATATTTCAAAAAAAATAGTTTTTTTTTTAAATTTGCGACGGATAGTATCCATCGCTAATATCTGTCGCCAATTTAAATCAGTCGATGTTTTGTGATGAAATTTAATCTGTCGCTAATCTCTCGCGACAGACATTAGCGACAGATTTGTATTCATCGTTAAATTTTAGCGGTGGATTAGCGACTGAATACATTTCTTCGCAAAACTAAATCAGTCTTTATTTAGCAACGAATTAGCGATGGACATGATCCATCACTAATTAGCGATGGATTGACGACAGGTAAATTTTGTCGCATTTTAGCGACCAGAATTATGCGACGAACGATTTTCATCGCTAAACACGTTAGCGACGGATTAGCGACAGATAGCGTCCATCGCTAATCTGCATTTTTCTTGTAGTGGTATTATGTGCTTTTTGCTCATTTATGTTTTGTTTATGATATGTTTAATGGATGTGATGACACATTTTTATCTTTTCATATGCGATTTATATTTGCTGCAATTGATCGTACCTACAATCTAGTTGGAATCTCACAATGCAAGTTGTTTCTACTCCGACATGGAAAACAAAAAGGTTTTTTTACTCAATATAACCTCATAAATATGTTTCGGTCGATTGAGTAGGAATCCATGGGAATAGACATTTCATTTTACTATAAATTGCAGCTTGTAGCAACATTTCCGTTATACTATCAGAATAAACATTTCATCTTACCTTTGATGTAAGTCTCCAAAAGAACAGTTGTAAGGTTTTTGGGCTGTCGGTGGATAAAATGAGTTTACTTGTGCAAAAGGCCAAAAGGTTTGACTGTTTTTATCTGCGTCTCCCCTAAGTGTATTTTTGTGAACATGTTCTTTGTGTACAGGTTGTGTTTTGGTTTTGCCCGAGTTACGAGTGATGATACAAACCAAAAATACTAACTTTTCTTTGGCTATTTACGAGGCAGATTGGTAAGAAGAAGGAGAATGCATTTTCAGACTTCTAGTTTTAATTGACCTTTCGGCTTTGACAACATTGATCTACTTGTTAGATCATTAACTAACTTTTAGGGTTCAGAGTCAATTATGGTGAGTAATGGATCTAATCTTCCAATATCTCACACAAGTAGGGGTGGCAAAACCTGACACGACCCGCCAACCCGCCTCTTAGGCGGGTTTGGGTTGGGCTTAAGCCAACCCGTTTAATAAACGGGCCGACCTGCGTAACCCATTTATTAAACAGGTCGGATTCGGGTTGGGGGTATGCCAACCTGCCAACCCGGCTGACCCGTTTAATAAACGGGTTAGGTGGATGGGTCAACCCGCCAACCCGACCCACCAACCCGACCCGCCAATCCAACCCGCCAACCCGACCCGCCAACCTGACCCGCGAACTTGAGAACCCGTTTACCCGACCCAACCCATTTATTAAATGGGTTGGCGGGTCGTGTCGGGTTACCCGTTTATTAAACGGGTCGGTTTCGTGTTTGCCACAGCCGACCCGTTTAATAAACGGGTCAGGTTCGGGTTGAGGTATTCTGACCCACCAACCCGTCGGGTCGACCCGCCAACCCGACATGATTGCCACCCCTACACACCTACACACAAGTAATATTTCTTTACACAGTTCTGGAAAAAGAAAATTACCTTAAAAGAATTCCATATATATATATATATATATATATATATATATATATATATATATATATATATATAGAGAGAGAGAGAGAGAGAGAGAGAGAGAGAGAGAGAGAGAGAGAGAGAGAGAGAGAGAGATGCATTATTATGGTAGTTGAGAAGATGGAGAATGCAATTTTGTCACACTTATCCACAAGTGGAGCTATCATCCAATTGCTGTGAAGACTAGGAGCAAATAATGGTTTTGGTATGTGAGGCTTAAAACTTTTCTTGTATATTTTTTCACTTAAAATTCATATTAGCGCATTCTTGATAAATTTAATATGGGCTTGTGGAGTGATTTCTCATCACCCCCATTCATTAGGGTCACTTGTCTCGTGTAAATTCTTCCTAGTTGAGCATGCTGACTGTGAGTATGGTAGAGAATATTAGAGGACTTGGGCGATCTTGGGCCTGCAGTGAAATTATTTGGCAGATCAATTGTTTCAAGTGCAACGTAGTAACTAAAGAACGAAACTAAATACCTCAATCTTTGGCTAGATTAATTGAGATTTTCGGAAGGGACAATCTGGAAGGACAAGCCTCCAGATTGGTTTCCTTTTGATTCATGGTTGAACTGGTCGGGGTCAGCCTAACCCCATCTTGGAAATCTAAAATAAAATAAAAGCGATAAGAAAAATGTCTAATTAACTATTATTAATTTGTTACAAGTTCCATGTAATTAATTTTTGAAAGCCTCAATAACAATAGTACTAAAAGAAAAAGAGTTCGGTGTAAAATCACCTGCATCCACAATCCTCCCCTCAACAACTTACTTGTAGAGGTTTCCACTATTTAAAGAGGTTACATGATTATCGATTTTTCTAGTCTCTTCACTATTACATTGACTTCTCGATATCATAACCGAATTATCAAGATTATCGTTATCACTGATAATCTTAATATCCTCGGTATTCTGTATCCCATCATGAGTCTCATTACCGATGACTTTGATAACATTTGCCAATCTAAAATAAAATAAAAGCGATAAGAAAAATGTTTAATTAACTATTATTAATTTGTTATCCATCTAATTAATTTTTGAAAGCCTTAATAACAATAGTCCTTAAAGTAGCGACACAGTTACTTGTATGCACAAATGTTCACTAAAAATGAGTTGGATACTCTTTCACAATGTAACAAAAAATAGTTTCACAAGTGGTTGGGATGAGCTAAATTGGATCACTTTATAAATTGCTCTTTGCTATTTGTACTTATTTTATCTATCTTTTTGAATGGCTTTTTCATAAACTGAGAAGTGATTGAGGAAGGTAATTTAGGGAGTTTCCTTGTTGAGGATGGAGAGATAATATGTTGACACTAGTAAAGTATAGAAACAAGTGAAATTTGCCCATCTTGGCTGATGGGTTAGTGTCTTTTCTATTTCATTTTTTCTAAATGATGGGTTAGTGTCTTTTCTATTTCATTTTTTCTAAATGAAGAACGGAAAGCAACTCTTGTTAGTCGTGAAGTGAGATTACAGGTAGCATCTCTGTCATGAACTTTGTCCACGTGCTTGACTTGAGTGCTCTAAAGAAGCTCACAAAATCCAGGAGGAAAAACTGGGCAATCGGATGAGTACTGGTCCATTGGACATGTATCTTACCTGTTTTTATGATTTTCTATAATATATATAATTATGTAGGTTTGGGATTCTATTTTAGTGACCCGACAAAATCTGAATCCAAACCCAAGTGGGTCTGGGTCAAGCCTGACCAGTTGACAGCCCTACTTGTGCATTGGTTACAATAAATCAATATCATATTTAATTCAAAAGATAAGTACACGTCACAATGAAGATAGTATGCGACTCAGTCCCAAGTGCAATAATTATGCACTTAGGTTTCATTGACTCAGTCCAAGTGCAATAATCTTTTGATTTTCACAAGAACAAGTAGCCCCCGACTCTTCAACCCCTGTCCCTCGGCTGCAAGAGCGGCAACGGTTGCCGGTAGGGGTGTCAACGGTTCGGGTTTGGTTCGGACCCAGGTGGAACCAGACTCGTACCTGATTTTCTGGTATGATATCAGGTCCCGGGATCATACCCGGTAAGACAGTAGTTTTTTTATCATTTTTACATTGAAAAATTATGGGTCTTAATGGATCTCAGGTTGGGCCCGAGTCTGCTATAAAATTTCATGAACTATACTCGGGTCTATGTATTAATCGAACCTTCAGGTCCGAACCCGGGTCTTAATCGGGTTTTATTATTTGTCACCATACTTGGACCCTATAGGGTCAGGTTCGGGTAAACTAGGCTCGTCCTAGTTGTAGGGTTCCTAGTCAGTTTGTTTCTCTTGGACAAGGAATTTGGGTCCAATATGATTCAAAATGGGTCCAAAATCACCAAAATGGATCCCTCAAAAGGATAGGGGTCAGTCCATATGTAGGCTGTAGCTGTGCTGTTCTGTAGCATGTTTGCCACGCTAGCCCAGCCGGTGCAACAAGTCTAGCCATGCCAGTTAATTTAGCTAGTGTCGGAGGGCTGGCCGCATCAGATAAGCTGATGCAGCAGTAGTAGATGCAACAACTTAGCTGGTGCAATTAAATAGACTAGGCCAAACCAATGCGCTACCTTGGCTGGCATGGTAGCACACTAGCCATGCTAGCTTAGCTGGCACTAAGCTGGTGTGGTTAGCTTAACTGCACCAGCTCAGTTGGCACAGCTAATCTAGGGTAAAAATTGACCCTGGACCATTCCCTTGGTGTTGATGGAGCTCGTTTTTGGCAATTTTACCAATGACTGAAGGTCAAGCAGTTTGTTTTTTTACTGCTTTTGGCTGATTCGACCCAATTTTACTCGTTTAAACCTAGTTGGACCTAATTTGGCTAAGTTGGACCTAGTTTGTGCTAGGTTTGACTGGGTTTTGTGAAACTAGGGTCCATACCACAAATCTCCATTGAAAAAAGAAATTTGCAAATTTTCTTCAGTTTTTAATTATTATACCAGTTCATGGACTGAAGTCGGTCACGGTGTCAATATAGAGGTGGTTCTAATGAAACTAAGTTTGGGTTTAACCAGGCTCTGACTTAGCTAAACAAAGTTTTTGACATAGTTATAGTTGAGGTCAAATTCTGAGGGATAAATTCTTGGATCCAGGGTTGTACTTGTACCCTTATCTTTGTGACAGCTGTTCATAGAAAGACTATTCAATGTCGGCTTGCATGTGATGGAGGTAATTGGCAGTACAACTTTGGGCATCAAAGGGTTGCCTGTAATGATAGGTAAAGCAATGAATGAGAGACAAGGAGAATTGTTTGATAGTAAGACTGGTAAAAGAGCCGAATGAACTGAACACTTGGTGTTTGGGTTCAGCTTGTTTACCAGTGGAAGGTATTTGAGTTTGGGTTGGTGTCTGGGTGAGCTGAACTGTCCTCAGCCCGGTGAGCCTATACCATGAGCTGGCTCGTGCAAAAAGGCAATATGTATTTTAAAGAGTGAAACTAATGAGATTTAAACTTTAAACATTTAGGTCGAAGGTAAGGCTGAGAGTCAACTACTCTATCCAGCTATAACACACATTACACTTAAAACCTATATATTTTATCTACACAAGCTCACTCTAGCCGAGCCGAGCTGCACACTGAGTACAAAAGAGTTCATAACAAGCTGAACCGAGCTGAGCCACCAGCTGGTTAATTAACCTGCCGATACCCACCGTGATAATGCAGCTCTCTCTCTATCTCTCTCTCTCTCTCTCTCTCTCTCTCATCCTAACCAACATTATAAATAGGTCAGTATGGGGCTTTCATTCTGCACTCGTCCACTTTTCCTCTACCATTTGATATGGCAATGAAGGGAGCTTCCATAGCCATCCTCTTTCTTGCTCTACTCTTAGTATTTTCTCATGCATTTGCACGTAAATTGGATGAAAAGCAAAGTAGGTTCTATCCTCCAGTCCTTTTCAATCCTACTTGGTTACTTAATTTTTATCCCTCTGGCTATATGATCTTTGCTATATATATATAGTTGCTATAATTGTTTGATTCTGCCTATAATTAAGTTAGAATCTCATGATGCGAGTTGTTTTGAGTTAATCTAATCTCATAGATGTATTTAGCATGCTCGATTCAACCCTTGGATTATGTCTTTTCAATGAAAAAATATGTTATGAGTAAGGAAAAATTGATGTGTTTATAGCCGATGATTTTTAGATTGCTGGAAGAACCAGCATACAAGTCGGATTTTGGTGATAGAAAAGCATATTACTATGTGAATCACATCTATGGTGTTACATGTGAGAAAGAAACAAAAAATCAAAAGAAAACGCTATTTTCTAAGTCAATTATAAAGAACAAATATATGAGGTCTGGTCATTGATGCTCAAGCATGATAGAAACCAAGCTTTCAAAGGGTTTTTTCATGTTTTCTTTAAATCTTACCGTTCAGATATGTTCTACATGCTTGATTTTATAGGAATCGGCTCTTGGATCATTCGATTCCAATATGTCGGTAGGCTTTTATAAGGTTTAAAAAATTGACAGTCTAAGATTTTCATGAATATTCAATGCTTAAAAAATCATATTTTTATTGAGAAAACATGATCCAAGTGTCATTTTCTTTTTAATTGATCATGCCGAACACATATGTACGGTCAGATTTAGGTAAAACGTGAGAAAACCCCTTCAAAAGTCTGGTTAGCTGGGCGGTTTGCCAGAAAAGTGGTTAGCAGCTACCACCTTCTTTATGGGCGGCAATACCTCCAATCGATTACACCATATATATTCCACACTGAAACTCATCCGTGCATGCATTATATCTGACCCCACAGATGTGTTTTCCATTGTTTATCTATCAAGAATTGCACGCTGGATTTATTGGTTTCCGCATGAATACATAATTTTCTAATCGTAAAAGATTTTTTCCTTGTAAACCGTTGATTTTTTGAGATCTTGACAGGTCAGATTAAGCAAAATGATTGGATGATCGAAAACCTGTTTTTGAGTATGTAAGCCTTGTACATCATTCCCATAAGGCATGATTCATAAAAAAAAAATCACTAAAATGATGAAAATGTGTAGTTTCTAATAGAGAGTACAGTAGGGTCAGGTGTACTCTGGAGAAGGACCATTCCAAGATTAGTGAGTGGAAGTGATTGCTTGGTTTACAATTTGGATGGAAAAAACTTGAGCATCCCATCTCCTACAACAACCCCATGCACATCCTTATAAAGTTAACAATGTTAGTGGTTTGGTTATTTTCCTACTAACGTTTGTGCATTTTTGCTTCACATAGATGTCAAAAACGGTGATTCAGGTCGATATTCTTATGGACCTCCTAGTCAACCTACTCCATTTTATGGGTACCCTCCTCCAGAATATGATCCTCCTCCATATTATGATCCTTCTCCGTGCTGCTGAGTTCGCTGAGTTTGTGCTAAGCTCCTTCGCTTCCACATAGTCCATATATGTTGTGAATCAATAAGCAGTAGATGCTTAAATAAAAGTACTTCAACTGTGTGCACCAAGTGCAGTGTGGCATGTAGCTTGTGCTAAGAATAAAGTTTCTTCCTCCCGGTACTGTGTTGTCATGAAATGTTGTACTTTATTATTTCAATAAAAGCTATTATAATTATAAGATTCTGGTGCTCGCTGAATGTCTAAATTCAATTACCAATAGTGAAACTCTTCCGGTAATTAGGAATGTGTGAATATCTTTTCAGTTTAAAGTACCGGAAATGAGGTATTTTGAATCAAGCCATTTACATTCGTGTGAGAAATTTTTTATTATTTTTAATAATATTCTGATTAAAGATCATTTTTAAATATTAAAATATCAAAAATAGCTTTGATTGATTAAAAAAAAACTCTACATGTCCCATTTTTGAAAAAAAAAACTGCACCTGTGGGACGAGTACTTTACTAAGCATTCAGTCTGTGTATTGGATAAGTCAAATGTGGGAGAGTGATTTGGGGGTGGCGAAGATGCAGTACTTACCCCGGTACCTTGCAAAGCTACTCGGTCCCAATGACTGATCACCGGATCTCCTCTAGTGTTGGGGGCTGATCAGTTGCAATGTGATTGCATACTTTCAGTGTGCTGCAGCACTTGTTCACCCACCATCTATGGGATACAGTGTATCATCTGTGGGGCCCAATTAAGTTTGGTAAATGATCCAAATGAAGTGAGTTTTTGATGTGGAGATGGCGACGAGGCCAATCCATGATCCGAGAACCAAATGGATCTCTACGGGCGAAAGCTTTATGATTTTAGCAGTTGAGTCCGATCGTCGATTAGAGGCAGAGGCACTCTGTTTCGACAAAAAGTATAAATACGAAAAGATGCATCACGAGCACACCTTTCCAACGGGTCAAAGAACGTTAAGGATATTGCACGTATATGCAATTTATAAGACAATTTCGACCATGATTCAAGAAGACAAAAACATTAGAAAATACTAAAATGAGTTATTCAAACTTTGAGAAGAGTTGGCTATTCTTAAGCCAAAATGACATTATCCCCAAAACATTAAGCTCTAATAAAAATAAATTGATATGTAGCGTTTTTATCAATTTGTTAATGAGTTAAGACCTTAATTTGAATTTACTAAATCATCGCTTTTACATAGAGAAGAAGTCTCCTCTAATGTTGATGCTATAGAAGAATTAAGTACTGAGGAAAACAGGTTGAATAAACATTCACGCAAGAATGATGAAGATTTCATTTTAATCGTATCTAGACCAGGTACCTATACTCGCACATACAAATCACCTCATTTGAAGACAAGGTAATGAGATGACAATAAAAAAAAAATATTTGTCATTATTGTCGTAAACAGAGACATATTAAACATGTGTCTTAAGCTTAAAAGAATAGAGGAAAAAAACTATATGAAAAAGAAAGTAGCTACGGTTGAAGTACCTCACCATATTAAGAATATTAACAACTCTCACTATTCATCAATTGAAATAGATAAGTCCTTGTCCCAATTGGTTGAACCTCTTCAACCCCTCCTTAGAGGGCCGTCTTCTTTGACTGAAGTTGTTGTCTCATCCTACTCCAACCCCAACCCCAGTAAGTTTTTTTGGCTCCTTGATTTTAATGCATTATTTCACATGACCCCAAAATTTGTTATTTTATTCAATTATTGAACTAACTCAAGTGTGCCTAATGTTTTCAGTGTTTATGGTATAGCTATTGAAATTGAAGGAATATGAAATCTTTAAAAAAAAATCAAAATTCTCAAAATATTTTAATTTAAAAATTAATATACTCATAAATTAACTTTGAATCTTTTATTTATTTCACATATAAGACCATTGTTGTAATATTTTTTTTCTCATCAAATGGTTATTAAATGCAGGATTGCCAGTCAAGAAAGTTGATTGGGCAAGACCATAGAGAAGGAGACCTTTAGTGTATGAACTTTTTGAAAATGCTCAAGAATACTTGTAATGTCCAAAAATTAAATTTAAACTTATGGTATAAAAGATTAGAACATCCAAATGTATCCAAAGTTAATTTTTTTCCAAACTTGAAAAAAAAAAATTGTAATATTGATAATTTTAATGGTGATAATTGTATTCTTGACAAGATAAAAAGATTACCTTTTTATGAAATAACTTTTTCTCTACTAGACCTCTTGAGTTAGTTCATTCAAATGTTTGGGGTCCAACACCGATTATATCAAAATATAAATATGTGTATTATATGATTTTTGTAGATGATTTTTTCTAAATAAACGTGAATTTACTTTCTTAAACATAAATTCTGAGTTTTCCCACATTTTCAAAACTCTCATAAAAGTCAAAAATAGGTTTGACAATAACATTTTTATTTTTCATACCGATTCAAGAAAAAAATTCTTATTAAATAAATTTAAAAATATTTTAACTTACATGGCATTACATATCAAAGATCTTGCCCATACACACCACAATAGAATGACTTAGCGTAAAAGAAAACATAGGCACATTATAGAAATTGCAAGAACTTTACTTATTGCCAATCATATTTCTTAAGGTTTTTTTTGGTGAAGTTGTTCTAATCATTGTACATCTTATAAAGAGAATGCATCTTCTCTATTACAAAATATCTCTTCTATTGAAAAAGAATTTAAACTTACTCTTGATTATTTTAGGAGATTTTTTTTTGCAAATATTTTTTTTTACCCATAAAAATGATAAATTCTCACCTAAGGTTATTCTTTGTGTCTTTTATAGATACTATGATAACAAAAAATATTGTGTTATTACCCTAAAAATAAAAAATCATTTGTTTTAAGAAATGTGACATTCTTCGAAAGAGAAAACTTCTTTGATGATAAAAAATGTAAGGAAGTAATCGAGTACTCTTTTTTGCTTGACTTAGATTCAAAGCAAGGTATTAATAAGTGTGATTGTGATTTTGATTTTGATAATGATAATGAGTTTGTAAATAATGTGGTTAGTGAAGAATAATATCATGGTGACAAAAACTACTTACAATATTCTAGACATAATGTCTTTAAACCAATATCTGCACTAGAGAAATATTTTGATATAAAAAATTAACATGAAATGCAATCAACAAAATATTCTAGAGCCTCTAATCCATCAGAAAAAATTGTGTCAGGATTCTTTTTCATCCAAATACAAGACATATATCACATTAATTCATACCTATGTACAACGCTCAACCTATGGCTAAGCAAAGGGACTTTTCGAGTGAGAAGAAGCTATGAGGGCAGATTTAGATGTCTCAAGAATATGACATTAATTATAAAGAAATATTTGCTTCCACCAGAGTTAGAATAATAGTAGTTATAGCTTCCATTAGAGATTGACCTATATACTAAATATATGTCAAGAATAATTTTCTTAATGAAAATCTAATTAATGAAGTATACATGGAGGCACCTCCTAGTGTAAACATTTTTAAGAGAAAAACTCTTCGTTTAAATAAAATACTTGATAGTCTAAAATAAACATTAAAAGCATGGTATGCTAGGTTTAGTAAAGTTATGCTTGATATTGACTTTAGATCTTGTTTGATAAACACAATTTTTTTTTGTTAAGAAAACCAATACAGGTACTGGTATACTCCTCTTATATGTGAATGACATAATCATCACCCGAAGAGATAAACAAGAAGTTAAAAAATATTAAAAAATTGCTTAAAAATAATTTTGAAATAACTGATTTGAGTTTCTTAAGATACTTTCTAGATGGTAAAGTTGTTTATTCTCTTAAAGGGTATTTATTGTCTCAATCTAAGTTTATTTTTGAGGTTGTTTTCGGGTCTGAAATAAAAATTGATAAGAGAGTAGATACTCCACTGGTTATAAATGTCAAGACGTGAATTAATGATTGAGAACCCTTTGAATATCGAACTCCCTATAAATAATTTATCAAAATACTCTCTTATATTTTCATTACTAGACCTGATATAACACATGATGTACACATAACTAGTCAATTTCAATATACTCTCACTTTTATTCACATGGGAGTTGTCTTACAAATTGTTAGATATACTAAAAATTCTATTTCTAGATGTTTTTTCTTGTCTTATTCATCTATATTAGATTTACTTGCATATAATAATATTGACTAGGAAGATATCCCAATAACACACTCAACCGTGGATTTTTGTGTATTTTTAAGTCAATCTTTGATTTCATGGTAGTGCAAGAAACAATAAAAGGCTTCTTTATTATCTACAAAAAGTTAAGGTCACTAACAAGATGAAAGTGGTGTGACTAAAGAAATTGCTGCCATATTCAAATAGCAAAAGATTTAAAATTGTAGTGACAACTAAAACACGATTTATATTGTCAACAACCATACATTTCATGAGTGTACCAAACATATCGAGATAGATAGTCACTATATATGAAACAAGTACCTACATAACAATATTAATCTTCCTTGTGTTACATTAGAATACCAATTGGCAACTCTATAAGTTCCTAGGTTTCAATTTCTTTTAGGCAAACTTTTGATTGTTATATCATAAGTTTGAGAAAGAGTGTTTAAATGCACATGTATGTATATATATATATATATATATATATATATATATATATATATATATATATATATATATATATATATATATATATATATATAATTTATTCTTTAATAATATATTTTTGTTTTTTTATTTTTGCTTTTTAATCTTGGTCAACCAAGATTGACTACTCGTTGGAGCTAATCCAATGGCTAAAAATCTAGTCATTGGACTAGTTCCAACAGCCATGTGGGCTCCCATTTGAGTCCCTTTTGGCTAGCTTTTTGTGGTACAGATAAGAGTGAAACCCCTCAGTATTGTTTATGCTTCAAGCATATTGAAACAAGCAATAAAATAATATATTTTGTTTTTTATTCTTTGTGTGTGCCCTGTGAGTTTTGCGAGTGCTCTCTTTGTGGCCTACTTTTGTGCTTTTTCATTTGGAGATCCTATTGGTGAACATTCTTGTTTGCATGTGAGGACTCATTTCCATACATCATTATGGGTACACTCGCCTCAGCTTAATCAATCAGTGCGTCATGAAAACTTTCAACACTGAAGGCTATCTAGTATGGAGCCAACTTCCTTTATAACGTCACTAGGTTTTGCATACGAACCTTGAAGGTTGATAACACGATAATCGAGCCCTCTCCATTGTGAAATCAAGGAAAAATGTGGCCTTCTATAAAGGCTACTAAGCAGCTCAAGAATAATTGTTTGTGGCAATGCAGCGATTATATGAGTAAGGCCAGCCCCATGAGCTCCTATAATCACTGAAGCTTCCTGTACTGCACGCACTTGATCTCTGAAAGACATGTGAGCAAACAATCCGTTCACAAGATGTACTTTACATTTCACTCTTGTAGCAGACCATTCTTTGAGGGCATCAAACACATCCTGTTCATTGCTTAATCTCGATTCCACCTTTCCAGTATGGCGGGGGTGTGCCACATAATCTTCTCGCCGCACAAATAGCACGTTATGGGAAGAAACTGGCTTTTGGATGCTGTCTTTTACTGGAAGGCCAAATGATGCTCTAAGCATTTCTCCAAACTCAGTGAGCCGCAAAGTCTTTGCTGTATCAGGGCTAGCCAACAAATCAAGAGCAGAAGCACCATGACACTTTATGACCTCTGTCAGTCCCTGAAACAAGGCCGTCTCATAGCCCAAAGGTGAAATAATGGCATGACGGAAGCACAGTGGACCAGAAGTCTTAGCGTATCGCACACTTGAATACAATGCTTCCCAAGCTTCTTCCAGAGGTGCCTGATGAGCCATAACAGAAACAGCAGTCAGATTATGTCAACTAATGTCCCCCCTTCTCATTTTTGTTAATTAGAGGGGCCAATAGAGGATATTGAGGGAAAAAGCACATGAAACAAAAGCATATCCTTGAGTATTGAACACGACAATGCAATCAATTATATGGTTTCACAATGTGCTTTACTATATAGAGAAAAAATTGCTTAAACCAAATTATCAAAAATCACATTCACCTCTAAATGTTTTCATCAACAGTATGAGAGGAGAGGGCGTGGGGGGTTGAATTGGACCCTATTTATGGAAATCTATTTAAACTCCAACTCCATATACACTCCAAAGTCCATATCATATCCCATGAACATGGGTACAAAAATGCAGTACGACACAGACATTGCCGGTAGAAGGGTGTGGGGTCATGGCTGGTTTCTCTCTCCCCAAAACAGAAAGCCTCATGCCAAAAACAAGCTGTTGCACTTGCTCTTACAGGTAGGGAATTTGCATCATCCCTTCCATGGAAAGCAAGTCCAAAACCCATCACTGTGCTCCATGATGAAAACTGCTCCCACGTTCTCATCTCGTGTGCCGGGGCTGCATAAAGGGCATTGTTTCCATGCAATGCAAATGCAGCCTTCAAAGATTATATTAAGAAAAGGAAGAGGATGAAGAAGAAGATTTCTCCAACTTGATTGGTAATGACATACCTCATAGATCCTCCTTCCAAGGATGAACCACCTTTACTCTCATTGCCTAACCTTAAAAGCCACACTGTTTTCCACTCAAGTTGACAACCATAATGGGTTAATAGCATCAATGTTTCTCATTCTTCACTCTTGAGTCACTGCAAACCCACATTCACATGTGTGACACCCTCCACATCTCATGCAAACCAGCCTCAATGGCGCATATGTGAGGCTCTCTGTGAAATTGAAATTTGAAAAACTCAGAGGATGGTTGAAACAATACTAAATGAAGGTAGGGGATCTTCTAGAAATTCAGAGGGTGGTTGAAGCAAATACTAAATGAAGGTAGGGGATCTTTTAGAAATTCAGAGGGTGGTTGAAGCAATACTAAAGGTAAGGGATCTTGGAGAGCTTTAAATGCTTTGAGCCATGGATTGGACTTGCTGCCAAAAAGCTCTATTGTCTACTATTCTCTTTTAATCCCTTCCCATGAAAACTCACATCTATTACTAGGCTTTAAGGATCAGCACTTGCAGGCTACTATTATGTACACTCAATTCTTCTTTCATTCTCGCATTTCAGTTCAAACTAAACCAAAGCTACCACCAAAAAAACTGTTACCTACATCAAATAAAACATCTCTAATACAACCTAAAGACAAAAAACTCAAACTACAAGCACAGACAAACACAAACCCCCCTAATGTTCTCCAAACAGATAAATTATAACTACTTCCTGAGTATTTGTTATCAATTTGCTTGGACTGATCAATTTGTTCATCTTTTAGCCATCCTTGAAGCATTCTTCTATAGCGTCACAAGCACTATGTGAAGTCGGATGGACTTTATTAAAAAAAGAAAAAAATAACTGATAAGATATGCTCGAGGAGTGTCGAGTCTCAATTATAATGACTTCAGTAAGATCAAATCATTCTTCTCGTTTGGAGCATATCATAAGATACCGAAAGCAAGAAATTGAATGAAAGAACAATCACTGTGGAGATGAGAATCAATGTACCATTTTTACCAGCAAATGCTAGGAGTCATACCTTGCAATGACCATCCACAAATATCAAATGCGGCCGAGCAGGCAGACCAGTGACTCTCGAGGCGACGTACGAGCTGTACCAATCCGTCACCGTATGGAATAGATTAGCATACTCGAATCGAGTAACAAGCAGCACCGGATCATCGATCCACTGCAAATCGCAGAATCGCAAAAAACAATCGCGCATCAATTCGAATGATCGAAAGATGGCCAAAAGGAGTAGCGTGAGATTCGAATAACCATCGAGAAAATGTGGGGAAAGCCCTTACCTGAGAGCACTCAAATCGCTCGGGAGGAACGGTGCGGATCGAGGCGATCAAATTGCGCATCGTGTGGAAGTGCACAGCCCCGACGGGCACGAAGCGATCGAGATCGTCCCCGCCGACGATCCTCTGCTCCTCCTCGCCCTCCGCCTCGACGACGAAGGCGCCGTTCTCGAAGACGGGGAGCTCCTCCTCGTCGCTCCGGCCGATGACCGATTCAAGATCCTCGCCGCCTCTCGACATCCGGATGCGGTCGGGGTCCATCCTGAGCATCCCCCCCTCGCAGACGGAGCTCCGGAGGGTGTCGCTGTAGAAGCAGCGGAACCACCCGCGGCCGCGGCCGGTCGGGCGGAGGAAGTCGATACGGCGGCCGAAGCCGTGGCCGAAGTAGGCCTCGCAGGAGCGGGCGGTGATGTTGGGGTCGAGGGACCAGGGCGTGAAGGAAGGGAGGTCCGGCCATGGCTTCAGGGAGAAGGGGTCGGAGGGAGGGGGGTCAGCGGAGAAGAGGTGGGTGTGAGAGTGGAAGAGGTTGAAGGAGATGGAGAGGCAGATGAATCCACAGAAGCAGAAGAAGAGGAGGCCGTGCTTCCGCACACCACCACCGGTCCTCCCGGTCCTCCGGTTCATGGTTTTTGCTTTTCCTTGTGATTGGTTCTCTGCTGTTTGCTTTATTTCTTTCCTCGTGGGCTTCCGCGAAAGACACCTCTCTCTCTCAAACTCACGCCAGTGTTTGGTGGGGAAGCCATTTCCTTGGAATCTGATACTATGTTTTCTAGCCTGCGTTTTGTTTTCGGGAGAGTTGACGGGACGTAACAAGTTCAAAACCCACGGGTGGCTTTCCTTCTGCAAAGTGTGTACTTCTCCCGTGGGCAGGGGATCTCATAGATACATTTGAAAAAGTGGCAAACATACTCATACAAAGAAAAAAATTTGCCTATGAAAATTTGATATCACTTGTTTGTATGCACTAAAAGGAGGGGAGTGAGGAAAAAGGAGGAGCGTGGCTGAGAAAAGAAAGGAGGGAGGGGAGAGGGTGAAAAGGAAGGATAAGGGAGTTGATATTGCGGAAGAGGGCGGATATCTCCAACAATGTGAGGCATTTTTTAGTGGTTTCTTGGTGTATTCTCTTGGTCCAGCTCCTAGTCAGGCCGAAAATTGGCCTCGAAGATGACCGTTGTCAGAGTTATGAGAGATAAATTGTGATCAAACAATGAAAAGAGAGCTTTTCAGTAAAATTACGTCTCACTTTCAATTGGGCAAAATTTTGGAGAAAGGCAAGGTTAGGCTTTTCGATTGGGTGATAGGTGCAGATGGTGATCTCTGACAAGCCAGGTTGAGGCCGGTCGAAAGGAGCGGTTGATGATGATTATGCCGCTGTCACTTGGCGGTGGGCTGCAGCGGCATTCGCCAAACTTAAGAGGCGGTGGTGATTGTGGGTGGTGGTGGGTTGTGGCAGTGAGAAGTGGACTCTACTATTTTCTCTTGATAGAAATTATTCTTTCACCTCAGTTAATGTTTCTTATAAAAATTATACTTTTTAGAAAAACTCTTTAACTCTCTTAGAAAAAGTCTCTCTTGTCTGGAGTGATGGAAAAACCATGCGGATTTTCAATATCTTATCACATTTCCTGAAAAGGTTTTAGGAACAGGAGGCCAGCCAATGTGTAATGAGTATTGATTTTTTTTTTCTTGGACCATCCCCAAATCAGAGATATGTAATGTAATTAGTGTCAGATGCGATGCGTGAAGTGAGAAAAAGAGCTTTGACATAATACTCTATGTTTGAAGTTGAGAGCTGGCGGTCGGAAGTAGCTAATAAATCCACGATTGCTGACTTAGTATTCCCAAGTTACCAGGTTGGGAGCACCTTAAAATTTTCGGCCAGATATTTGACAAATCTAGACAATGAATTTGGATGCAGCTGACTGAATCAATCTGACAGCTTATACCTACACGAACAGTTATGATACAATCGTCAAGGGCCCAACTTTCATCAACATAATAAAAAAGCTTCTCACGAAGACATATCTTGATATAGATTCAAATTAGCCCATCTTCAAATATGAGGCAAGAAAGCACATGTTGATTGTGATGTTACAGGACATAAAATAAAATGCATACATGCACTCATTGATGCTCATGAAAGGGCATGTGATTTACAGAACTTGTGTTTTTGTAGTGCACATGTATATGTATGGCATGTATTTTATATTGTATTATAAAGCATGAAAATACATGCATGTACACGTGATTGCTTTGAAAGTGTAATGAGTTAATGAGAATCTATTGGGTGCCGAAGGTGTATCAAGTTATAAACAAAGCATGCACACATAATTTGTTATTTATCGCCTTTACAAGCAAGTTGTTTGATCGGTTTAGACACCCGAGCATAATGAATGAGTTATAAAATTTATTGAACAAATAAAATATGTGATTATCCTGAAGGGATTGTATGGTGCTCATGTCAGAAATGACAATGTTGAGAGTACCCTATAGAGGTATTTGGGCTATTGAGCCCTGAGATACCTATGTATAAAAAGCATTTATGATGAAATATATAAGCCATTTAATTAAATGAACCCAATAACCCGTTCAGAAATAGCTTATCTTGGAGATGATAGATGGTACAAAACTTTATTAGACTGTTTATATTATTTAAGAGTGAGGTGTCTTACTTGGTCTCCAGTCATCAGGGTTAAAAGGGTCAAACTACCAATAGGTCCTAGGTGGAAGGCCCAAGACTGTTGCAGTAGTATTCTGGGATGCATCCTAATTGTCATTGCCTTAGCAGAGTTTCTTTCTCTATCAAGGACCACGCATTTTGAAATCTGATTCAGTTAGTCATTCAGGTAAAATACAATCCATATAATAATAAACCCTCGATGTGGTCTTGTTGTTTGCGATGAATTGTTCTATAAGTACCCGATGAAATTCATAATAAAAAGAAATATATGCCTTATACTCAAACAGTTATGTTGTAAAAAATATGAAACAAAAGTATGCCCTAATAATGCAACACTCTAGTGAGGACATAAACATATTTTGATGAATGTTGCATGCCATGAATGGCAAAAATGAATTTGCTTAGAAAGCCAATTGTTGGTTATGATTGAATGGTTGTAACATGCCTGCTTGTGAACTTTTATGTTAAGAGCATAAAATCATGGTTTGTGTATTATGTCTTGCAAATAAATGCCTTTATGCTTATATTATCTTATGCTCTGCAATAATATGATTTTGAATGTATGTTTTAGTTCTTTATAAGCATATAAGGTGATTATACACCTATAAGACTCGATGAGTTTGACCATATATAAATTAACCATTCAGGCGATGAGTAGCCGGAATGGAGGGATGTGACATATGGCATCAACAGACCAAGCTTTTATTAGTTTTGTAATTAACCATAGAGAGTAGTTTAAGACATTAAGACTTTTGAAATATTTTGATTGCCCAACTTATTTAAGTTTGATTATTTTGAATGGTTTGATTTATGGTTTGTAGATCATAAGAAAATGAGTATGTTTTAAATTCAGATTTGTCCATTGAAACTGAATTTTGAACTTGAATATGGACCTGAATCCAAGGGATTTGGATCCAATACTAAATTGTGTTCAATTACTTGCAATCCACCCAATATTTGTAACCTAAGGCAAATTAAAATTTATGGTGTTGTGTTTGATATTTTGTCATTAGGTAGTGTCTTTTTAGAATTGAATTCTATGGAGCTAATAAATGCTAGCGCTTTTGCATAAGCTAACTTCCTAAAACTTAATTCTGTCGTGCAATGCCCCATGGACTTGCCATTGGTTGTCTTCTCTTGAACGTGTTCTAAGGGGCTATTAAATGCTAGTGCTTGCACACAAGTTGATTCTTTAGAGCATAGTTTGGTTTAAGCAATACCATATATGAGACCTTGCATTAAATTGTACATTAAAAAAATGGCCAATTTTTTGTGTTAAAATTTTGATGCATTATAATTTTGAAAAGCAAATAACAACTTGTAGTACATCATATATAATCATTATCCTCAGTCATGTGTGTATATTTGTTGTACTATACATTAATATGAATTATATATGATAACAAGTTAATGAGGAAGAAAAAGTTGTACAACATAACATAGAAAAGCCGAAAGAGTACGAATTTGGCAAAAAAAAACTCTGTTGGCAAGTGATGTAAGTGATAGGTTTGAATATTTATTTGTTTATTCTTTTGTTACGTTTTTGCACGTAGACTCATTTGAATCTAACATGAATATACAACACTGAATTTTATACTATGTAACATCTAAGAAGATTCATAGATAAACTCTAAGCGACCCATAACACGGATAAGAAAAGAAACAACTTGTCAAAAACCCTTTACCTTACCTCATATTTCATTGTGAGTTTGAAAAGCGATGTTTATATTAATTTTTTATTGATTAATAAAAACTAACTAACAAACCTTGTTGGTTCACACCAAATGATCGCAACTAAAGGACAACAAAGTAGGGGCAGTTGATTGCTTGGAGAGTAAGGACTTGCCATATCATTTTCTTGAAGCTAACAAGGTATCACTTACATAACTTTGCATACCTACAAAACTTGAATTTCCACATGCACAATAACCTTAAACTAGATTTATATTGCAACTCTTAATTCATTTCAACTAGGGCAACAAACATTGAGTTATTTAAGAAATGAACATGAAGGAAAAAGATTTCAAGTTGTACAATTCCATGCAAAATATATATTTAGCAGATAAAAACCTCAAACAAATAGTATGATAACATAACTTATTCAATAATATACTAATTTTATTGTGTTTGTTTGTTATCTCATTTTCTAGCATGTGTTAGAGGTTTATTTTTTTTAACTCAATTTGGGTTTGACTCTTATAAAGATTGGACGACACAGTTTATAAATGGTATTCCTCAATAAGAGAATGAGTAATTACTTTGCATTTATTTGTTAACTCAATTTATACATATACATTTTCTTGACTTGATATATGATTGTTACATATATGATTATGATATATTTGTCATAGTGTATATGCAGTACTTGGTTAGAAACTTAAGATTGAATTTTAGTGAGGTATGTATTTATATGTCAGTTGCTCAATTTTTTGGGATGTTCGTTGTAGTTAATTGTTTGCTAATAACTTTTTTTTTCCAGCAAAATGTCACAGATATAAGAAATCATATGATCAACTTTTATATGCACATGAAGAAAATGACTTCTAAGGGTACGAAGGCCAACAAAAAGGTGGAGGTTAAGGAGACATTAGTCAGTGAAGTGCCAAATGTCGATGTTTCGATAACTGAATTATGGACAATTGTGGGTTCATTGTAACTTGTATTATAAACTTCAAACATTAAGGATATAAATGCATACACACATATGAGATGTGAATATTGTTGTTGTTCTTTTGTTATTATTTGCATGGTTTAGATTCATTTTTTATGGTTTGTACATGCGCACACATACATATATGTGAAAAAATGAATGAATGAATGAATGTATTGTAAAATACACAAGCATAATAATTTTTAATAAATGAATGCTATTAAATTTATGCAAATATTTACTTAAATGAGGATGTATGCATAATTTGTCAACTTTCACAATTATTTTATGCGAACTTCTTTATCCTCATAAATATTTGCCATTCTTATGCAAAAATTTATTGGAATGAGGAAGTTCATATAAAATAAGTACGGCAATTGACAAATATTTACGATAATGAGACAAATATTTGTCTACTTTCGTAACTATTTTATGTGAAATATCAAGTTTTATAAATATTTGATACGAAAGTATCCCTGATTGGGGACCAAAAAAAATTGTTTGTTGAAGTGTCACCTATGAATAGTTGCCAAAAATAGTCTCTAAAGGAAATCAGGTTGGAGACTACAAAGAACCCTAGTTTATATGAAAATAGCCCTGGGTTGCTGACAACTGGTTTATATATGATTCACGAACTTCACAAAAAAAATAAATATCGCATATATGTCATAAATTTATAAATATTTAAGTATAATATTTGAGATGTTGCGACATTCAGTTAAACTAAAGTGGATGTTCACACATATGTTTATGTTAATTCATGAAGTATAAACAAATAAGTAAGATATTTGCGATTTTATTGGTTTTAGTCTAACTGGAGGTTCACACAATATTTATGCAAATTCGTGAAGTATATGCAAATAAATAGGATATCTGCGATTTTAGTGGTTTTAGTCTAATCGAAATTGATATATATATATATATATATTTATGTGAATTCGTGAAGTATATGCGAATAAGTAAGTTATTTATGATTTTAATGGTTCCACTTTCATCGAATGTTCACAAATAAATTTATGCGAGTTTGTGATGTCCATATAAGAAAACATGTGATTCTGGATTTAAGTGAGAGTTTACACTAGCTGCTGACGAGCGATACAATTTTATTACAGCAACCCAACAATTTACAATTGTGAATGGTAAAAAGGTCCTAATGAGGTTGGGTATTTATGATTTTGAGCATCGAAAGAATAACAAAAATTGTAGGGTTTTTAAGAAAACATATCAAATTAGTAATATAAGATGATAATTTTTTGCATCCAAATGGCCCTCCATAAGGGTTTTATCAACCATAGGCCAGCCACTGTGCTGATGAGGGGAGGGGGAGGGGGAGGGGGTGGGGGGTGTGCCTTGGATTATAAAAAAAAAAAACCATAGTTACTTAAAGCTGCTTAAAATCTTTGATACTTGCTTAGAAAACGTGAGACTATACACTTTTTCAGAGTAAGCTTAACGAAAAACTCTTTTTCAATACATGAATGATTAGTTATCTTTGAATAAAAGTAAGCTTCTTTAATATTATTACTTTTTATGTTAAAAGAATCACATTTTTTTATTTTATATTTGTGATATAAACTGTATCGAGGCCAGCTTCGACCTTGTGGCAAGGGATGCCACACCCGTAGGCTTTGAACTGATGACATTCGCAAGTCCTTCTGCTAGATGAGTGGAGCCCAAGAATGTCTTTCTCCTCGTTTTACCCGGGTGTGGATGGGTTGCCATTGATTTGGAAGTAAAGGGAACTTGGAAGATTCATTTGAAGGAATAGGGAGAAATGTTTGTTGAGATTTTTTCTATAATCTCAATGGAGATAAAATGAAATGTGTGGACTTTTTTTTTTCTTTTGAGAGAAAGGACGTGTCATTTCTACTTATAATTTATTGCTACTTTATCTTTCTTGCATTATTGTGGCAAAATATCGGCAAACAAATTAACTAAGAAAATAAAAACTATCTTCTATAAAAAGTAAAAGATTCTAAAAAATAAAAAATTAATTTCTTCTGATATTTACGTTTTTTATTGGATACGGAATTTCTCGCATTTTATTTTCATGATTTTCTTTTTTGAAAAAATCACCGTTGTTTGTGATCAGTGGAAGACCTAGGGCTTTAACTCGAGATTGGAGTCATCTGATTCTGGATCGGTCCTAATCTTCACAACGACATCGGCTAAACTTAGATGGACAGACAAAAAAAAAAAAATTCTTAATGCCACAAATCTTGTTCTCGCGAAATTCTCAAGTGAAAAAAAAATCTCGCAGATTTTGAAAATTTTGTATTTTCTCTCGGAGATATATCGGACATAACCGTATCAACTACATGCAAATATACAAATAAAAAATATAAAAATATTGAAAAAAGTGTTTCTACTGTGTTAATGTTGAGATTAGAAAAAAAATGTTAAGATAATCGATATGATGAAAATATCACGCCTTTTGGTATTCTATCGTCTTCTGAAAATATTCCGATAAAATTACGATATTTTAAAATAGTGCCGATATTTTTGACGCGAAGAAATATCAATGGATTTCAGAAGCAAGAAAGAGTGGCGAATTCCAACCACACGACGAGGCGTTAAGATGGCGAGGCTCAAGCTCAACAAGAGAACGCAGTAAGCGTTTCCGCTGCTTCTGCAGGCCCTCTCCCACGATGGCTTCTTCCCACTCGTCAATCTTCTTCGCTTCTCTGCAATCCCTTCTTCCCCACCACTCTCTTTCCTTCCCTCAAAACAGGAAGATTTCCCCCACCAATCCTCGTTTCAGAATTCCAAGCTCAGATTTTCCATCCCCTTCTTTTCGCCTCTCCAAACGCCTAGGAACCCAAGTAGCGAGGGAGCTTCGGAGGACGTCCACCCCTTCTTCGTCTTTGGCCACTGCTCCAGACGTCCCAACTGGGGCGGAGGAGTCCTCGGATGCTTCGGACAGAAGTTCGCTCGCGTCGGTCGTTCTTCCCACCAACGAGTCCCCCAATCTCCTCCGGGTTCGCCATACCGTAAGGACTATTCGTTTCATTATGTATTTTCTGTTTTTTTTTCGAAAAATTTATTGTTTTTGTTAGAAGGTGATGCTCATTTACTACTGTGCTGGTGGAGTTTGATGGGTATATGAAAAGTTTTCTGTTTCTCACTTCGTTGGGATTTAATTTCTTTCTTTTGGTATTTTTCATAAGTTCTATGACGCACCAAAAACTAAATACACTTCTTTTGGTTAACCATCAAATGCATTTTCTTGGTTCTTCAATTTCTTGCAATTGTCAGAGTATCTGCAGACTACTTGGTTGTGATTTTTTCACTTTGTATTTGGTGTTTTTCATGTCGTTTCTGATACCCCAATAAGAAAACAATTATTTTCTTCTTTTTCTGATGATGGAATAGAGTTCTTTTTATTAGCCACCAAATGCGTCACTTTGGTTCTGCTCCTTCTTGGTTCTTCAATTCCTTACAATTGGAAGAGTACCTGAAAACTTACTTGGTTGTGACTCATTTGCTTTCTGTTCGGTGATTTTTATGCGTTCTCTGACAACCCAATAAGTATTATAGTTCTCTTCGCTAACCACCATATGCACCACTTGAATTCTTAATGTTCTTGGTTCTTCAATTCTCTACCATTTGCCAGGTATTTGGAATCTTACTTGTCATGTGTACTTTCTTACGCCGTTCTAGCATCCCCTTAAGCTGGGGAAGGGCCGAATTTGAGCTCCCATCCTGCAGAGAAGATCTCAAAAGCATAATTTTGCGTGAAGATTCACTTTAGCTGCTCTCATGATATGACCCTGTATTATCCCTCATGCCACTTGTCTCAAATAGTATAATAGTTTATCTTCCTAATCTTACCAAGCTTTGTCAAATTATGCATTGAAATGAGTTGGGCGCTTAACGCATTCTGCTCACGTTGCCAGTTTCAGTAAGATACAGAATCCTGAAAGAAAACATTAAAATCACCCTTCAGATCTTAACTGCAGTGGATTTTATGCTCTTATGCTTTTAGATCGTTGCTATTAATTTCTTTCCTTCTTAGGTTTGATTATTGTTTTACAATCATGCAGTGTGCACATGTAATGGCCATGGCAGTGCAAAAGCTCTTCCCTGATGCTAAAGTGACAATAGGCCCATGGATCAACACTGGTTTTTACTACGATTTTGATATGGAACCTGTAACAGACAAGGACCTGAAGAGAATAAAAAAGGAAATGGTCAGCAGATATTTCTATTAAATCATTTCTTCATTTTTTTAGGAAGGTCTTTATCACCATACATACCTTGTGAATATTCCTTAAATTATTTGTTTCAGGGTCTGGAATTTATTTCTGACATCCTCTGTAGGATCACATTATCAGGCAAAATTTTCCTCTGATAAGGGAAGAGGTTTCAAGGGCAGAAGCTCAAAGACGGATAGAAGCAATTGGCGAGCATTACAAGTTGGAAATTCTTGAAAGTATTAAGACAGATCCGATCACAATATATCATATAGGTCAGTACAGTAACTTCACTATTCTTTCAAGTGTGTGACATGTATTCTTTCCAAGTTCTTCAATCATTTGGCATATATTCTATTTGTTTCATTTCACATTTTTTAGCTGGAGGATCTCTGACATTGAAATTCGCTGACTATGGGTCACTGGAAAGACTATAGAAAGCACTGGAAAATTTATATGGAATATAAGTGAGTTATTATGTTCCTATAATTTGGAAACTTACCATGTACTCTTTGTGGTTAACATTACATCCATCAAATCGAATTATTATGACAAGAATGGGGTTTTCTAATTCAAGTTTTATTTTTAGGTCAAACTTTATAGATATGTTTCCTTTTTTTGTCTTCCAGGCCTCCAGGTCTTGCAGCTTCATGTTTTTGACTATTGACCTTTCATTCCCATATATTTAAAAATTTGGCAGATTAATATGAATTGTTATGGACTTATTTTTCAACCAGCATTCGATTTACAAGTCCAAATGCGTTATCATTTTGAAGAGAAAATATTGATATTTACTTCCTTTTGTGTCTCTAATATATTTATTATTGACAAACATAGATGCTATCAACCCTTTAGTAGATGTGTACATTATGTAGTTATATTATTGGATGCTAGCTGCTTTTGGGGTTAATCATGGTCGTTGTAGGTTTAAGCAATATAACTTTGTCCTGACATGATGCAGGAATATGGTGAATAGTTCATGAATTTTCTTATCTGACTGAAATTTGTATTGTTTTTGCAAATTATATGATGTGTTTGTTTCTCCTGGTTTTGTTCACAATCAAGCATATGCATACTTCTCTATCTAAAACTTCTCCATGCATAAATATCAATTCTAAAGCAACTGGTTGCATAAGCAGGAAACAAATGGTGGGACTTATGTGCTGGACCCCATGTCGAAAGCACTGGCCATATTAACAAGAATGCTGTCATGCTTGAATCTGTGGCTGGGGCGTATTGGAGAGGGGATGAAAGTAAGCCAATGTTGCAGAGAATATATGGCACAGCCTGGGAAAATGAAGAACAGTTGAAGGCTTATCTCTATTTAAAAGAGGAAGCAAAACGCCGCGATCATAGGCGCCTTGGCCAAGAACTTGATTTGTTTTCTATACAGGTGCCTTCTTTTACTTTCAGTTTTTGGGGAGGATATACATTTTTATTATTGCTCCTATTCAATTTAGGTATATGCTGTCAGATAGGTGGGTGAAGTAAATTTTGTTAAAATATATCATGCGTATGGATCTGGATCCAGATCCATACGCATGGCATATTAAATGAAACACACATGCTAAATTCATCTTCATTAATGGCATCCTTGTAATATCTCTGATATTACAAGACTCGTTGTATACTTGTATTTTATAAATGTTAGGGTTTGGAGGTCGAGCATGTAGTGTGCCGCCCCAGCCGATTCTGCATCTCTCTCTCTCTCTACTTTCCTGTGCAGGCTCTTGCAGGCTGAACCTTATTGAGTGATCTTGGGGAGACAATTATTCGATCATTTCTTCTATGTGACAATCAAAGTGCAATAAACATTGCATGTAATCCTATCCAGCATAGCAGAACGAAGCACATTGAGATTGATCAACATTTCATACGGCAGAAAGTCGAGATGAAGGAGATAGAACTACGTCATGTTCGAACAAAAGATCAAGTGGCAGACCTGTTTACCAAGGGGTTAACAGGACGCCAATTTTGGTTATTGAAGAGCAAGTTGTACATGCTCCAAAATCACGTACAACTTGAGGGAGGGTGTTAAAATATATCATGCGTATGGATCTGGATCCAGATCCATATGCATGGCATATTAAATGAAACACACATGCTAAATTCATCTTCATTAATGGCATCCTTGTAATATCTCTGATATTACAAGACTCGTTGTATACTCCTTGTATTTTATAAATGTTAGGGTTTGGAGGTCGAGCATGTAGTGTGCCGCCCCAGCCGATTCTGCATCTCTCTCTTTCTCTCTCTCTCTCTCTACTTTCCTGTGCAGGCTCTTGCATGCTGAACCACACATACGAGATCAAAATCTCATAAATTTTCCATGTAATTCTGGTGCAAGTACAATAAAAAATTTGAAATTTTTTCTTTCCATCGCAAATGTGATGAATTCTGGAAAGACTATTTAACTATTCAAGAACATTCAGTGTGTGCTGCAGATATAAAGGAACAGATTGAACACTAGCTGTGGTTTTAGCATTTGCTTTATTTCCTAGAACTGATGGCGTACCAGATATGTATCAGATATTCATCCTTCTCTGCTAATGGAATGAAAATTGACCTGCCCACTGCTAGATACCAGGAATTGTTAGCAATTAGACTCATGCAATATGATGACTCCTCTTCAGTTGATTGAGATCCTCTAACCTGCTACAATACTATGGTACTACTAACTCTAGATGCTCTCTCTCTCTCTCTCTCTCGTGCTGTGTACTGAACTCACTACTGTAACTTTAGCACACCCTATGCAGGTACATAACCGACTCATGTTTGGAGAGTGCAGGATCTTATATGGATCTTGTTACTCTATTGAAGTCAATTGCTACAATAGATGCCTTGGGACTGTTAGATTTTATAAAACCAGAGTTTCATCATGCGTGAAGGGTGAAAAACAGAGAGAGAGAGCAGCTGCAGAGAAAACCAGATTCTCGATCCAGGAATCGGATGTTGAACCTTTCATTATATGCTATTACTGATACAAAGATTTTAGGGTACTAAAATACCCTTTTACAACAGAATACAATAACACATGTGCCATTAATGAAGGAATATAACACATGATTACGGTCATGGGTCTGGACCCTGACCCGTGACCCAAACACGTCTTTTCACCCTCCTTCAAGTTGTGCATGGTTTTGAACCATGAACAACTTGCCTTTTAACATCCAAAACCTGTCTTTAGTCAATCCTTTTGTGAATATATCAGCCACTTGATCAGTAGTCCATACAAATTCAGGCTCAATCTCCTTCTCATCTACCTTTTGTCTCACAAAATGTTTATCTATTTCGACGTGTTTGGCACGACTGTGATAAATGGGATTAAAGGACATATTGATGGCACTTTGATTATCACATAAAAGGAGGGATCGAGAGATCGATTCTCCTACTTCTGTCAGTAATTGCCTAATCCGGGTAGCTTCAGCAGTAGTGGCTACCATTGACCTATACTCGGCTTCTGTACCTGATTTAGCAACAACCTTTTGTTTCTTACTACTCTAGGATACCAAATTCATCCCAACAAACACACAATAGCCGGATACAGATCTGCGTTCATTTGGATCTTCTGCCCAGTCTGCATCAGTATAGACAATAATTTCATGTTCATTTTTCTCATTTGTCCTTTTTCTATACAAAAAGCCATCCCCAACCGTTCCCTTCAAGTACCGAAGTGTTCGTTTAACTGCTTCCATATGTCCTTCACGCGGCTCATGCATGAACTGAGAGACCTGATTTACTGAGTAAACAATATCAGGTCTAGTGAAAGTAAGATATTGCAACATGCCTATTATGCTACGATATTTTGTAGGATTCTCATATAGATCTCCATCTTGAGAATTGAGTTTCTGGTGAAGGACGCTAGGAGTTTCTAAGGGTTTGCAAATTTTCATAATAGCCTTATTAAGAACATCAATAGTGTACTTTTGTTGGGTGGGAGTCATTCCTTCAGAAGTACTGTCAACTTCAACTCCAAGGAAGTATCACAATTTTCCAAGATTCTTTATTTTGAATCTCTGATTCAAGAGATGTTTGACCTCCTCAATATGAACTTTGGAATTACCTGTGATGACAATATCATCCACATATATTAACAGCAGAGTGACCACATCTTGGTTCTTGAATATAAACAAGGAATGGTCAAAGAGAGATCGCCTAAAACCATATTTTTGTATTTCAAGATAGAAACTATCAAACCAGGAACGGGATGCCTGCTTCAATCCGTATATCGCTCTTTTTAGTTTGCATACGTATTTTGTAGGATTGCCTTCTGCATAGCCAGTGGGTTGTTCTATGTATACTTTCTCCTTCAAATTTTCATGGAGAAAAACATTTTTGACATCAAGTTGACTAATTGTCCACTGATGTTTAACAACTAAAGATAGTATGACTCTGATTGTCCCCATTTTCACAATTGGACTAAAGCTCTCATCATAATCCTGTCCTTGCTCCTGTGTAAATCCTTTTGCGACAAATCTTGCCTTGTACCGTTCTATAGTCCCATCCGGTTTGTACTTTATTTTGTACACCCATTTCGACCCAACTACATTTCTGTCAGGTGGTCTGGGAACAACATCCCAGGTACTACATTCATGTAGTGCTTCTATTTCTTCATTCATTGCTTCAACCCATCTTTTAGAATTTGCTGCTTGAGAAAATGTTGTGGGCTCATCTTCCTTGCTCAAGGCAGTTAAAAAAAGTTGAAAGTCCAGTGAAATTTTTTCATAACTGACCCATCTTTCTATCAGATGACGAGAGCGGGTGGGTCTACTAACCTCAAAGGTAGGAGTGGATGTAGAAAGTGTATCCATTTCCTGATTAAAGTTAGTGGGTGCATCCCTTTCTCGTCGGGTATAAACAAGACCTTTATACCTTTCTGGAACCAAAGATGACTCTGTACTCTCTTGTGCAATCAGCCTATCAGCAGACATAGATCCTTTATCCTTCTGATCACAATCTGAAGAACAAATATCACTAGTGGCGGAGAAAAGTTCAGAATTCAACCAAGGATGATAGACCTCAACTTTGGAATTTGATTCAGAAGTAATGCGTTGATGATCAAAATTCAATTCATCGAAGATAACATTTCTTGATATTTTGATGCGCTTGCTCATGGGATCATAACACATGTATCCTTTATAGTCATCTGCATATCCCACAAACCTGCACTTTAAGGCCTTGTCCTGAAACTTATGTCTCATTGAACTGTCAATATGAGCATAACATACACAACCAAACACACACAAATCATGATAGTTGGGCTGAACTTCAAATAGGGAAAAGTAAGGAGATTTGTTCTCCAAAATAATCATGGGCAATCGATTTATCACATGGACTGTTGAATGAAAGGCTTCTGTCCATAGAGTAATCGAAAGATTACTATCATGTATCATACTCATTGCACTCTCAACAATATGGCGATGCTTCCTTTCAGCAATCCCATTCTGCTGAGGTGTATGAGAGCAATACACCCTTTTCTTTATTCCATTACTTCGAAGAAAGTTAGTAAAATCACTTGAAGAGAATTCACCTCCTTCATCACATTAGAAACAAAGAATGTTTTTAGAAAATTGATTCTTGAAAAAGGTGTGAAAATTTTGAAACAACTTGAAGGTCTCAGACTTGTGTTTTATAAAGAAAATCCAAGTATAATGAGAATAACTGTCAACAAATATAAGATAATATCTAGTTCCAGATAAAGAAGCAACTGGGGTAGGTCCCCAAACATCAGAACAAATAATCTCAAAGGGTCTTGAAGCTCTTTTATTGATAGAATGAAAAGGTAAAACATGACTCTTACATAAGAGACAACTAGAACATTTGTTGTCATTGACATTTATTCCTAAACTAGACTTGGGAATGAGGTTATTTGAAACAAACTTCTCAATGAAACTACTACTGCAATGACCTAAACGACCATGCCAAAGATTTGGCTTATTGGATTTAGAGACACTAAAAACACATGTAGGAATCACTGAGGGCGATGATGAGGAGAACTTCAAGTTTGGGTCAAGAGGGCGAACACGAGCGAAAGGATCTTCTTGGAAAACATACATATTGCCTTGTCGTTTTCCTTTAGCGAACATTTCCCTCGTGCAGAGATCCTTGACAAGAACAGAAGGAGGAGTAAATTCAACTGAAGCATTGACATCATCAACAAGCTTGAAAACCAAAATAATATTTTTCTTGATGTTGGGAGCATAAAGAACCTTTGAAAGACTAAGAGAGGACTTTGTCATGGGTATAACGAAATTTCCAATATGAGAGATAGGATGGTGGGATCCATCCCTAGTGACTATACTATTTCTACCAATGTAAGGAACAAGGTTTAGGAGCTTACCAGCATCACCAGTAACATGAGTCGCTGCCCCAGAGTCCACGTACCAAGTACCTTCCTCATTCTGTTTCAGGTTTAATCCTGCCAGGGCTGACAATAACAATTCTTTTACTTCTCTGCTGGCCTTTATGCTGTCTGTTCCTCTCTTTGCTTCAGTCTGTGTTGATTTCCCTTTATTTAGGGGATTAAACCAACAATTAGCTTTGATGTGCCCCCTTTTATTACACAAAAAACAAGTAGGGATTGGCCTTTGTCGCTGTGAGTTGGGATGTATGTTGGGTGTAGGTAATAGCCCACAGCCTCCTTGTCCACTTCTTCCTTGTCCTCCTCTTCCCTTAACATCATAATTTTCTCGTCCTCGTCCATAGGCTACCCCTGTGGCAATGACCTCTTGCGTCCCTGTATGCATATGCGATTCTTCAGAAAACCCTTTCAAGTTCATCTCATATTGAAGTAGTTTTGCACGTAGGTCTTCAAATCTGGGCAGATCAGGTAAACACAATAAGGAAGTAATAATCATATGATAGTCAGACCCCAATCCACTCAGAGTTTGCTGTACCATATCTTTATCAGTCACTGCACACCCAACCACTGCTAATTGATTTGTGATGATCTTCATTTTGTTTGAGTATTCCATGATAGTCATCTGAAATTCCCTTTTAAGAAATACAATCCTGGTCTGAGAAACCTGTGAATATGTCTGAACTAGTCTGTTCCAAAGTTGCATGGCAGTGCAGTCATCTGGAATTGTCACAAGCACCTCTTGTGACAATGTAGAGGTAATGTAAGCAACTAGCGCCTGATCTCTTTTCATCAAAGCCACAAATTCTGGATTTCTAACATATATTATGGTAGATGCTCCTTTATTGTCCTTTTCCTCATATGATATAAACTCTAGAGGAACTGAAACAGATCCATCCAGATGTCCAGAAAGATCCTGACTCCTAATGAAAGGAATGATCTGCCTCTTCCAAGTCAGGAAATTGGAATTGTTTAATTTTTCAGACACGAGTTGATTAAGAAAGCTTGAAGAAAGGTTCGACTGAGAAGAAAATGGATCTATGTTTTATGATAAGAATAGGGAGAATGTGTCTATCCCACAACCCGATAATAGCTAAGAAATCAGTATATAGAAAGACAACTTTCAACTTCAAGGAAATTCCTGCAGTCTTTTTTTTTTGTTGTTGCTGCTGCTGACAGAATAGTCACGCAGATGACTAAAAATAACTGGAACTTCCCTTTTTTTTTGCAAAATAAACTATACCAGGCTATGTGAAGAACGATAAACAATAATTAAGAGGAAAACTGAAATAAACCAAATCTGGTATCTAATTTAGATGGAATATTGAATTCCGATCAGATCTGTAATTATCCAGATGTGAATAAAAACGGCGGTAATCACTAAGTACGAAAATTTAAGAGAAACACATAAATGAAGCTCAGACCCGATTTTGATTTAAAACATTCAATGATAAAGATAATGAAAATGTCAAACGACAGATGGAGTCAGATCTGATTGACAAGGAGAAAAATGAGGTTGATAGACTGCTGATTACCTGATCAGATTTGATTCTGATCAACAAGTTGATTTAAAACCAAACTGAGATTAAAAAAGACCACACAGAAACTATCAATGAGCGAAAAACGTGATCAGATATGAATCTGATCAGATTTGATCAAGATGGGTTACTGAAGTGCTCCGCACACACAGAGAAGAGGTACCGAAGAAGCGAGATCACTAGAGAGACACAGCGTAACGATGACGTCGACGGCGACGACAATGACGAGAGAGAGAGAAGTGCAGGCAGGAAGAAGAAGAGATTAAAAAATCGATTTTCTGACTTGTGAGACTAAACAATCTTTTTAGACATACCTTTTTGGAAGTAATCCCAGATCCAGCTCTAGCGTGGCTCTGATACCATGTTAGATTTTATAAAACTAGAGTTTCATTGTGAAGGAGCTGCAGAGAAAACCAAATTCTCGATCCAGGAATCGGCTGCTGAACCTTTCATTATATGCTATTACTGATACAAAGATTTTAGGGTATTAAAATACCCTTTTACAATAGAATACAATAACACATGTGCCATTAATGAAGGAATATAACACATGATTACGGTCACGGGTCTGGACCGTGACCCATGACCCAAACACGTCTTTTCAGGGACCCCTTATTCTGGTCTTCCTTGTCCCTATGAAGACTGAAAGGATGCTAATACTGCTTGCTAACTGCAACTTTTGTTTCTTCTTACTTGCACACGCACACATGCAAACAAGGTGCTCTCAACATCTCTGGCATTTAGTGGAAATTGCAGCATCTGTTACAAGCAAATTTTAAAGTGCCACGGGGGCTTCTATTTGTTACCGTCAAGGGCGTTTTAGTCCAAAAAGTAACATTGAAAGGTTCTATATGTTTCCAGTGTACCTTCCTTTTAATGGAATCACCTGCTTATCCTTGGTGATGGCCATTAATGTAGGGTACTGCCATGAATTTCACAATCTCTCAGGGTGAAAAGAAAGTCATGAACATGTCAACATTGACTGATGGCTATGGATGAACCAAGGAACTCACCAACCTTTATTACCCCCTCAAACTTAATAACTCAAGTGTGACTGTTATTGATTTGCAGGACTATTTTCAATTATCACTTGTTTGCAGCATTCAATCACACAACTGCTTTTCATTTTGCACCTTTTATTATATAGGCCACATTGATTCTCAAGTTAAATAGGTTAGGGATAAACCAATGAGAACAAAAATCAAGCTAATACATTTTTTATCCTTTTGTGTTGCCTTTTGTTGGCTATTGTATTGTCCCTTAGTGGACTTGTGCTTGTGCATGTTGTGATTGTGATCTTGTAAGCCCTTAGTGGCATTGGTTCTATATTTTTTCCCACTATTTCATTACATGATTTCAGAGCCATAGTGCTCTTGGTCTTGTGGGAAGCATCATCAAGTGTTCGTGGTGACTTTCACGCGCTTTGTTCTCTTTCTCCCTCTTTCTTCTATCACTCAAGATGGAGCATGAACAAAAGATCAATTTATCCTTCAAGTTAAATGGCTCCAACTACATAGTGTGAGCATCCACAATGGAAAATAACCTCAAAGGCAAAAAACTTTGGAGATATGTGTGAAATGAAATGGGGATCTTCGAAACACGAGCTTAGATTAACAAGAGCAAGTGTCAAGAATGACACTAAAGCATAACCCTTAAAAAGGGTATAACTGGAAACAAAATAAAAATGTATTCTTTATTGATATGAAAAACCAATTGCTTAAGAAGCATTGGAGTAAAATACAAGAGGGGCTGCACCCCTTTATATACACAGCTGAAAGAGGACTCAATAGAGCTGTTGGGCATAGTCCAACAACTCTATTAAGAGCTGTTGGAATGTGTCAGTCCAACAGCTCTATTGCTAGTCAAGTCTGGACAGGACTTGACTAGCAACAGTCATTCTAGTTCAAACTGAACTAGATGACATAAAGAAAAAAAATAAAAATAAAGGAAAAAAATTACAGAAATGAAAGAAATGAAAAATGTATTTATATATATATATAATAATATAATATTATTATATATACATATATGTACAGTTTTACATTTTAACACTCCCCCTCAAACTTACGGTACAATGAGTGAAAGTTTGTCTAAGAGAAAGTGAAATCGGGGAGCAGCAAGAGGCTTTGTAAAGAAGTCTGCTAACTGATATTCTGAAGTGACATATGGCAGATCAATTATCCCGTGTAGATATTCCTCTATGACGTAGTGACAATCCATTTTGATGTGTTTGGTGCGTTCGTGGAATGTTCTGTTACTGACAATATAGATCGCACTTTTGTTGTCACAACACATTTGTGAAGCCTTTGTTGCTTCAACTCCCATGTCAGCAAGCAGTCGTCGGAGCCAAACTACTTCCATGGTCGTGGTTGCCATGGCTCTGTATTCAGCTTCGTTGGATGAGAGAGATACCTTCTGCTGCTTTTTATACCTTCACGAGATTAATGATTCCCCTAAAAAGACACAAAAGCCAGTGGTTGAGTGCATGTTATTGGGATCACCTCCCCAATCAGCATCAGTATATGCAATTAAATCAAAAGAAGAGGAGGAAGATAAGAAAAATCCTTGTGAAAGAGAGGACTTGATGTATCTGATAATACGCATGACTGCTCCCATATGAACAGAAGTAGGAGCATGTTGAAATTGACTTGCTGTATGAACAACATGTGCTATATCTGGTCTGGTAATGGATAGATAGGAAAGTGCCCTGACAAGCTGTCTGTAAGGAGTAGGGTCTGCAAGAAGTTCTCCATCATCAATCTTCATTTTAACATTAACAACTTCTGGAGTGTCGACTTTCTTATCATCAGTAATACCAGACCTGAAAACAATATCAAAAGCAAATTTAGTCTGAGATAATAAATACCCTCTAGGAGAATAAGCAACTTCAATGCCTAAAAAATATCTCAACAAACCCAAATCAGTCATTTCAAAATGAGATTTAAGAAGTGTTTTGATTGTTTCAACTCCCTGTTTATCGCTTCCGGTGATGATCATATCATCCACATAGAGAAGAAGCACAATGATCCCTGCATCAGAATTCTTAATAAACAAAACAGTTTCAGTTAAACAGAATTGAAAACTAATATCAATCATAACACGACTAAACCTATCATACCAAGCTTTTGGTGCTTGTTTAAGTCCATAAAGAGCTTTTTCTAAGCGAAGGACTTTACCCTTAGGAATACTTAGACCAGGAGGGGGTTCCATATATATACTTCTTCAACTAGCGTTCCATTTAAAAAAGCATTTTTGACATCCATTTGAAAAATAAACCATTTTTTGATAGAAACTAAGGCAATTAAGGTTCGGACAGTAGTCATACGAGCCACCGGAGCAAAGGTTTCTTCATAATCAATCCCATATTCTTGGGCATAACCTTTGGCTACTAAACGGGCTTTATATCTTTCAAGAGTACCATCACTCTTGGTTTTAATTTTATAAACCCATCGACATCCTATAGTTTTCTTTCCTGGAGGAAGATCTTGAATATTCCATGTAGAAGCCTTTTCAAGTGCATCTAATTCAGCTTTCATGGCTTCTATCCATTTGATATCATTTTTTGCTTGAAAATATGTGGATGGTTCTTCATATGAGTGAATTAATGCAATAACTGCCCTATATGTGGGTGAGAAAGACTCGTATGATACAAACTTTCCTGGAGGCCTCGAGATTCGGGTTGATTGTCTAGTTAGAATGTTAGAATATTTCTCAAGTGCATATGGAGGATTAGACTCTTGTCACCTGAAATATTGAATACTAGTATCTCTATGAACTTCTTCATTTTCAACATTAAGATCAATAATTCTTTGATCATCATCAAAGTTACAGTCAAGGTCATATTCATCAGATGTTGATGTTAGATCTAGCAAAAAGGAGTACTCAGTGACGTCTTTTAATTTTCTAAAATCAAAGAAGCTCTCCTTTTCAAGAAAGGAAACATTTCTAGATACATATAGTTTATTAGTTTTGAAGTCAAAACATCTATAACCTTTCTGGTTTTCAGCATATCCTAAAAAGGCACAGGGAATCGCACGAGGGGAAAGTTTATCATTTTTGTCAGTAAATATGAAACATTTGCACCCAAATATTCTTAGTCTAGAGTAGTCTGGAGAAATGTTCATAAGTTTTTCAATGGGAGTGATATTTTGTAACGAAGAAGATGACATCCTATTAATGAGATAGGTGGCAGTTAAGGCAACTTCTGCCCAAAAGTCTTTCGGGACTTGATTTGCTATTAATAAAGTCCTAGTGGTTTCTATAATATGGCGATGTTTTCGTTCTGCCAGTCCATTTTGTTGAGGTGTATAAGGACAAGATCTTTGATGTGTGATGCCATGCAATTTAAGATAATTTTGAAAATCTGTGGATAAAAACTCTCCCCCTGAATCTGTGCGAAAAATAGTAATATCATTTTAAAACTTGTTTTTAACCATATTATGAAAAATTTGAAAGTATGAAAATACTTCAGACTTATGTTTGAGAAAGTACATCCACGTATGTCGGGAGAAATCATCGACAAAAATAATATAGTAAACAAATCCTCCTTTAGAAATTACTGTTGCAGGACCCCAAACATCCGAGTGTATTAATTCAAGTGGTCTTGAAGAGAAAAAGGTTCTGTTCTGAAATGGTAATCTTTTCATTTTGCCGAGAATACAATCTTTACAATAAAATGATTCAGAGTTACAAAATTTCCCTAGATTTGGAAAATGTTGGATTTTGGCTATATGTGAGTGACCAAGTCTCTTATGCCACAGTTCCAACTCTATTTTTTGAATATTATAACAAAAAGCTTTCTTCGGCATTTCCAAAAAATCCATGTAATAGAGTCCTCCTTCTCTATGGCCTTCCCCAATCAGCTTGCCTGACTGGCGATCCTGTGTTAGAAAGTGACTTGGAATACCTTGGGTTCAATAATGAACCCATACTTATGCACGTAAAGTGCAAATATACCCATTAAAGGGAAACAACACACGCACATAATGTGCCAATACATAAAACCCATAAAAAGGGGAAAATATGACTTAAAGTCATAAGTTACATATCATTGAAGAATAATGGAGAAGGGGTGAAAACCCCATTACAATGGAGCATAAGCTCCCACGAGAATACAAAATACAAAGGGGAAATCCCCTATTTATAAGCATGAAAAGGGACCACCTTGGGGGCTCCCAAAGGGGACGTTGGAGAGCCCCCAACGGTCACATTTGTGACCGTTGGGGGCTCCCAACGTCACTTTTGGGAGGCCCCCAATGTGGTACGAAATCCAAAAATATAAAAAACAAAAAATAAAAATAAAAATAAAACAAAAATTACAATGCATATTCCAATTGGAATATGCGTAAAATGCTAATTTACAAGAATACCCTTGAGGGTATTTTAAGAAGATAAAATATATATATTTATATATATATAAATAGAGATATGTATACATATATATATATATGTATACGTATCTTTTTATATATATATATATAAATATATATATGTACATTTAAGGATCAACATATTTTAACACCCCCCCTCAATCTTTGCGGGGAAACGAAAAGATTGAACAAAGGGCAAGACTCCAAGAGGCTCCGGCAAGGATGCAATGGAACTTGAAAAGACCTTCCTCCTATTGTCTTCAAATTTCCCGAACTATCCAGGGTACTTCTCTTTGTCCTATCTCCAAGATCCTGTGAAATAACAACAAAGAAACAAGTAAAACAAATCTTTGTACTTTTATTCAAATGGAACATTTCTAACTAGCACAGGTTAGAAGAGATGCAAATTATGCAAAAATGACACCAAAGTTTCAAAATCATATATCATGTTTAAAACAAAATGAGCGGAAGCAAATTATGCAGAAATAAATTCCAAGAATGCATAATGCATTCATAAGGTCCAACGTTGGACAAATATAACCCCATAATGGGGAATAACAAAATGGTCCACTAAGGGACACCTCAATAAGCCTACGAAGAGGCATGATATACATAAACATTATTGAATGAGGGCCCAAAAAAAGGCCATAAAGAGCATATGCATATACTTATCATGAAATGAATTAATACTCAAAGAACTCATTAATGAACATGCTTCAAACATGTAATGAAGTGCCAAACAAGAGAAACAAAGTTTCCAAGCATACTTTAGGCAAAATAAACCCAAGAGTTCACAAGGTTTTAAAATCATTTATGAAAGACATACTTAATACACATTTTGCATATAAGGGTGGCAAAAACCATAAGCACTCAATATATAGATTAAATGCTAAGAAATCAACTTGATATGCATATCAAAAATATGATTTGCTTAAAAAACACAAGTCATGAATGAAATTTTGCAAATTTCAACAATAGTTTATCCATTACAAACATCTTCCTCATTAGTCCTCCAAAACCCATAAATCAAGTGTATAAGCTACTAGATCAAGAATATAAAGCCATTAAAGGCCAAAAACACACACAAAGGTGTGTAAAAGAACCTCTTGTCTACATATAATAATACTTGAAATAAGTGCATCTACGACAAGAACAAGAGAATACATGCCAACATGGACTAAAAAGTATCTCTTGTCTACGTAAAAAATACACTTAAAACCAAGTATGTTCAGCTACTAGAACAAGAGTAATAAGCCAACCATGGGCTAAAACATAATACATCTCTTGTCTACATATGATAGCACTTGAAATGAGTGAAATAAGCCAACCATGGGCATACATCTTAAGCGACTAGAACAAGGACACAAACGCCAACATAGGCTAAAAATCACACACCATGGTGTGAATCAACGTGCCTTGTCTACATATAAAAACACTCAAGACAAGTGTGTTCAGCTACTAGACCAAGAGAGCAAAAGCCAACAAAGGGCTAAAAACATACGAAGGTGTAATAAACTTCTTGTCTACATATGATGACACTTAGATAATGGGCATACAAGGAAAAGACTTTTGAGGCAATAAACTTGTAATGAAAATAAACCTCGAATGAAACAATATTCCTTTTAAAACATGAATACTCATAACAATAACATTTTGGAATAAATGCATGTAAAAGTATCTTCAACAAGATGATAAAATAATATTCTTTAGAACAAATGTGTGAACATACACACACCAAGAACACTTGTGAAAAAACACAAGAACACATGTGCACAATAAGCACAACATTCAGAATCACAAATGTGCAAATGCACTCATAAGATTCATAAATAAAAGGTTGGGCTATAATCCCAAAACACCTTGATTTTAAATATACCTTAAAGCATTTAAGGTTTCAAACACCATATGTCCATCAGATTTACATAGAAGCATCCATAACATCAATGGCCACAAGAGAAAAAAAGAGTGACACACTCATAATTAGAGATCAAATATCAACTCATTTTAGAGTCCCAAGGTGCCCATAACTCACCTCAACAACCATCTATAATATGGAAGGTGGACAATCTAAAATGATACAACACGAGGTGCCCATAACTTACCTCGACAAACATCTCTAATATGACAATAATAAGGCCAAATAAATGATGCATTAAATAACATGTGATGGACAAATATAAATGCCAAAAAGGGCAATAAACACATAAGGAATCATTTTCCAAAAAGTTTTTACAAAGAGGACCGATTAACAAATTGAATCAAAGGTCCAATATAATCCATAAAAAACAATTTTGCATAAACACGAATTATGCCTAATCTTTAAAAGAAGTCTTGTATCAAAAAGACCACAACATAAAGAATTCATCAAGACAATGAAGCTTTTAATCAAAGAAATCATAAGAACCGTGATGGTTCACAAAGAAGGCTTTAACACAATACTCAAGGAAAAAGTACTTGAAAATTTATAGATTTGGGATTAAATCCCATACAACAAGTTTTAAATATTCTTTGATTGAGATGAGATATGCGGAAACGTACAAAGTGCTATAAGCACTTACAATGATTTAAAAAGGACTCAATATCTAAATTCATTATGTTTTTCACAGTAAGAAATGTGCATAAAGGCTCCATAATACAAAAATGTCTACGAAGAGACAATACACATGTAAGCACACAAGGCTTTATAAAAGATGTGCACGAAAACACTCATACAATACTTGAACAAATACACACCAAGGTGTAAACAAACATGCACTAAGGCATGTATATCATAAAAAAAGAGAGAATGCATACAAGCGCAAAAATTTTGAGAAGCAAATGTGCACAAAATACAAAAATACACAAAAGTGAGCAAGTATGCACTTTATAAAAAGAGCAATGCTTGAAATTCTCAAGTTTCAATTATGTAATTACATGCTTGACAAGTGCAATTGAGGACAACTAAAACTATATTATGGCCAATGTAGGCATTTTTAAAGATATTTTTAAGAGATTTCGAAACCTTATGAAAAATACAAACCAACAAGTTTATAAGGATGAAAAATGAAATCATTTATACCAAAAAAGGATGCAATAGATGAACTATGCATTCTATGTGGGAAATTCCTTTTTTAAAAACAATCTTTCCTAATGGTTTATCATAAATAATTTTTCAAAAAAGAAACATTGAAAAACTTTTTAGGAGTTCTTATAAGTTATCATTAACAAGAACTACTTTAGGATTCAACAAAGATTTTAGATGTGAGAGATTCTCATATAATGATTATATCAAATTTTTCAAAAATGCATTAAAATCCATAATCAAGAGAGGAACTCAAATCAAATTAGGGTTCATATGAGAGTTAAGAAATTTTAAGCAAAGATCATTATTTTAGCAAGAGATCATATATAATTTTAAAAGTTAACTTATAGGTCAATCATGAAATACTTATTTAAGAACTATAAATCTCACATAATTGAAGGTAATTTTTTTTTTTTAAAACATAAATTACTATTATATGCTGTGAGTAGTTCGATAAATAGACACAAATTTTATATTGGGACAACAAACGATTTCACCAAATTTAGGAGATATTTTCAAAATATATGAGCACACGAAATGTGAAAAGAAATAATTCAACTATCATGACCATCAAACGAACAAACTATATGCAAGAAACATACTTTCAAATGCATAATACTTTTTGAGAAAAGGGATACATACCGAATAACTTCAAAAGCATCATACTTTAGGAAGAGCAATGAATACTTCACCATTTCTTTGAGCGACACGCTTTCCGTTGCACCAAGAGACAACCCCATCGTGACCTTGCTCTGATACCATGTTAGAAAGTGACTTGGAATACCTTGGGTTCAATAATGAACCCATACTTATGCACGTAAAGTGCAAATATACCCATTAAAGGGAAACAACACACGCACATAATGTGCCAATACATAAAACCCATAAAAAGGGGAAAATATGACTTAAAGTCATAAGTTACATATCATTGAAGAATAATGGAGAAGGGGTGAAAACCCCATTACAATGGAGCATAAGCTCCCACGAGAATACAAAATACAAAGGGGAAATCCCTTATTTATAAGCATGAAAAGGGACCACCTTGGGGGCTCCCTAAGGGGACGTTGGAGAGCCCCCAACGGTCACATTTGTGACCGTTGGGGGCTCCCAACGTCACTTTTGGGAGGCCCCCAATGTGGTACGAAATCCAAAAATATAAAAAAAATAAAAAAAAATAAAACAAAAATTACAATGCATATTCCAATTGGAATATGCGTAAAATGCTAATTTACAAGAATACCCTTGAGGGTATTTTAGGAAGATAAAATATATATATTTATATATATATAAATAGAGATATGTATACATATATATATGTATACGTATCTTTATATATATATAAATATATATATGTACATTTAAGGATCAACATATTTTAACAATCCTGTACCCAACAACCATGAGAAGAAAAAGAAATATTACACTCATAATCAGAAATTTGAGATACAGATAAAAGATTTAAATTTAACTTGGGAACATGTCTAATTTCTGGAATAAATTTTTTTTTTGTTTTATAAATTTTTTCAAAATTTCCTATTCCTTCTATTTCAATAGAAGTCTCATCAGCAGTAAAGACCTTTGACACACTTGTTTTATTTTTAACACATTTGGATAGACTTTGATTATTTGGGGTCATATGAAAAGATGCACCAGAGTCAAGAAGCCAAGAAATTTTACCTAGATCAGAAAAAGATGAGGCTGCTGCGCCGGTTGAAGCTTCAGATGAGGAAGAGACACCTTTGATGAGAGGTTGAAGAATCTCCATTAGTTGGGCCAGGGAAACTGGTGCATCCTGATCTTTAGGCTCCGATCCAGCAATTGGAGCTCTTTTTTCTCTCAGCTCCTTAAGTTTGGGACTTTGTGGCCTGTAGTGTCCCGGTTCATGACAGTGATGACAAATAACTTTCTTCTTATCATAGTCACCATTTTGTCGGTTAAAGTGAGGAGGCCTATATGATCGAACATGATTCCCTGGTCTAGACACGGCTAAAACGGAATCATCTTCAATTTTTAAAGAACCTTTCCGGAGACGATTTTCTTCCATTGTTAACTCTTCAATAGTTTCAACAATAGAAGGAATTTTTCCCCGGTGAAGTAGGGCCGATTTAGTGGTTTCAAATTTCGGCCTTAATCCAGTGATAAACTGGTAAAAATGTTCAGCATCGAGTTGTTTCTGACGAAGCTCGATGTCTTCGGCACAATGCCACTTTGGTTCTAAAAGGGAAAGTTCTTCCCAAAGATCGGACAACCCATTGTAATATTCACGAATAGTTTTGTCTCCTTGTGTCATCATTCGAACTTTTTCTTGGAGGTTGCACACGTGTGCAATATCTTTAAGGGAATACATATTCTTAAGGTATTCCCATGCCTTATCAGCATGATCAAATTTGGCAAGACTTGAGCATTTTTTAATGTCAACGCTATTGATAAGCCATGACATTATCTTCACATGAGATATTCTCCATTCTTTCCATTTCTTCTCGTATGAGGCAATAACCTTGATTTTCTCTTCTTCTGATAGAGGGACCTCTTTATCTCCCTTCTTTTTAGTAAGAGATAGCTTAGGTTCCGAATCGGAACCATCCACAATCCCCCATAAGCCTTTTCCCCATATATGGTGCTTCATGATTGAAGCCCATGTTACATAGTTCGTATCACTTAGTTTCATAGGCATGATGGTGACTTTATCATTGTCATCCATCGATTACAAGGAGAGAAAGAATAGGGATAGAAGAGAAACAAGAAGGAAAATGAAAAAGAAAGAAAAAAAATAATACAACAAGATGTGAAATCCTCTCCAATGAAGTGATAAAACACTTCTCTTCAAGTGGCGAACACTTTTGCAAATGGGCACGGAAACCGAGGCAGCTTTTCCTCAAGATTTAGTACTTCTGCGGCTCTGATACCATGAAATGAAATGGGGATCTTCGAAACACAAGCTTAGATTAACAAGAGCAAGTGTCAAGAATGACACTAAAGCATAACCCTTAAAAAGGGTATAACTGGAAACAAAATAAAAATAAAAATGTATTCTTTATTGATATGAAAAACCAATTGCTTAAGAAGCATTGGAGTGAAATACAAGAGGGGCTGCACCCCTTTATATACACAGCTGAAAGAGGACTCAATAGAGCTGTTGGGCACAGTCCAACAACTCTATTTAGAGCTGTTGGAATGTGTCAGTCCAACAGCTCTATTGCTAGTCAAGTCTGGACAGGACTTGACTAGCAACAGTCATTCTAGTTCAAACTGAACTAGATGACATAAAGAAAAAAAACAAAAATAAAAGAAAAAAATTACAGAAATGAAAGAAATGAAAAATGTATTTATATATATATATAATAATATAATATTATTATATATAAATATATGTACAGTTTTACATTTTAACAATGTGATGGACACTATCCCAAGGCCACAACTCAAGCTCACCAAAAGAGAAGGAGATCAAAAGAAAGCCTTGGAAGGTGATGCACATATGAAAGCTATTCAAGATCACCAAACTAAGGTAGAGGATTGAGAAAGTAACCATGATAAGATTCTTGCATGGTTTATGAACAATGTTGAGCTCAAGATACGTGCCAACATTGCTAAATTTCGTAAAGTCAATGAGACTTGGTTCTTTATGAAGGGTATGTATATCCAAAAGGACCTTGCAAGACAATTTTTCTTGCAAGAAAAACTACGAACCATCAAATAAGGTGAAATGAGTGTTCATAATTATTTTAGTTATCTAGGTCCACTATGGGATGAACCAACTCTTCTTGAACCCAGATGGGTTGCTAGCAAAGGTATGAAACTAAGAAGAGAATAAATAGAAAAATAATATTTTTTTCAATTTTTACATGGGCTTAGGCCCGAATTTGAGCAAGTTAGATCTTCCATTCTTCATAAATCTAAATCTCTTCCCTTGGAAGATGCGGTTGTCGAGGTTTGCCAGGAGAAAACTCGTCTTAGGATAAATTGTTAGCCATATCTAAACCCAACAACCATGTTAAATCTTATAGGCCCCCACACTTTTGGAAGCAAAATAACTATAATGGTGGATATAGGAAAGCTATTTGCCACCATTGCCATGAACCGAGACACAAGGCCTAATTGTCCCAAGCTCAATGAGATCTCAAAAAACAAGGTAGCTTCCGTTGAGGAGACCATACCAAAGAAAAAAGAATTCACTATAAAAGGATGTGACACTTTTTCATTTATTCAACTATCGGAGGCACTCCAACAACTACTTAAATCTCCATCAACTTCAGTGGTCGTGATAGCATTATCCTCTCCTCCCGGTATGTGTTCTTCGATCCATGACTTGAGAGCTTCTTTTCATATGACTCCATATGAAAATTGTCTATCCAATTTATGCACTAATTTAAAAAATTCTTGTCTCCACCGCCGATGGAACATCCTTGCAAATTAAAAGTATTGAAAATTTAGATTCTTCTCAAAATTTTAGTGTTTCAAAAATTAGAGTTCCAATTTTTTTTTTTCGGTTTCTCACATATCCGATCATTAATGTGAAATCTCCTTCTCATCTAAGGGTTGTTTCATACAGGATCTCTGGTCTGAGAAGCGGATTGGGCAAGGCCATAGGAGAGGGGATATCTACTTCATGGGCTCTCTGAATTTTTCCTCAAAACCATTTTGTAATTATGTTCAAGATAAAGACATTGAAACTTGGTACAAAAGACTTGAACATCCAAGCTATTCAAAGATGTATCTTTTCCCTTTTGGAAAATTTTTTTGTAACGAGAAAGATTTAATTTGCAAGGATTGTATTTTTGGAAAAATGAAAGCTATTCCATTTTCAAATATAACATTTGTTTCTAAAAGACCTTTTTAATTAGTGCATTCAGATGTTTGGGGCCCTTCCCCGGTCATATCAAAAGGAGAATATTCATATTATGTTACATTTATTGATGATTTCACTAGATATGTATGGATTTACTTCCTTAATCTCAAATCCGATATATTTTCTTACTTTAAAGAATTTTATATAATTATTAAAAATCAATTTCAAAGCAATATTTCCATTCTTAGATCCGACTCGGGTGGTGAATACCTATCAAATGAATTTCAAAATTATTTAAAATAAAATGAGATTTGTCATAAAAAATCGTGTCCAAGGACCCCTCAACAAAACAGACTAGCCAAAATAAAATATAGATATATTATGGAAACCGCTAGGACCTTACTTATCTCTAAAAAAGTTACAAAGAGTTTTTGGGCCGAGGCCGTTCTAACATCAACCTATTTAATAAATGGAATGCTCTCATCATCTTTTTAAAATGTTTCTCCATATGAAAAATTATTTGAAAGAACTTCCAATTATAAACGTTTGAGAATCTTCGGTTGCAACTGTTTTGTCCTTTTGCATAAGAGATAAATTATCTCCAAAAAGCTATTGAATGTGCCTTCATGGGTTATGGAAAAAATAAAAAAGATTTTAGATGTTTTGACTTCAAGAATAACAAACTTTATGTTTCTAAGGATGCAACTTTTTTAGAAAATGAAAATGAACTTGTGATGACTAAGGGTAAAGAGGAAGTAAATTACAACTTCTTATTTGATTTCTTACCACAAAAAAAATTAACCTTTTGTGATGTTTCTTTGAATGATAATTTCTTGAGTGATAATGGTGATAATGATGGGCATTCTAATGTTCAAAATACCAAATCAAGTAATGATAATATGAATCAAGTAATGCTAATATTATTAATAAACCAATACAAGTGTATACCCGACGTGAGCACAAAAACCCTCCAAATGCTTTAGAAAAATATACTTATGACTCTTTTATGGAAGAAACCCCACTTAGAAGATTCAATCGTATCTCTATTCTTCTTAGTAGGCTCGTATCATATGATACCTTGACACCAAATTATAGAGCTTGTTTGATAGCCTTACATTCCTACTTTGAACCCATCACATTATAATGAAGCTAAAAATCTTCTACAATGGGTTGAAGTAATGAATGCAAAATTAGATGCTCTAAAAATGGCAAAAACTTGGGAGATAACTTCGTTACCCTTAGGAAAGAAAGTTATAGGATGTAGATGGGTTTTTAAGGTTAAAACCAAGAATGATGTGACCCTAGAAAGATATAAAGCTAGGTTAGTCGCCAAAGGATATTAACAGGAATATGAAATTGATTATGAGGAAACCTTTGCACCAGTAGCTAGGATGACCAGTGTTAGGACCCTCGTAGCAGTTGCATCCATTAAAAAATGACCCATATATCAACTTGATGTTAAAAATGCTTTTCTTAATGGAGAATTAAATAAGGAGGTTTATATGGATCCTCCACCGGGATTTAGTATTGAAAATGGAAAAATTCTTAGACTTAAAAAAGCCTTGTATGGTCTTAAACATGCTTTAAAAGCCTGGTACGATAGATTTAGTAGTGTTATGTCTCTTTTGGGTTTTTACTCTTGCTATACTGACACTACTCTTTTTGTTAAAAATATAGGTTTTAAAGTGGTTATGTTTTTATTTTATATAGATGATATGATAATCACTGAGAGTGACAAGCAGAAAGTTATTGATATTAAAAATGTTTTGAAAGAAGATTTTGACATGTCTGACTTGGGTTTTTTGAGATATTTCCTAGACATTGAAGTTGCTTACTCTCTCAGATGATACATTTTGTCTCAAATGAAGCTTGCTGCTGATATTTGTGCTAAGTCTGGCATATCAGATAACAAGAAAGTAGAAACCCCTGAAGTGATCAATGATAAGTTAAGACTTGAAGATGAGACTCTTCTTGATGATCCTACACCTTATCGTCAATTGATCGAGTCACTTACCTACTTGTCAATCACCATGCCTAATATAGTTCATGCAATTCATGCTATCTGTCAATTTTAGCATGCTTCAACAACTGTGCACATGAGTGCTATGTTAAGAATTATTAAATATATTAAAAACACCATAACAAAGGAAATTTTCTTATCTTCATCTTCTTCTCTAGAGTTGCTTGCTTATAGTGATGTTGGTTGGAGAAAAAGTCTCAATAATAGAATCTCAATCACAAGTTTTTGTGTCTTCTTAAGAGATTCTCTAATATCGTAGAGGTGCAAAAAGCAACAAAAAATATCATTATCTTCAACCGAAGTGGAATATTGTGCAATGACTACAACTACAATGGAGCTTGTGTGACTAAAAAGTCTTTCTCAAAGATATGGGTGCCATCATCTCAAAACCCTCAAAGATGTATTATGACAATAAGAGTGCAATCTACATTGCAAGTAACCACACCTTCTATGAGCGAACAAAGCACATAGAGATGGATTGTCATTATGTACGTGATAAGTATTTAAGAGGAACTATTATGTTGCCATATGTCATATCAAAGTATCGACTCGTCGATTTCTTCATCAAAACTCTTCTTGCACCTCAATTTCTTTTCTCATTAGCAAACTTTCGGTCACTTCACCGTAAGTTTGAGGGGGGCTGTTAAAATATATAATAGTTAATGCCCATTAGGTGCATTTCTATATTTTCACATATGTAATAAATAATTGTTTTTATAAAATAATAATTATTTTTTATTCGTTTTATTTTATTTTTGTTTTTATTGTAATTAATAAAGTCATTGAGGGCGCTATGGTCATAAGACTATATGTGGAAACCCCCAATGGTCTCCCACTCTCTCTTTTTGTTGTATAAATAGGGATGTTCCCCCCCTATTCCCTTATGCTTTTTACCAAAGCATTTACTCAATAAATTGAATACATTTTTTATCCTTTTGTGTTGCCCTTTGTTGGCTATTGTATTGTCCCTTAGTGGACTTGTGCTTGTACACATTGTGATTGTGATCTTGTAAGCCTTTAGTGGCATTGGTTCTATATTTTTTTCTGCTATTTCATTACAATGAGTGATGCAATAGAACCAGTTTATGTTTACCTTTGAAGAAGCCAAAATGGGATATGCAATAATAAGACGTGTGGGGAAATATAAAGCCAACTGAAGCAAGTATGAAGTGGTGACTGATGCAGTACTGGATTGCAAAAGAACAACGATTCTGGACATGTGAGCTTGCATCTAAAAGTGATTTGATGGCATCTGGTTACAAGCAAAACTAAGAGCTATCAGTGAAGAAATGTGCTGTTACCTGTAACTTGTGAGTATTAGATACGATACAACTATTTGTGTAAAAAGGAGCTCGGCTTGAAGTTCTTTGATTTTTGTTTAGATGAGGTTTAGAAAGGGACTGGACATGAAAGTCCTTTGGTTGCAAGTAGGTAGAGAAAATCTAGAGAGAAAATATGAGGAGGATTATGTGATGAGATGAAAAAATTGTGCAATCATGAGGGAAAAAGTAAGGTTTGTAGTGGTTTTTCTTTTTCCTTTCTTGAGCGTCAGGAGAAACACATATTCATGTATATATGGGTGAACTGTTATTTCGTCCTTTATTTGATTAGTATAACAGAAAAGATCTTATTAATGTTAAGATATATGCATTGTATTATGTACCTATGTATACCATTCGTATACTTATCTATTGTATATTGTACCTTTGGATATTTTTAAATCAAGTATACATAATGTATACTTTTAGGATAGAATAGGTTCTCTTTTTCTTTCCTTTTTAGTCATTATTTAGATGCCTGTTTTTGTAATTTTTTATTCTTATTTTATTTATTATTTTTGTTCTTTTTTGGTCAAAATAGATTGATCAAATTAGCCATTAGGATCCAGCCTAACGGCTAGTTGAAGGAGGCCAAATGTGTATCCCTTATGTATTTTGAGAGAGGATGGATGTATGTAAAGTGTGTGTACATGAGTGTTGTAGTGAGGTGTTCTTGTATATTTTTTATACATTTTTCATTAATACAACAACAACAACAACTACGCCTTCATCCCAAAACAATTGGGGTCGGCGATATGAACCAAAAAAAAAAATCATTCTGGGTCTTCCACATGAATCCTTCTCCTCCAATCATTTCTATCCAATGCCATGTCCTCGGTGAGGTTCAAAGCATACATTACATTTTTCATTAATAAAATATTTTAATTTTTTATATTTTGTTTTTCTTCATGGCTATGCACGGTTTATTGTATCTAGTCAAATGCATTTGGACTTCATTTATGTTGTCATTTTTAGTGTTTCTTGTGCCTCGGGTTCGGTGCCATTTCATGACTATTATCTCTCAAGATTAGCTTTTCAAATTCTATTAGAGACTTTTTCCTTCCTGAAGGTTATTCTAAAATATTAGCATCTTTAAGAGCACTTTCACCCATGATTCATCATTTGTTTCTTATAAATATAGGAAAATTTATTTAATTATTGGTTTCATGTTAACAAACATCTATTTGAAACTTCTGCAGGAGGATGCAGGTGGAGGGTTAGTATTTTGGCATCCAAAAGGTGCCATTGTCAGGCATATTATTGAGGATTCTTGGAAAAAAATGCATATAAAACATGGCTATGAGTTGCTATACACTCCTCATGTAGCGAAAGCTGATCTTTGGAAGATCAGCGGCCACCTAGATTTTTACAAGGAGAACATGTATGATCAGATTAAAATAGAAGATGAACTTTATCAGCTAAGACCAATGAATTGCCCTTACCACATTCTTGTATATAAGAGGAAGTTGCATTCATACAGGGACTTCCCAATTAGAGTGGCAGAGTTGGGAACAGTTTACAGATATGAATTATCTGGAAGTTTACATGGCCTTTTCCGTGTAAGAGGTTTCACTCAGGTATGCTGCTTTCATCCATTTATTCACCACTAACCTGTTTAGAATGTGCACACACTTCCTAATTTATTCTATCATATGCTTTCTCATTTATTTCTGCTACATTACTTCTTAATTTCTGAAATGCACCATCACGGAAATTGTTCTCTTTTTTCTGGTGCATATTGTAAAAGCTAGACTAGTTCACCCCTTGATTTCTCAAAGACATCCTGGCTGACAGTTATGTTTAAGAACCCAATTCCTTTTTCAGAATGAAGAATCTTTTCTAGATTGCTCTTTTGGGGAAGATCACCCAATACTTTGTGACGGGTAAAAAATTGGAGATCTGTAAGATTTGTACGTTTGACTCCACAGGCCACTTAGATTTGCCTTTGTAGACACAGATTCTAATGCTGCACAGGGATGCACAATATGACCTATAGATCAATATGTGCAATGGCACTAAGCCTTTTTGAATGTCTCAGATGGGATTTACCCATTCGTGGAAACATCTCGCAGCCCACTTCTTTTGCTTAATCCATTCCTGCCAATCTCAAGTGGAAAGTGTGTGATAAGGTGTATTTTCCTTACAAAGCTTCTGAAGATATATCTGACAGAAGTAAAACCTTTACAAAAAACCAGGAGACGTTTAATGACTGGTGGTTGATGGGGAAGTCATCCTCATTTAATACTGTGAACTGCAAGAAACCACTGGTGGACTCACAAATGTTTTAATTACTTTTAAGTTCCTCATCTTTAAGCATTTCCCATGATGGCTTGCTTCTCCAGCTTTATTATTGTACAACTTAGAACATGCCGTTAGTATGCATATTTAATAAAAAGGGCAACATGGTCCAGCTAATTGTGGTAGTTGTTTGGATTCCAGAATATAGGTACACCACATTTTTAATGAATTTTAGCTTGGTTATCATTGATTTTCTGTAGAATGTTTGCACGACATATAGTTACTGTCATATTGTTTATGGCAGGATGATGCACACATTTTTTGTCTAGAAGATCAAATCAAAGATGAGATCAGAGGTGTCCTGAATCTTACTGAAGAAATCCTACTCCAATTTGGTTTCAAAAAATATGAGGTGAACCTCTCAACAAAACCAGAGAAGGCTGTGGGTGATGATGATATATGGACAAAAGCTACAGATGCTCTTAGAGATGCTTTAGATGATAAGGGTTGGGAGTATAAGATAGATGATGGAGGTGGTGCTTTCTATGGTCCCAAAATTGATCTTAAGATTGAAGATGCTCTTGGGAGAAAGTGGCAATGCTCAACAGTACAGGCAAGTCCTTAACCTCAAACTTATTCCCCAAAAGCTTTCTCCCACTAGGCGGAGTTTGCATAAGCTCTTTCATCCTTTTTTCTGTCCTTGGCCTGAAGTGCCCATTTATTAGCATTCGGCCTTGTTACTAGTTGTGAACTTAGCTTCTGCTTTGTCAAATCAAAACAGAAACTATGACTTAATTCAGTACTGTTGTATCTTGAATTTCTCAAATTCCCAAAGCTATGTTATGGGGTTTGATTTTTTTTTTGTGATTAACAGGTCGACTTTAATCTTCCCCAACGATTTGACATATTTTATGTTGACTCAAATTTAGAAAGGAAGCGTCCCATCATGATCCATAGGGCAATCCTTGGATCTTTAGAGCGTTTCTTTGGAGTACTTATAGAGCACTATGCTGGAGATTTTCCTCTCTGGATATCACCAATCCAAGCTCGTGTACTACCTGTCACTGATATGCAGGTATTGTGTGTTTCTAATGTTTGTACTTTCTTAATCCTTGTGTTTGTTGCAGATTGCAGTTATGCCAAGATACAACAATAATCTGTTAAATAAAAATTATAAAGGATTTGAGTGACCAAATTGTTTTCATGATTGATGATTTCATAGTAAATGTCAAGGTGGGGTGGTTAGCTTGCATTATCATAATGGAAGGGTCTCAGGTTTGAATACCGGGGGGTTTATCCCCCAGCTTGGCTATCGCAAAATAAATAAATAACTGTCAAAAGTTCTCAAAAACATAATGCTATCCTTGTTAAATGGTTCTATGGATGCCTATATTAGTTTTTCGATGGATCCTTGTAGAAATGACTTGCTTACTACAGCAAAGCAAACAGTGACTATCATGGACATTCTAGGAAATGCATGCATTAGTTGATCAACATGTTATCCTAGAAATGACAATTGATGTTCACTGATTTACTAGTGGGTGGAGCATGAAAATTTGGTGAAAAGTACCAATCTATTTCCTGAATTTGCAAATATTATTTGCTTGACCAACCAAAAGAGTTGTTGCTCGTAACTCACAACCAAAGTTTCTGGAATATCAGAATAATTGAGGATTCTGTGCTGCTTCTAGTGTCTAATGTTATTTTATATGCTGTATTATGCTTGATACCTTTTAGCTTAAAAAAAGGTGATGTTGACTTGAAATGAAATGGGGATCTTCGAAACACGAGCTTTGATTAACAAGCGCAAGTGTCAAGAATGACACTAAAGAATAACCCTTAAAAAGGGTATAACTGGAAACAAAATAAAAATAAAAATGTATTCTTTATTGATATGAAAAACCAAAGCATTGGAGTGAAATACAAGAGGGGCTGCACCCCTTTATATACACAGCTGAAAGAGGACTCAATAGAGCTGTTGGGCACAGTCCAACAGCTCTATTTAGAGCTGTTGGAATGTGTCAGTCCAACAGCTCTATTGCTAGTCAAGTCTGGACAGGACTTGACTAGCAACAGTCATTCTAGTTCAAACTGAACTAGATGACATAAAGACAAAAAATAAAAATAAAGGAAAAAAAATACAGAAAAGAAAGAAATTAAAAATGTATTTATATATATATATAATAATATAATATTATTATATATACATATATGTACAGTTTTACATTTTAACACTCCCCCTCAAACTTACGGTACAATGAGCGAAAGTTTGTCTAAGAGAAAGTGAAATCGGGGAGCAGCGAGAGGCTTTGTAAAGAGGTCTGCTAACTGATATTCTGAAGTGACATATGGCAGATCAATTATCCCGTGTAGATATTCCTCTCTGACGTAGTGACAATCCATTTCGATGTGTTTGGTGCGTTCGTGGAATGTTCTGTTACTGGCAATGTAGATCGCACTTTTGTTGTCACAACACATTTGTGAAGCCTTTGTTGCTTCAACTCCCATGTCAGCAAGCAGTCGTCGGAGCCAAACTACTTCCATGGTCGTGGTTGCCATGGCTCTGTATTCAGCTTCGGTGGATGAGAGAGATACCTTCTGCTGCTTTTTACACCTCCACGAGATTAATGATTCCCCTAAAAAGACACAAAAGCCAGTGGTTGAGTGTCTGTTATTGGGATCACCTCCCCAATCAGCATCAGTATATGCAATTAAATCAAGAGAAGAGGAGGAAGATAAGAAAAGTCCTCGTGAAAGAGAGGACTTGATGTATCTGATAATACGCATGACTGCTCCCATATGAACAGAAGTAGGAGCATGTTGAAATTGACTTGCTGTATGAACAGCATGTGCTATATCTGGTCTGGTAATGGATAGATAGGAAAGTGCCCCGACAAGCTGTCTGTAAGGAGTAGGGTCTGCAAGAAGTTCTCCATCATCAATCTTCATTTTAACATTAACAACTTCTGGAGTGTCAACTTTCTTATCATCAGTAATACCAGACCTGAAAACAATATCAAAAGCAAATTTAGTCTGAGATAATAAATATCCTCTAGGAGAATAAACAACTTCAATGCCTAAAAAATATCTCAACAAGCCCAAATCAGTCATTTCAAAATGAGATTTAAGAAGTGTTTTGATTGTTTCAACTCCCTGTTTATCGCTTCCGGTGATGATCATATCATCCACATAGAGAAGAAGCACAATGATCCCTGCATCAGAATTCTTAATAAACAAAGCAGTGTCAGTTAAACAGAATTGAAAACCAATATCAATCATAACACGACTAAACCTATCATACCAAGCTTTTGGTGCTTGTTTAAGTCCATAAAGAGCTTTTTCTAAGCGAAGGACTTTACCCTTAGGAATACTTAGACCAGGAGAGGGTTCCATATATACTTCTTCAACTAGCTTTCCATTTAAAAAAGCATTTTTGACATCCATTTGAAAAATAGACCATTTTTTGATAGAAGCTAAGGCAATTAAGGTTCGGACAGTAGTCATACGAGCCACCGGAGCAAAGGTTTCTTCATAATCAATCCCATATTCTTGGGCATAACCTTTGGCTACTAAACGGGCTTTATATCTTTCAAGAGTACCATCACTCTTGGTTTTAATTTTATAAACCCATCGACATCCTATAGTTTTCTTCCCTGGAGGAAGATCTTGAATATTCCATGTAGAAGCCTTTTCAAGTGCATCTAATTCAACTTTCATGGCTTCTATCCATTTGATATCATTTTTTGCTTGAAAATATGTGGATGGTTCTTCATATGAGTGAATTAATGCAATAACTGCCCTATATGTGGGTGAGAAAGACTCGTATGATACAAACTTTTCTGGAGGCCTCGAGATTCGGGATGATTGTCTAGTTGGAATGTTAGAATATTTCTCAAGTGCACATGGAGTATTAGACTCTTGTCGCCTGGAATATTGAATACTAGTATCTCTATGAACTTCTTCATTTTCAACATTAAGATCAATAATTCTTGGATCATCATCAAAGTTACAATCAAGGTCATATTCATCAGATGTTGATGTTAGATCTAGCAAAAAGGAGTACTCAGTGACGTCTTTTAATTTTCTAAAATCAAAGAAGCTCTCCTTTTCAAAAAAGGAAACATTTCTAGACACATATAGTTTATTATTTTTGAAGTCAAAACATCTATAACCTTTCTGGTTTTCAGCATATCCTAAAAAGGCACAAGGAATCGCACGAGGGGAAAGTTTATCATTTTTGTCAGTAAATATGAAACATTTGCACCCAAATATTCTTAATCTAGAGTAGTCTGGAGAAATGTTCATAAGTTTTTCAATGGGAGTGATATTTTGTAACGAAGAAGATGGCATCCTATTAATGAGATAGGTGGCAGTTAAGGCAGCTTCTGCCCAAAAAGTCTTTAGGGACTTGATTTGCTATTAATAAAGTTCTAGTGGTTTCTATAATATGGCGATGTTTTCGTTCTGCCAGTCCATTTTGTTGAGGTGTATAAGGACAAGATCTTTGGTGTGTGATGCCATGCAATTTAAGATAATTTTGAAAATCTGTGGATAAAAACTCTCCCCCTGAATCTGTGCGAAAAATAGTAATATCATTTTGAAATTTGTTTTTAACCATATTATGAAAAGTTTGAAAGTATGAAAATACTTCAGACTTATGTTTGAGAAAGTACATCCACGTATGTCGGGAGAAATCATCGACAAAAATAACATAGTAAACAAATCCTTCTTTAGAAATTACTGGTGCAGGACCCCAAACATCCGAGTGTATTAATTCAAGTGGTCTTGAAGAGAAAAAGGTTCTGTTCTGAAATGGTAATCTTTTCATTTTGCCGAGAATACAATCTTTACAATCAAATGATTCAGAGTTACAAAATTTCCCTAGATTTGGAAAATGTTGGATTTTGGCTACATGTGAGTGACCAAGTCTCTTATGCCACAGTTCCAACTCTATTTTTTGAATATTATAACAAAAAGCTTTTTTCGGCATTTTCAAAAAATCCATGTAATAGAGTCCTCCTTCTCTATGGCTTTCCCCAATCAGCTTGCCTGACTGGCGATCCTGTACCCAACAACCATGAGAAGAAAAAGAAATATTACACCCATAATCAGAAATTTGAGATACAGATAAAAGATTTAAATTTAATTTGGGAACATGTCTAATTTCTGGAATAAAAAAATTTTTTGTTTTATAAATTTTTTCAAAATCTCCTATTCCTTCTATTTCAAGAGAAGTCCCATCAGCAGTAAAGACCTTTGACACACTTGTTTTATTTTTAACACATTTGGATAGACTTTGATTATTTGGGGTCATATGAAAAGATGCACCAGAGTCAAGAAGCCAAGAAATTTTACCTAAATCAGAAAAAGATGAGGCTGCTGCGCCGGTTGAAGCTTCAGATGAGGAAGAGGCACCTTTGATGAGAGGCTGAAGGATCTCCATTAGTTGGGCCAGGGAAACTGGTGCATCCTGATCTTTAGGCTCCGATCCAGCAATTGTAGCTCTTTTTTCTCTCAGCTCCTTAAGTTTGGGACATTGTGGCCTGTAGTGTCCCGGTTCATGACAGTGATGACAAATAACTTTCTTCTTATCATAGTCACCATTTTGTCGGTTAAAGTGAGGAGGCCTATATGATCGAACATGATTCCCTGGTCTAGACACGGCTAAAACGGAATCATCTTCAATTTTTAAAGAACCTTTCCGGAGACGATTTTCTTCCATTGTTAACTCTTCAATAGTTTCAACAATAGAAGGAATTTTTCCCCGGTGAAGTAGGGCCGATTTAGTGGTTTCAAATTTCGGCCTTAATCCAGTGATAAACTGGTAAAAATGTTCAGCATCGAGTTGTTTCTGACGAAGCTCGATGTCTTCGGCACAATGCCACTTTGGTTCTAAAAGGGAAAGTTCTTCCCAAAGATCGGACAACCCATTGTAATATTCACGAATAGTTTTGTCTCCTTGTGTCATCATTCGAACTTTTTCTTGGAGGTTGCACACGTGTGCAATATCTTTAAGGGAATACATATTCTTAAGGTATTCCCATGCCTTATCGGCATGATCAAATTTGGCAAGACTTGAGCATTTTTTAATGTCAACGCTATTGATAAGCCATGACATTATCTTCGCATGAGATATTTTCCATTCTTTCCATTTCTTCTCGTATGAGGCAATAGCCTTGATTTTCTCTTCTTCTGATAGAGGGACGTCTTTATCTCCCTCCTTTTTAGTAAGAGATAGCTTAGGTTCCGAATCGGAACCATCCACAATCCCCCATAAGCCTTTTCCCCATATATGGTGCTTCATGATTGAAGCCCATGTTACATAGTTCGTATCGCTTAATTTCATAGGCATGATGGTGACTTTATCATTGTCATCCATCGATTACAAGGAGAGAAAGAATAGGGATAGAAGAGAAACAAGAAGGAAAATGAGAAAGAAAAAAAAAAAAAACAATACAACAAGATGTGAAATCTTCTCCAATGAAGTGATAAAACACTTCTCTTCAAGTGGCGAACACTTTTGCAAACGGGCACGGAAACCGAGGCAGCTTTTCCTCAAGATTTAGTACTTCCGCGGCTCTGATACCATGAAATGAAATGGGGATCTTCGAAACACGAGCTTTGATTAACAAGCGCAAGTGTCAAGAATGACACTAAAGAATAACCCTTAAAAAGGGTATAACTGGAAACAAAATAAAAATAAAAATGTATTCTTTATTGATATGAAAAACCAATTGCTTAAGAAGCATTGGAGTGAAATACAAGAGGGGCTGCACCCCTTTATATACACAGCTGAAAGAGGACTCAATAGAGCTGTTGGGCACAGTCCAACAGCTCTATTTAGAGCTGTTGGAATGTGTCAGTCCAACAGCTCTATTGCTAGTCAAGTCTGGACAGGACTTGACTAGCAACAGTCATTCTAGTTCAAACTGAACTAGATGACATAAAGACAAAAAATAAAAATAAAGGAAAAAAAATACAGAAAAGAAAGAAATTAAAAATGTATTTATATATATATATAATAATATAATATTATTATATATACATATATGTACAGTTTTACATTTTAACAGACTTCAACATAATCAACAGTGGGCTGCTTGGAATCTGGCCTGTTTTTTTTTTTCAACAGCATTGTCCGTTTTATAGAGTGTCTTTGAGCCTTATTAGCTGACATGATTACTAAATGGCCACATCTTCAAATGCTAAGAGTGTGCATAGGACAGTTATTTAGCATTTGCTAAGGAAGAAGCTATATGAGGATTGAACTTATTACCTAACACAGCTATATTTTCCATTTAACTTGTCCTAAACCGAGACAACTGTTTGGTTTTGTTATTTTCACGTGTAGGTGGGTTACTGCCAAGAGATTACAGCTAGATTGAAGGCAAAAGGTATCAGAGCAGAGCTTTGCCATGGCGAGCGCCTACCAAAGCTGATAAGGAATGCTGAGAAGCAAAAGGTTCCATTAATGGCTGTTGTAGGGCCAAAAGAAGTTGAAACCCAATCAGTGACAGTCCGATCAAGATCGGGTGGAGAGCACGGTACCATGAGCATTGATGACTTCGTCGAAAAAATCCAACTTGCAGTGGAGAACAGAACTCCCTTTTTGTAAGATATCATCAGGTATTGTCTTCTAATGTTGTCCCATGGGGCCAGATTCTTTTGATTTTATAAATGTAATTTGGATTCATAGCATTGCCTTCTTGATAATATATTAAGCATGATTTACAGAAATATAAGATTGTGCTCATTTTTTTGTCTGTGGGATGGAGTTCTTCAGTATTGGGGTGAAGAACCTCTTGTTGTGATGACCTGTTGCTTTTGGTTTTTCCATGTTGCAAAAAATTGAACAATGAAAATAGATGGAAAGTGCTGACCGAATTGATTGGGATTTGAAGTTTCAAGTCTTTGAAAGCTGACCGATCAAAATCAGTTTCTCAATTTGTACGGTTCAAAGCCTTTGAACAATTTGCTTCTGACCTAGAAAAAAGCTACACCAAATCAATTGTCAAGAGGTCAACAATCATAGAAGCTGCTTGAATAGTTCCAATCATCCCCTCTAATGGTGGAAGAATATATAATTTGCTATTTATGTTAACGTGAATGGATATCTTAATCTGTTACTGCTTAGACCGGCAAAAGACATTTCTTGTCAAGTTGCGTACCCATTTAAGAATTAACACACCAACTTCCAACAAATCATATCTTCTCCCTTCATATTCACCCAGCAGTCAGGTCTTTTAAATGGGCTATCTAGAAGCAAGTTTTGAATAATTTCTATTTCAGGAATTAATATAAAATAAATTGTTGAGAAAAGAAATATCACTTTGGGTTATGTTGACATTAGTTTTTTCTTTCTTTGGATTAGGGGTATCTAATCCAAAGATGGAAAATGTAGAGAAAAAATCACATATACTAATTAGATATGAATCCCCTTTTCTAGGCACTTAGCTAGTGTTTTTTTTTTGGGATAATCACTTAGAGATTTTTGAGGCAATAATATCCTATAAAGTTGTAATACAAAAGGAAATTACAAGACCGTGATATCAACATCTAACCAATCCATTTGTGGTATTTAATTTTTCTAACTTATTTGATTTGGACACCTGTGGGTTTAGGATAGTAAGACTTGTAGATTCTTGGTCTATAAACTCTCCTCTCTCTTCAAAATTAACACTGACGTTATTGCTGATTCAACTGCAAAATATGGCGATACAGCGAGAAGAGCGCAGAAGGGCTGCAATGCGACATTAAAAAAAAGGCAGAATGAACTCGTCCTGAGACAAAGTCATGTTCAAAATGTATCATAATTGTTTGAAAAAAAAAACCTTTTAAAATCCCAATTTTCAGTGTTGAAAAAATGAGAACTAGGGCTTTCCACGGGTCTGGCATTGGACCCATTAGGGTTCACCAAAACCCGCCCGAATGTTGAGTCAGGTTTGCGATATGTCGGATCAGAAAAAACAGAAGTCCAAGCCCGACCCATCTAATTCAAAGGATAATTAACACATATATTTCCGCTTAAAAACACATAAATGATGCTCGGATTAGCTGGATTGGGTTATATATCTGGTAAAGTTCATAGCTCAAACTGGCCGGGTGTTACTTGGGTCGAGTTTGGGACGACCCACCTATTCGGGTCAGCATTTTCATTCCTTTATCTGGATATACAGGTTCGGGTCCTAAACCCACCCATTGACAGCCCCTATGGGTACACCAAATGGAGTCCGGATCGGTTGCACAAATATTTGTGCATTAAGCACTTTATTGCCCTCCCGTCAGGCCTTGGGCCCCACAACTAACAGGCCCTGTACCCAAGATGGATGGTGATCAGGTGCTTAATGCACAAATATTTGTACTATCATATTGCACCTGATCTTTTCACCACCAAATGACATTCACTTTTCTTCTGAGCCGTTTAGTCCCTTTCCTTCTAATATAATTTTCTTTTTTATTAAATACCAACCACAAATGGGGCGAACGACAATTCGAACCGGATCCAAGTCCATACCCTCATTGTGAAGGCGGCCAGTTTTTGCTTGGTCCTTGTTCCTTCCTGTTGCCCACAAGTAGGCGGAGCTAGGGGGGGCAGGCCCGAAACAGTTAATTTTTTTTTTGTAAAAGCCCAGTCCTAGCCCAGCCCTGATTCCATATGAAATAGATTTTTATCCAATTTTTATTAATAATTGTAGCCATTTTTTTTTTCCTACACCCCTGTTCCCCCCTCCCCCCCACCACCACACACACACACACCCCTGTTCCCCCCCACCACCACACACACACACACGAATCCTAGCTACGCCGCTGCCTGGCCATATTGTTATGCACTTCATGACCCAAAAGTGCCCCCCAATAGAGGGGTTTGTGCCCACCCTAGTTTAGATTCCTGGCTCCGCCCCTGCCCACAACCAGAGATTTTTGAGAGAGAGAGAGAGAGAGCAGATGGGTTCTGCTTTGTTACACTCACCCAACTCTCCCGTGTCGAGCGCGAGGTGGAGGGATGAAGTCTACGTGAGCACGGTGCCCCTCCGAGCTACCAAGGGCTCCGGACAGTGGCTGAAGCGGTCTACTCCCTCAACCTGTGGGAGATGAAGCATTACATAGTCCTCATCAGACCCTCCTCCTCCTCCTCCTCCCCACATCAATCTCAGGTTATTCGCATCATCCTTCCTCCTCTGTCTCTTCAAATTCTCAGCCCTTTTCTTCTATCTTGAATTGGGTTCTGTTGCTACTTGAGAGATGACAAAATTCTACCTAACCTTGCTTTTCCTCAAATGGGTATTATATAGTTTGGCCTTTTAATGATCATATAGTTGACTTCTATTTTATCAGATTAGTTCTGTTACAATATATTTTTCTTTCTTGCTTTTGTTTTTATTGGAATTCATGTATAGAGTTTCTAAGGAATAACTGCAAAAATATTGTTCTTTTAGGACAAGGGAAAGAAAGAATCATGGTTGAAATGATTGGTGTTTTACAATCTTTCTCTTAGCTTAGCTGACGTTAGGGGTGGCAAAACCTGACACGACCGGCCAACCCGACCCCCCAACCCGCGGGTTCGGGTTGGGCTTAAGCCAACCCGTTTAATAAACGGGTCGACCCGCATAACCCGTTTATTAAACAGGTCGGGTTCGGGTTGGGGGTATGCCAACCCGCCAACCCGGCTGACCCGTTTAATAAACGGGTTAGGCGGGTGGGTCAACCCACCAACCCGTCAACCCGACCCACCAACCCGTCTGCCAACCTGCCAACCCGTCGATCCCGCCAACCCGACCTGCCAACCTGACCCGCGAACCTGAGAACCCGTTTACCCGACCCAACCCATTTATTAAATGGGTTGGCGGGTCGTGTCGGGTTACCCGTTTATTAAACGGGTCGGGTTCGTGTTTGCCACAGCCGACCCGTTTAATAAACGGGTCGGGTTCGGGTTGAGGTATGCTGACCCGCCAACCCGTCGGGTTGACCCGCCAACCCGACACGATTGCCACCCCTAGCTGACGTTTGTCATACGAACCATGGTGTTTTAACCTTACTGGAAGTCGCCATGTTGGGTTAGTAATCTGAAACCTGTGCCTAAGTGCAAGTGGAGCTGGATCTTGCAGTTTGTTTTTATAACCATACTGAGATTCTATTGAACTGGAGCTGGAGCTTATACTTTAATTTTTCTAACCATACTGAAATTTTATTAAAAAGCAGTCTCTGATTCTTTCGAATATGCAGGCACTTGTATTTGATTTTCTACCTCAAGATCCTGAAAATCTATTTGTAGCTCTGGCTGCATTTTCCCAGGTATGCTTTGTGTCATGCTAGATCTGATAAGGAAGAAAAGTTACACTATAAAGCATTTGCTTAGAAAGATACAAATTTAGGTTAGTAGAAATATACATATATAAATATTTTTTTGGGTGGTCAGTCCAGCCCTGACTGCACATACTTAGGCCCGGCTGGGCTTGTGCATGGGCTGTCAGGCTGTCTTTTTTGGCTCGGCTAGCCCGGGGCAGGCAGGGACTTGCCAGGCCCAACCTTGGTCGGCTGGGTGTAAACCTTCTTAATTTTTTTTTAATATATATATATATATATATATATAACCCTGGATGTGGTTTAAACCAGGGGATTGATTTGAACATGTATACAGTTACGAGCATACACTTTGATTTTTATCCATATTATGAACATAATTTTTCACATGCCTTGATGGAACATGACATACTTGAGTATGATGCTAAGTACAAAGCTTGAGTACATACGTGAGATTTATGTAGGTTTACATGTGTTGTTGCATGAATATTCACTGTTGTGAATCATGAGTGAGTGAATGCATGTGGCATGAATGTATGCATTAAATGGACATGCAGTTGACTTGAATAGGTACATTAAATGAAACACTACAAGAAAATTGTGGATTAGCGACAGACTATATTCATCGCTAATCCGTCGCTAAGCCGTCACTAAACAGTTTAGCGACGGATTAGCGATGGATAGAGACCATCGCGAATTTTTGCTCGCTAATTAGCGGAAAAACTTATCTGCCATTAATTCCGTCGCTAATTTGCGACAGATTAGCGACGGATAATGTCCGTCGCTAAGTTGTCGCTAAATTTTTTTTTAAAAAAAAAAAAAAAAATTTGATCCCTGTCGGGCGGTATTTCGACAGCAATAAGCCAGACTTATACCGCACCCGACAGGCATTGCACAGAACCAGTGCTCTCCAGCGTCGTCGTCCTCCATGAACTGGCGTCATCGTCCTCCGTGAACCGTCTTCCGTGAACCGATGCTCTCCGGCGTCGCCGTCCTCCGTGAACCGGTGTTGTCATCCTCCGTGAACCGGCGTCGCCGTCCTCCGTGAACCGGCATCCCGCACCGATGCCTCGAGGTTAAAGTGGTTCGAGTCTCCCTCCGACTTCACCCCGGATGGAAGGACGATCGCAGAGGAGAAAGACAACATTCCGTCTTCAATATTGTCGTTCCTTGACAGTCCAGAGGCCGACCACTTCTTCTCATCCACTGCAGCTGCTGGCACCGCCATCTTCGGCTCCAACAAGCTGCCAAAAGCTGAGGTTCCGGCCACCGCTTTTGCGTCTGCATCGTCGCCGTTCTCCGTGAAATGGCATCCTCCGTGAGACGGCGTCCTCCGGCGTCGCCGTCCTCCAACGTCCTCCGGCGTCGCTGTCCTCCGGCATCGCCGTCCTCCAGCGTCCTCCGACGTCGTTGTCCTCTGGCGTCGCCGTCCTCCGTGAAACTGCCTCGTCGCCGTCATGCTCTCCGACGTCGCCGTCCTCCGAAGAAGTCGGTTTAAATCGAGCGCGACCGATTTAAATTTCAAACGGGGAGAGAGGAAAAATTTCGCGCTCTGTTAAATCGAAAATTAGCGAGGGAATTAGCGAGGGAATTTTTCCGTCGCTAATCCGTCGCTAATTAGCGACGGGTTAGCGACGGAAAAATTCCCTCGCTAAATCCCTCGCTAAAATGTTTTTCTTGTATTGAGAAGTAGCGATGAAAAAATCATTGCCGTTAATCCGTCGCTAATTAGCGACGGATTAGCGATGAAACAACTTTCATCGCTAATCCGTCGCTAATTAGCGACGGCTTAGCGATGGAACAACTTTCATCGCTAATCCGTCGCTACTTAGCGATAGATTCATGAAGAAAGTTTTCTCTAGCTAATCTGTCGCAAAGTTGCGGCGGAAAAAATCCGTCGCAAATTTCCGTCGCTAATTAACATTTTTCTTGTAGTGAAAGTGTGCACTTGTCATGAGGTTATGAATTGAAAAAAAAAAGAAATATGCATATGAATGTTATATTTCATGCATATTGTTAATTGGTTAAATCGTTGTATATGAATGTGCATTTGGAGGCATGTTGACATCATTGCATACATTGCATGTTATGATTTTTGCATATAATGCATCAATGATCAAAATGGACCGTCGTGGGCCTGGTGAGCCTTGAGCTTTAGTTTTCCTCATCTTTTACTTATTTCAAATGCATTGCAAAAATCACATTGATGTTGCACTGTATTGCACTGTTCTATGCTTTTTCGTGGGTGGTGGTGGTCCTGTAATGGTTCTCGCAGGATAATATGCGAGTATGTGCCTTTGTTTGCATGCTGAATTGTAAATTAAGGAATTGATTATTAATGAACAAATAAAGATAAAAGAGTAATGTAATATACGTTGTGAGATCTCTGGTCGTTAGAATAAGGATCTTAGAGTTTCGATTTTAGGGGACCACGATGATACACAAAATTCGTGTGCATTATTGATTATCCCTAAACTCGATATTGAGGTTCTTTATCCTGACCATAATTTTCGAGAGAGTCCGTCACTTTACTTGAGGGTGGTGTATAAACACAATTGTTGTTTTGGTATACTAAGAAAGTGACACTATTGGATGCGGAGGTCCTTAGTGTCCCGGCATTATATGTGGAAGTCTAATATTCTGAGGTAATTCGCTCGAGGGCTAAGTTTGAAACTTAATAATAAAATACTACTTTTGTGCTAAGTTACCATGTAAACCCTACTTGACCTCAGACATTTTTACTCGTTTGGTGTATCTGCGAGCAACAGTAATAAAAAGAAGAACTTAAATTATGTGCATTTAAATAAGAACATATATATGAAAGGATACCTTAATGAAATATAATAAGTTATTCATGCATGTGCACAGACATCATGCATTTTTCTGTAATGCATTAAATCATGCATATTTACTTATTTCTTTACTTGCCGTGTATGAATGAATGCATGATATTATATCGTGTTGCATGACGAATGTTCTAAATGCTTATTTGAACCATGTTTTTATTGCAATAGTATTCCTCCAAATTATTGAATGAATTTTGATCTGTATTCTTTATGCTCATTTATTTCACTAGACAGATTCATACATAGAATTTCTTGGATTTTTGACATCCCTATTTTTTGTATTTTTTCGCAGCCTCAAGAGATCAGTGAAGTGACTCGCTTTTGGGAGAGCTACGAGTGTTAAACATTCCCTAGATAGCTTCACAGATGAACAATGTGGTTATGCTTTTCTTTTGTTTTTTTTTACATTTAATGGTTCATGCACTCTAATTCTTTTTATACAATTGTCTCGACTATTCTTACTTATTTAATAAAATTTGGCTTGCTATGGTATGAATGATAAATGCAAGTTCCTTAATGGTTTGTTTTGGTTATCCAATTGTGAGTGAAACTGTAAATATTTTTACATTGGTTTAAAAAAAAATCTTTATTTTTAAGGGGTATGAGTTGGAGTCATTACAGTATGAGTCACTGACTTGTATTTGATCTTCTAATGATGTTATTACAGTTTAGAGGAGTAAACAAGCCTAGTTGAATCAAATTTTAGGTTCATACATGCATTGTTAAGAAATAGTGAGTTCAAGCTTGGACTTGCTTTGAGCCTAGTCTGCCAAGTTTGTACTTTATTTTCTTTGAGCTTTACATCAAGTCGCAGCTCAATTTGGAACTTAACCTGTTTATTATCTTTGTCATCAATATAATGAAATGTTTTCGGACTTGGAAGTATTTTATGCAGCGCAAGGTTGTCCAAAAGAAGCTTATGTGTATGTATTTATGATTCAAACAGCATAAATTAGTCTTCTCTTAAGCACTTTGTTCAAACTAAAAAAGAAGAAGAAATGTAATAACTAATTCTTAACTAAAATAAATGAGTTTTATTTCCCATGGGCACACACTTAGGCATTGCAAATGATCCGTTCTAAGTAAAGAATAATGTTGAAAGAGGAAGCTAGAGATGTCTTATCATGAGAGTTAAGCAAAGAAAGATGGAGGGATGTAAAGAAGTGGGATATTTTTTAATAATCTAAATTTAATTTAAAGGTAAACTTAATGGTTTTAAAATAACAGTTGCACACACAACACATGTACTTGCATACTAAGTGAAACAGGCTTTGGCGATAGTAATGCTTCTTCTGTTAAGCTTGGCTTGATTTCTTTTCAGACTTAAAATTAGCATTTGAGCTTGCATTGTTAGCTTAACAGAAAAATTTCAGCGAGTCAAACCTGAGTCAAGCTCAAATAACTTGATTTGATTACCACCCCTGTACCATAATTTACTGGTGATTTGTTATTTAATTAACATTTTGATGAATGATGATCCGCTTTCACCTAAATATATTGAATAAGTATAAATTGACCTCAAATTTAATATGATTAGCTGTTCTAGCATCAAATTGTCAAGCTATACATGCAGACTGTTGAGATATACGTAAATGAGGCCAAACTAATTAAGTTCATTAATGCTGATAATTGATTGTGTAAGATACCAAATAGATCTTGATAATTTCTATGATACTGGATACTGGGAGTTTCTGCTCTTGGAGGGAGGGATATAGCAAGTTCATTGCTATTAAACTGTGTGCTCTTACCGAACAAATATCATTCTTTCATGGGTCTGGATTCGATTTGCTTTTCAGTAATTTTTGCTTCAAATCATTCCTCTATAGGTTCCATTCCACGTGGTTTTGATATGACCAAAGTTGCGAAATCTACTTGTACATTTTATATGTGGACATTTTCAATGTATGCCTTACCCAGAGCAAGTCCAGAGCCTAAGAGGCCTAGCCTGGATTATCAGTTTGGATGTGATTGGGTCCAGATCGTCATATATGGTTTGGATCAGTATCAGATCTGACTCACTGATTCTACTCTATCATTGATTCCATGTAAGATATATGTGGCTCACTATGCTCTATTAATTCACAAGTTTCTATGACTTGAATGTATCCTCTTAGCTTATCTCATAAAAGAATCACTTTTGGTGCCTACCCAAGGGCTTCACATTCATGGCCTTGGGGGTCGTATATCTTGTTAGGAAAAACCACGAGCAAGAGACAATCAAAAGGAGTCAAAGAACAAGAACGATCAAACAAAACACAAGAAGAACACAGATTTATGTGGAAAAACCTCTCCTCAAATCCGAGAGAGAGCAAAAAACCACGGCCGCCCAGAGAGAAATATTATTACTCTTAATAGACAGTTACAAGCTCGAGAAAGAAAAACGAGAATATAAATAAGGCAAGGGCGACAACCCTAACCCTAACCAAATCGGGTCGGATACATTGAAAACTGGGTCCCAAACATAAGCCTCAAAAAAAATTTCTTCTGGGGGGGGGCGCTGCCCCCCTATAACCCCCCGCCAGGGGCGCCCCCCCTGGACCCGCACCGGGGGGAGCCCCCGGACCCCCCTTCCTACAAGGGCAAAAACAGTGAATCAGGCTCCACAACTCATCATATCTTAAGTTGACAAGATGTTGCGAGTTTGATACTCAGGGTGTGTGTTCCTTGCCACAGGGCCGAAGCTGGGTGCTTCGCTTGGCGGGCAAGGTTTCCCCTGGGATTTTACCCCGACGATGATTGAGTAAACAGTGTTTTCTACGATGCCCATAAAATTGTCCATCTTCTGTCAAATTATCCAAAAAAATCAAGTTATTCTACAGGGTTTTCTTTAAAATAGGCTTAGCCAGACTCCACCTGTTTACTGGAAAGAGTAGAGGCCTATCACACCAACGGCGGCTCCGCTTGTCTGGTAGGAGTAGCTAGTGCACGCCACCTTCTATTGGGAAGTTTCTGGTTCAAAACCCAATGACATAGTTGTGTACATTGTGGGTGGTGAGGATGCCAAATCACTTGATCTGCTCTCCAGATTCACCCATCTAAGCTGGTGTTCAAAAGTTACAGATAGGAGGTTGGGACCCAGAAAGAATAATGTGCGTAGCTAGTGCATATGGGCAAACATAAGATGATCCAATAAACTTAGTTCATTCATTCTTTTGGATAGAACGAGATGACACCAATGAGGCAAATGTACCCTTCTAGGTTGGTTTTGCATAAGTTATAACTAGGCGGTTGGGACCTAGAAACAATAATGTGCATAGTGCATATGGGCAAACATAAGTTGGAGACAAACTGTTCTTGGCGTCTGCTACTTGAGCCTCACCGGGATAACATAGTTTAGAAGCTCATCTACAGGATGTTTGAAAAATGACTTTTAAATATGAATGGTGTCTTCGGCGCATTAATTAAGAAGGCCTTATAAAGCATTGTTTTTGTAATTAAGGATTAAATTACCCTTGAATTTCTAAAGTGGGTCGGGTTTGGGTGGGATGTAGGTTAAACCCACCCAACCCAACTTGAACCCAACTCAAGGGTATTGGATCACGCTGCTTTTGTGGGCCTTTTGTAATAATGGGTCGGATTGGATATTGGATCATACTGTTTTTGTTGATCTTTTGTAATAATGGGTCCGATTGGATAAGCACGTTGAACACACAACATATACAATTTGCAAGAGGGACAATGGTGAGGCCACATTGTTCTACCTTGTCATGATCTACTTTGGCAACATTTCTCATAGAACAGGATGACTGCAAAATTTGTACAAAAGGGATGCTTGTCAAGAACCAACTGGGCCCCTAGTGGCCCCATGTTTGCCCTCCAAGAAGTGGGACTCTATGAAAGGTTTTCATATGAAAGCCCTGTAGGAGCCCATAGTAGGCCAAATGAGAGCCATCATGGAACCAAGACCTATTTTCATATGTAATGGGTCATTGCACAAGAAAGGAACGGGCCTAGTTGGCAACACATACAATTTATACAAGAGAAAATATAATCTTTCCCCGAAACAGGCAAAGAAATGCACAAAGTTCAAATATGACACTAGTGTGGACATGGATACAAGGATACAAGACCTCTTCAACCTGAAAGTAAATGGCATATTTGCTTAAGCCAAGTCTTCATAAAAACAAAGCCATGTCTATCCTGTAACAACATAAGAAAACTTGTCTTTCACAAAATTGAAAGAAACAAATGAGTGCATATTTCAACTAATGAGAAATCACAGTCAATCAACATATGCAAATCAATTTTTTGTGCTCTATGTTTCGGAATATCACAAGTCACAAACAACAGTATGAGCATGAAGAGCCATTCTTTTGATCTCAATGGCCACGACACCAAATAAAAGCACCTGTAAAGAGTGCATAAGAACAATTTCATTATAGTGAAACATGTCCCATTACATGGTGAAAACATTGCTGCACCATGATCCATGTTAGAGGACCAATGTTGATAAGCCCCATAAGAAGCAGCATTAAAACCAAATAGGCAAGGAGAACAAAAATAGAATTACAGCAACCTCTAGTTACCTTTATCAACAAATGCCTCAGACTAAAAGATGAATTTCTTTGCAAATAAATCCAATTACAAATCACTGGCAATCTAACATGTAGGTTATATATGCTCATGACCAACCAGGCTCATGCACCAATACAAGCTGATCAATGAAATCCTCATGTAAAAGAACCAGCATGACCTGCTGCTATGGATGATCCCACTGTTCCAGTACCATCCCTAAGACCATCATTCACAACCATTAACGCCAATATTAACATCACATCACGACCTTTGTTCCCTTCTTCCAACCAGGCTAGACATAAACGGTCAAGATCTCATCCACAACTGCCACTTTACTGAAAACAAAAAACAGAACTATATCAAATACCAGGAAATTGTAGGAAGCATTTTCATTCTTCTACAAGAAAAGTACCTACTCAGTATTTAACCAAGAAATGAACTGCAGCACTCTGGTATTCACAAAAGGAAATAAAAAAACATTATAAACTGGCATTCACATCACTCTGATTCCAATGTTATGATGGCCAAGCCTCGTAAGCTCACCAAACAGAATGTCATATTAACTTCTAAGTAGCACCAAATTAAAAAAATACTATGACAACTATGTCACATAGGTGTGGGTGCGGGGATTCGGCACTTCCAAAAAACCCGTGCGGCAGGGGAAAAAATGTAATATATATATATATATATATATATATATATATATATATATATATATATATATATATAAGGGGGGTCCGGGGGTTCCCCCGGCGCGGGTCCAGGTATGGTGATAAATAATAAGATCAGATTAAGACCCGGGTCCGGACCCGAAGGCCCGATTAATACATTGTCCCATGTATAGTTTGTGAAATTTTATACCAGACCCGAGTTCTAATTAAGACCCACAAATTTTCAATCTAAAAATTATAAAAAATATGGTTTTACTGGGTATATAGTCCGGTTCTGATCCATGTAGTTCTTATCGGGTCCAAGTATGATTTTTCTTATAATGGACCTGATTAGACCCGGGTCTGGACCCGATACCATACCCAAAAAGCAGTTCCAAGTCTAGTACAACCAAGGTTCAAACCAAACCCGACCCATTGACACCCCTAATGGTAAAATCATAATTGAAAAGTATTATGTAAAATATCAGGTCATTTTGTCCATCTAAAATTGTTAGGGCTGTCAATGGATTGAGTTTGACCCGGACCCAACCCGTAAAAGACCCCATAGGGTTTGGGTTTGGTAATAAAGAAAGAGGTCCAACTAAAATCTGGGTCAGACCAAAGAGTCCGATTAGTATATGACACCAGGTATGGTTTGCAACATTTCTTACCAGACGCAAGTCTGACTCGAACTCCAATTAAAACCCATGGGTTTTTCAATGCAAAAAGATTAAAAAATATTATTTTATCGAGTATGGACCGAGTCTGGTTCACATAATTCTTATAAGACACATGCATGGTTTTCCTGTAACAAACCTGTTCGGACCCAATATTAGTACCTCAAAGTCAGGTATGGGTTTGGACCGATCTGGGTCCGAACCAGGTTCCAAATGGTTGACACTCCTAAAAACGGCAGATAATTTTCATGACAGTTTCAACAATATCGTGATAATTTTCACACTGTCTAATAATAAACAATTTAAAATCCTGAAAATTGGGACATTACTCCAAAGTTCCAAACATGTATCGATGGGAATCTTTTGACAAAATGTTTGAAACTTAAAAACAGCCATATGGCGCGATTTTTTGAAATATCGTAATAAAAGCGTCTATATCATTAAATCGCGATATTTCCCTTTAATGAGAAATGTTGCAAAAAATGCATGCAGCTAACCGTTTTTCGGAATCGGAATTAATTAGTAAGGATCCATTAAATATCACGCATCTTTCTAGGCGAATTAATTGTTGCTTTAGGATGATTGGTTTGCTGCTTTAGGAAAAAGTGTTCCAAAATTGAAGCTTTGGAAAGTGGAACTTAATTAATTTTAATTAAAGTTTTGAACTAAAACCTTTAATGGTATTTACTTATTTTTTTCAATTTCTCCTTTTATATTTTAAAATTTGACTTAATTAATGTTAGCCAAAATTTTACTGAAAATATTGCAAGAATAATAAAACTCTATAAAATCCCATGAAAAAAATATTTGCGATATTTTCCCATTTTAAACATGTCAATACGGTCGAAAACTGGAAATCTCTCTTTCTCTCTCCGTGTGTGTGTCGCTAAGAACAATGGGCTGCAGCGAGGAATCAGAAGCAAGACCAACTAGAGAGCTTCCCCACGAGATCATCATGGACATCTTGAGGAGGTTGCCCGCCAAATCACTGATGAGTGTGAGGTGCGTCTGCAAGCAATGGGACACCCTCACCTGCGACCCTTCCTTCATCGATTCCCACCTTCAGTTCGCCCTCCTCCAACGGCCCCCTGATCTCATGGTCACCCCTCAAGATTTTTTTAAAAAATTTCGCAGCACATTTTATAGGATAATTTTTTTTAAAAAAAATAAAAATAAAAAAATGGACCAAAATGACCTTGGGTGCGGTCAACGCACCCAGGGTCGGGTTGACCGCACCCAGTGCCGCACCTGCACCCGTGTCGAGTCGCGTCAACGCGGGTGCAACACCCTGCTAGCCAAATCCCTATGACATAGTATGACAACTACTAAGTGCTAACCTAAGTAACCGGGACTCGATAAAGCAGGTGCCGCACCCGCGTCGACGCGACGCGACGCGGGTGCACGTGTGGGTGCGGCACCGGGTGCGGTCAACACGACCCTGGGTGCGGTCAATGCACCCAAAGTCATTTTCATCCACATTTTGGACGTTAAAAAAAAACCCTGATGAAAAGGAGTGATTAGGGCAAATTTTTTTTTTGCCCAAATCTCTTCTCTCCTCTCCTCTCCCGCGCAGCTCAGCTCGAGCCCTCTCCTCCTGATGCCCCAACGCCACCTTCTAAGCTCCTCATCTCCCTCATCGCAGGTACGTCCCTCTCGCTCTCTGCTTGTGTCGGCAGGGAAGGGGCCGAGCCCCCCCTCTCGCTCTCTTGTTGGGTCGGCAGGGGAGGGGCCGAGCCCCCCCTCTCGCTCACTTGTTGGGTTGGCAGGGGAGGGGCTGAGCCCCCTCTGCTCCCTCTGTTTTCGGTTGGGGAGGGGCCAAGCCCCCCCTCTCGCTCTCTTGTTGGGTCTGCAGGGGAGGGGCTGAGCCCCCCTGCTCCCTTTGTTTTCGACAGGGAAGGGGTCGAGCCCCCTACCCTGTTCCTTTTGATTTTAGGGGAGGGGCCGAGCCCCCCCCTTTTGCTCTCTTGTTGGGTCGACAGGGGAGGGGCTAAGCCCCCCCCCCGCTCTCGCTCTCTTGTTGGGTCGGCAGGGGAGGGGCTGAGCCCCTTCTACTCCCTTTGTTTTCGGCTGGGGAGGGGGTCGAGCCCTCGTCCCTGCTCCCTATTTTTGGTAGGGGAGGGGCAGATCCCCCCTCCTTGGTGATTTTATATCAAGATAATGTGAGTCTGTATAATTGATTTAAAATTTTGAATGTATTTTTTTTTTGTTTTTAGGATAAAAATGACGGATAAAGGGAAAGGATTGCATCATCTTCATCCCAACATGTGAGTTCTGCTGCTAGTTTTGCTGATAGTTGTAGTGGGATTGATGATGTGGGGGCACTATGGATACATGTAGATAAACTTACAAAAACTGGAGAAGGAGGTGGTGGAAACAAGAGATTTCAATGCAAGCTCTGCAAAAGAGATTTTGTTGGGTCTTACACAAGAGTGACGACTCATTTGTTGAAGATACCAGAACATGACATTTCAGCTTGAAGAAAAGTTGATGAGGCAATGCGAAGACAATACAAGAAAATACAAGAAGAATATGAGAAGAGAAAGGCAATGGCCGATTCTTGTGCAGTTAGTGTGCCATTTGCAAGCCACCAAGAAGATGCTGAAAAAAAAAAGTCAATGTAGAAGGTAGATAAACGATACAAGCATCATTCAATACATATGGAAGAGAAAAATTGGATAGAAAAGTTGTGAGGTATTTTTATTCCAGTTCACTCCCATTTCCAGGTAGCATAATTATCCCCATTCAAGAGATTAGAAACAAGAACAACACCTGGGTTATCAGAATGATGGAGATAAAATGGAGAACCTTCAAAGTCAAAGGTTCGATCTGATCGCGCTCCAGATGAATCGTTGGATGATCCTTCATTTGCCAAGGAAAACTTGATTAAGATCCTGTTTCACAATAGTGGTGACGCAATGACTGAGTGATAGCTGAGTTTCTGAAGGTGCAGAGGAACCTGCTCTGATACCATGTGAAGAGGAAATCCTTTAATTTTCTTTCATACGTATATCAGTTACATGAGGTGGAATATATATCTTACAACAAAGTAAAATGTTACAATAAAGAAAAGGAAATAATTTTCATGGATATGGACGTTATCATATTCAATCCAGAATCCCAATTGATGCTAACCAATTCCTTGATTAGCGTGATTCCGTAATTCTCTCTTGACAAAATCCGTCAAACAAAATAAAGAAAACCCCTTAATCATATATATATATATATATATATATATATATATATATATATATATATATATATATATAGAGAGAGAGAGAGAGAGAGAGAGAGAGAGAGAGAGAGAGAGAGAGAGAGAGAGAGAGAAGCTCACCCTGCTGTCGATGGTGTTGGTGGGGGCTGCCGTCGATGGTGTTCACACAAGCAAAACACGAGAAAAATCATGAAAGTAACCCTAATGCCACATTTTTACATGTGACATATGGGTAATTAACGGGAATGAGCTTGAACAACAATGTCTAAGCTCGTTATTACCTTACCATCCAGACGATGAAAAAACTCTCATCTTGCTCCTTAAGGGAAGGAGCTTTTATCTCCTTCCTGAAATTTTAGTTGTGAATCGCCATTACAGATGGGAAGGACTTTTATTTAAGGCTTCCAAACTCCTTCCCATCTAGAAAATGTGGGGCCCACGTTCTGGAAGACCTTCCTGAGTCCAAGACGAGGCACCAATCCAAACGTGACCTTCTTGGCGTAGCTGATGCGTTCTTTTAGATATCTGATACGATACCAACAAGGCAAAATGCACAAAGTTGGTGTTTACAAGTTATATCTATGAGGTTGGGACTGCTCAGAAGGGCCCCCGCACACTGATTAGGTGGGTTGGCTTAAGGCGTTCAAGCTGGACTTCACGAGTTTGACACCTATAGGATTCACATCCCTTGCAACAAGGCTGAAGCAACAGACAGTCTGGTGGGTGGTCTAGCTTGGGGTTCTACGCCGTCGGTGACCATACCTCGGCCGATTTGCTGATCCAGCATTGGGATTAATTCTTGAGTAATATATGAAATAAAAAGGAAACGAGTAGTTTAGCCTACTAGAAAGAATGAAGTGCGCATTGCACAAGGGCCTGATACGATGGAGACGAACCACAAGTGACATACGCTAAACTTAACCCCTATATTCTTTTTAGATAAATCTGATGTATCCCTACTAAGTTGGTGTTCAAGATAGTTGCTATTACAATGCAACACTCGGTCAGAGCTGGGTCAGGATGTTTCTTTAGTCCTTGATCCATGACATGCGAACATGCACCAAGCAGTAAAATTCTGTGGTATGACGAAAGTATCAACCCTGTTAGACATGTAGCCTAGAAAATAACTTTCTGGCCACACCCACCAGAGTTGCCTGAGTGGCAGCGCTTGGGGAGAAGGTGCTGCTGACCCTTTCATCTCAGGTTCGACTCACACCGGGTGTGCAGGTGCCTTTTCACTGATGGACTCTGCGAGTTCGCTTGGGTGTCTGTGACCCCACTGGGGGTTTACCATGAAGAGACGTGTGCCCATTAAGTGACCCGGGAAGGGTTCCTCATCGTAAAAAAAACTGTGGCCAGCAGAGTTATACAGTCCTATTTAATTGCAAAAATCTCTCTCACTGTAGCGAACATGACCAAATTCCTGGAAATATTAAATGTATTTTTACTAAATTAGTGATGTTGCCACGTTCTGGCCAGACCAGACTCCCATCTACATTTTGTAAGATCATAAAAATACTATGATCATCAATTGCATCTCTCTCTGTCTCTCTCTCTGGCTTATGCATTTGAAGAGGACAGAAATCCCCAAATGGTGCCAGCGAAAGCAACTGAAAAAGTTTGCTTCATTTTTTCACTTTTATGCCAAGCTTTTTCATCATACATTGGAAAGTAGGGAAATTAATGCAACCAACCACCTTCCCCGTGCAGGGTACTGGCGCCAAACCGGGTTCGGACTTGAGCTCTTCTCTTTGCATAATATGATCAAGAAGAAGAGTGCTACTGCTTAGACATCAAGAGATGGAAACACTGAGAAGAACAAAAGCCAAGAAACGAACACAAAGGGAGTCGACAACATAATGCATTGGCATCAAAAGCAACTCATATTATTATTCATGCCTAGACACATACATTCCCAATACATGCGACAAACCATATCCACCAATAGATGCTAACCACGTGGGTGAAGATTCTCTATGGAGAGTACAAAATAATTTGCTGCTCACGTGGCATCATCCCTGAGCTACGTTGGATCAATTATTGCCTATTACCTCTGACGTTCATCACTACCACACCAACATGACTACAGACCTATCAAAACAACTCCAAATGCACCAACATCACTACCATGACATCTCTTACTCTTCAACCTTACTCCACCTTGGCCTCTTCTTCTGCCTTGCTCTCTTCCTTCTCTGATGGCGTCTCTTCCACTGGCTTTTCTTCTACACTCTCCTCGGGCACTGCTGGTGCAGCTTCGACCGTGACGGTCTCCGAGACGGTTTCAACAACCTCCTCCGGGGTTGCAACTGGCTCCTGTGCCGCTTCTTCAGTTTGTGGTGCAGCTACATTGTCTTCATCTACCTTCTCCACTGATGTCTCTTCAGTTTGAGTGACCTCCACTTCCTGCACAGCAGCTTCCTCCTTGGGTGGCTCTTCTGTTTGCGCGGGGACAGCATCTGCTTCCACTGCTGCCACCTCTTCTACTACTTCCTTGGTCTCTATCTGTTCCGGAACATCAACGGTCTCCGGTTTTGCTTCCTCTGTTGGTGCTTCTGTTACTGCCTCCGCTGTCGTTTCTTTTGCTTCCTCGCTTAGCACTTCGGAAGCCAGTGTAACTGCATCCACGGTGGCGGCTTCGGTAATGGGGATCTCGGTTACCGGGGTCACCTCCGGCAATGCTGTCACTTCTGCAACCTGTAAATCAAGTTCTCTAGTTACTAAACATGATAAATTCTTGTAATTGAAGATGACCTAATGCGGCTAAAAAGATTAATAGGGATATCAAAGAACGATCTGAGAGGGGGAAAGTTGGGTTTCACATAGAAACTCTAGTGAACCACCTACGATAATTTATTTCCACAAATCAACCAAAAGAATGATTCAAATGCAGTGATCAACACTAGATCGTTCTCCGCAACCGACGCTAAAGATCAAGATTTTCTTCTCAGGTGTGTGCGCAGGCATGTGTAATTTCTGAAAGCCAATTCCATTTGAAAGAAGGAACAGCTTGAGTTGAGACCTTTAATCAAGGACTCATGCTTTGAATTTTAAGTGGAAGAGAAATATGGAAGACCAACATGGTGCTTAGGACTATATGACTCGTCAAAACAAAAAAAAAACTAAAGGCAGCTTAAAACACATCTAACCACTACAGTCTAAGCATATATATATATATATATATATACATAGAGAGAGAGAGAGAGAGAGAGAGAGAGAGAGAGAGAGAGAGAGAGAGAGAGAGAGAGAGAGAGAGAGAGAGAGAGAGAGAGAGTTAAGAAAACGTACCTCAACGCTAGCCATGGAGATACAGCAAATGAATACTCTAGAGAGAAGAGAAGCAAAGAGAGATCCTAAAAGACTAAAAATATACCAAAGAATGTGTTGATGGATTGGAAGGGGAAGGGGGTGGGTTTATATAGAACAAGGGCTTCTCGATCAGAGAGAAAGGTAGGGGAGTGGGAGCACTAAGGGATCTGAAAATCACAATGCATGACATCATGGTTGTGTCTGTAAAGTTGATACATTGACAGGAAACAAACTATTTTCTTTTGGAGTTTTATTTGGTTTTGAAACAATGAAACGCCATATCGTACGTGGCCATCTTTTATAAGTTGTAGCCATGTTATCTTGAGTCCACCGTGCTTTGTGCAGTAGGGCTAATGGGTAACCTAGAATCAAGTACTCGTTTGTTACTCCCAGGTAAGAAGGAAAAGTTGAGGGGTAACTCTTTTTTTACCTTGTATATGTCCTTGTTTTAGCTATGCTTTCTTCTTTTAACCATTACAACCAATAATCAAATATTAAAAGCGGAAAATGCTCCATGGCCTTTGCTTATCTAATAGAGACCACTTTTGAACATCACCAAATTTAAGAGACATCACGAGTTTGGTTGTGCATCAATTGCTGAAAGGCCAAAATTAGGTGCGAGCGTGGTACATGGTCAGCAAAGAGAACTTGGATTTTTTACTCTAAGAAGCTTGCCAGTGAATGAGCTGGTTTTTTATTGGCTACAATCTTTTGCGTGTACAATCTAATTGGGATTTGATGATACAAGTTGTTTTGAATTTATTTTTGGACGTAATTTCTTGATAAAAATGTTGTTTGAGTAAAAAAAATCGATGTATCATGATGATTGATTTTTAATTACCAAACCAAAAAAGACTTATTGGAATCTAATGATCCAAATGCTAACACATTCATGGGGTTAGATTTACTAAAAAATAAAAGAAAAATATTTGCTCAGCTGTTTATACATAGAAACGATTATAGCAAAGATATATGTCCATCTGTGACTATGATTTTCTTATTAAAATATATAAAAAAACAAAGTATTTATGATGAAATTGAAAAAAAAAGTGTGGTGGTGGTGGTGGGGGGGGAAGTCTTGGCCATGTGCCATCGGGCGATGGAACCGAGGCACCTATCAGGTTGGCAGAAGGACGGTTGGTGGGTGGTCGCCCCCCCCCCCCCCCCCCCCCCCCCCCCCTCCCACACACACACACACACACACACACACACACACACACACAAAGGCAACCCCCCTACCCTACCACTCCCCTTGTCATTTCACCCATTCCATTTTCTCGTAGGAGAGGAGTGGGCATGCTGACGTGGCCAGCTGTTTCCATCTCCCATTTCGGTCTTTGGGGTTCTGGCGCCGGCAAAATTAAATCAAAGTAGACCCCACCCACCCCGCGACAGCTCGGCCGCGCCAGGCCAAGTTGCGCTCGTCCGATGTGCGCCATCGTACGGTCCAGATTCCAGTCTCTGCCCTAGGACTTTGCCTCGGCCACGTCAGCGTCTCACTTTCCATGTAGACCGATTCAGTTGGAGGCTTCGTGCCAAGAATGTGACCAAAAATCCCCTTCCATAATTGCCATTCAACACGACTACCCTTTATGAAATGCAAGAGATAACCACCTGCGATTTAGGCTTTATGCCAGACTAGAAAGAAGTTTCCAAAGCTAGGGGTACTCTCGTAAAATGCTTAGGAAACGGGGATACTTTCAGACGCATAAGAGCCGTGAAGCCAACGTCGCACCTAACGGCGTACATCACCGAGGGCGACTCAAAAAGAGAAAACGCCGTTATCTCTCCGTTATCCTCCTTCCCCTCCCTTTGGAGCTGCGTCCAAGGCAAGGATGCCAAAGTTCGAGAAGAGGCTAAAGCACAAAAGTGGAAAAAGGGCGGTGGGGTGGCCCCATACTTGCCACCCCTTGCCAACCGCCTGCCAAATAACATCATGACACGTGGAATTGATGTGGGGGACAACCGTGCCTGATGATGTGGACTGCTACTGCGCAGGGCCCACCGCCTAGTGTCTCCACGTCACATGTATTTATCAAAATCATATCCATGGTGCCGCCCTCTCTTTTAGTCTTGGAGGCTGACATGTGAGTCCAGTTGGTTTGTCATGGAGCGGCTTGATGTTATTCACCTGTCGTACTTGTTTTTTCACATAACATTATTGAAGAAAACTATATAAAAAATTAAAGTGACCAAAGTATATAGCAGGAATGCAGAAGCTTTAGTCTAATATGGGCTTGAGCAGTATATAAATTAATGTGTTATATACATGCATGCTTGACCATCATAGAAGAAAACTATACCAACAAATTAGAATAATCAATGTAGGTATTAAAGACTGTAGAGGGGTTACATAGTTTAATGAGGGCTTAAGCAAGTTAGGTTTCTTGTATGTTAACATCTCACAAACCCACGTGGGAAAAATTGCCACTTTCATGTTAAAGATGTCTTTCACATTACCTCTCGTGGGGCTTGACAAAATTTTTAGTAAATTATTTATAAACAAATTCGAAATGACAACTTCCTGCTATGCAATCAAATGACATGTTCTTATGGTTATTCATTTTATTGGGATATTAGACCTCAATACATGTGTGACATGATTGTGCATGTGATGTCAATTGCGTACCATACCAGAGGTGACAAGGTGCATGTGTGCCCCAAGCACAAGAATACTTCCCAAAAAATGTTAAATCCAGAGCATGAAGTTGTATGCCAAGTAGTTGTCAAACACCAAAACCTGTGGTTGGAGCAAGCACTTTATCATCCCTTATCCAGTCGAGGTGTGGGGAGGCAGTAGTGGTTGCCTCAAAGGATGAGGGAATGCAGCTGCAGGGGCTTGGACCATGTGCCAAACAGTTGGTGGATAGTCCAAGCACTAGAAAACATGCTTGGGACAAGCTTTGCTTGTTCTCCCTTTCATCTCTATCCCTGTTCTGACCACCACCAACCACTGTGTTGTTCTCAAAGTAGTGTTCATTTCAAGGTGCCTTAGTTGTCTACGTCCAAGGAGTGGAGGGAACAACAGCTTTTCCATGGACGGGGTTCACATGCATGGTCTTGTCCTGCTAGCTGCCTAATTCATGCCCCGAGTCTGTCTGTTAAGGGCCCATTGGTTATACAAGGAAGGAAAAGCGATCTTTGCATAAAAAAGACTGCCTGAAACGGGAAAATGCAGGGCCCATGCACTGCTTATGTGGTGGGCTCTGCATTCTCTCGCAGACGCTCATTTCACATGAAATGGCTTTCCCACTGGGAGGCGTGAGAATCCATTTCATGCAAAAAAGGAACACTTTCTCCTTACTGAAACAAATGATCCCTAAGCCTTCGTTTGTTTCACCTATTTTACACATGAAAATAAAACCCTCCATTTTTTGTATGCAGCTGAAACAAACATGCCAATCTCATTTTTTTTTTGTGGGGGCCTACAGTCAACAATCACATATATAGTCAATCTTGTACTGTTGAGGCCACAGCTGACGAAACATGGGGCCTAGAAGAACACCTGGTTGCATAGGCGATCAGTTTATTGGCCCCGTCACCTGATCCCTAGCAACTTTGATTGATGTATAAGAGTCGCACAGTATTGTAACAGAAGGCCCTTTTATTGGAGCTATGTCACATGGTTGCACTCTACCGGCATAGATACACTCATTTTTATGAAGTTTTTCAATGCGACTAGCATAGGATAGAGATGAAATTCACAATGACATATTGGCCATAGAGACTTTACCCCTAGCATGGCAATTTAAAATAAGGCAAAAGATAAGATTGTTCTGAAAGTTACCTTAGGCATGATCCTTTTTAGCTAATTCATATGGTGCATAAATCAACATTTTCCAACATATAAATACAAAAGTATATAAATATATGACTTTGGCTTTTGGAAATGCTTCATGTTCCCATGATCTTTTAGGTTAATCCTTTAAAACCGTTCCCAGGTTTGACATACATATTCCAAATGGTTGGCATGGTTTAATTATGATTGTATTGCTTTGCGACCCCCATGAGGTTTTCTTCTATGAAGGATGAGGAAATCACCCTCGATCGACATGAGAGACCTAGTCAGGCCGGCTAAGCTTTCTGTACTTACGGTTGCTTTGGGGATAGTGTTAACCCGTGAAACATCCCTTGCTCCCACACCCAACTTCTATGAATGAAACCCTGACCACCCGTCTAGTGGCCAAGGCCCCTTGGACTGCACCAAAACCCTTGGGGCGAGATCCCATTAGGTTATCATCAACTAAAAGAAATAAAAAAGATCATATTACTTTTTTGTTTCATAACACCCGCCTGGGTCGCCCGAGTGGTAGCAGTCTTGGGGAGAAGGTTCCGATACCTTCGTCCCAAGTTCAACTCCCACAGAGTGTGTAGGTGCCTTTCATTGGTAGGCTTCATAAGGGCTTGGGTATTGATGACCCCACCCAGAGATTACCGCCTTTGGCAGGGAACTTTGTCATTAAAAAAAGAACTTTCGTTACATATGCTTTTTTTGAAACGCAAGCTGGAGTTAGGCAGGCAACAAACCACTGGGTTTTGAACCTGCAACGTTCCACCACAAGAAGACGTGCACTGACAGCTCTTACCAACCATGCGTAGGTATTAATTATTGCAGCTTATCATATCATTTTGTAAAAAGTGTAGATGAGAAGTTTCAAAAGGTGAGACCTCAGAAAAATGCAAAGGGCATTTTGCGGCTTTGTTTGGGAACTAGCAGTCGAGATGGTAATTGAGGATGTCAGATGGAGTTCATCATCAAACTGTTTTAACGTGGTTGTTTGAAAGAAAGGTATAGAGGAGATAGTTTATGAAAATGAGAAGATAGGTGAGTGAAACGATGAGGGTAACCAATAATCCCAGCAGCAGGGCAACTTTGAGTACGGCAGATACTCGGTGATGGTTTAAGATGGTTTTAGTTTCATATAGTTGTAGCTAAATGGGGGTGAGTGAGTTTGAGAGTGTTAAACGACAATGGGACTTTAGGATGGGAATAAACGAATTTTCAGTGGAATGATAATCATATTACATGTCAAATATTACAATGTATTTATACAAGAAAAAAAAACTGTGAGCTCCACGATTTTACGATGGCTCTTATCTATTGGTTATTTACAACAACAAATCTCGATCACTTCCAAAATATTAGAAGATAAGAATTTTACAGAAACCATGTTATTGAGCATTTGACTTATCCATAGCTTCACGCATAAGTTGTTGAGCATTTGGCTTATCCATAGCTTCACGCATAATCAATCAGAGAGATAATGATTAGTTTATCTCTAATATGCTCTCCTTCAAGTTAGAGCGTGGGGATTAATGATGCCCAACTTGCACTTAAGCTGAAGAAATTAATATCGTCCTAAAGGCTTGGTAAACATATTTATACACCGTAGATTTGTGGGAACAAACTGAGTTTTGATTGAGCCATTCTGATTTTTTTTTTCCTTATGACATGACAGACAATATCCATGTGCTTTGTACGCTCGTGGAACATTGGATTTGCCACAATATGTAATGTTGTCTGATTATTATAACAGAACATTAACATAGGTTGAGGATGCTTGATTCCTAAATCAATCAATAAATATTTCAATCATGTTAACTCACAACTAGCAAGAGCCATCGATCTGTATTCTGCCTCAGTTGGCGATCTTGATACAATTATCTACTTCTTTATTTTCCAAGATATTGAACTCTTTCCCAACATAGTGCAATAACCCGAGCTAGATCTTCGAGTTTTTGAACATGATGCCCAATCTGAATCACAATAAATGGATAATTGGAGCTTGTTATCAGATGACAATAGTATGCCTTGGCCAGGCGTGGACTTAGATATCGCAAAAGCCTCTGTGCTACGTCAAGATGTGGCCTCCTTGGTTTATGCATAAACTGACTTAGGATATTGACACAATAGGCTATATCAGGCCGTGTTATAGTAAGATATATCAATTGACCCACTAGTCGACGATAATGGCTTGATGAGTCATTCAATAGTTCTCCTTCCTCTAAATTAAGTTTCATATGTTGCTTCATGGGAAAATCTGACGGTTTGACCCCAAATATACATGATCTCCAATTATGTCCAATGTGTATTTATGCTAAGATAAGAAAATGCCCTTGCTAGATCTTGCCAATTCGATTCCCCAAAAATATTTAAGTGCTCTTAGGTCCTTGATGCAAAATGCATTATTTAGAAGGACCTTTAGTTGACCAATTTTTGCAGTGTCGTCTCCAACAATGAAAATACCATCAACATATATGAGAGCAAATATGCATCTATGCTTTGTGAAGCAGGAAAACAATGAATAATCAACTTTAGATTAGGTAAAACCAATCCCTTTAAGAAAACTCAAAAATTTTGCAAACCAATTTTGAGATGACTATTTGAGGCCCTAGAGAGATTTGTTGAGCCGACAAACTCACTGCTCCCTTTGTCGACTAAAACCAAAAGAAAATTTTATGTAAATTTCTTTGTCAAGATCTCTGTGTAAAAATACATTGTTGACATCAAATTGATGAAAAATCCAATTCTTGATGGCAGTTACTGCCAATAAGCACTGAACAATGACGAGCTTAGCCACGGGAGCAAAAGATTTATAGTAGTCAAGGTCCTCTATCTATGTATAACCTTTTGCAACAAGACATGCTTTATAACTCTCAATGGTTCCGTCCGATTTGTACTTCACCTTATAAACCCATTTGCAATCGATAGAACATTTACTTGGTGGAAGATGTGTAATCATCCAAGTGTGGTTGTCTTCGAGGGCTCAAATTTCGGCTGCCATCTCTTCCCTCCAATGATCACACCCTATAGCTTGGGCAAAGGTTTGGGGTTTGAGATTTTTATTAATGGCTACAAATAAGGCATAGTGAGATTGAGAGAAATTTTTATATGTGAGATAATGAACAAGATGATACATTGTACCTTTCTGGTTGACACTCTGAGAGTCTGATGTGGGCAAGCAAAACACAATATAGCATTTATAATCCTTGAGATGAGTGGGTTGGGTTTTCTCCCTAGAGGATCACCTGATTAGAACAGAGACAAGTGGTTCTCACTGAGTCGAAGAAGAAGGGTTTGGATTGACTGGAGATGGATGAATAAATTCAAATGGATTGAGACAATATTATGAACTCAGTATGCTGTGATTTAGAGAATCTGGCATAATGCCGTTCTGAGTATCAGTTTCTTGGATTGAAAATGGACCATATGGTGTGGAATCAAAAGAAGGAATAAGTAGGATAACATTTCTATTATTAGATGATACTCATATATCAGATCAGAATGGAAAAACATGTTCATGAAAGATCACATCTCTACTGGTGAAAGTAACATGAGACTCAAGGTCATACAGACGATATGCAGCTTGGCCATATGGATATCCAATGAAAATGCATTTTCTCGCTCTACTAGCAAATTTGTGGGAGTGATTTATATTGTGAGCATAGCATAAACACCTAAAAACCTTGAGGTGTTTATAATTAAGACTTTTCTCGAATAAAATATCATGGGGAGTTCGTCCATTAAGAGCTTTGCTAGGGACATGATTTATGAGATATGCTACAGTCATGATACATTCCCTTTAGAATTTGATAGAGAGATATGCTTGAAAACACAAGGCTTGAGCCATATTGAGAAAGTTTCGGTGCTTGCGTTAGACCACTCCATTTTGTTGAGGGGTATATACATAGCTATGTTGATGAAAAATACCCTAGCTGAAAAAAAATCACTCTCATTATCATTTCTAACCTTTTGTATTTGAATTTTAAATTGGGTTTTGATCATGGAAAAAATATCTTGGATAAGGAAAAAAGTTTTGAATTTATAACGCAATAAGTAAACCCGAGTTGAGCGAGAGTAATCATCTATAATAGTTAGAACATAATATGCACCGGATAATAATGAGGTTTGATATCCTCCCTATAAATCAATATGAATGAGTTCAAAAACTCATGTAAAGTTAATAGCACTATTTGGAAATGGAAGGTACGATTGTTTAGCCAGAGGATAAATTGAGCATATTCCATCAAACTTGCAAGAATTCATTTTATTAGAATCAACAAGATACTAAAAACGAGAATGCGAAATGTGCCCAAGATGATAATGCCAGAGATGAGCAAGACTGAAATTAGAGAGTGCGACTCAATTCTTGATTTCAAACATATAAAGGCTACTTTGCATTTTACCCGCTCCAATCATTTGCTTCGACTGACAATCTTGAAAATTACAAGATCCAGTGGTGAAAACAACATCACATTGTAAATCTTTTGTCAATTTGCTAGTAGATATCAAATTATACTTGAAGCCAGGGACACATATGACATCAGTTAGGCACATTTGTGAATTGATGCTTACACTATCAATGTGGGTGACTGGAGCAGACAATCCAGTGGGTAATCCTATTGGTGGACAAATAATGGGTCATGACGAATGTAATAAATCTAAACCAGAAACTATATGATCGGTGGCCCCAGTGTCTATTATCCGACAAGAAGAGCAATAAAGGAAGGCTAAAGTTTTGCCTGCTAGGTTGACTTGTGGTTTCGATTTGCCTTGTGACATAAGAGTCGTGAGATGTTTATATTGTTCGAGTGTGATCTGAGGTATGTCAACTCCTTTACTTGATGTAGCCAAATTCACCCTTGCACTTGTGTAGCCATTATTGGTTGAATTTGGATAACCATAAAGTTGATAACATCGAGCCTTGATATGACCCAATTTACCATAATAATCACATTTGGCTCTTGAACGATTTGGACGTGATCTTGGTTGAAAAGTTCTTGGATTCATGCCTTTATCATCCTTATGCTCAATTGTGTCATCCAACAAGATCTTGGATTCATGTCTTGTTTCCATGTCGAATAATTATCCCTAGTTAAAACCTGGGATACCAACACCGTACATGGGTTATTTGAGTGATGCAAAAAATATGGACTAACTATAACGCCTCAAAATTTTAACCCTTAAATTTTAGAGAAAACTTTTTGTCTTTTTAAAACAGTAAAAACAACTATTTTCTTTGGGTTAAACATTCTGATGGGTTACAATATAATCAATCATTATAGCTGAATTAAAATGTGAACATTAAGATTTAATTCAGTTTCAATAATTTAAAATACATATCAGAGTAATTTGATAACAATAATTATTTTTTTAAAACTATCTCTGAGAAAGGAAAAGATTGGCTCTCGATGTCGCCTAAGCATTCTGCATCTGCTCCATAGTTGCACATCATAATCTACCTGAAACCTCATAAAATGGGTCACACTCATGAAATCTTAGTAGAAAATAACATACTTGCATAATGTATGATATCAGAATACATTCAAACACTGCCTCAGATATATCAATCATGTCATACACATCTTAGCAGACTATAATATAAAAATTATGCTAACAATTAAAATAACAGATTAGTTATACCATTCATGCTAAGTTTTGCATCAACATAATAAATTATGCATATGCATGAACTTACCATTTCAGTATTGTGGATCTTTCATGCATGAATAACTTCTTATATTCATTTATTGTTTTCTTGCTTAAATGATACATGTCATGTTCTATCTATATGCAATTCAAAATTTTGTTTCACTTGCCAATATCTGTTTGTGGGTACAATACAAACTCTTTTAAATAGAGGTACAACCCAGGTTTGTATTTTCAAACAATTGTATCTTATTATCTTGCATGACACCCCAACTGTATATACTCCAGAGAGGGAATATAATTTTATAAAGAGAGTTTCTAACTCTTGCAATCTCGATATATCAGATTTTTCTCATGAGTCTTACATACCACACCGTAGACAAATTATGGTAGTTTCTCCAGTTACTGGTCTTGTGGATGTAGGACAAAAGCAACCTTCCATGCTAAGCCAAAAATTCTACAGAATCGTCAGTACCATGTTTACTCTCACTAAGCCCCAAGAGAATTAATTTTATTTTGATTTCTTAATTAATTTTTTTGTTAATTATGCCAATGCAATAATATTTATTACCCTCTATACATGCTTTTGATTAGTCTCTACCATAAAATCAATACAATAATGCAATCATTATGCATTTACATAGTCAAGGTAGGCTAAAAATTGATATTTATGCATGCTCAATTCAATCAATAATGAAATGCATTCATTTAATATGCATATTAGTCAAATATCTCATTTAAGCATAAAAAAACATGTTGCAAAAAGTAAAATATAACTCGGCATTAACACATGCCATACTGTGTAGTTCGAATCCCTATTAACCCGATTTTGAAAAACTCACAAAAAATCATAGGTACTGAATTTAATTTTTAAAATTTTACTGAGGTTGACCCATCATCTTAGGAACACAATCTAAGAAACAAAATTGCAAAATTCATTGCAATAAAATTAGAAAATTTCTGGAACTGAACCCTATTCAAAAAATATATCAGACATATCCTGTTAACAACAAAAATTTAATCCGGTTTGAGGAATTTCTCAAGATTGACAGAAAAATCTTTTAACAAGATTCTTTTTACTGAATCTTTTTATATATGTTATCGTTTACCCATATTTTTCACAATATATTTTGATTAGTTTTGATTAGGGTTTTAGAGCTTTCAAAATCTTTAATCGGAACAGTCTTGCTGACATGACAAAAAATATATGACCTGTTGCAATGGATGTTTCGACCTCCAAATTGAATCAAACGGGAAAATACGTGATTCTAAATTCAAGCCAAAGATGTTTAGAATACTCTAATATTTTTATTTTTATTTATTGACCTTATGTTTATGGAGATTTTTTTTCTGAGACTGATCAGAATAAAAAAATGAGGACAGAATAACCAAGATCTAAACTCATGCAAGATCTATTAAGCAAGAACAAAAAACATGGTGAAACTCATACAATTATGATTTTTAGATACTCTAAACACATTTACAACATTATACAACACATCTTTGATTATATTTAGGCTAATATTGCTAAACCATTAATAAACATAATCCAAAAATCATAAAACCTTCGTAAAATATCTCAAATACAAATTTAAATATGCAAGAATCATAAGAGACATCAAAATAACATAGAATCATGGATTATTTATTCAATAACATGATGTTTAATCATGCTATACATGTCACAATCTGCCATATATGATCAGATTAACATTCTTTATCATAAAACATCAAAATCCTAAAATATTTTTGGCAAAACCTTCTTCAAAATGATTTTCACGTATTTTTGACCAAGATCTATGCAAAAGACATATTTATAGCATCAAGATCTATGAAAAAATACTCAAAAACATGCTTCTACATTCATTATTCATGTTGAACAATCAAATGAAATATAAATCTATATATTCACATGATTTTTGCTTTTTAAGGTTTCAAAATTAGTTTTTTCCAAATCGTTTTCTCAAAACCGATCTTCCAAAATACCATTTTGGGTTTTTGAAAACCTTTTCATGTAGATCTAATAGCCATAGATGTTCTAGGCATAGATTATATGAAGATCCAAGCCCTAGATCAAAAAGAGGGCATGCTAATGCATCCCGAAACAAAAAATTATAAAAGTAGAGATTCCGTACCGAAAACACGCTTTACGCAACGATATCGTCACTTTTTCCTCTACTCATACTCATTCTGGGCTAGATTAGACATTCACCAAGGTGGTTGCAGGGCTATCAAATCGACTATTTAAATGTCTAATTCTATTGAGTCTTTTGGTCTATAGGTCTTTCGAAAGGTTACCATGTCACTAGATTCCAAGCCAGGATAAGAAGACCCTACTTTTCTTCTCTAGCTTAATCAATTTCAAAATTTAATAAGTTATGACCATAATTTATTTACTTATTTTATAAAAAAAAAATTAATAGATATTAATTTTTTATATTAGATATGAGACTCTTGCCTAGGCACATTTATAAATAGAGACCCTCATGATAGGGATGTGCATTTCTCTCTTCTTCTTCCTCACATCTCCTTCTTCCTCTAAGCTATTAGAAAAATTCACATGGTGGTCCTAGATTTAATCGTATGCATATGGATAATAAAAAAATTTAGTCGATATCGAAAATATTGATTTTTAACCTACAATTAGGCATGAACTCCGGTTGATGATAAAATACTCAAATCAACACTAATTTGGGTATATAGCTAGTCGATTTTGATGCCCTTGAAATGAGGAATATCAAGGTTAACTTTGATGTAACAGGTGAGCCATCAATCGACCGAAATTTTTGTCAAAATAATAATAACGTTGTTCAGAGCGTCTGACTCTATATGTTAAATCCAATGAGGTTGGATCCAAATATCTTAAGTTATATCTAACACAATTAGTCCTTAATTAGATCCAAATATCATGGATTATATCCAACCAAATTAGGTTAGATCCAAACATCATGAGTTAAATCCACTACCTAATATAAGGTTCAAATCCATATTAGTCTCGAATGCTAGAATTTAGACTGAAATCCAATATCTATAATCTAAACATACTAAAATCATTTACATTCTTTTTTAGTCTATATATTTTATATTTTATAATTATTCTTGTATTGTTCTTCATAACTTGAGACTTAATTTTCTAATATTTCAAAATAAAAAAAAAATCAAAAAATTTAAGAAAACCAAAAAATTGCATTAATGTCATAGATACAGATAAAGTTCATCATTTATTCATTTTAATTGCTAAAGAAAAATCTTGGGTTTTACACTAACGACTGACACCATCGATGAATCCCCTTTGGTGTTGGTTGATTTCACAATCTGTGCAACCATTTTTCTAATTAGCATTAAACACGCCCCACCGTTGCGATCAAATCGACTCTCTCTTCCATTAGAATATCATGGCTCTGATACCATGTTAAACGACAATGAGATTTTAGGATGAGAATAAACGAATTTTCAGTGGAATGATAATTACATGTCAAATATTACAATGTATTTATACAAAAAAAAACACTGGGAGCTCCACGATTTTAGGATAGCTTTTATGATAGCTCTTATCTATTGGTTATTTACAACAACAAATCCCAATCACTTACAAAATCTTAGGAGATAACAATTTTATGCAACCATGTTGTTGAGCATTTGACTCATCCTTAGCTTCACGCATAAGTTGTTGAGCATTTGGCTTATCCATAGCTTCACGCATAACCAATTGGTAAGATAACGATTGGTTTATCTCTAACAGGGAGTCATTACTCGAGGTGTGCATCACTTATTATAACTTCAAAGCAGCAGTCTTTCTATTTACCGAGGAGGGGGGCAGCTGAGAGATCTTAACCACTTTGGGGAGATAGTTTTTGTGGTTGTAAACGCTGGGTGAAATGCTTGGGGAGATGTTGAGTTCAGGTAGTTCCTTTTCATGAGATTTTATGGTAACATGGCTACAGGGGTTCCACACAACTGGCTAAGTAGGTGTCTAAGATATAGGGTACCGCAGGTTCCATATCCGGGGCGTCCTTCCTTTGCCACAAGGCTGAAGATGGGAGTACTACTAGCGAGGGGTGTAGTCGACCTCAGGAGTTTTTACAGGTGGAAGTCTGCACTAGAGCCAGTTGAATTCACACTCATGCTGATTGCAGCCAATGAGAATCGGGTATTTCATTGGCTTAGCAGATAAAAAGAAAAAAAAAATCAAAGAAAAAAAGTTAGAATCTGATCTCTCCTCTCGTTCCATACTTTTTCCACAACCAGACTCGGCCAACAGGATATTGGCTAATAAGATTCAGATTCGGATGGAGAGAGCACAGTGATTCAATGACTTACATGCATTCTGATTTTAAAACCCATCAGAATCCAACATCCATTAGATTCAGTTTTGAAATCCTAAACCAAATCCATTTTTTTAACATTAATCAAATTCTATTTCCTTTACCGAATCTGACTAATCAAATTCAGATTCGGGCTGGATATTTGAAGCAAATCAAAGGGGCTCGATTTACATTAAAATTTTACTCAACTATGATTATTTAAGAAAAATGAGAAATAACTAGGCAAATGCAAGAAAATAACTGAAAAACAAAAAAATAACTGAATTTCATATTCCAATCAAATCCACCATTTACAAAGATCCCTCATTTATAAATAGAAGAGATTTTCTTAAAAAGATAAAACTTATCATGATGTAATAAGATCTGGATATTGAATCTAATACATAAATCTAATATCCATTATAAATGAACCAAAACACAAAAATGATCTAAATTCTAATGGATCAAAATGATAAAATCCAAATTATGAATCAAACCCAAATGAATTCTTATGGACCCGGGTCTTCTGCTCTGCTCCTATATTGAACAAAATCTGATCATTGACATCCCAAACCACAACCACCACATCCTTTTTCTCAACATCATGGCACCTTCCAACTATAATGGTGAAAAACAACCCAGGCAGAATTGCAATAACATGGCTAGTAGATGTTCATTATGTTTATGCAACTTATTTTGGGAATGTGAGTTCATTAGGTGATCTGGGTTTGGCCTGGGACAATTTAGTATTTCCAAGACAGGTTTTGATTGCGAACCACCTCGATTCAAAAAGGAAAAAGTAGAAATTTCTGTGGAGGTTTTGGTTGGTGGTGGTGTGGAGACTTTTATGGCTTGAACCCAATCAGCATATTTTCAGGGGTTCTATTAGCAATCCTGATTCTAAGCTGGCACAGCTGAAGTGGAAGCTTTCAAGCAGGGCGCGTAGGAAACTCATGACATTAGAGATTAAAACCCCTCGGCTGCTTCCATTAGAGATTAATGCTTCAGCCTCAAGGCAAGGGACGTACAGTCTGAGTATCAAACTCATGACATCCTTCAACTTGAATGCCTTAAGCCAACCTACCTATCCAGATGTGCGGAGCCCTTGTGGGTTGCAATAAAAGGTCTTCCTCACAAAAATATAATTTTTCAATGCATTTGGATTTCACATCAGCTCACACGGTTTGGAATCATATGGGGGCAAAAATCTGAACATTCTCAACCAAGATTAGGAACTTCTTTCATAGTTTACATAATAATCTTGCTGCTAATGTAAAGGCAAGGCCTGATGATTAAACAAACCAAAAATGTACAAACAAACCACACAAGATTATCATAGTTCTCTACCCAATGAAATTTAATTCGTAACTCATGGCTTCCATTTTAGTGAATTAGTTAAGTGGCTAATTGCAGAATACTTACTTTTAATTAGGTATATTTTCTGAGACTGATAGCTCCAATCCAAAACAAACTTGAAGCAGAAAAGAAAAATCGCACCAAGTAGTGGACACATTTCCTATTGGAGATGCAAATCATTGCACAAACGACAGCATCACCGAGGTTTCAACAATAATGCCATGTTTGGAAGCCCTGCATTGAGATGGAAACACTATTTTCATGTTTTGCCAAAATGTGGGGTCGAGGATGGAGTTGACAAAAATATCCTCCTGTGAAGGGCACTGAAAGTGTGGTGTTGGGGCTGCCAACTTCATTCCCCAATGCAATGGTTTTGCAAAAACACTGCTCCCAAACAGCAGCGAGCATCAGAATAATGGAGGAAACTGTGTCACACCTCCGATTCAAGGCTCCCAGACAGAGCCTAAACATCAACCTCTTGCTCCAGTGGCTATGAACAGAAACAAGCTAACAGAAGCACAACAATCCAAAGGTACAAGTGCGTATTAACTACCTTATAGTCACGTCTGATTACCTTATGTTCAAAGGAAAGGAAAAGAAAATCCAAGTTAGAGAGGGATGGGAAATTTTTGCAGTATTCTTCCATAAAAAATGTCCTGCTATTTCTAGAGTAAAGGATTCTAAAAAACTTAGTTGTTTGAAGAACATCAAGTCTAGCTTTTGAACTTGATAGATGGAGAGAAAATAAAGACCATGAAAAGCAATAACTGTTCAGTTACCCGGTGTGGATGTTCAGCATTCAGTGATGCGAAAAGAGAAGATAATGAAGAAATTGCTCAGCAGAGAAAGACAAATAAGATCTAGTGTCATGACAGAAGGGAATGATTAATTTTACGAGATGAAGTCTCAGAAAATTCCTATGTTTATGAACACTGGACATAGGAATTGAGTAACAATGGACCATGCAAGTCCCATAAATTCGGAGTGGTCAAATTACTTATACAAAATCAATTCCTTAGTTTTTCCTAAGCTCCTGAAATCATCCTGCCCAGGTATAGCAGCACAATACAAATGGAACCCAATAGTTCAATATAACAACCCTCCATGAAGGGGAAGAAGAAAACCAGCACGTCAGTTGCATCATTTACTGCATGTTGCTGTAAGAGTAAGAAATACAAACTATTGACAAAATTTGAGGTTTTGGTACCCTGTGCTCTCAAAGCACACACTCCACATTTCACTGGCTTTTTTATTCCGCAAAACCCTTCAATAGAAAATGCTTGACTCAAGGCTAGAGATGTGTATTGGACAAGAGCTGTTAGACAAGTAACATGATTTTGAACAGAAGGCCATGAATAAAAGAAGTGGAAAACAAAAACAAAAATATAGAGCTTCTAACATACTCCAGCTTATCAAAGAGGAGTAATTTTTAAACGAACATGCACGTAAGCCTAAAAAATCATGAAATATTCTCCTTGAAGGAAAGATTGAAATATGGTGAGAGCATCAGAATGATCTTACTTAAGAAGAGATAAGAAGGCAATAGACATTTTAGCATATACCATCTGCATCCGACTCATTGCAAGAAACCAATGTTCTATAAAAGATGTCTGACATGAATAAAATGTACACAAACACATTAAAATGACGTATCCCAGTCACATTCTAGTACATTGCTATCTCATTGCCAAATGAAAGCATTTCCCCACAAGCTGCAAGTACATGACTTCTTTTCCTGTATCCCAAATAAAGTTTAATCATTATGGAACTGTCCTCCCCATCCAGTTGGAAATGTACTACCACATTCCAGGAGAACATGCACGTAGAAACTGTTCTCTTGACAAGTGCCCACAATAGAAGTTTATTAGCTGGATTGCCACCTAATAGGAAAGTACCTAGCCCTAGCACTAAACACAACCCACAAGGATCCAGACTATATTTATGTTTTGGCAACAACCTTCCCCAAAATCCACAAGATAGTGATAAGTGATACAAAGTAATGAAACAATCACAACCTTTCATGGTACACAGTGTTGGTAGACTAGAATATTATTATTATTATTATTATTATTATTATTATTATTACAACAACAACAACAACTACGCCTTCATCCCAAAACAATTGGGGTCGGCGATATGAACCAAAAAAGAAAATCATTCTGGGTCTTCCACATGAATCCTTTTCCTCCAATCATTTTTATCCAATGCCATGTCCTTGGTGAGGTCGGCGATTATTATTATTATTATTATTATTATTATTATTATTATTATTATTATTATTATTATTATTATTTGGCTAGCCCAAGGGAAACAAAACTACATGACTGCACATTAGCAGGCCTCTGGTGGTAAAAGTTGGTAGATTAGATATTATAGCAATACTGCATCAGTTGGCACTTCAAGTTGTTTCTTTCTACCTTTCTCAGTTTCACAAGAAGAAATAAAATTGGCATATATAACTTCATCTGAAACTGCATTTTCTAACTTCATGTTAAACTTACTGAGTTTTTATATGCACCAAAATCCATATAGCACGGCACATGGATTGACCAGTTGGTTTGGAATATGTGCTGTAAAGTTTAACACAAAAAGGTCTAGTTATTTGTCAGTCCTGTTTCACCAAACTCTACCAAAGAAAGCATAGCTGGCAATTGGTTCACATTAACTTATGTGTTAATGTAGGTTGGTTCTGATTCCAAATGATAACATTATTAGGAGATAAGAGACAAGGACCGCTTTGTGCTGAGGATGAATAGGTCTACGCTCCAACATCCCTACATGCATACACAAAATGATGACGTCAAAAGGTTTCATATGCAGTGATTACCATCTTGTCTCCACAACGAGGACCTCAAGCAGTTAATGTTTCATAAGCATAGCATTTCTGCCAAATTGAAGATGAACTTTAGTTTTGGTAAAATCCAGAAGAATTTCACATATGCTAGTAAGCCACCTGAAAACCCATGCAGATCACTTCAGAATCGACATCGGAATCCTGTTCTTCTGTGTTTCATAATGGTGAGCCAGCAGCCATTCTGTGTTTATCTTCACCACATCACCTACTAAAGAGACAATTCTTTCTTCCTCAAACTCTTTCAGCTGTGGAGGTTTCACCACCATTAGCCATCTGACAAAATGAACGAGGACAACCAAAGCTAGCTAGCCTTTAGATGTACCAACTTGGAACTTGTAAAACCATACCACAAGAAAGAATGGAGCGATGGGCCAACAAGAGCTTGCATTTTATCATTTTCTTCTCCATTTATGCAATTTACTAACTCTAAAATCCCAATACCATTATTCGAGGTTGAGGTTTCAAAGTTTTCAGATGAACGATACACAAACCAAGACATTTACCTTATGAATTCCAAGAATCAACATAATATCAAGAGACTCATTAACCACCATTAGTGATATAAAACTCAGAATCTGAAGCTTTCGTGCTTACAGGAGATCATTCTTTTAACATGGAATGTCATAGGCCCTTTAAAAATAAATATAGAAACATTGAATATGATCTTCTATATTCAGACAAGGACTGTTCAAGTTCTATGGAAAGCATTTTGAGTTGTCCGAAGTCATAGCAACAGTCAACCATTTCGGCTTCAAAACCATAAAAAGCAAAAACATATGAACATCATATACATATAAAATGGCCATGACAACATTATTGACGCCTTTCCAATTACTATGATTAAAGTGCAAGAACTTATAAGATTGAGCTGAACTAATGAATGGGATGGTGCTATATTCAATACACAGATCAAATATGTAATCAAGCTTCAATTCCTTTTCAATTTGTCCATTACAGATTGAAAGTTGACAAGCTTCAGCTTAAAATCAGATTGCATGAGGTCCAGATGTTTCAGAATACAACAAACTGGATTCACTTTTCAAAGTAAAGAGAATGACACAAATAGTACAAGGCTGAATTCTATCTAATACAAAATTCAGTAATTTTTATGCAGTCACTATAGTATATCTGACAGCCCATTCATAGGAAAAAGCAAAAGAAAAACATATGACAACCAACTTGAAAGACCAACCCTAACTAAGAATCGGTTGGGAAGACTCATTGATATAGAATTGACTGAAAACCACACAAAATAAAATGACGAAACAAATAAAAGTAAACCCTCAGCAGCAGGAAGATTTGATCTTCTTCTCCTCTGATTCTTCCTTCTGGCCATCAACAAGGTTCACCCTGTTCATAGACAATTCTTTCTTGTAATTTTCAGAATTCAGGACCTTTCTACTCACATTGCTGTAAATCTCCTTGATGACAATCTCAAAAGCCGCTTTGACATTTGTTGAATCTAATGCAGAGGTCTCCATGAAGAAGAACCCTTCTTTCTCGGCAAGCTCCTTCCCTTCCTCCACGGTCACATCCCTAATACTCTCTAGATCACACTTATTCCCAACCAAGATTCTTGACACCGTAGTATCCGAATGAGCTGCATATGTTTCACCACAGCCCAACAAAATCAAAACAAACACGTCAAAGAAAAACCCAAAAGAAGAAATAAAACTTACAGATCTAGAAAAGCAAAAGATTTCCACTAAACCCATCAATTCATCTTTCTGAATCTTTTGATTTTTATCGACTTTGCAAAGAACAACTTCAAATATCATAAGTGAAAGAAGAAACATATGGATAATTTTCTCACAAGAAAACTGAAATTGATTCTCATGATGTTTCTGATCCACCAATTTAGAAGAACAAAATCAAAGCTCAAAATGAAGCACCAAACTCCCAGAAAAACGCAATGTTTCAAAATCAATCATAGACTACCAACTCCGATGCCCTTAACGAATGACCTAATTAATTAAATCCCATATAACAAAGACCCAAAAAAATCAAACTAGGAGAAATCTCTCAAAATTCAATAAAGAAAAAAAAAGGAAACAAATCAAATGAATGTAGACCCCAGAAATGAATTCCCATACAAACCATGGAGATCAATTCTCACTGACCCTTTTCATTGAACAACAATTTCCACAAAGCCCCAAAAAGAGCAACTCCAGAGAGTAAACAGACATAAACCATGAATGCTTTGCACTACAAAATAAACATGTAAACCCCAAAAAGCGTGACTAGAAAGCCGACCCAAAACCCAAATCAAAATCACAAATTTCCCAATCCCTCAGAAAAAAGGAAGAGAGCAGAGGCAGGGGAAAACCATACTCTGGAGCTCCTCGAGCCATCGATCGACGCTGTCAAAGGTGGTCCTCCGGGTGATGTCGTAGACGACGAGGGCGCCGACGGCACCCCTGTAGTAGGCGGAGGTGACGGCCCTAAACCTTTCCTGGCCGGCGGTATCCCAGATTTGGGCCTTCACCTCCCTCCCATCGATCTCCATGCTCTGCGTCTGGAACTCCACCCCGATGGTCGCCTTCGAGTTCGCGTTGAACTCGTTCCTCGCGAACCTCGACAGCAGGTTCGACTTCCCCACCGCCGAGTCACCGATAATCACAACCTTGAACAGGTAGTTCTGCCCTTCGTCTCCGTCCATCCTTCCTTCTCTGCACCTCCACACCCCACTATCCCAACAAAATCAAATTCAGATCACCCACTATGGGATCTCTTCTATTCCTGGTGGTGGACCTTGATTCAGATTGCTTCTTTCTTTTTCTGTGTCTCTGACCCTGTTGGTGGTGAGTGGAAATCTTCTAAATTGAGAGAGAGAGAGAGAGATTGAGAGAGAGAGAGAGTAAAAATTACCAGCCATCATTGAAGGAGTTATTTCGCACACCGAAGCGTAAGTAATTGGATCGCCCACCATTAATTAATGGTTGGAAATGCCACATGGGTCGATATTGTTTCCAGTTGGGCATTGTCATCATTTTTCAGTGTGGAATGGACATACAAAAGATCTCTCTCCCTCTAAGAAGTAAGAAATCCATGGAAAATCAATCACCGTGAGATGTGGAGCCGACAATACGCAATGAGAGGGAGGGGGCATCTCTCGCGTCAAATGGTAGGCACAAAAACGCGTGGGTGAATGAGATCTCTGCCCGCATTTCACGCTCGTTTGTGTCGTGAAGTACATAATGGAATACTGTGGTCAATAGGCGTCAAAATGATTATAAACGGCGATCTATTTGCGCCAAGACAGGTGAACTGTCAGGAACCAATTTGATTTTTACATCCGTTTAAAAATCAATTTGGATCTAATAGATCTGTAAATGACAAATATTTTACACTACATAATAAACTTCAACAAATTGGCTGTGACAGACTAACCTCTCTCTCTCTTTCTCTCTCTCTCTCTCTCACACACACATAACGGTCAATTGCTCTCCCAAACTTAAGATTACTTGATATCAATCATATTGCTTTTTTATGTTCTACTGTCTGTTTTTTATAACTCTTAGTAGATGACATTTATTCGGTAAGGAGTTAATTAGATTAAGATAGGTTTTCTTACTATTTAAAGAAGGAAGAGGGACATTAGTGTGTCAATTGCTTTATAAACTTTTTAAAAATTACACACTCGTTTTATTGGGTTGTATCATGCATGCCATTTTTAAATTGTCAAGATTTTTGTCATGGAGTCCCCATCACGCACAAGAGAGAGAGAGAGAGAGAGAGAGAGAGAGAGAGAGAGAGAGAGAGAGAGAGAGAGAGAGAGATGATCGTTACTTACCAAAGTTAAATTTACCTACCATATTAAAAGTTACTTAAAATTAAACTATACATAATCCTTAAATGTACCATGCATAAAGAGAGACTAGAAAATCCTATGGAGATGCGAATATTTATTATTTATTAAAAAACACTAAATTAGATAAACTGAAGATAGTTTTTAAAGTTACCAAATTTCAATGTCTAAAAAGCCTGAGATACATTTGGTTCTTTCTAAATCCTGTTTGTGAAGAAGTTATATCCATAATCAAGGAGGTGAGATTTAATACTCTTAAGGATTTTATGTCTTGGGTCATTAAGGATGAGGTTTTCTTAGACCGGCCATTAAAAAAGGAGAGTGTGCTCTTGTTATAGTTACTTTAGTAATCTTCTATAGTAGTCTCTTCAGCCCTGAACGGGGTGAGAGGTAGTAGATTTGGTTATGATTACTGAATAGTGATCCTTAGTTTTTGGAGCAAAGAAGAGCACGTAAATATTATTTTTTTAATTTTCGTTAAATTTTATATGTAGAAATTTTAGTTTTGGATTCTATAATTATCTCACTTGATTTGAATTGAAGGACGTTTTTTTATATTGCCCATCTGTGAAGACAGGTCGTTGATCTAGTAAAAAATAAAAATACATGATATTTTAAAAAAATATTGAAATAAAATGGCAATTTCTGAAAGCTGGCATAATCTAAGGAAAGAATGATGCTAGTGATATTAACGGTTCGGCTGCAACCCTATTCCCGACAGAAATCCGAGCCCATTAGGCTGGTTTGGTAACCAAATCTGAATCCGATTAATAATTGGATCCAATTCAAATCCGAACCCAAATCCAACTAGTTAAAAACCGGACCTGATTAAGTGTAAATACTGGGTTTTAAGCTAGTTGGATCCGAGTTTGGTTTTATCTTTTTCCCATCCAAGTTCTAATCCGAATCAAATTAATCCAAACCTAATTAAGTCGAATTTGGTAATGCCTAGATCCAACCCGAATCTGAACAGTTTGCATCCCGCCTTCAACATATCACCTATAATGCATCATTAGCGCACTTTTTTATATTTTCTTTGGCAATTCTAAAAATACTTCTAAAGTTTCAGCCTAACTAAAATATTCACAAAAATCTTTATTAAGCTGAGGTCATGAGAACATCCATGCTACATAACCGAACTGGATCTAGATGCAACTTTTGTTGGGGTGTTCATTCTGTCTATTTCAAGGATGTATTTGTAACATTGCTGTCCGTTTATGGTGAGGGGTGATACCTCATCACCCCTTGCTTATATGTAACTTACTTTTCTGAGACAATTCGATTCAATGCATATATATACAAAAAAAAAGGATATAGCATTTTCAACACTTTTTTTCCCAAATCTGACTCTAGAATTGACAGGAGTTGATACTTGGAATATATTTATATGATGAAAAAATATGATCTTTTGATGCTTGAATATTTATACAAATTTTCATGGTTTTAAAACCCAGTGACTAGTCATTAGGCTCATTCTTGAGTGACTCGTGACACGGCTGGGTCAACTGGGTGACTCTCAGCTGGGTCCATAGTGACAAATATTGTGAAATTTAAGAAAAACTCGCGAGAAATTGCCTAAAAGTTTAAAACAAAAATTGATCTTAAGATTTTCAAAATATCGCGAGATTTATGAAAAAATATAAATACCATGATTTAAACACGATATTTACATTTTAAACGGCTATTTATCGTGAAAAACCCATGTAATTTTATTTTATTAGCTAAAGGTGGCAAAATTTTTGGGGGTATTTAAAAATAAATTGAATAAACTTCGGTGGACAGATTAATTGGGACCAGGTCTAACTTAACCCGTTTTGGATTTTCCTCAAAAAATTAATAGTGTACATCTGTTTTAACCAGATTCAGTGTCATATATAGATAGATCTTTGGAGTCCTGTTATGAGATCTGAATCGAATACAAATCTAGAACCGGCCCCGTTTTCAAGAACTTGGATGCAGTGGCTAAACATGATTCGATCCATATCTTACCTGTGTTTGCATCTCTCGTTGGAGCTTGCTTTGACAACGGTTCATGCTATAAATACCAAGGGTGAAAACAGAATCAGTTGAAGTATTGTTGTTTTCTCACATGGTAGGTCCATTGAGGACTTCCACTACGTTCTGGCATTAATAATGCATGCCCTACTACTTCAACATATTTCAATAAAAAAGTAAGTTTTTTTTCAATATTAAAAGGTCATCATCAACCGGTAGATGAACTGGGCCATCCTATATATTGAATTAATGTTTGAATGTCTTAGCAACAACTCAATTTCACATGGCGTTGCATGACTGACGACCATAAAGGAACCCTAGAGAATATAAACCATGGGAAACAAAATGGATACGGTTGTGAAGCGATTATGCAAATGTATCAAAAATAAAAAAACATATAAAAAGTAATATGAAATATAAGTGAGGGAGAAGTGAGTGAGAATGACAAGATAGAGGGAAACACGTCAAGAAAGTGAGAGGGAATCAATTTGAGAAACTAGAAGGAAGCGGGCTTCTCTCTAAAGAAAGTCAAGTTTCTCATATTTTGAAAGCAGGTTCCCAAAGCTTTCCTTTCTTTCGTGGAAGCGAGGAGTTTTTTCACTTCAGAATTGTGTTTCCAAAGAAGCATGCTTTTCCATATAACACTAAGTTTATAGTAACTATATATGACACAAACATTTTACTAGAAAGAGAGCCACTTTCTCACATTAGATAACTAAATGTGAAAACCTTTTTTTTTATGAAAATGGTATTATACACCCCCCATAGTGAATCATTTTCTCTCGTAGTGTCCCTTTCATGGGAAAGTGTGCCTTCATAGGCTTGTCTGTCTTAGCCATTTTTCATACTAGAAATCCATTCGGGCAGAAAAGCCTCAGCTTTTCTTACCACATAGGTGAAACAAATCCCCAAACCAAAAGAATGAAAAGCCTATGATGGCAGTCATGAAATCAGGCTAGCTTTTCTCTCTATTCCAATGAAATTGATGCACGCGTCCACCTTCTTAAGAAGGTATTTAATGATAAATCCACATTGGCTGGGATTTCTAAAAGTTAGAACTTCTAATAGCAAAGTTACTTCCCATCCCTCATCCTTCAACCAAAAGACCTTACAACACCTCCATTTCACCAGAGGGTGGTGTGTGTTCTTCCCGAAACACAAATTGTGTGTTCCTGTGTGTACTGAGGAATATCTTGGGACCCACAATAATTCATATGCCAATGTTGCCCATGATTACTTTATAATAAAATAACATATAAAAAAGGTAGATATGCTTTTGATGGAAATGTCCTTCAGTAAGATAGATATGCGTTGGATGAAAATGTCCTCCCGCTCCTCGTAAATAGATTTGCACATTTCGCCTTTGTTTTTAGCTTGTGTTACAACACATGGCCGCCTTCTCATTCCTGCCTCATGAGTTGTGGAGCCTGATTCATAGTTTTTTTCCTTACAGAAAAGGGGGTTCGGGGGTTCCCCCAACGCGGGTCCCACTGCGCAGTCAGCGGGCGGGGGTCCAACGCCCCCCAGAACAAATTTTTTTTTGGGCTTATGTTTGAGACTCAGTTTCTTATGGATCAGACCCAACTTGTTTAGGTTTAGGGTTCTCGCCGTTGCCTTGTATAAATTCTTTCTTTTCTTTCTCTCTTGTAACTGTTGAAAAGAGCAATAAGATTTTTTTCTGAGCGGTCGTGGTTTTTTTTATTCTCTCTCAGTTGAAAAGAGTGATTTATAGTAGAAATCAAATCAAAGAGTAACGATTTACAGTAAAAATCAAATCAGAGAGTAACAATTTACTGTAGAAATCAGATCAGAGAGTGACAATTTATAATAGAAATCGGATCAGAGAGTAACGATTTACAGTAGAAATAAGATTAGAGAGTAGCAATTTACAGAAGAAATCTAATATGTACTGTAAATCGCTTATCTCTAATTTGATTTTTACTGTAAATCGCTACTCTATAATCTTATTTCTACTATAAATCACTACTCTCTGATTTGATTTCTACTGTAAATCACTACTCTCTTATCTAATTTCTACTATAAATCGCTACTCTCTTATCTGATTTCTACTGTAAATCGTTATTCTCTTATCTGATTTCTATTATAAATCGCTACTCTCTTATTTGATTTCTACTGTAAATCGCTGCTCTCTTGTCTGATTTCTACTGCAAATCACTACTCTCTGATTTGATTTTTAATGTAAATCACTACTCTCTTATCTGATTTCTATTATAAATCGCTACTCTACTCAGTTTGACATTGCCATCATTATTTCTGCTGTAAATCGCTATTCTCTGTCTACTCAGTTCGACATTTTCACCCTCATATCATGATGAACAATAGACAGAATGCTGATTTTTCTGGTAGTTCAACTATTTCTCACGAACAGACGATGACAAAGAGTGCTTCGACGATAATAGACACTACAAGAAAAAGGCTAATTAGCGACGAAACTTTAGGATGAAATTTTTCCATCGCAAAGTTGCGACGGATTAGCGAGAGAAAACCATCCGTCGCTAACATTTGAAATGTTTATGAAATTAGCGACAAAAAAACTTCCGTTGCTAAGTAGCGACAGCTTCGCGACAGAATTTTTATGTCGCAAAACCCATCGCACTTAGCGACGGATATAGCGACAGAATATTTTCCATCGCTAGTTAGCGATGGCATTTGCGACAGAAATATTCTGTCTCTAAATGCTAATGTAAAATGCTCACTAGTTAGCGACGAAATATTTTTATCGCCCATCTGTCGCTAAATGTCGATGTAAAACGCCCTAGGGCACGAAATCGATCTTTTTTTTTTGGCTCTCACCCACGCCACTCTCTCTCTCTCTCACCCGCACCGCTCTCCGTCAACCGCCACCTCCCTCTCTCTAGCTACCGCCCCCTCCCTCCAGCTCTTCGGTGACCACCCCCCTCCCGCTCTCCGTCGACCGCCCCCTCCCTCCCGCTCTTCGTCGACCGCCCCCTCCCTCTCGCTCGCTGTCGACCGCCCCCTCCCTCCCTCTCTTCTACCATCGCATCACCCGCTTCTTCTTCTTCTTCTTCTTCATGGTTGTTGGGGCCGACGTTTAGGGTTTCGGTGGGGAAACGAACTCAGAGGAGAAGGTCGAGGACGACGACGTCTTGGGCATCGGTGACATTCCCTGAGAAGTGGTTCCTGAGGAAGGTACTGCGTCTCACATCCTGAGTTGTGCATTTTTGTTAGGGGTTTCTCTGAGATCTTCGTCTTTAGCGGGTTTTCGTCAGAATTCACGGCTGGGAGAGCGTTGATCTGGTTGAAGGGGCTCTGCTTCTGCGTTGTTTCAGAGAGTTAGGGTTTTGTTTATTCCCGGATGTGCTCTGTTTGGTCCAAGGATAGGAATTCGAGGGAGCTGGGGATGGAAGGGCTTGTGGGTTGAGTCTGCAGTTTGTAAATCTCTGTTGCTCTCTTATTCTGGCTTGCGGTCTAGAAGCGATGATCGACTGCTATTCGCGTGGGATTAAAACTTGCTCTTTTAGAGTTGTCGATTTCTCCTTGCGAATCTCTCCTCCATCTCTTCATGTGATGGTGAAGAAAATGGGGGTCCCTTGCTAGGCTTTCTTCTTTTCTCCGATAGTTGGGTTTCTCAAAGCAGCAAGCTTGGTGTTTGGGGAGATGCTGGCGATATTTACCACCGAAGCTTCATTTAGCCGCGAGACCCCTCCTCCTCATGGTTTGTGCTTGTGAGGCTTAGTTCTCAAGATGGAGATAGATGTTTTCTGGTTTCGATTGAATCGTGCTTTTGTAATTACAAGGGTGTCTTTTAGGTTCTATTATTTACTTTCTCTTCTATTTTTCTCCGTCTCCTGCATCTAGCTAGCTGTGGAAAGTGGTGTTTTCTTAATGCTGATATGGAGACTACGATGGTTTAAGATCATGATTAATGATCACAATATATATGATTATAGAGCAAAAGATGGAAGTATATTGGATAGGCTTGTGCATTCACAATGTCCTTGTATTTGTGAAGATCCGTTGAATACTTGGAGTAGGCATTGGGAGACAAGGTATACCGACTGTAGGCTTGAGCGGTAAAGCATCAAGTTGTGAAATTGTTGCTTAATAGTCTCGATCTATGGTTTGATGTTTGGGTTAATGGTTTGTGCTCTTGTTTATTTTGCAGAAACATATGACAGGTAATTATGATTATATTGGGCAAGATCATGAGACTGTCCAGGTGATTGGGGGGACGATTTTTGTTGTGTATGTGGAGATAGTTATGAATGGTGGCCATCTTAGATGTCTCTACAAACTTTGCTCATCTCTTTTTGGAAGGTAACTAAGTTTTTTTTTCCTTTTTTGGGGTGTAGGATGCACATGAATTCTTGAATTTCTTATTAAATAAGCTTGTTGATATCCTTGAGAAAGAGTCAAATGCTGCAAATGATTCTCCAAAGAATTCATCTCCATCAGAAAAGACTGCAAATGGGCATCACAATGTTCAAGCAAATGGCATCCAAAAAGAGCCTGTCACTACATGGGTTCACAAAATTTTCCAGGTACTCCCCCATTTTCTGTTAATCTAGCACCTTATTGAGTAATTTACAGTATATGCATCCAGGTACTCACAATTATGTTAATCTAGCACCTTAGTGAGTAATTTGCAGAATGTGCATCATTCTGCAAAATACTTTGTTTTTTATAAGCAGGTTGTATGAATTGTATAACGAGAATTTTTAGCGACGGATAGCGTTCATCGCTAACTAGCTTTTTCTTGTAGTGAGACGACGACGACGACGACAGAGGGTGCTCTGGCGACAACAGACGACGACAAAGAGTGTGTCGTCAATTGGAGCTCCTGTTACAGCAGATGGTGCATCGTCAAAGGGTGATCCAGAATGTTTAGGGTGACATATTGCGAGGAGCTCCTGTTAAAGCAGAGAAGTTTACTCCTTAGGGCAAAAATGCTAATGATTTTAACCCTTTCTGGTGGGAGGGTATTTTTGTCCTTTACTCAAAACATCATTGTATGGCTCTAATGGAGGGAAAGAGTACTTAAGTCTTTGTAAATGCACCAGACTCTGATGCTAAGTGATGCTGGCACACACAGGGAAATGAGCCCCATGTGCTTACTTACATGGCGCTCATTCAAACCCGAGAACACGCACCTGCGTGTTTTGGGGAGGAACATATAACCTGCTTCGCCATTTCACCCCAAATCGTGGAAAAATAGTCATTTTCGTATGAAAATGGGTCATTTCCCAAGATGGCCTATGAAAACAAACAACAATAGGGTGGGCTCCATCATCCTTGTAGAAGACATTATGTTTTCTATGAAAATGGCCTCAAAAGGGTTTTCCTCCGGTCAGGGGGCATTTTTCGAAAAACGTTAAATGTAACTGACCATAGTCTAAGCAAACACATATCACAAGGAAGCAAGCAAACTCAAAATATGTTTGTAGTGGTGCCAATTTCATCGAATGAAAGGGCAGCCAACATTACCAAACATGATGTCTTAGCATCATGGTGTCTGAAAATATAAATAGAAAACTGAAATCCTTATTTTCAAATTCTTTCTAAGTACCAAATGCACCAATTATCTCTTTTATGATTTATAAAATAATTTCTTCAAAAAATTAAACTAAGGGTGGGCAATTGGCCGGGTAGTTAAACCTAGAATCAAACTTTCTAGTGCCGGCCTTTTATTAACTTGGCTACTACTACCACCATTACTACCATCATATGCACTACATTAAGTATCATATTTATCAAGATAATCATTCTAAACCTCATGCAAAGTGCTTATATGATGCATTTCATCTTATTCACTATAAATCAATAGAAAAATAGTTTGTAATGCAGTTTTCTTTAGCCTTGAGTCAAACACGGATGCAAAAGCCATCAACAGGTAATGATCTACTCAATACTTTTCAAACTTATTTTTTAATTTTTTGGCCATGGATTTCAAAAATCCAAAATGATTATTAATACGATCATCTAAGATTGCTATGACCTTTGCAATCTCAAGAAAAACTAAATTTGAAGTTGGGTATTGTGTTCCCGAGAAAATGCAAGTAACATTATAGAAAACTTTTAGAAAACTACATACGTCTCTTATCTCAACTTTCATCTTCAATCACCCAACAAAAATTTAGATCATCCACCTTATAATGAGCAAAGACATCTTTGTATATCAAGATACACTCTAACTATGTGGAGTTTCATCGAGTTGGAGCATCTAGAAACAACTTCTTTCATATAAGAACATTTAATTCATTTGATGCAACACGAAAATCATGAAGTCTCGAGGGAAAAACCTTTAGATACTTTGTGCTCTTTTCAAAAAAATGTATTTCTTCCTTAATTTCTTAAGACCGTCCTACACTATTAAATTCAAGATATGTGCACAATATCTCACATGAAATAACTTAATAATTTTGAACCACTTTTCTCCATATTATCCTTGATTGTTCTCATAAGTACATCATTATTAGATGCATTGTCGATTGTCATTGTTAAATTTCTTTTCTTAATATCTCACTCATTAAGGATCTTAAGAATAATGGTGACTATATATTTTCTTATGTTAAATGGTCTTATTTCATTTAAGCCAATTATATGCTTTTGCAACCCTCAATCTTTATCAATAAAGTGAGTTGTCAAATACAAATAGGATATAGTCTGACAAGAAGTCCACAAATCTATAGTGAGGCATATCCTATGCATACCACTATTTATTTTTCAACTTTATTTTCTTCTCGTATATTTTCATAGTATCCCTTTTAATGGTAATACACGATATTAATTGGTTGATGCTTTGAATTATAATATTTTAATACCATATTGAACTCATCATGTTCTACCATTTGAAAGTGATATCCATGTTTGATGTGCATCAATGCTATGAGTCTCCTTGCTATAGCCATATCAAACTTTCCATTAGCTACAATCAAATCACAAGAATTTTCTGATCCTTATCTATAAAAACTCAATACTGATTGTTTTTCCTTAGCATGCAATCCTCTACATCTTTTCTTATTCCTCAGCATAGTGGTCATACACACATATTTAGAAAACAATAAACAACAAGGCAATACTTGCATTTTACATTTTTCACACCCTTATTATTTGTAAACTCCTTGAAGTGATCCCATATAGATGAAGTTTTTACCCTCTTTCTTTTCATATTAGCTTCTATTTGTGCATAATATTCAATCTCCAAATAATCGTCATGATCTTCTTTGGCTATTTCATTTCTAACATCTTTTGAAGAACTAGGTTGTTGCCCGCTAGGATCAACTGCAGACATTTGAGTTGGAATGATAAAAACATATGAAGAATTTTGCCTTGAAGATAGGTTATAATACGTTTCAAGCCCCATTGGTTGCCTTTCTTTTGCAACATATATTTTTTATTGTAATAATATTTTCTAATTCTCTGACAAATATTTAACATGTAATATAATATGATGCATAAATACATAAAAATCTAAATGAAAAGATCATTTTATCAATACAACATTGAACCCATGCATTGATTAGCAAACAAAAAAAAGAGGACTACAAGGAATTCAAAGCATCAAATCCTCTCAGAGGCCTGGAATTTTATATTCAAAATAAAACTAATAATCTAATAATATTTGTTGATTTAAAAAAATATATAACTTTTTGATAATTTTTGATATTCTGAAACCCTAATTCTTGCAAAAAAATGACAAAGAAATACAACATTGCAAAAAAATGACAAAAAAATACAACATTGCAAAAATAACTGTCACAAATGTAGGGTCATAATCAATGTCTAAAGCTCTCAGTAATCCATATTTGCCAATTGCCAGATCAATGAGTTATTGTCGCACTAAAATCATGTGATGTTTGATTTTTCAAACATGCAGTTACCATATGGCACAAAGATAATGCTAATCTCATAATCAAAATACAAGCATACAGAGTTAAGAAAAAAAGGTAGTCATGTCATTAATTAGTGAATTACAATAATAAAGATGCATTGTAGAATACTTTAAGGGATCTCTGGCAGATTGTAAGCATATAGCTGGAACTTATGTGTAGCATAACTGTCAGTAATTCATGAAAATTCAGCTACACTAATTTGCCAAAAACTCATTTTTCTTTGATATTTAGGCTCATTATAATGGGAAGCTGGAGAATGGAAAGGTATTTGATAGTACCTTTTTTTTGAGTTTTACTGGAAGAAACCGCCCTAGGCGCACAGACTTAGCCATGCTGGCTCAGCCTGTCGTACTAAGGTCTTTATTCATGTCAGCTTTAAACTTTGAGAGCATACCCTACAACCCTAGGGAGTCGCCAAGCTTCTGCTTAAGTAGGCAGATGATACCCATGGAATTTGAACCTAGACTGCCCATCTAACAGATTCCAAACAGTCACCAGGTGGTAGTTTGGCCAACTTTTTGTCAAAATGCACCAAATAGGCCCTCAAGAGAGAAAGGAAGAATCCAAGATTGTAAATTTGGCATCGATGTCTACTAAGTACAATACTCGCAATTCGACCGACCATGAACCGAGGGGATCAGGGTCTGAGTTCAATTCTCATAACACCTCAGACAAGGCGAGAGAGAGAGAGAGAGAGAGAGAGAGAGAGAGAGCTGTGGTTATTCAAACCTGATCAGGAACAATCAGGGGAATCCTCAATTGTGGAGGTGGAGTGGTGAAAGCCGGAAGCCTACTGCAGTGCTGGTGGTGGTGGTGGAGTGGCGAAAGAAGAAGGGGACAAACTCACAAAGGGGCGACTTGTGGCAAAGAAGGAGAAGTCGAGTAGGCGAATCAACTTCGTGGTGAGGGAAGAGAATGGAATGAAGGGAGGAGGGGGGAGATTGAAAAGAAAGAACCCTAAACTGATGAGGCGGGGCCGAAAAAAAATGTATATAATACATACATATAATATGTACAATAACCGAGCGTTATCGAGCCTACTCGAGCTCCTCCAACTCAGTAGGCTGACCAAGCTCGGATTGTTTTCTCATCCAAGCATGAGTCATGTCCTCATTTAAAGGGATGGACGAGCTTCAGGCTTAGCTTAACTGGCCCGAGACGACCCTGGGTAAGCTCGGTTCGTTTTGCATGCCTAAGCTCGGTTCGTTTTGCATGCCTAAGCTCGAGTCACGTGGTACTTAGACTTGTGTGCAGGGTGTCAACAGGTTGGATCTGGTTTGGACCAAGGTAAGTCCAAACCCAGATCTGTTTTGAGGTGTGAGTACCTGGTCCAGACCCAGTTCCTATCTGGTATGCTATAAGAAAAACCATACACGGACCTTATAAGGATTACACGAACCAGACCCAGTCCATACTCGGTAAAATAATATTTTTTATATTGAAAAATCATGGATCTTAATTGGAGCAAGGGTCGCGCCGGGGTCTGGTATGAAATTTCATAAAACATACAGGGCTCCATATACTAATCAGATCTTTGGGATCCGATCTGATTTCTAATCGGACCTCCTTTTTTCATCACCAAACCCTCATTGAGTTTGAGGCGGGTCGGGGTCCTGGTCAAACCCTACCCATTGACACCCCTTCCCGTGTGCCGCGCAACCACAGTGAAAGCATAGGGGAGGTACGAACAGATGTGATCTACCATTCAACCTCTTCTGTTTTGTTTCTGTGGATGATCATACAACTCGCAGCACCCATTGACTCTTAACGAGGACCCGCAGTATGGTCATGACTCCTATCGAGCAAAAAATGTGCGCTGCATTTCGATCATGGATTACAACTCCACTCTAAAACTTCCTACAAAGAAAGATGATAGATTATGATGACCTATCATGATTGTATGAAAACTAATGTATCACTAATTTTCATTAATTTGAAAAGCAGTGTGTCATTGATTTCTTTTAAAATTTGTTTGACAATAATATGAAGAAAACCTTTTTCTTTTTTTTTTCAAATCTGCATCATTTTTTTTGCGATTTTAATTCTTTAGTTTGTTTTTCAATGAAGAACCGAACGAGCAGTCGCGGGCATATTGTTTTGTCACGACTCACGACTCAAGTTTTGTCTGCATGCATGGAAATGGTCACGGTGGTTTTTTGCCACATAAACAAGCTGATGCAGAGCTGTCCTTATCTGCGACCCACTGCACCAAATCCCATGTCATTCCATACCTAAGAAGGGTGACAAACAGCCTTTGGCGCTTTGTTCTTTTTTCACACTATAAATCGAGACCTCCTTTGCATCCCATCTCATTCAAATTTCAGAGCACCCATAAATTGGTTTCATCTACCTCATCAAACCATGATCGCTCAACACTGCCCCTTCATCTTTTCTCTCTTGTTCCTTGCTTGCACTCTTACTGCATTGAAAACTGAAGCTTCTCGTCCACACCCCATAATGGTGGGGGCTTGGAGAGACATAAAGGATGTGGCCACCGATGCTCATGTGCAGCAGATTGGCCGCCTTGCTATTGCAGAGCACAGCAGAAGGACCAGTACTGAAAGGCTGCAGTTTGTGCAGGTGGTGGAGGCACAAGCCCAGATCGTCGCCGGCACCAATTTCCGGATGCTAATTGCTGCAAACGGTGGTGCTGCTGATGTTGATGCAAAACATGTCAAGATCTACAAAGGACTTGTTTGGGAGAAGGCTGGGGAGTTCCAAAACCTCACATATATGGAGCCTGTTCTTCCCTACTAGTGCCCTTATTTTTTTTTTCGGGTATTTTGTCAAAATAACGCCTTGCTTTACAAGCGATATATAGTCTAGCAAGAAGGAAATAAAGTTCCAGGTTCTTAGAGAATAACCCTTTAGAATAAAGGAAAAATGTAAAAAAGGGAAAAAGAGTTCTTTACCTACTGCAATAATAGTTCATGTACCTCAATTTTGCCATGAAAAATAGTTGCTCTCTCTCTCTCTAATATCGAGGAAAAACCGCTGATTTCTTGGCCACCAAGGGGTGGAACGTTCACCGTGATGCGGAACTCCTGGCTAGGTGAATTGCCTCAGGGCCTTCAAATTGAAAGATGCCACATACCAGGAGTCCACATCCTTCGCCGCAAGTTCAAACTCAACGTGGGAAACTATTTCCGACGAGTGAAGGGACTACCCGTATTTTGGGTGTCCCCTGAGATTACCCCGCTTCTGCCGGAAACTTACTCTTCAAAAGAAAAAAATAAAAATCAAAATCAAACATGGCTACGGTCAACGTGGCACCTCTAGCTCCGCCCGTAACAAGAATGTCTGAACCACAGCAGTGGTTTCTTCCCTCATGAAGAAAAGAAAAAGCATTAATATCTCTCTTGTCCTGCATGTAACTGTTGTATTTTGTATCTTTGGCAATATAGAAAATTGATAAAAGACCAACGCGTCAGAGAGAGGTAATATCCTCATTTCCATTATAATGGTATAAAATCCCAAAGGTTGCATCATGTACCCAACGAACAATTTCCCACTTCCTTTCCATGTACATATTGCATATTTGGCATCCTAATGGCCGTTCACCGTTACGTCCATCTTTGGTTTCGGCCAATGTTGTGAAGAGCGTTGAGGCCTAAAATCTGAGGCGAGGCATAAAGGGTAAGCCTCAATTTTGTTTTTTAAAACTTTAAAAGAACTATAAAAAATATCTAAAAATTTAGTTCTATCAGTAAATATCCAATTAGACATATTTGGCCAATATCTCATATTACATGGTCTGACTTGGATCCAATGGTAGGAATATGACATTAAAAATTAAAGGAAAAACAAAGAGACCCCCATAATCTCATGAATTCCCCAAATTATCTTGAACAAACAAAATAAAGCTCTAAATGGGTGGATATATGCCACATTAGTACTTTAAGCCATGCCACTCTGCAAATCATTGGGTACGTAAGAGTACAAGCACATTCATGTGATCCCTGCACCATAGTCACTCTCAATTCAGTGAAAAGCAAATAAAGGTTTTAAAAAGAAGGGAAAATCTGTTGGGCCAATAAAGGACAGAAAAAGAATGAAACGACTGATCATGTCTATACAATATACAAATTCTTGCCCGAAAGCACACCCTCAAAACTCATCTTTACCATCCCTGCTAGGACTAGAGATTCCATGAAAAATTAACCTTTTATTTAGCCAATACATAAAATTGATTAAATAGAAATAAAAATAGACAAGAAAAAACTTCTTAAGTATATAAAAGATGAGTAAGAAGATTACTTTATAGGCAATGGCAAGCAAAAGGAGAAGAAGAAGAAGGAAGATTACATAATAATGTTTATGTTTATATACAATTATATATATAACTATACATATAATATATATTTGTATATTTTCATGGGCTGGCCCAGCTCAGCCCGGCCTGGCCCAATTAAGCCAATGGCCCTAATGAGTGGGCTGTGGGCCGGCCCGAACCAGGCCTAGGCCCAGCCATCAATTAATTATAGACCGGGCTTGATCAGCAGCCCCAACCCTTTCATTAGCGGGCTGGGCCGGGACGGCCGGCCTGTTGCCTCTCCCTAGACATGATCACTGATTTTGTTCCTTTCATTACTATACGCAAAGAATACTTTCGAGATCGGCAAGCAGGGACGGTGATCTTATTTATTCCTTTGAACAAGTCATGATTTTTCACTCTGCAGAATCCTACCCCAAAATCAAAGAATGTAAGCAAATAGTTTTAAAACTGGATACCCCCATGGATAGATCCACAAACACAGTCAACAAAATTGACCCTTTGGACCTCTACAAGCAAGTTCATGTAGCATGCTTTTGCAGGTTTACAAGAACATATCGTCATGAATACCTAAAAATCATACCACGCTCGCCCACAAAGGACTCCACACAACTGGTTAAGCAGATTGACTTAAGGCATTCAAAACAAATTTTTTTTTTGACAGAGAAAGCTTGGGTTAGGCAGACCCCCACCAGTAATTATACAATTGATAACCGGGTTGTGCATCCCTTGCTCCAGACCCGGTTGAAGCGGACCAAAAACTATCCCTCCTAGCCAGGGGAAGAACTCATGGAGTTTTACACCGCAGATACTTAAACAGGGAAACAGTCAATGTGGCACCATGGTGGGCAGGGGGGAGAGTGCTCGTGCAGTTTTACACCATGGAGACCAAGGAAAGGAAATCGTACCGAGCTCCATAACATACAATGCTTTATTGCCCGGCAATTTCCCGCGGCAACGTGTTGAACTAAAAGTCTAAAACCACCATTTTTTTTATTCCGTCACACCCTAAGAGTTGCATGATATATACATTTATGGCCTTTCTTATTTCATTTTCATACACATTCATTACAAACTTTTCACTTACATTTCAATACGTATCTAACCAGTTACAAATCCGTTCCACTCATCCCCCGTGTCATCCCTCCTTGGGATTTCATTGACGCAAGTTGTTTTGTTCAAATCGGACTCCACAGATATGATCTAAATCATTGATTTAGTGGATATCAACATTTAAATTGCCGAAATCCCACTTGTATTCATGATTTCTTGGCGATTCAAAAATCAACCCAAAATTTCATGATTTAAAAAATCATATTTTTTTCGTTGAAAAAATATAATCCAAGGGTCGTTTTGAATTAAATCAACCATGCTGAATCCATCCATCTATAGGGTCAGATTTGATCAAAACAACTTGCATCTTAAGATTTAAGGGGGGTTATTAAGATGGGGGATGACATAGGGGATGAGTGAAACCGAAACAAACGTGTTGTGCTTATAAGTCAGATAACTCTTTTTAAAGAGGCAAGACAGGCTCAAAGTACGTGAGGTTGCTGAACTCCTCCCACTCTTTCTCCCATACAACACACTCGTATATTTTGAACAGCTTATCAGTCGAAGCCGCTACCAGCAGCCGATATCTCATGCCAGAGACGACTTGTCTCTGGCCCTCCACCACCTCCACAAACACCAACCTTGCACTCGCCTGGTGGTTGTACACTGTCACCGCCAACATGCCGATGTCCTGCGCGTGTGCATCGTTCTTGATGTCTGGGATGTACTGCCAGGCCCCGAGCATCCGTGAGAGACGCCGCGGGGTTTCAGAGCTCACCGCCCACGAGAGAATGATGGTGAAGAAGAGCAAGAGAAAGAAGCCCTGTTTGGTGGCCATGCTACAGGCTATCTGAATGAATAAATGCTACTGAGCAGGATTGCAACTTGTAGAGGGGAATTTAGAAAACTTTGGAAATGATAAGAGCGTGGGGATGGTGCAATTTATAGGAATTTAGATCAGATGCGCAATGTAATTGCACATTTGGGACCTGATCTGCGCTCCTTAGGCTTTATCAATTTATAAAGACTTTCTCAACACTTCACTCAAGCCTGGGATTGCGTGCCAATACAAAGCCACAACAAAAAAGCTTAATGTCTTAATTTTCACATAGATTGGCTTCGTACTTGCACAAGATTGTATTTAGGATGTCAAGGGATTGAATTTTATCCCGTTTGGTTGGATTTGATAATCTAAAACAGTATCCTATTATAATAGGATGTAGATATGGTTTTGATTTTTTGCTATTGAAACCAACCGATGTACATATTTGATGGATATCTGACTCCGATTACATACTCTAGATCTTGATCCAAGGGAAAGCAGCCAGTTGGTTCGGGCTGTTAGTCAAGTCAGGTCCTACCCGGCAAGCTATCCAAATGAGTTGGTCTGATGTCTATGATGAAAACAAAGGCCAGTAGGGCGGGACCTACTAGGTGGGCCTGTCGATTATTGATATGCTGCCTGACATCATCCTCTCGAACTAGTGAAGGCGTCCCCTGACACGCCATTAATGAAAATGGAGAAAAATGCGGTCGAGACACGCGTCATAATCTGGCTAATCCATTCCTAGTGGAATCCCAATAACATCAAGGAATTCCTTAGAAAGGTCCAATAGCCACCCGGTCATATGCTTTTCGAAAGATCCGCTTTAAGGCACACAGACAATTCATTGGTTTATTCGAGAGAGTGGACTATCTCATGGGCTAGTGCTGGTAGGATGCTCTCTTTAATGTTCCTGCCCTTCAAGAAAGAACTCTGATTAGCTGATAGTTTGCAGGTCGGGTCACATTAATCTATTCACCATCACCTTTATGATCTTGTAAATGAGAAAATTGGATTTGGAATGAGTTTTTTCGCCATTTGAATACAAATCTGTTTAACGAACTTCTGATTAGTCGGATCCAGTATTGGATACATACAACCCGAATCTGACTGTTTACATCCCAACTATACATAGTTATCTCTTCAAACAATGTTGAGAATGGACATTTAATTTCGATTGCCTTTCTATTTACAGAAGAAAACAAGATCGAATGACATGGGGAACCAGGGTGACTTTGTCAAAAAGTAGATTTAGAAAGTGATGTAAGCTTATAAATAGATAATACGGTTAACCTAATTTTGTAAGTTGCCATTGCAAAGTTTCGTGGCTAGCTCCTCTTTTGATTTCGTGCGTTTTATTATTGTTCCCATACTTGTAATTTTTAAGCAAAGTTGTTGCTTCTTTACTGAGAATACCGGCATATTTCTAATGGCATTATTGCATGTCATGTGTTCCTATCTTTTGTTTTTAATTGGAGACGGCAAAAATCACCCGAGACCCATATTCAACGTGCCTCAGCCGGCAGAATAGGTTATAGCTGCTTCTCTGTGTGTGTGGTACAATTATATTCATGATCAGCAAAAGTGGGACCCTAGCGGATCTTGAGATTAGGGATGGCAGTAGACCTGAGAAAAGTGAGAATCACTCCTAACCCGTTTTATTTGGGCTGGGGATGAAGGACATGAAATGGGGAATGAACCGGGTATGAAAGTGAAAATAAAACCCCTTGTGGGGTGGAGGCAGGGATGAACTTATACTTTCTCCCAGTGTTGTGAGAGGCGTACGCCTCAATACCTGAAGCGTACGCCTCAGAGGCGAAGCGCACACTCAAGGTATTGAGGCGTTGCAATGAAGCGTTTCAGGCTTGAAACACACGCTTCACTCATGTGAAGCGCACACCTCAAGTCGAAACGCGCTTCGCTTCTAAGGCGTGCGCATCATATTGAATGTCGTCTTCAATCCTCGATTCTGTTTCGAAAAAGATCAGAAAAGGTGAAATTGTTGCAGTGAGGAAGCGATGGCGTTCGCCATTTTTGCTAGAATCGTTAAAGTTTCCCGACGGAATTTGGGGGTGTAAGAGAGGGAGTTGAATGGCTAATAGAACTGATCCGACGGGCAAGAGCATCCATGGAACGAACCCTCAGAATCTCGTCGAGAAGGTTTTGAGGTCGAAGATCTATCAGAACACCTACTGGAAGGAGCAAGAAGGAGCAATGCTTCGGTCTCACCGCGGAAACCCTCGTCAACAAAGCCATGGAGTTGGACCATTCCGGCGGAACGTATGGTGGGAACAGGAAGGCGACTCCTTTTATGTGTTTGGTGATGAAGATGCTTTAGATCCAACCGAAGAAGGAAATCATCGTCGAATTCGTCAAGAACGAAGATTATAAGTAAATGCCCCAACTTGCTTTTTTTTTTTTTGCTTTGTTCACTTGTTATTATTATGCCCTCGTCGATGGTGACTTTCACTGAGTCACCGACAGCCTTGTCAGTGACATACCTTGCAACTGGGAGGCTAAATGGGTATGTGCTTGTATCAGTGGCCACTCAAACTAATGTCGCCATCACCGGGCTACTGGAGGTGCCCTCATCAGGGAGCAAGAGTTGGATGTCGCTGCCTCACCGACAACATCACCGGCGACATCCTCTGTCACTAGATATAAAAAAAAGGGGCATTTGCCCTCCTTGATCTATGCTTTGGCCGACCATCCAGCTGCGATCACCAGAAAGCTTTGGGGGACCTCTTCTATAGACAATTGTCGATTCACCGACATCTTTTTTTTTCACTCACCAGATATCGAAGGGGGCATTTGTCTGGTTTTCTCATAAAACCATCGTTTCCAAAGAATGATGCATTGTCAGTGAGGGTTGCCATCATCGACGGCCTTTCGACTGGCTGCCAATGTCGGGGTGACATCGATCGGCGACGTGAGCGATGTGGGTCATCGTTACCCTTTTGAGAAAAACCTGATGGCTTTCAGTTTTCTCAGAAACCGAAAGCCATAGGGTTTTCAGTTTAAAGCAAGGTACTAGGATGAACCGGGTATTCCAACCCAATGGCGGGCCCAATCCAGACCCATTTTGGGTGGATCGGGTCTGCCCAGATCTTATCGGGTCGGTCCTGACCCAGGATCAGACCCAGACGCATTAATGGTTTTGGGTTTGTGTCTGGTCCAAATTCAAACCCGTGTCCTGTTTGGATCGGGTCAGACCCGGATCCTGTGTGGAAAGGGTCTAACCCAGATCCTATGTGGTTTGGGTCAAACCCGAATCTTGTATGGACAGAGTCTGCTCCAGATCCAATTCGGATAAGGTCTGACTCGGGTCCTATTTGGACCAAGTCAGACTCAAGTTTTTGTTATGGATCGAATCTAAATTCAAATTGAATCGGATATTCATAATATGGTCCAGATAATATTGACACCTGAACCGGATCAGTGACCAATACAACCCTTTCTGAGACCGATTTAGAGTCATTTTTGACTGGTTCCTTATAATTTTTTACCGGTTTTGAGATGTAGAGACTTTGTTTTCATGAATTCATGAAAAGACAAGGATTTTCTCATTTGCTTTGTTCTCTTGTTATTATTATTTTATATTGTCATTTATTATTTATTATTAGTTTTTATTTAAAGTTTTCATTATTTTATTAATATTATATATTTTATTATTTTGATAATGAAGCTTACGCGTCAACGCCTCGAGGCTTATGCCTCGCTTCATAACAGGCTCAACGCCTGGCTTCGCCTCATCGCATTTAACAACCTTGCTTTCTCCCTCCCCGTCCCGTCCTCAATCTTCGATCTCTATTAATACAACAACAACAACTACGCCTTCATCCCAAAACAATTGGGGTTGGCGATATGAACCAACAAAGAAAATCATTCTGGGTCTTCGATCTCTATTAATAAAATGACTAAAATAGTTTTAGTTATTTAATAAAATTACATATAACTCCTATATGTATATATCTAATACTAAATTTCTAACCCTAAAGCCTAAAACGATATTTTTGACTTCTTCAGTTTTTCTTCTTCTTGTTCTTTTGGTCACTACGGTTAACTCTTTCGGCCTCCTTTCAAGGCTCTTGGTGTCCCTCTGCATGAAAAAACGACCCTTTCAGTGGCTCGACCTCTCCTTCTCCACCTTCTAACGAACACAACGGTAAAAGACAAGGACAATAAATTTGGTGAGATGTGGGAGAAGAATGGGGAAGGAACAAGGATAAAGATGGAGACGGTAAATTTGAGATGGGAAAAAAGGTGAATGTCCAAAGTCTTCTCATCACGAGAATAGACTAGAGATGGAGGTCACTATTTTGAGATGGAACGAGAATGGAGACCTTGTCTCCCACACCATCCCTATTTGAGATCCCCCACTATCCCTTGTGGTTTCATATGCAAGTTGTTGAGCCTACCAATTTTTTTTTGATGATGTCATCATTGACAGCATGGCCATTGATCACCATAATGGTGGGGATCTCAGTGTTGGGATCCTGGGACTTGCGCACAATAAAAAAGCAGAGACGATTGTGTACCTAAAGAAGCCATTGAGAAATCAGATGGATGGTGGTCGGTGCTTATAGTTGAAATGGGATGAGCTTCGCTCCTCAGCTGGATTGTAGTCCTCCAATGAGTGCAAGCTTCTTCAACAATCGGTGAGTAGGATCCCTCTTCCCTCTTTAGTTGAAAAACTCAAAAAAGCTATTTTTTTCTTAACCTTTTTTATGTGTTTGTCCTTCATACGGGTTTTTCATTGACACCCATTTATATAGCCTCTAGTAGGGGGATCGGTTAGTGTAATTGTTCCCTCCCTCAACTTTCGTATGTTTATCGGAAGGAACACAAAAAGGAGAAAGTTACCAATTATGAGTAACTGCCACAATGTGTGACTTATCCCAACATTCTCCCACTTGTTCCGATGATAAACTAGTAAACTTTATGGGAATGACTTGATGAACAGATTGGCCTTTACAAATCTATTCTATGAATCTCTAATCCTTATGAGATTAACAACAAACAACCATAAAGAAAATCATTAAACTTAATGTGATCACTTTATTCATATGTATATGTTAAAAAAGAGTTTAACAAGCTCATCCTTAATACATGTTCGGAATATAATTCCAGTGCTAACCCTTTAATTAGTAAGAGGATCATCAATCATTTCTTTGATACCAATATTAACAATATGCATTAGATGATTCTCTGTCCTTTCTTTAACAACAAAATACTTTAGCTTCATATACTTGCATGGCGTAGTACTTTTATTGTTATTCGAAAAGAACACTGCAACTTCATTATCACAATAGACCTTTAGTGGCTTTTCGATGAAATCGACCACCTTTAACTGTGATATGAAGTTCTTCAACTATATGACCTGTGAAGTAGTATCATATAATGCTATGAATTCTGCCTCCATGGTGTGAGCAACAATGGTCGTCTGCTTCCCACTTTTCCAAGAAATTGCGCCCCCAGCAAGTAAGAAGACATACCTAATAGTAGACTTTCTACTATCAAGGTACCCTCCTAAGTCCACATCTGAGTAGCCATGACCTCGAGGTGATCAACTTTATGATACGTCAACATAGTCTTTTGTCCCTTGCAAATACCACAAGACTTTCTTAGCTGCCTTCCAATGAGATATGCCTGAATTAGACTGGAATCTACCAAGCATTCCTATTGCGAAGGAAATATCTGGATGTGAACAAGTCTGTGCATATTGCAAGCTGCCAACAACTGATGCATATGGATAAGCACTCATCTGTGCTTTGTCAACTTCGTTCTGTGGACAATCCTTTAGGCTCAATTTGTCACCTTTTGATATAGGTGATGTACCAGGAGAACAATTCTCCATCCCATACCGCTTTAATACCTTATTTATGTAGGATCTTTGGGAGCGGCCTAGAAATCCTTTTGCTCTGTCTCGACGGATCTCAATGTCAAGTACATAAGCAGCCTCACCCGTATCTTTCATATCAAAATGTGATGCACGAAATTGTTTTGTCTCTTAAAGTAACTTTATATTGTTGGTTGTCAGCAAAATGTCATCTACATACAACATCAATATAATGAACTTACTCTCACTTTCCTTAATATCTATACATTGATCAATAATGTTTTCTGTAAACCCGAAAGTTACAATGAGTTAAGAAAATTTAATATACTACCATCGAAAGACCAGTTTAAGTCCATATATTGATTTGTTAAGCTTGCAAGCCAAACAAACATCTTCAGAGAAGCCAAGAGGTTGTTTCATGCATACCTCTTCATTCAGATCCCTGTTGAAGAACATTATTTTCACATCCATCTGATGTAGCTCTAAGTCATAATGAGCTACGAGGGCCAAAATTATTCTCATTGACTCCTTATTTGAGACTGGAGAAAATGTCTCATTATAGTCAATGCCCTCCATTTGGGTGAACCCTTTAGCAACCAATCTTGCCTTATATCTCTCTATATCACCTTTGAAGTCCTTTTTTGTCTTAAAGACCCATTTATACCCTATATGTTTTACTCCTTTAGGTGACTTGACAAGATCCCACACTTGATTCTTAGCCATAGAGTCCAACTCTTCTTTTATGACTTTTATCCAGTGCAAAGATTGTTTGCTTTCAACAGCTTTTATAAAAGTCAATGGGTCATCATTTATATCTATAAAATCATGAGGCTCTTGAAGGTACACCACATAATCAGGATATATGGCAAAATTTTTAACTCTTATGGATCTCCAAATAGGTCGTTCTTCAGGCTCATATTGAACATGTTCATCCTGTTCGTGCTCTTCTGCATTGTCTACAATAGGTTCATTTTAGATTTATGCATCAACAACTGGGTGATCAACCACATCATCATTAGGGATAACAATGTGGTATATTTCGGTGTTTTCCTTCACAGGTGGTGAGACTGGATCCTGTATTTCTTCAAAACCAAGGTTTTGAAGTGCACTTAATCATATTGAATCATCTTCAAGGAATTTTACCTTATCTGTTTCAATAATCTGTGGTGAATGAGATGAGCAATAAAACCTATATTCTTTTGATTTATCTAGATAACCAATAAAATATCCACTAGTTGTTCTTGGATCAAAGAATTTAATATGAGGGTTATACAACTTAGCCTCTGTAGGTCATCCCAAAATGTGCATATAAGACAGTGATGGTTTTCTATCTGTCTACAACTTGTAGGGAGTTTTAGGTACAAATTTCGTAGGAACCTTATTCAAAATATACACAGCAGTCTTTAAGTCTTCACCCCACAACTTCATGGGAAGTGTTGAATAATTCAACATGGCCTGACTATTTCTTTAAGCGTACAATTTAGCAGAAATGACTTTTGTAAATAGTGGACTAGAAGTCCTTGCATCTTTGCAGAGTTAAACAATGACCAGTGATTAGGATTGGCCCATTTACAAGAGCTTAACAAAAAAATTTATCCACGGTTTCATCTTCCTTGATTTGATGCTCTACCTATTATTATGTTCATTAGAACTTATTTTACAGGATGAAGAAATCATATGCTAGAGAGACCTCATATAGATATTAGCTATCTATAGACTAGTAGTAGATTCATGACATGCTTGAACTCTACAACTTGTTCTGAATATGCTACAGTAAATCTCATCAACAAAAATGAGATTGTGTCATCCTTTTATTTTTTGAGAAAAAAAGATCATAGTATTATAAGATTAAAGTTCAATGAATCATTGGTCTTCTTTGGAATGTATGGTAACTTCTGGTGGTCCTAAAACTTTTGCATATAAAGGTATACCTTCTTCCACTTGCTTCAATTTTTGAAGTTCACCTAACTTCAGCAGTTTCAATTGTCAAAAAGACCATTCATGTCATAGTCCCATCCCATTACCGCTTGACACAACAAAGTCAATGAAATATGTCATAAAACATATAGAGTTAAAACTTCCTATTTTATAGTTATTAAATGACCATCATCCATTCTTTTCTACGCAACTATAATTTCTGTAATACATTAATAATAAGAAAGTGAAAAGGAAATATTCTTCAAAAAAAAGGGAAAGCAAAAGGGAACCTATTATATGAATTTTGGTAATGTCTACTAACTTTTAGTATCCTTGCATTCTCATTCCAACACATCCCCTTGTATAGCTTCAGATTATAGAAGGAGATAAAGGCAAATCAATTCAGTGTCACATTTTGACCTATATAGTTCTCTAGCAAATAGTGGACCTTATTAATCTGAACTAATATATCATATTCTCAATTTCATTGGTTGGCTAGAATTTCTTGATTGCATTTTATAATTTATCTGTAAACATAGTTGGACAAGTAATTCCTACTTTGCCCGATGCTCTCTCTCATTAATTGGTTCTCATGAGTAATGGCATTTCTAATTCATGTTTCTGGTTGTAGTGGGCAGTCACTGCCAGTGTTGATTTTTCACTTTCACAATTGGTTCAAGTGATCATCTTACTTAGTATTGGTGGCGCTAATGGTGGTGGATACAAATGATGAGTTGTGGAGCCTGATTTAGTGTTTTTTGTCCTTACTAGAGGACGGTTCGGGTCCCACGGGGGTCGGGGCCCCGCCCCTTACAGGGGTTATAAGGGGGCAGCCCCCCCCCCCCCCCCCAAGATTTTTGTTCTCAAGCTTGATTGTTGTTGTTTCTTCGTTTTCTTGTTTGAACTTTTCCTAACAAAAGCTAGCTTTTCTTTGTGGAACACTCTATTGATTTAAGGACATTGTACGCAGTTTTGGAGAAGAAGGTGATCCATGTTCAGCAGCATTCTTTTATCAGGGAGCACTCTCTTTTCTTTTCAAGCAACTTGAGCTACAATCGCTTCATGAAAACCTAAAAACCTAACTCCATACAGAGGTGGTGAGATAGAGGGAGCAGAGTGCCCTCGTCCCTACCAACAACAATAGTAGTAATACCTACCCCTATGCATCCGGCCAGCAGTGTCCAGGCAAGATTAATGTTTTACACTGTTCTATCCCCACATTCAAACACCTGTAGACACCCACATTCAGAATACACAAAACTGCCCCACCGCTCGTGAGTCTTGCAAATAGAAGACAACACCAAAAAGCAAGAGCTTTAAAACAACCCAGAGGGAACGTGCCTCTAAATCCATCGCCAGCCATCCAACATGGGCTGCCTTCTTTGTTATTAAAAAAAGAGAGAGGTTATTTTGGTAGGAAAATTCTGAAAACCATGTTGGCTGTCATTCCAAAAGTAATTATTAAAACCAAGTTGCTGTTTGACATTCAAACAATAAAACCAGGTTTTCAGGGATTTGCAAAACTTGCTGGTGCCTTTTTCATTATTAGTTCAATAAAATACCAGATTTTTCTAATGTCATCTAGACAACCTTAACGACAAAAGAGATCAATCTTCCTCTATGATCTTGTAAATCCTTTTAGGGAAAAGGTCTAGAAATGGATCTTCCGGTGCACAGCTCTATCTGATCTCTTGGTCGTCTGCTTGCATTCAATCCATCTTTATGTGGACAGCTACGCATAACTGTCCCCACCTCTGATATCAATACTTTTTGCGACTTGCAATTATATCGACTTAATTTTGCTCTATTTTTTATCCCCTCTAGTCATTAAAGCATAACATGTTGAATTTACTGTTGCAAACCGATATGTGCCAGACCGTATCTGAATCCGAAATGCATTTAATAGATTCACACCCAAGTGAAGATCCATATGAGACATGCAGGTTGAATCCAGATACAAACCACCAGTGAACGGGAGAATTTTCGGGAATTTTTCACAAATCTAACCCCGAATATGTCTGTTTGCTAGGAAACTATACTTGGATTGAGTTCTTTCCATGAAAAAAAGTGAATTTTTCAGCTTGAATATTTATGAAAATTGTAGGGTTGCATACCGGATGGCATCTAGTCTGACACTCTCTGGATGTGAATCCATATGATCGATCCCTGGATGGGCATATATTAGGGCAGGGTATAATGTTAGGGATGACTAGATTCCGTTCCAGTTATCCTTGCCTTCTTTTGAACTTGCAAACTGAGGTTGCATCGTGTGTTGGGTTGTACTCGAAATCTTCACAAAACTGGGTGTTTTAACCCAGTTTTGCAAAAAACAGGCATTATGGAAACCTAGGTAAGGTAGCACCAAAACAAGCCCCAAAACCCAGTTGAAGATGACAAACCTGTTTTTCAACTTGGTTTCGGGCACCATCCAAACATACCCATGGATTAGAAACCGTATTATGCCACCCATTACAGTACAGTAATATAGCATCATCACAGTAATGGAGGAGGGTCATAATAATAGCCTGGCAGTAGCATCCAGTATAAAACTAGCTAGACAGTAATAAAAACTTTATTCATATACTCAACCACACATTACAGTACAGTAATATAGCATCATCACAGTAATTGTAGCCACACAAGTCACTTTAGCCTACTAAGCAAGAACAGCTTCAAACCATTCAAGGGTCGGCGATCGTGCAACTGCCCAAAATCCTACACTGCATTTATAGATTTTAAGAACATTGCTCTCTGTTCTGACCTGAATTACGAACCGGCGATGCGTTGATCTCAGCAGCTTTGTGCTCCACACCTGCCCTTCCAGCACTTGAACAAGTTGTAATCCTGTCTTGTACTGCTTATTATGCTCATTCAGTGCGAATTTAGCTGAAGCAATGAACTGCGGATTCGTATTCGCGTTCAGTGCTTCCACCCACGGCACGGTCGCGGCAGGAGTCGTGGCAGCAGCAGCCATGGAGATTGACGAGATTGCAAGGATGAGAAGGAAGGCAAAGGCACAGTATTTGATTGCCATGTTGATTTCCAGGTTTTGGTGCAGAGAAGAATGCAGGGGCTTACATTTATAGAGTGAAGTTGAAAGCTGACTAATCAAATTGCTAAGTTGCAAGGTGTACTGTTTTACAACCCGGGGAAGGCTGGCTTTTAATGCTCTGTACATAATTTCTTATCAATCCAACCCCAACCTACACCAACCAGTTCAGTATAGGGATGGCAGTGGACCGGGGGAAAGCGGGGCCCCGCCCCGCCTCGCCCCGTTTGGACCGGGGATGAAGGGTATGAAACGGGGATGGAGGCGGGGGGTGGAGGATAAAATCCATCCCCGCCGCGGAGGCGGGGCGGGGGTGGACGTGCACTTTTCCCCGCCCCGTCCCCGCCTAATCCCCACCCCGACCACTTTTCCCCGCAATATCCCTGCCCCGCCCCGCCTCATCCCCGTTTGGACCGGGGATGAAGGGTATGAAACGGGGATGGAGGCGGGGGTGGAGGATAAAATCCATCCCCGCTGCGGAGGCGGGGCGGGGGTGGAGGATAAAATTTTGAGGCGGGGCGGGGGTGGAAACCTTGTCCCCCGCACCGCTGCCATCCCTAGTTCAGTATGTTTTTATTTATTTATTTTTAATATTTGACAAGGAGAAGAGGATGACACACCCTACCATAAGGCCATCTTCGAGTGTTTAAAACTAGGGGTGTCAACGGGTCGGGTTTACCTGGACCTGACTCGAGCTAAACCTGGGTCCGGGTATGGTGAAAAATAGGAAGACTCGATTAAGACCCAGCTCCAACCCAAAAGGTCTGATTAATACATGGACCCAGGTATAGTTTGTGAAATTTTATTCCAGACTCAAGCCCAACCCGAGTTTAGATTAATACCGGCAATTTTTTCAATGTAAAATTGATAAAAAATTATGGTTTTACCGGGTATGGCTTGGGTCTGGTTTATGTAATTCTTATCGGGTCTGAGAATGGTTTCCTTTATGGTGGATCCAATTAGACCCAAGTCCGGACTCCACACCAATAACCACCCGACCCATTGACAGCCTTAGTTAAAACTCATTAACCACCCTCCTTGCTCATCTGGGAGCTTACTGTTTTGGCCTTGTGGCAGAAGACATGCAAGCTAGGTGTCGAACTATCAATGTCCTTTAATTTTAATCAATGTTATCAACGATATTTGAGCTGAATCTTTTCTCAAAATGATTTAGAGAATCATCGTGAATTGAGTTTAATCAAATTGAATAGTTTTGAATCAACCTTTTTAATTTTTTACTTTTAAAAAATGAAAAAATTTAAAAGTCCAAAAAAATTATCTAGAACAAGAAAAATACAAAATAAAGTAATCGGACTTTAACATAAGTGACACTATTTTTTTTTTTACAAATATCATAACAGGCCGCAAACAAAAAAGTATGACTAATATGGCCATTTTATTGCTTTATTGACAGTTTGGCCTTTTTGTTTGGTTGAAATCATGGCGCCTGATTTTTTCAGGAGATAACTTACATGTTACCTATTTTTTCTGAGAAAACTACTGATTTTTTCAGGTGATATGACTTACATTACACCTGTTTTTTTTCAGGCGACAACTTGGACATGATTTTCTTGAAGACAACTTACACGACACCTGATTTTTTCAGGCAACAACTTACATGGTGCTTAATTTTTTTTTTTTTAAGATAATCTTGCATTGCAGCTAATTTTTTTCAAGCGACAAACTTAGACAAGTGGTTTGACTAATTTGTTTTTTAAGTGACAAAAGGGCAAAACTGTGAAGAAAAAAATCAAGTGGTTAGATTTGATATATTTTGAGTAGTGAATTGGCCATATTTGACATTTTTTAAGTCAGCCAAAATAAAGAATATATGGTGCCAAATCTGTGGCATCTATGTAGTTTTCAGTAAAGTTAAATAATTACTTACACACCCAATCAAATTTTAAAATATGCATTTAATGCCTAAAAATAGATAGAAAACAAAATTTGACATTTTTTTAAGAAAATAAGTGAAGAACCAATTCGATTCGATTATGACATCAGTTTTAATGCCTTAAACTGATAATCTAGCCAGGTGTGCGGAACACATGTGGGCACCGGTTACATGGATTTGTAAAACATATTTTAAACTGACCCTCAAGTTTGACAAATTGGTCAAGTTCTTCATTAAAAATAAAACTCAATGTCGACTCTGAGAAAGAATTGGCTTCGGTTTGACAGCCATGAGGCCACAAGTTAAGAAGTATGGAAGTCACAGGTAGGGATGCACACCTAACCGAGCTGGCTCGGGCTCAGCTCGATTAAAGCTTGGTTTGGGCTCGTCCACTTCGTAAATAAGCTGAGTTTGAACCGGTGTATCAAGCTCGAATGATCTATCAAGCTGAGCTTAAACGAACTGTTGAGCCAGATAAGGCTTGACAGGTTCGATAAGGCTCGGTTCATTGCAAACCCTATATATAATATCTTTTGAAAAAAAAACAGAATTGCATTGTTATTGTAATGGGTAGGGTGTTAGTCTTTATTAAGAATGTGTCGGGTTTGAATCCTGTCTTTTTGGGTATTTTTTCGCTGAGAATTTTTAGTATGTATAGAATTGATGGAGATGTAAATCATAGGATAAAGGTTGGGTTGATGAAATGGAAAAGTGCAACTGGAGTGTTGTGCGATCGTAGAATGCCATTGCGGTTGAAGAGAAAGTTTTATAGGACGACTATTAGACCCGTTTTACTATATGGTACGGAACGTTGGGCTGCCAAGAGACATCATATTCAAAAAATGAGTGTAGCTGAGATGCGGATGCTTAGATGGATGTGTGGAAATACAATAAAAGATAAGATTCGGAACGAGGAGATACGTAAGAAGGTAGGTGTTGCACCCATTGAAAATAAGATACGAGAGAATCGTTTACGGTGGTTTGGACATATTCGGCGAAGGACTAATTAATGATGCTCCAGTTAAAAGGTTGGAGAAATGGGAAAATATATTAGTTAAAAGAGGTCGGGGTAGGCCTAGGAAGATTTGGATGGAGATGATAGGAAAGGATATGAATGCTTTGAACCTCACTGAGGACATGGCATTGGATAGAAATGATTGGAGGAAAAGGATTCATGTGGAAGACCCAAAATGAATTTCTTTTTTGGTTCATATCGCTGACCCCAATTGTTTTGGGATGAAGGCGTAGTTGTTGTTGTTGTTGTTGTTGATAGAATTTTTTGACGTGTGTCCTTTGTTAATGTTAAGGTGGTCGAGGGATCAAATCCCTCATCTACAAATTTTTTGTTTTAATAAATCTTGTTTAAGCTTGGCTGGGCTCGAGGTCGGAACCTAACCGAGTTTGGACAATGCCTTGCAAGCTCAGCTCTGAGCTCGAGCCAAGCTTGGACAAAGTGACTTTGAACCGAGCAAGTTCGAACAACCCAGGTTCCGCTCGTGTGCATCCCTAGCCTCAGGCCGAATACATTAAATGAATTAGTTAAATATGTGAAGTAATAGTTGAAAAACAGTGGAATCACATACCATGGATGTATTAATTTCATGGATAGAAATGTGCACCGTCCACAAAGACTTTTAATTATCATGGGGACTATATGGTCCTCATAAGGACAACGTCATTCATAAACGATTGACCCAATTAAATCACAGAAAACAAAGGCCCATTTCGATGATTGAACCATATAGTGAACGCTTTAAAGCCAGCGTCTGCAACAGCCTTGAATTTTGTATCTGGTACCCGACTCGACCCGAGCATGGGCTTCCACCACCCTTGCATTAACTATTACAAACATTTTAATATCTGAAGGACATTTATTATACGATTCTGTTTTAGTTTTAGATCCGGACTTGACCTATATACTATAAACCACAGTTTTAAAATCCAGTACTTGTGACTCGGTTATGTCAATTCGGTGACTCGGCCATCATGTTAAGTTATATATATATATATATATATATATATATATATATATATATATATACATGACTTGGCTAAGTCATGGGCAAACTTTGGTCGAGTCATGCTAAAACTGACTTTGTTGAGTTTTGTACAAAAATAAGTTGTACTAGATTTTGACCCAGTACTTGGACAATTCGGGCTGAGTCACTAGGTTGACCCTGCCAACGAGTTTTCAAACCTTGCTATAAACAAATTTGGAGTGGTCTGATCAGGTAATGTATAGCTTAATTAATTCCAAGCTAAATCCAACCTGTTTTGTATCCCTGTTAACAAATTAGGGTTATGTAACTATTACTAGGCACTAAAAAAAGGTATGAGCAGCTCATGGCTGCTTCATTTTTAAAACAATGCTAAGTCAAAAATTCATATATATTTTTTTCTCTGTAGGGAAACTTAAAAATATTTTTAGCAGTGAAATAGACGATAATGAGTCATTCATTTTAAAAAATACCGAACAAGTCACATGTAGGTGGCCAAGCATTCATTGACCACCAGAGTATTCCATTTATTAAAACAAGTTGTTTATTATAAACATGGTTTTATAAAGAAAGCAATGTAACACTATCTGGAGAAACCCTGAAACTCGATGTTGCCTTGCTCCGCATATCGCATTGCAAGTTCAATACCTGTATTTCTCATTAAACGGAGTTAGAACCATTGTTGATCTGATAGGAAAGCATTTAAATCAAATCAAGTATAAACTCATGAAAAATACACAGACCACTTAGGGTTACAATTCACAATAACGATACTCAAGTCTCCACGACTCAACGTATATCGCGAAAGCCTCCTCAGGACCACGATTTAGAATATTGAGCTGAAGTCTCCAAGACTTGGCATATATCACGTAAGCCTTTTCTGGGTCTCAATTGAAACATCAAGCTCAAGTCTCCAAGACTTGGCATATCTGTAATCCACGAATCCAAGCATGAGCTTCTCGAACTTAGCTTAGTCGTACAGATACAACCTAGGTCTTTCCCCTATCGGTCTAGTTGTACACTGATCTCGACACTTTCCACAAGGCTATGCAAGCCTTGTCAGAACAATGCATGGTGCAAGATTTTATGAAATAGATTTGAAAAGATTTTTTATAAAATTAAATTATATAAACCAAACAACAAATAATAAAAACCAGTTCACATTAGGGTGAGATACGGGTCGAACACAGGGAACGAGAAAAAAATGTTGTATTCCACACAGAGCACACCTTTATTGCCTTAATAAAAAAAATTAAGTAAATATGCAACACAAAAGCACATAAAAACCTATTACATTATCGCGAACTTAAAAAAAAAATAAGTACAACCCCAAATGTGGCCTAAGGCCCTAATTAACTAAAAAGATTTTTAAAAAAAGAACGAGTTGCTTCTGCTCGTGCACTTTAATCCAAATCCTTGTGGATCGATCCTCGTCTGTCCACTTAAGCACTACACCTCCAACCCATGGCAGCCACCTGCAAAACCAAACAAAAACAAACAAACAAAATACAACTATGCATGATTAGGTTAGTTCACAAAAATTGCTGAAACAAATAAAAAGAAATAAAAAGGACTAAATTTTTTTGACATGGATCCCGAATGAGTTAATAGGATTTGATCTGGAACAAAGTGTCCTCTATTCCAAGACACAACACACAAGATTTGCAAAACAAAAGTCAAACGAAGCACAATTTCTGAATTTTGTCATACGAGATTTCGCAATAACCTCTAAGGATAGGTTTTTGTAAATCTCTAGAACAGTCTAATAAACTGTGTCAATTCTTGGTAAAAATTTGCGAAAATATTCCTGACACAATCAAGAATCTAACACAATTTACAGAACTGAAAAATTTTATGCAAAACTTCCGAAACAATTAAAATAACAAAAAAAATCAGAACATTGCAGAAAAACATGCATTCTGAACATATTCTTGTATTTTGATGCGACATTTCGTCAACCTAAATCGGAACCTGACAAAAATTTGCAGAACGTAAATAGATTCATCTAGGGTTCAAACCCAATTTATGGAACTGGAATACGAGACTGGATTCTCCATATATGCATAAAACAAAAACAAGAAAAAAAAACATAAAATAAACTAAGACTATTTCTAAACTAAATCTCTATTTGAATTAATGTTTTTCTAAAAAGAAAATTTATTCGACTAATCAAATGAATAAAATATACAGTTAATTTAGATCCTAATTGATCCAACAAAATAACTAAAAAACATTAGAAACTAAAACTATGAAAAATGCTAATCTAGATCTAGATCTATGTGCGAGTTAAACGATGGCCAATCTGAGCCTTCGATCTAGATATTTTTTTCTTCTTTTATTTTTTGATGAAAACACAAACAAATAAATCACAACACACTGATATGACACTATTAATCAACAAAAAAAATAAATCAATCAAATAATTTTTTTTAAAAGAGAACACACTATTTGAAAACTGATTGACGGTTTGGATTGAACACTGGTTGATCCAACCCATTGATCTGATTATTTTTCTATTTTTTTTCAATAAAAAAATAATAAAAGTACAGATCTAACACACTTGCAGAGATCATAATTTAACATCTAAAATAACTAAAAAAAATTAATCATAAAAGAAAAACAAGTGAGATGTTGATCTCACACTAAACATTGGGTCAGGTTGGACAATGGCCAATCTGATCCTTCGTTCAAGATAAAAGCAAAGACAAAAATATCTTCTTTTTTCTATTTTTGATAATAAAAAGACACTACAAATAAAAAATATTAAACAAAAAAATATTAAAGTAAAAACTGCAGCAACGAAAAGAAAGCAAAATGCTAGTTTAAACCGGCTGACGTTTTGGATTGAACGATGGTCAATCCAAACCATTGGCTGATTCTATTTATTTTTTTCTTTTTAATAAAATTTTTAAAAAGCAAATAAACTGTAGAATAATACTGAGATCCAATCTAAGCAAATGAAATTATAAATCATGATATTTAAAACAAAAGAAAAAATTAAAATCTACACGTGAATACAAGGGAGAAAGAAATACTGCATTGAAGATCCAGCGTTTCCCTATGGCCTAGGTTGAGGAGATAATGAGTCTTTGTCTCGTGTAGCATGCAAAAACACTCCCGGAGTGGATCCCATGCTGATCTTATAGAATAAAGAAATAGAAAAGAGAAAGAAGAAGAAGAAGAAGAAGAAAAAATAAGGAAGAAGAAAAAAAATCGAAAAAGAAGATAAGAGAGAGAGGGTTGAGTGGAAGAGAGAAGAGGAGGTCTAAGAGAGAGAGAGAGAGATGTGTGAAAAGAAGGTTGAAAACTAATTCACGCACTCTCAAAAGTGAGATTTTATAATGGTTTTCTAGGTTTTAGAAAAAAATACAAAATTAGTCTGGAAAATAAAATCTATTTCAAACTACCACCTAAGCATATTATATTTTATAAAAATGGGTTGATGCCAAATGGGAGGGTTTTTTTGGATATTTTTCAATTGGATTTGTATTGAGTGAATGTTGATCACGTTTGGATTGAATCTACGATCCATTGGACATGATTTAGACCGGACCAGGAACCGATTCGCCTCAAAATTCACTCAAAAACTTTAAAACGGCTATAATTTTATCGTTTTAACTCAGAATTTAATGAAATTTGAATTATAGCTCCGTGACACCTGAAAAAATATAAACATGGGCAATATCACAGTAGAAGATACACAAATGCATGAATTTAATGATAATTATGAATGCATTTTCATGTATTATCAATGCACATTCATTCATATATTCATACATCACTGAACCTAGAACTAATGCATTGATTTGGTATTAACTGTTCACCCCTTGGTATATAGGAGAAGCTTAAACTTCAACATCAATGCGATATTTTAGAAGTTTATTATTCTATGTATTTTAGATACCCTAGAGGCCTAATGACCCTATCTATGGTAGGGCGGTAGAACTCATACCGGGATAACCCTACTAGGCCATTTCAGATGCATCCTCTACTGCAATAATAGGGTTCAATTCTCAGATCTTAAGGATAACCTGACCTCTAAACCTCCTAAGTGACAGAAAGTCTCTTGAACTCTTTGGTTTATGATAAATACGTGTCACTCACGATTGTACCATCACTGTCTGCCATGGTAAGTAATAGTCCTGAAGGGGTTCGAGAGCATAACTGTTCTTTATATGACATTCGAATGCCACTCGGGCAAACAAATGCATTCCGCACTAAGAAAATATATAACCTAACCTCATTCAATATTTCAAAGCACGGTCTAGCTATGTAGTCCAGGAACTATCATTAAGTTTTATTCATATGCATGTATGACCTGCTCTCAGCATCTAAGGCCTTCACGAGCACTTCACCTCTTTTAGGTGGACAATGAACTCCGGCACTCTGGCCCTTATAAGTCTAGTTGTACAATAGTATTTTATATGAGCATGCATGTACCATGGTCACAACGGATCGATTGCTCGGTGTATGTAGTTGTAACGAATACTTGGCCTAATCAAGGTGCAATAACAAATCTGGCGCACCGGCTCTTACGAGTAGGGTGTACTTATAAGAAAAGGTGAAACAAGCCATTCTGACAATGTTCCGACAATAGGGGAAACAACGTGCTATTCAAACTAGTTCAAGCAAGTCTTTTGCCAAATATTTTGATAGCACTTTCTCTGCTTGACAAATAAAGTGTGATAACCTTTTTTACTTTATAAAAAGTACTTGTGAGAATTTCGGCAGTACCTCCTCTGTATGACGAAGTATGTGCTATGCTCTGTCTAATCTTTGTTAAGCTTCTTTCAAAATTTTTGGCAGCACTTTATCTCTTTGACAGAAAAAACGTTGTGTTCTTTTAAGCTCAGTGAGCATCTTTTTAGAAAATTCTACAGCACTTTCTCTCCTTGGCGGAGAAAATGCAATGCTTGACTCAGGGATAGATGTGCACCATTGTACGTACTTCACAACTATCATGGTTTATTGAAACCTTAGGCCTTAGCTAGGCCATGTGCAAATGATTTAGGTTTTTACGAAAAAATAAATTTTGGCAAGAGTGAAGCCTTTCTAATAGGGGTTTCTTTAGTCAATTAGAATCTTGATCGAAGAATGACATATGGAATCATATTGACAATTTAGAGTTGATCTCTATTTGAACGCTCATTTATGCGTAGCTATATATAATATAAGAAGAAGCTTGTGTGATATAGCATGCTGACATAAATGAAAACATATTTAATGTTCGGTGGGAGAAACTGAACTAAATAACTTATAGAAAGCAAATACGTATATATTTGCAAAAAGTAGGAGCTTTGGTATCGTTTGACGGCATAAGCAAATTGCAAAAAATAGGAGCCTTGAAATCGTTTGACACGATAACAATCTTAAAAGCATAAGCAAATACATATATACGTAATATACAGAAAGTAAGAGCCTTGACATCGTTCAACGCGATGACAATCTTAAATGCATAAGTAAATTGCAGAAAGCAAGCGCCTTGACATCGTTCGACACAACGACAATGTTAAAAGTATAATCAAATACATACATATGTAATATGCAAAAAGTAGGAGCCTTGGCATCGTTCAATGCAACGACAATATCAAAAGCATAAGCAAATACATATATATCGAGAAAAGTATAGCTTTGGCACTGTTTACTGTGCAAACCTACTAAGATATATAACGGTGCTCTAACGAGGTGGTTGAGGCACTCCTAAGTCATGACCGACACATCCTTTACGTCCGGTATAGTCACAAATAAGAGTGTCACTAACAGCTTTTAACGAAACGATGATCCATCGAAGTTTAAACCTAGAACCGGTTTGGACCTAGCTTAGGTCCAACTAGGTTTGAACCTACCTCAACGAGGTTAGGTTTAGTCAGATGGGTTGGGTTTAGGCAAGGAAAGAGTTTAGAAGATCAAGCCATCAAGATCAAAGGGTTGTGTCCAAACAAGGTTAAGTGGGTCAAAGTCCACCCCAACTAGGCTAAGTCTAGGTCAAGTGGGTTTGACCTAAGCTAAGATAAAATTCAAAGAGAAGAGAGAAAAGCTAACCTGGTAGGTCAAGTGAGTCTTGACCAATTGAGCTTAGCTTGGGCTAAGCAAGTTCAAGCTCACTGCAAGTGGTCTTGGTCTAGGCTAGAACCAAGAGAGAGGAGAGAAAAGAGAGAGGCTAGATAGTGTGAGAAAGGGGAGAGAGGAGGGGGACAATTTTTCTAAAGAGGGCTCACCCCTATTTATAGTTTTTTAAATGGGTCTTGGATCCACATATGGAGTGGATTCAACCTAAACCCTTTACTTGATCCAAGACCCAAACTTGAGCATAAATCAACAAACTAACTTCAATATTCCTGTGGGGGGCACCTAATTAATTTCATGAGATATTTATGTAGGGCCTACATGATATTTTTAGTGAGTTATTTTTGTGGAGCCCGTCGAATATTTTTGTGGGTTCCATGGATTTTTGAGGTTTCGCCTATATTTTTTCTCAAAAAAATGTGAGTACACTATTTTCTTTATATCGACGAAACTAAAAAAGTTGGCTCGTTGAAATCTCTTAATTTTAGTTAAGAAGAAAGTTATGGTTTTCTAACTGTTTGAGCATATATTTGCAAAGATATATACGTCATAAATATAATTTGATCATTGAAATCGATTTATTTTGTATTTCGGGTTTATATGCTATTTTTTACATAAAATACCTCATAGATTTATTTAGAAATTTTGCTGAAAATTTATGGGTTTTACACTCAGCTTGTGTTCAGCTCATAGTTTGAAAACTCACCAGGTTGACCTAGTGACTCGATTGACTCGGCCAGGATTGTTCAATCACTAGGTCAAAAAACAGGTGACCAACTTTAACAAAACTCGATCGAGTCATGGGTGACTCATGCATATATATATATATAATTACATATATTATATAAAATATAATATAAATATTAGGTATATTATATATAAAGTTATGATTATACATATATTAATAAAATTATACATTAAATATATTATAAAAAATATCATATAATATATATTATATATAATATATTAATAAAATACTATAAAATATAGATAATATATACATATATTTATATATTTTATACATAATATAAAGTGAAATGACCCGGTCGAGTCACCACGTTGACCTGGCCGAGTCACGAGTTACTCAAGGACGAGCCGAGTCACGAGTTACTCAAGGACGAGCCGAGTAACGAGTCACCGGGTTTTAAAACACTGGTTGAGCTGGTAAAGAGCTCATTCAAACTGATGAAGTATGCTTGGCAAAGTGTGAACCACAAGTATTTGGCTCAGTTATAGAAAGGGCAGGGTGATGAGAAGTCATCGCAATCCATTTACCGATCAGCAAATATAGTAGTAAAGCAGAAAACAGTAGGAACAGGTATAAGGATCAGCTGACAATATGTGAGGGTCTCTGAGGACGGCCAATGCAACTTTCCCCAATACAATTAATATTTAAACCAGTCCACTTGGGCTGCACAAGTTTCAGACAGCATCCCTCTAATTACCTGCAGCAAAATCCGAGAAACGTGCTTGGCCCAAAAAAATTTTGTTATTCCTTTCCAACCACACACATCCCCAAAGTGAGAACTGAACATCTCCACACTAACAGCTATTTTGATCCACAGTTTCTTATTTCCTGCACTACGAGTAGGGATCTTACAAGCAGCTCATTAGGTCCACATGACAAGTCCTTATCCCTCCAAGCATTACTAACAAGACGTTGAACGAAGGGACACCCCCCAACACAGGTGGTTCATGTCTTCTTCATGAGCCAAACATAAAGAACAACTAGAGAAGCAAAAACCCCTTTTCTTCAAGTTCACCTCCATTAAAATCTTATCTAGAAACACCAACCATCCAGTAAAAGATGCCCTGATCGGAAAACCTTGCCCCCGTAAGGCGTGGTTTGGAAGCGTACCATTGGGTTTGAAATAAAATCATATGCAAGTGCCAAAGAAAGATCGGGGCTTATAGTCGACTTCCACCACAGCTGGTCCTTTTCCACATTAAGCACAATTGTAGAAAGAAGGCCCATGAGATTAATCCATTCTTGGCAACCGACTGGGAGGGATCTGCCTTGAGAGTCACATCCCACCCATCACTTTGCCGCAACCAAGCTATCTTTATGTGTTGCTGTATGGTATAGAGAGAAGGATAAACTTCCAAAAGTGGCGAGTCCAAGAGACAAGGGTCCTTCAAAAGAGTGTCTTAACACATTACCAACCTTGACCATCGACCCCTCTACGATGAACACGATCCCCTTGCACCATGCCTTTCAAATTCCAGATCCCATCCTCCATTTCTTGCAATTTTGTGACCACCGCCAAGGCTAACCCTGCAACCTGTATTTGGCCCTCATGACTACAACCCATTCCTTCTCCTTAATACACAATGACCAAAGCCACTTATTCTGGAAAGCAAGGTTCAATTTCTTGCCCTGACACCCAATCCGCTATATGTGTAGGGTTTGGATATTAGATCTCATGAGTTGATGTGTTTGGCTTCCAAGCAATAAGTTTATAGTTTAAATTCATTACTTACAACTTTGAAGCAATGCATTTCTTTTGCAAATTAGTCAGTTTGAGCTTAGCTCAGTAGGTTTAAAATCTAAATTCTATTCTTTTTAATTTTAAAAACTATACTTTTATTTGTAAATGAGTCAAATCAAGCTTGGCTCGGTTTGTCATAAGAACGAGCCGAGCTCGAGCACCCTCTGTTCAGTTTATGTCTCTTTTGCCAGCGTTTTTTTTTGGTAATCATTTTGTTTATCAGCCTAAGCTACAAATAAATAAAAAGATTTTGAATGAATCTGGCATTTTGGATTTCTCGTTGCCACTTGGGTGCGTTTCCCTCCGAGTACCTTTTTCTTGCACTCATATGTGCAATCTAGGGAGTCTCCTATGCTACTGTAAGATTATGAAACAAAATGAGCAGCTCATGGCTCGGCTTGTAAAGAGCTCATGGCTCGGCAAGCCGAGCATGAACAGTGAGCTTTCAGTTCATCTTGGCTTGTTAATTAGTAATGACTATAATTTACATAAATTTTATCTCATGGATGGTTGAAGTGTTTGGTTTGCAAGCAATAAGTTTAAACTTCAAATCCTATTGCTTAAAACTCTGAAACAATGCATTTATATTTTATAAATGAGCCAGTTTGAGATTTGAGTTTGGTTCAATAGGTTTAGAGTCCAAGTTTTATTATTATTATTTTTATTTTGAAAAAATGTATTTTTATATTAAAAGAGCTTAGCTTGAGGCTCAGCTTGCCACGAGAAAGAATAGAGTTTCAAACCCTCTGTTGGGTTTGTTCTGTTTGTTTGCTAGCCCTAGGATAAGGTAAGAGCACGGTGAAGTGACCAGCCAATTACGTATCCATACAAGGAAGATCCACACTTATCTAATGTATCTTGGCCGCGCACATATGCTTGCAACTCCAGGCTATCTTTTACATTCCTATGACATCTGAGAAAACAAGTCAAGTTCTTTTGAGATTTCTCTGGAATAGAGGAAGGTACAATAAGGGAATGGCTCTTGTCAATTAGGACAAATTGACACTTTTTATATATGGAGAAAATCGTGCTAGGTATTATGAACTTTTTTTGATGAGATAGGTATCAAGAAAGCAATGGAGAATGCTTTTAGGCAAAGCTTGTTAAAGCCAGATGAGGATTACGTTAATGGCCGTGTGATTAGGTGGCTAATGTAGGGTTGGGACATGAAACTAGCCACTCATGTTTTTGCTTTGTGCTCTGCTTGTAAAGAGCTTGATCGAGCTCATAAAATAGGTTTGGTAAGTTGAACCAAGCCCTAAGCGTGGGTTATTTACTAACATATATAAACCTTGGAACGGGTTTTCATCAAACTCGGTTTGGACGTGCAGCTGTGCACCGCGCATCCAAAAATAAATTTGAATTTTGGGGTTCTTGACCGCTGCTAAAGCCCAGTTTTCCGCACAGGGCTTTACCACCAGTCAAGACCACCGCTAAAGACAAAAAGAAAAAGAAAAAACTGCACTGCTGATAATGCGCTATCAGCGGCGCAAAATGTTCACACTTTACCCGTTTGAAGATACGGGTTACTATATATATATATATATATATATATATATATATATATATATATATATAGAGAGAGAGAGAGAGAGAGAGAGAGAGAGAGAGAGAGATATGGTTCCTCCTAACCGTCCATAAAATGTGCATAATACTTAGTTTTGCCTAAAATCAGGTTTTTGGTTGTTTGGCTGACCAAACATTTGGTTTTCCAACTTTTTTATTAGAAAAAACAAAAAAAAAACAGAAAAATAGAAGCATCCATTTTCTGACCATCTACCAACCGGAAAATGGCCAGGATCACCGACCAGCATTGGCCATGCTGGCTGGTGCTAGTCCGGCCATCGTCCAGCCAATAAATGGCCACAAAATGGTCAACGTCAAGTAAAACAAAAAGCATTGGCCATTTTCCGGCCATCTGTCTGCTACAAAAATGGCTAGGCTAGCACCGGCTAGCATGTCCAATGCCGACTGTTGCCATCCCATTCATTTTCTAGATGGTAGAAGGCCAAAAAATGGCCGGGCGTTAAATGATAAAAAAAAGTTGTCCATTTTCCAGCTGGTAGATGGACGAAAAATGGCTGGAGATGGGTGGGTTTTTTTTTACAAAAAAATCGCCATTTTACTGCCAGTTGGTGGCGGGAAATGGACAGCATGTGGTTTGCCCTAATATGGGGGAAAAGAAGGCGTTAAAAGGGTGGGGAGAGGTAGTGGCCCCCCATCTCTACAATAAACTGGGTTTTGTGGAGAAAAAATCTGCTTTAAGCAGATTTTTCACAAGCCAGGCTTTTGAATGTTTTCTTCAAAAACCAGTTCTTGGTGTCCAAAAGAAGTTCGGACCTAGTTTTAGCTTTTAAACCGAGTTTTCAACCAAAACCTGGTTGTGGGTGTCATCTAAATGAGGCCTAAATAGAAACAGATCCAAGCAAGGCCTAGTGATTTCTGCATTCCTTTTTTTCAGTTCTTCTTTGTCTTCAAGTGATGGCGTGCCAGTAGGGCAATAACAAGGTGGGTGATGGTTCCCAACTTCCTTGTTGGCCGTAATCGGCTCGCCACATCCTCTTTGGCTCTTTATCAATAAATTTATTCCAATAGTTATGGCGCAAATGTGCCCATCACATTTAAGAAATTTTTTGTGGATTTCCAGTCTGGTCATATCATATTGCAAATGCAGTATTTCTGTAGTATGTTCATTTCTTTGTCCCACAATTGCAATTCCATGGCAAAGATTTTAACCATATTTATTTATAATAAAGTTCATACTCTTACAGGAGGAGGTTTATTTAAGTAGTAGTCATGCATCACATAGCAAGATCACACTTAAGGGAGAACAGGCTCGAAGGAGGTGAGGTTAATGAAGTTCTGCCAAGCCTTCTCCCACACAACAGCCTTGTAGATCTTGACCAGCTCGGCATCCGAGGCCTCAATCAGCAACTTGTAGTTCATCCCAGCCACCACCTGTTGATGACCCTCCACCACCTGTGTAAACCTCAAGTGCTTATGCTGCCTCTTGTTGTATTCCCTCACCGCGAACTTACCGATATCTTGGACATGGCTGTTGTTCTTCACGTCCGTGATCTGCACATAACCACCGGGGATACTCTGCGGAGGAGTCCGAGTTCCAGCAGTCTCTCCTAGTGAAGTAAAAAAAGCAAAGAGAAGAAGAAGAAGAAGAAGAAGAAGAAGAAGAAAGGAGTGCTGAGCAGCCATGCTTTGCTGCGGTCGATCACCTTAGGAACGGATGAGCAATGCCAATGATTTTGGTGGCCATGGAGGGGGAAAGACTCTAAAATTTATAGTGAAGTTTGGCATGTTGTAGAGCTGTAAAAGCTGGCTAAAGGATAGCCTACTGCGCGCCAGAGAAGTCACGAGAAGTCTCGGGGATGGTGAAGTTTAAAGTTCTTGAGATAAAGCTAGATAATATGAATGCAAAGAAAAGGATACCAAATCTAGATATGGGTTTGTATATGGATCGAAATTGAGTCCAGTTTTATCCGATTTAGACAACGGTTTAATTCACAAGCTGGATCTGCATTCTGGACTAACATAAATTACAGCTGGATCTGTAGACTGAGTAGGGTCCAAATCTTAAAGTTTGAGTTTCCTTCAAAAGAAACTCAAAATTTGAGATGCAGGTTATATGTCCCCCCCCCCAAACAGGGCAGGTAGCTACATCTCATGTTCGGGGGTCCCAAAGAGCACTACGTATGTAAGCATGTGCGGCTCTTGCAAAGACTTAAGTATCTTTTCCTCCATTGGTGCAAAAAAAATGATGATTCTAGAAAAAGAGTGGTTGTAAAGACTTAAGTACTCCAAAGATAGTTATTTAAGACTCAGTCCCTGCACTGCAGGATTATCCGAGAAAGGAACCCCCACTGGAGAAGGTCATGAACATCAACCCTCTCACTCTCTCTCTCTTCTCTTTCTGCTTCTGTGCACATCCAGCAGACGATCCTACATTGCTCCATCAAGCACCAACTGACCTGCACACTCATTGTAGCATCGTTCAATTTGATGAGTTGTGGAGTTTGATTTAGAGTTTTTGCCCTTACAGGAAGGGGGTCTGGGGGCTCCCCCCGGCGTGGGTAGCATCATTCAACTTGATGAGTTGTGGAGCCTGATTCAGAGTTTTTGCCTTTATAGGAGGGGGGTCCAAGGGGGCGGGGAGCAGCGCCCCCCGGACCAAATTTTTTGGGGGCCTTGTATAATTTTTTTTTATTTCCCTCTTGTAACTATCGAAAAAGAGTAATAAAGTGTTTTGTTTAATCGTTGTGCTCATGTTTTCTTCGGTTGTTTCTTGCTCGAGGTTTTCGTAACACCCTTTCCCATGATTTTTTTATTTTTTTTTTTGCTTTGTGATTTTCATAAATTGTTACTCAATTTGCCATTTTTTTCGCTACACAATTTTCATAAATCGCTACTCGATTTAGCGATTTGCCATTTTTTTGCTATATGATTTTCATAAATCGCTACTCGATATAGCGATTTACAAAAATCACATAGTGATTTGCCATTTTTTTTTTGCTACGTGATTTTCGTAAATCGCTACTCGATATAGCGATTTACGAAAATCACATAGCGATTTGCCATTTATTTATTTTTTTGCTACGAGATTTTCATAAATCGCTACTCGATTTTGCGATTTAGGAAAATCATATAGTGATTCGCAATTTTTTTTTTTTGCTATGTGATTTTTGTAAATCGCTACTTGATATAGCGATTTACGAAAATCACATAGCGATTTGCCATTTATTTATTTTTTTGCTACACGATTTTCATAAATCGCGATGTCGAACATCGCCCCCTTGAGCACGATCTTCGTCGTGATCAGGCTGTAGTTGCCAGCCATCTCGATGGTAGTCTTGAGGTTCATGATGGGGAAGCCGAAGGCTGTACTCCGTTGTAGGTGTATTGGAGGAAGATTTCGTTGTAGGTGTCCCTCGAAGGCGGAGGAGGAGCCGCCGTAGTCGATTGCCCGTTGGACAAGAACAACATTCCGGCCACTGCTATTTGAAAGAGGATGACGATCACCATCGGATTGTCGGCTTTTTGCCTCTCTTGATTTCTTTTCTAGAGAGGGAGGGTTTTACAGTGTTTTACGGAGAAGGAAGATGACGATGAAAAGTTCAAACAAACATTTTTGATGGCTCAGGTTCGTTTCGCCGGATCACCATAGGATCGTCGGCTCACCATCGTTTCGTCGAATCACCATCGGATCGCCGGCTAAGGTTCATTTCGCTGTGTAGACTTTAAAGAGTCAACATCATCATCGACTTTCTGGATGAAAGACATATTTGTCTTTTTTTTGAACCGTTTGTTTTCCTTTTTTTGAATAAAGGACATTTTTATCATTTTCTTAAATCATCATTTTATTGCAAAAATAGCAAGAAAGAGTACTTAAGTCTTTGCAACTGCACCAGACTCCGATGCTAAGTGATGTCAACATACACGGGAATACGAGCCTCATGTGCTTACATACGTGATGCTCATTCGGACCCCCAAACACAGACGTGGAATTGCTGACACCCAGAGAGAGAGATTATCGGGAGAGAACATACACCACCCTCTCCAAAATTTGTGTGAGGAGACGGTGCAGAATGAATCCAACAAGGTAAAGTAATTGCTGACACCCAGAGAGAGAGAGAGAGAGAGTTACTACGGTAAACAGGTGAGTAAGTTGCAATAACGAGAGAGAGAGAGATTTACTGCAGTTAAAAGGAAAATTGCAGGAAGATGCGACGGCTGGTATTCTGTGTGTAAGAGAGAGAGAGGTCCAACTGCGCAGGGGTCCCTCGTGTTGTCCCACGTTTAAAAAGCAATTCCATTCAGGACAAAATTGAACGTACTTTAAACTTTGCTTAAGACACGTGAACTGGATCCAAGAGTTTCATGCAATGTTGTTAGTTTCGTAATCGGACCAGTATGATTTTCAAGAACGATTCAGGTGAATCGAACCATACCGATTTTCAAGTGAATCGTTCTTAATCGCTGTTAAAAATAATTAAAAATATTATGTCAATCAGAACATGACACATGCATATTAAAGCTATTAAAATAATATTTAAAAATATTTTGGTTGCATGCATCAAGCTGGACGATAAGTGCTACTGTTCTCTTTTATGGTTTTGCATATTTTTTCTTGTACAGTGATTGTTTCTCATTAATAAAATCATATAGAACTTATTTCATGGACATAGATACATGATCGAACGTCCTAAATCTTCTTATCTTGTATGGTTCATTGCTTTTTTGCTTATGTTTGAGTAATTCATGTTTCTTCTTTGAAGCCTAAAACCAATGTTGTGGGTATCGGCACTGAATGGTTGGGCCACTGATTCAGATGTATCGCCTGATATCGATACTCAAGTGAATCCTTCTATATTGGCCAGAAAATAATAAAACAATATTATGTGTCAATCGTAACGTAACACATGTTAAAACCATTAAAATAATAATAAAATAATTTACTGTAATTTTACAGTTATTAAAAAATAACCTATTCAAAAGTGAAGCGTATCGATTTGTTTTTTAGTCACTTGTCTACATTTCTGTGGTGGACCACTTCACAAAAACTCAAGTGGTCCACCAAAAGACAGGCACGTAGTCCTGCTAGATTCCCCTCTCAAGTGGAGCCAAACGGGATAAAACCTGCTGCGGTAATCAGATTAAACACAAGGAATTCATGCATTCTCAAATTACATGAACATTTAATTAGGTATTTTTTTGTGTTTCATTTTTTTAATCAAAGTTAAACATAATTTCATGAATGCATGTTTGTTTTTTGTTAGAATTTTAGGGGCTTTATTTATTTTTTTAATTAATACATCTATGAATGATGTTTGTTACGATCTAGGCTTTTGATTTAGTTTTTTTTATAATGACATTAATGTTTAGTTATAGTTTTATGGTTTTGTGAATTTTTTTCTAATTACCATTTGCATGAATCTCAGAATAATGAATGTTTGATTTTAGTAGAATATTAGTGGTTTTTTATAATTTAGCATAAATGCATAATTTATGACCTTCAAAAGATAATTAGGGTTTTGATTTTGTTTTTTAAATTAGCATAAACATTTAATTATGGTCTTAGGGTTTTTATGCATTTTCTTTTTTCAATTAATATTAAAGATGAATCTATGAATAATGAATGCTTGATTTTGGTTAGAATATTAGGGATTTTCTTTTATTTTTGTCAGTTAGCATAGATGAGAGATCCATGAATTTTATCAATTGTTATTTTTTTTATCAATTAGCAATGAATCAATTTTGAATTATTTTTTAAATATGAAAATTTGACGATGTCAATTGTAAAAGGTATACTTTAGAATAACTATTATTTTTAATATATTATTAATATAGTTTATTAGTAATTATTAATTTTTTTATTTTTTATTGTACATTTGTGCCCACCCTAGTTTAGATTCCTGACTTTGCCATTGACCTAGGGACCATGTTTTCATGAGATGTTGAACATAGAATCCCTTAGAGCCCTACGAGGATAACTAAGAAATGGAGGCATATATATTGACCAAAGTTTACATGGAAAAACTACTACAGCCAAATTCTTGTGAGAAATTAAAAGTTTTTGTTTGTTTAGCAAGATTTTTCTCCATAGTATTATCAAATTTTAAGTGGGTTTTTTGTGATATGTTAAAATGTTTTAGCCATTTAAATTTGTGGGCTAATTAATATCTCATTTTTTGTGATATTATAAAAATGTTACGGATTCGTTCATCAACATGTTTGTGCTGACACATCCACATGCATATATATAAAAATGAATAAAATGTGCGTATACTATGGACAAAAGGTAAAAATTCTCTTTGCCAAATAAACATTTCAAGCCACTAACTTTTCATGGTTGTGCAATGCTACATAACAAATGATTTTTAAATAGATGATATACCATATATATATATATATATATATATATATATATATATATATACATATATATATATATATATATATATATATATATATTTCCTTCCTTTCTCAAACTCCAAAAATCTAAAAAGTTCATTCACTACAAGAATTTTGTGGATTAGCGACGGACGCTATCCGTCGCAAATCCGTCGATGAACTATTTAGCGATGGATTGGCGATGGCTTACCGTCGAATAACATCTGTCACAATTTCTTGGTTGCTAATTAGCGACATAACTGATCTATCACTACTTTCGTCTCTAATTTATGATAGATTAGTGAATGTCATGATCTGTCATTAAATAAGCATTGATTTGATTTTGCGATGGAATGTAATCTGTCACTAAAATGTAACGATGAATATGTATCCGTCACCAATTTAGCGATGGATTACATTCCATCGCAAAACATTAGCTGATTTAGTTTTTAAGATAGATAAATATTCGTCCCTAATTTGTCGCTAAATTGGCGATGGATATTCATCTGAATATTAGCGGTGGATATTATCCGTCGCAAATTAAAAAAAAATAAAATATTTTTGTTTGAAATATAAATATCAAGATTTTTTTTTCATTATACAGTTTATATAACCTGTGTATAAAAAATAAACTACACATAAAAAATACATATACAAAACAGGTAAAACAAATTTAACACAAGTTATAAGTGAATTTTTTTTAACAATCCAGTATAATCCTTGCCAAGTTCTAATTAGTTACAAGTGAACATATACAAAAAGTTTCATTTGAAACAACAAGTAGGTGAAACAAATTTAACACATGAAGTTAATCCTCACCAAGATTTGGAGCATCATCCTCTTCATTGTCTCAATCTGCCCCTCCATCCATGCCTCCATCAGCTCCTCTATGTTGATCATCTCTAGCATTATACAAGAGAACCAAAATATTAGTATTGATAAATGAAATATAATGCAATAAATTATATGCAATTCACCTAATCTAAGGCAATCAAAGTAACATGGTTGAATGATACATAAACTAGCAATAAAGTGAAGGACATTAACAAAATTCAGAGGTTGTCAAAAAAATTTCATAGTGATGAAATCATGCTTATATGTGTTCTAAGGTTGTCAAAAAAATTTCATAGTGATTCAATCATGCATATATGTGTTCTAAGGTTGTAAAAATTTTTTATAGTGATTCAATCATACATATATGTGTTCTAGGGTTGTAAAAACGAATTCATAGTGATGAAATCATACTTATATGTGTTCTAAGGTTGTCAAAAAACTTTCATAGTGATTCAATCATGCATATATGTGTTATAAGGCAGTCAACAAATTTTATTGTGATTCAATCATGCATATATGTGTTCTAAGATTGTCAAATAAAATTTATAGTGATTCAATCATACTTATATGCGGTCTAAGGTTGTCAAAAAAATTTTATAGTGATGAAATCATGCTTATATGTGTTCTAAGGTTGTCCAAAAAATTTCATAGTGATGAAATCATACTTATATGTGTTCTAAGGTTGTCAAAAAACTTTCATAGTGATTCAATCATGCGTATATGTGTTATAAGGCAATCAAAAAATTTCATAGTGATCCAATCATGCATATATGTGTTCCAAGGTTGTCAAAAAAAAATTATAGTGATTCAATCATGCATATATGTGTTCTAAGGCTGCCAAAAAAATTCATAGTGATTCAATCATGCATATATGTGTTCTAAGGCTGACAATTTTTTTTATAGTGATTCAATCATGCATACATGTGTTCCAATGCTATCAATAAAATTTCATAGTGATTCAATTATGCATATATGCATTCAATCATGCATATACGTATTGAAATCTAACAACATGAAACTAATGGCATGAAACTTTATACCTGACGGGCACCAGAGCTCATGTTGAATGCAGACAAAGTTTTCCTATCCCCAAAAAAGTTGCACAACTCATTATGGATAAGGTTGGGAATGACTTCATATAAAAAGTCACGCATTGTGTCTTGAAGAAGCTGACAAACACCATCACAAGAAATAGAAGGGTTAATCAGCCATTGGGAGTTGATGCTGGCAGAAGAACTCTGAGAGCTCTGGCTGGAGGAGGCAACAACTGGTGTGATGTTAGTATTACTCTCAAACTCAAACACACGACCTTTTTTGGGTTCACTGGTTGCAGTCACCCATGCTGCAGGATCAAAATGCGGATGCTGAGTGAAGTCATCACCATATCGCTCTACCATCTACTGCTCGTATGACTCCTACAAAGTAATGATTACAGTATGAATAAATAATTAAGAAATACAATACTTATGATAATGTAATTCATGGTAACTTGTATATTATAATGTTTATTAATACAATAAATACATACCATTGTCGCTCTCGCCTTCTCTGATACGAACTCTCCCATGCTCTTACGTTTATGTGCTTCAACAAACACATCCTTATAAGGCACAATGCCTCCTTTTTTGGCTTCCTGCAAGGTTAAATGATAAAAAAATCAATTAGAAAGTATGCAAAAATACTTATAAATTTGATAATATATATTGACGAGTTACCATTTTCTTCTGGTGGCTCTCAAAAGTCCTAGAATCACCTGTGTGTAGATGGCTATCAAGCATTTTTGTTTAGTTTTGTGCTGTCTTTGCTGAGCGATTTCGAAATTCATGGCTCGCCCGCTTGTCGCACATTGCATCCCAATAATCTGACCTGATAGTAGAAAGACCATGACCCTTCTACTATAGTGGATCATCTATCCTATGAGCTTCTTTTATTGCTGCAGTCTTCATATTATAAAGCATGTCAGCAAATCGACTGACAATCACCTTTTGCCACACTAGCCTCGCGTCCTGCTCCTCCTTTACAGTCGTGAAGCGATTCAAAGCCTATAAATAATTTTAGAAAGTTAGTACACATGACTATAACAAAAAAATAAATATGAAATACATTAGTTATGATAAACGATTATATACCATGAATGAGGACCATAATCTATCCAACACCTCCTTCGAGTACTCTTTTCATTGAGCGATCGATCCTGAAAGATGCTGAACTAATAACTTCCTAATTTCTCGAATCACTTCTTGTGGCTCAAACCGTGCAATCCATATGAATTAGTACACATTAATTATAGAACATCATCTATAGAACAGTGAGTTAGAAATTCACACTGCATATTTAAACTAATCAAGTATATAATTATTTAAAAGATATACCTATCCAAACATTACGTGAAGACGAAGGTTGAGACTGACTATCACTGAGCTGGGATCCTATAAAGATGATTAACAAGTAACAATTTTTATATCAACATATAAGCAATATCATAATGAATTCCTATATTTAAATATAACACAAAAGCATCTACCTAATATTGTCCCATGACCTTCACTTGGTCCTCGAGCACTAGGTGCTCGACCACTGTGATGAACTATATTCTAACAAATAAAAATATTATTTGGATAAGTTACATAACTCTTGATTTTAGCATAGACATGACATATGCATGAAATGTAAAGATTTAAAAGTTTTACATGAATCAGTTTTATAACTATGCATGAATTGTGCATGCACATGCTAAGTATACATGGAATGTAACATGATATGCAAGATATAATGTTAAAATAGATGGTGCATATGAGAAAGTGATGTGGTATGTATTACAAGACGTATTTCACTAGCTCAAGTATGTTTCCTCATCACTTGTTTGACTTTCATATTCTTCTTCTTCCTTCTCGTCCTCTTTGTCATCTTCTTCATTGGGCGATCATCCACTTGGTATATCATTTGGATCACATTCTTTCATACGTATTTCATCAGACAATGGAGATGTGACATGCAGACCACGTGTGACATCGTGACCATAAGAGAAGTTATACATATCATCTGATTGATATTAATCACCCTCTTCAACAATCTTGTCTTCCTGTAACTGATCATAATTGGGGTATAATTTAGACTTCACCTTGCAAACCGCCCACGATTCATTTCTATCTGACTTCCTTGTATTTAAATATGAAGTATAGTAAACTTGTTGAGCTTGCGATGCTAATATGAATGGTTCATATATTTCAAACCTTGATTTATGATTCACCACTACAATGCCTGAGGCTTTGTCGATTCTTTTTGTTGTGGGATCAAACCAATGACACTTGAATAAAGTTACCATGTTATTTATGCCTAAGTAAGTAAACTCCATTATTTCTTCAATAACACCATAGTAGTTAAGTTCATTTTCACCGTAACCTTTATCCTTGACACACACACCATTATTCATCGTTGACTTGTTTACACCATAGTCTTTTGTGTGAAATCAATAACCATTTATGCTGTACCCGTTGTAACATTGCATAACTTTGGTTAGACAATTTTATAAATTACATATTTCTTGGTCATTAACATCACCATGACGGACCTACAAGCATAAAAAATGACTGTAGACATGGTCAATTAAGTAATATATTATTGTTTACATAGAAAGAATGCATGTCATCATCTTTACCAACTCTTTCAACCATGCCCCAAACTTATTTTCACGTTCTTTCTATACTTCTGAATCAGTGAGATGTGAAAGTTCTCTTCATAACTTCAGATCAAATCGTCTGCACTTAACAAATAATTATATTACCAAACCATGTACGTAGAGAACTTAGTGTAACATATTATGTATACTTACTCAATGTAAGGGTTGATCTCTAAGCAATTAAAAAGGATATGGATTTGTGTTGTGTCTTGCTCTTGATCTTCCAAGAGTCTTGACCGATAACTATCAAAGGGGAATATGAGGAACAAGCGGTGGGTCGCTGAGAGAACAAGGGGAGATGGCAGCCGACAGTCGGTGGTCGTCGATGGCAACAGAGAAGGAGACGATGGTGGTGTTCGGAGGGGTGGCCAACGGCTTCGGTCGCCAATGTCTACTCGAAGGATGGAAGGCGACAGAGGGAAAAAATCAAGCGAGGGAGGTGGATCGACAAAAGAGGAGAGAGAAAGAGAGAGCAAGGAGAGAGTTTTGTGCCCTAGATGAGCCATTTTACATCAAAAAGTAGCGACAGATTAGCGATGGACAAATTCTGTCTCAAAATCTATCGCTAATTAACGACATAAAACTTATGTCGTGAAGTTATGATGGAGTTTGAGACAAAAAATTTTCGTCGCTAGTCCGTTGGTAATTAACGACGGAGTTTTAGACAGACTTTTTACGTCGCTAATTTGTCGTTAATTAATGATGGATTTTGAGACAGATTTTTTTCGACGCTAATTTCGCAACTAATTTTGATTTTAGGGATGACTAGTTTTCTCTAGCTAATCCATCATAAATTTGTGATGGATTATTTTCGTCACAAATTTCTGTCGCTAATTAACGTTTTTTCTTGTAGTGATTAATTATATGGTGAAGAAATACCAAAGATACCAAGAAGCATAAGCGGTAGGGATGCCAATGGGTTGTATTTCGGATCTCAAAATACAATGGGGAGTCCAATCGGTTCATGTTTGGAACAGCCAAAATTAGCAAAAAAGTCTTTTTGAACCCGAGCTGTTTGCATCCCTACCAATATGTCACCTAAGTTGTGTCCTAAGTTCACGCTATCATGTGTCCCTAATGACATGACCAGACACAATATGCACACTGACATGGATATAGATGGGGGTTTTCTTGTTTTTTTGTTATGATTTATCGATCATTCTTTGAGGTTTAAGGATTGGATTCTTTGTGCATTGAGTTTTTGCTCTACGGTATTGTGAGAGATCTGAGTTATTTTCTCTTTCTTGTTCAGCATTTTCTTGTTATTGATGAATCATGGGTACGACCTTGTTGGGTGATCTATATGCTTATCTCTTGCGGGAAAAAAAATAGTTTCATTATTCTTTTGAATATTTTTGTGCTTGTGTGATTATTTACTGTTTTGATTCTTTTATTTTCTTTTTTTCTTTTTACTGTTTGTGTGATGTTTGGTAGGTGGCTTGCTGCTGAAGTAGTTACTATTGGATGGCTTTAATCTTTGCTCTTCCATCAACTAACTATGTTATTCATAATTGCTCATTTTGTTTTTGATTGCTAGTATGCAAGCGTATTAATTACAACCATTGCTAGTATACAAGAGTTTGATAAGAAATGCATTGATGGTTATTCTGTTCCTCAAATCTAAATCTATATTTAGGGAAAAAAATCATAATTTTAAACATAATTTCGTAATTGCATTAATATCCAAGCAAAAAGCCATAATAAACTTTTTAAAACATATAAAATGATGGATGGATCAGATCATACCATCTAAAACAAAGCAATTCAACCCATTATCCATGACTATCCAAGTTGTCTGCACATCATCATCAAACAATGGACATTTAGAACATAGCATCTGAGTATGGTCCAAACAAACATTGAACTTGAAACAGTTGTTATGAAAAGAACAAAACCAATGTTTTGTTTCATCTTTTTTGTTCATTTCATCCAATCTTAGACAAGCCATCAAACATACCTTTATTGTCAAGGAACATGTCCTCACCTAACCAAACTACTCCAATTACCCTAACCATCAATCTCCCCAATCCAACTAGCCCCCAAAGAATCCTCCCCTCACCCTGTTAGGATATTGCCTTGTCCAGGTATGCCCGAAATATCACCAGGCTTCTTTTAGGCCAACCGATGGTTTTGACCTTGCATGCTGGACACAGCCCTCGGGTTTTGAACTTGGGAAGTCTCTTGGACTTGGGGCAATTGAGCCACCCCCTAGCTAATTACACGGAATATGAAGGGCAAAACTTCATGTCATTTTACACCATTGAATCTAGTGGGACATTCATGTGAATATTTGGACTAAAAGGCATGGTCAATATATATCATGAATCGGCCATAGCAGGGTGAACAGTTTCCTCTGATTTTGTTTAGTGGTGAAAGGGTCGCCAAACTCCCTTTCATCATACCGTTATCGAGGGGATCGTGAAGGCATTTTGATCAAATGCGACTACATAGATGTTATCTACAAGGTCTGGTTAGTGAAGATTGCCATGGACTCCCGTTTGGATCATTTTATACATAGCTCCATGACATTTATACTTATTTAAAATAGCAAGTTTGGCTTTTGGATTTTTTATTTTACTTTTTTAATGAGCTTTTATAAATTTGAACACAAATAATTCTTTTTCTCAAAAAACACGGATGGACTTTTTTCTTTTACAATTACTTATTTTCTTTCGTTCCACCACCATCAACACCACCACTTCTCCACTATTACCACCACCACCACCACCACTACCTCACAACCAACACCACCACTATGATGGCCACATCATTCGCTATTCCTATTGCAATCCCCACTACCACCTTCATCACCACCACCACTACCACTGTCACTATTATCGCCACCACCATTACCACCCACCATTATCATCACCTCTAGCACCATCACCAGTGGCTGTATTTTGCTTGAAGAGGGGCAAACAATTTTTTATAATAAAATAAAATATAAAACTAAAATATAAAGGAGGGCAATATAAATTTTTATATTTTGTTTAAAGGGGGCAAAAAGTTTCTATAATAAAACAAAATATATAACCAAAATATAAAAGAGCACAATATAAATTTTTATATTTTATATCTTGCTTAAAGGAGACAAAACAATTTTATAATAAAAAATACCCCCCCCCCCCAATCCGCCCATGACTATCACCACTACCAGTACTGATACTAATCTCGTTTTTCACTATAGTTTAAATTATTGGCTATCCAAATATTCACCTAATTAAAAATAAAATTCTTCTTTATAAAATGTTCTTTATTGTATGCATGTAAACCAGAAGGCTTGGTTTGGATGATAGAGGGCAAAACCTGGGGTTTTGAAAAACCCGAGTGTTGCCTAAAATCAAGTTTTTGATTAATAAAAACTCAAAAAAAGAAAAAAGAAAAAAGAAAAAAAATAGATGCAGGCATTTTGCGCCCATCTACCAACCAAAAATGGCCCGGATAGCACCGACCAGTATTGGCCATGCATGCTGGCTGGTGTTAGTCCAGTCTTTTTTCGACCGATAAATGGCTGGAAAATGGTCAGCATCAAACAAACAAAGAAAACAGACTGCCATTTTCCAGCCATCTATGGTCCGAAAAATGGTCTGGCTAGCATAGATGGCCAGAAATTGGCCAGGTGTTCAATAAAACAGGAAAAAAAATGCAAGCCATTTCCCGGCCATCCGCCTGCCAGAAAAAGTCCAAGCCTGACCAATTTTTGGCAGGTATATGGCTGAAAATTGGCCAGAGATGGCTATTTAAAATAAATAAATAAATAAATTTGGCCATGTTCAGCAGGTTGGTGGCCCGAAATGACCAGCATGTGGTTCGCCCAAATATACAGGAAAATGAGGCATTAAATGGGTGGGGAAGAGGGTAGCGGCTCTAAGCAGATTTTTTCACAAACCAGGTTTTTGAACCTTGTTTGTCAAAACCTAGTTCTTGGCGTCCAAACTAAGTTCAAACCTAGTATTAGCTTTTAAACCGGGTTTTCACCCAAACCTGATTAAAAACCTGGTTTGGGGCGTCATCCAAATGAGGCATAAACAAACACAGATCCAGACAACGCCTAGTGATTTCTGCATTCCTTTTATTCATTTATTCTTTGTCTTGAAGCAATGGCCCGAAACGGAGTCCTGGCGGTCGCTCCTGGTGAGGTAAACGAAGCAAAGAGAAGAAGAAGAAGAAGAAAGAAATGCTTAGCAGCCATTCTAAGTTTCAGTCTCAATGAAAATGAAGGAGCAATTAGTTCCAATTCCAATGATTGGTGAGTTGTGGTGGGGAGGGTATGAGGAGAGGCTCTCAAATTTATAATGAATTGTAAAGCTGACTGAGGGCTTACATACCGCGCGCCAGAGGGGAGTCACGAGACTCCGCGTGGTCTTTGAGGAAGAGACAAGTTGAGGGTGGATAAGTTTGAAGTTTTTTGAGATAATGCTGGATAATGTGAACGCAACATAAAACGACGCGGTTTGGAAAATACAGCATGGGAATACGGGATATTCCGTTAGCACAAAGTCATGCACTGATATGCAACTTCTTTTTTTTTTTAGTTTCTTTGGTAATGGTACCTGCGTTTGTGCCGCGTTCTCCATTCACGGCAATTCTCAAATGCTGCATGGCAATTAATTTTTTTATTTTATGACGAGGAATCCTAAAACCCTGGGTGGGGGCCAACGGCCATCCTGCCTTACGTGGCCCACTGTGCACCAGAGGAGTTTGATCCGGATCTTCAACTCAACACCTTCACAACCACCCGGCTTTCTAAGCGGCGCCACCTTAGGGTAGGTGGGTCGGTCTGCCCATCACACCATGTGCCTGGGTTATAGGTCATAACCCATTAGCTAATAAGTCAAAACTTGGTCTGTAATAAATGGAACAAGCCCGGGTCTGCCCACAGGATATCGAGCTGATTCGATGAGCCTGAGCTGCCTAAATAATTGTTTAGGATGTAAGTTGGTATATATTGTTATTTATTTAATTAGTTACATTAACTTTATGAAAACAAGAACGATAATTAGTTGTTAAATATTAGTATTTACCTAATTAAATGCTCTAATTTTATGAGAACTAAAAAGATAATTACTTGGGTGCATGAGGTTGTTGGCTTACCATTTATATCATTATCTTTGATAGAATCGATTATCAAATCGATAGAGATTTTTCATGTCAATGATGTGCATTGAAGATAGACTCTAAATATGACGATGCATTATATATCATGCATGCATCCATCTAGAGCAGATGGGTTTGGGTCAGGCTAAACTGACCCATTGAACATTGACTCATTGGGCCAATTGGTTGGCTCATGGGTTGCTTCCCAAACCCGAGCTCGTTAAGAACCAAGCTTAAACCCAGCCCATTACTAAATGGGTCAGATCATGCTCAAATCCAGATCGATGGGCCAAGCTACAAATGGGTTTGGGCCTAGCTGGGTTAGTCTGATTGCCCACTAGGGATGGCCGTGGACCGGGGCGGGGGAGGAGGACAAGGTCTCCACCCCCGCCTCATCTCAGAATTTTGCCCTCCATCTCCACCTCCATCCCCACACGAGTTTTGATTTTAACCTCCATCCCCGCCTACATATCCCTTTCATGCCCTCCATCCTCGGTCCAAATGGGATGCGGCGGGGGTGGGGCTCCGTTTTTCCTCGATCCACTGTCATCTTTTACAGAAAAAGAGGAAGATTTACTAACGGGGATTGGGGGTGGGGCTCCGTTTTTCCTCGATCCACTGTCATCTTTTACAGAAAAAGAGGAAGATTTACTAACGAAGATTGGGGGTGGGGTAGGGAAAAGCGTAAGCCCATCTCCGCCTCTATTCCCACACGGATTTTGATTTTAATCTCCATCCCTGTTTCACGTCCTTCATCCCCAGTCCAAACGGGGCAAGGTAGAGCGGGCCCCTGTTTCCCTGTCCAATGCCATCCCTAATGCCCACCCCCAACAAATTAATATTTGTTACAATCGTTTGTATATAAAATCTAGTAGAGAACACCATTTTTTCAAATTTTTTTGTAGATCTAACCATGTAAATTTGATCTACACAGTTTTTTAGTAAAAAATAGGCTTTAGATCATGTATTTGCATGTTTTTAAAGGCCTTCAAAAATCAACAACTCACAATGTACCAAAGGTTGATAACTAAAAAAATCATACTTTTATATTAACAAAATATATTTCAAGGTGTATTTTCTAGCAAACAAAACTTGATGAACACATATATGGGGTTAGATTGAATGGATACAACTTGCATCTATGATTTTTTAACTAAAGAAAATACTTATAATCTATATGTACATATTGTTATGGTCTCTCTTTCCATATACACTAAAATCGGACGTCTAACATGGATTTGATGGGTACTAAAATTGGATGGCTAACATGGTTTGTATGGCAGTCGATGAGTTTAGGATTTGATGATACTCTCTCTCTCTCTCTCTCTATGTGTGTGTAATGTCTACTGTGATATCACAGTTAAAGGTGGTTGATTCCATTGAGAAGTCACTGAAGGTCTACTGTGATAATGAAGTTGCAGTGTCTTTTTCGAACAACAACAAAAGTATTACATCATGTAAGCATATGAAATTGAAGTATTTTGTTGTTAAAGAAAGGACGAACAATCATTTAGTGCATATTGTTAATATTGGTAACAAAGAGATGATCAATGATCCTCTTACTAAAGGGCTAGCACCAGAATCATATTCTGAACATGTAATGAGGATGAGCTTGTTAAACTCTTTTTGACATATGCATATAAATAAAGTGATCACTTTCAGTTCTTGATTCTCATTATTTTTTGTTGTTAATCTTATAAGGATTAGAGATTCAACTAAGGACCTATAGAATAGAATAAAAAGGTCATTCTATTCATTAAGTTATTCCCATAAGGTTTTCTGGTTAAAGAGTTTATCGTCGGATCAAGTGGGAGAATGTTGGATTAACCACCACTAAAGTAGTAGTGATTATCCACAATGTGGATACATTCCTACATACGAGGTGATCCTTCCGATAAATTAGGTACAGGATCAGGGAGAACGGTTACGCAAACCATTCCCACCCTGTGCCCTATAAATCAGAGGGTATCATGAGCTACCCTCAATCAAGAAAAAGTGCGTGTGTGCAATCTAAAAGAGGGAAGAGGTCTACTCACCGGCTGCCTAAGAGAATCCGCGCTCATGGTGGTTGCAGCCCAGCTGAGCAGAAAATCCCCCCTTTGCCTGATCGATCACCACCCTCTGCTCAGTGTTTTTCCTCTGCTCCAGCGACCTCCGATTTCCGGCAAGCGCAGTGCCCATGGCTGCCTCAGGTATGCAGCACCCCTTGTGTTTTATTGTTTTATATAACAATTTCTTTGGTTTTGCCTTGTCACAGGGGAGGCGATCCCGGAAGACCCACCTGAACTTTGCTAACGCTTTATATATATATATATATATATATATATATATATATATATATATATATATATATATATATATAGAGAGAGAGAGAGAGAGAGAGAGAGAGAGAGAGAGAGAGAGAGAGAGTTACTAGAAAATGAGAACTACCATGTGAACTGAGCATTTTCAACACTTTTTTTGCAAATCCAACCATATAGATATATTTGGCATAGTGAATTTGGTAGGAATCAACTGTGTTGAATAATGTATTTTCGATGAAAAAATTTATTTTTTAGATGCTTGAATATTTATGAAGATTATGAGTTGTTGAATTTGAAGACTTAAAAAAACTTGTTTATGATGATTCAAGAGTTGGTTCTTATAAAACCAAACATGTAGATCACATCCACATAGCTAGATTTAAGAGAAAAGAACACAGATCATGGTTTAACATGCTCGATTTGGTGAAAATTGACCCTTGAATGATGTTTTTTTGATGAAAAATATATTTTTCTGAGTTGGAAAACACTGGTACCTTCATAGCCATTGATTCTGAATCACCAGAAAAACCTGTATACAAGTTAGATTCTTACAATCCAAAAATCGGTTCCCACTAAACAAAACATATAGATCACTTCTACGGTGTTAGACGTGACAACAAATACTTAAAACTATGATTTTTGAAGGGGCATAATGAGACCTAACGAAAGGGGGCCCAAGGAACGCTTATATATATATATATATATATATATATATATATCAAGCACCCAAATTGTCTTATGTAAATCTAACAAAATTGCACTGTTGATTGTGTTTTGCGTTGAAAAACACTTTAGTCAAGACTGTCGATAAAAGCCTTTTTATTTGATGTGCGGCTGTGAGTCAGAGCGTTGTTCGATGCCCGAGGTGTTCGACAATACTCTCCACTATATATATATATATATATATATATATATATATATATATATATATATAGTAAAATAAAAAATATACAAAATACAAAACCTACTAAATGAAACATGATAATGGATTTTCAATGTTTTTTTTGAAATTCTGACCCCATAGATGTGTTCACCACGATTGATTTACTAGAAATTGGATTATGCATTTTGGATAAAAAAACAGTTTTCAGAGCCTCAAAAATTTGTGAAAATTGTAGGTTGTTGATTTTTTGAAACCTTGTAAAAATATAACCATGCATCAGAATCCAATGCTCCAAGAAGCAACAACAACAACAACAACAACAACAACAACAACAACTACGCCTTCATCCCAAAACAATTGGGGTCAGCGATATGAACCAAAAAAGAAATTCATTTTGGGTCTTCCACATGAATCCTTTTCCTCCAATCATTTCTATCCAACGCCATGTCCTCGGTGAGGTTCAAAGCATTCATATCCTTTCCTATCATCTCCATCCAAGTCTTCCTAGGCCTACCCCGACCTCTTTTAACTAATATATTTTCCCATTTCTCCAACCTTCTAACTGGAGCATCATTAGGCCTTCGCCGAATATGTCCAAACCACCGTAAACGATTCTCTCGCATCTTATTTTCAATGGGTGCAACACCTACCTTCTTACGTATCTCTTCGTTCCGAATCTTATCTTTTATTGTATTTCCACACATCCATCTAAGCATCCGCATCTCAGCTACACTCATTTTTTGAATATGATGTCTCTTGGCAGCCCAACATTCCGTACCATATAGTAAAGCGGGTCTAATAGTCGTCCTATAAAACTTTCCCTTCAACCGCAATGGCATTCTACGATCGCACAACACTCCAGTAGCACTTTTCCATTTCATCCACCCAACCTTTATCCTATGATTTACATCTCCATCAATTTCTCCATACTTTTGAATGATGGATCCCAAATATTTGAAATAATCATTCACCGGTATATCTTGCTCACCAAGCTTCACTACACTCCCATCACTACTTCGTTGCTTACTAAACCGACATTTCATATATTCAGTCTTACTCTTACTCAACTTAAAACCTCTAGCTTCCAATGTCTGTCTCCATAATTCTAACTTAGCATTAACCCCAGCTCTAGACTCATCAATCAAAACAATATCATCAGCAAACAACATACACCACGGTACATTTTCTTGAATTGATCTCGTAAGCTCATCCATCACTATCGCAAATAGGAAAGGGCTTAAAGCAGATCCTTGATGTAACCCAACCGTTATCGGAAAATTGGTTGTCACCCCTCCACAAGTGCGGACATTGGTTACTACTCCTTCATACATATCTTTAATTATACTAATGTACTTGAGAGAAACACCTTTCTTCATCATTGTCCACCAGAGAACGTCCCTAGGTACTCTATCGTATGCCTTCTCTAAATCAATAAAAACCATATGCAAATCTTTGTTCCTCTCTCTATATCTTTCAATAAGTTGTCTAAGAAGATGTATAGCTTCCATAGTTGATCTTCCAGGCATAAAACCAAATTGATTCTCCGATATCATGACAACCTTCCTCAACCTAGACTCAATCACCCTCTCCCAAAGTTTCATAGTATGACTCGTGAGTTTTATACCACGATAGTTTGTGCAATCTTGTATATCACCCTTATTCTTATATAAAGGCACCAAAGTACTCTTCCTCCAGTCATTAGGCATCTTATTTGTTCGCCAAATCAAGTTAAAAAGATTTGTCAACCATTCTAAACCTTTCTCTCCCAAGCATTTCCAAGCCTCGATAGGTATACCATCTGGGCCAACTGCCCTTCTTGATTTCATTTTCTTCAAAGCCTCTGCAATTTCTTTCTTTTGAATCTTGCGCATGAAGTCACGATTTATCTCATAAAAAGGAATGGAGAAGTCTCCAAGATCTTGAGCATGACTATCATTAAATAGCTTATCAAAATAATCTTTCCATCTCTCCTTAATCTCCTCATCTTTGACTAAAACCCTTTGCATTTCATCTTTGATACATCTAACCATACCCAAATCCTTCGATTTCCTATCTCTCATCTTTGCAAGCCTATAAATATCCTTCTCGCCTTCTTTGGTATCCAACTTGTCATAAACCTCCTTATATACCTTAGCCCTCGCGTTTCGAACAACTTTTTTAGCTTCCTTCTTTGCTATCATATACTTCTCCAAATTCTCATTATCACGACTCTTACTTAGATTTCTATAACACTCTCTTTTAACCTTAATAGCTAATTTGACATCCTCGTTCCACCATGATGTATCCTTACCTAGTGGTGCACCGCCTTTAGACTCACCCAATACCTCCTTAGCTACTTTTCTCATACCACCCGCTATCTTATTCCACATTGATTCTGAATCCTCCTCGAGACACCAATCAACTTCCTTAACTACCTGCTCTACAAACATTCCTTGTTTAGCTCCTTTCAGTGCCCACCACTTAATTCTAGGATCTATCCTATGTCTATCCCTTTTGCGGCATTGTCTAATTCTAAGATCTAAAATTAAGACTCTATGTTGTGTAGCTACACTTTCTCCTGGTATAACCTTACAATCGATGCAACAACCCCTATCTCTCTTTCTAAGTAGGAAAAAATCTATCTGACTCGTATTAACCCCACTTTTAAATGTTACTAGGTGAGACTCCCTCTTCCTAAACCAAGTGTTTGCTAAGATCATATTATAGGACAAACAAAAATCTAAAATCCTTTCTCCACTTTTATTTCTTTCTCCTATACCATAGCCTCCATGGATATTCTCAAATCCATCCCTACTAATGCCTACATGTCCATTAAGGTCACCGCCGATGAAAAGCTTTTCTCCATAAGATGTCTCTTGTACTACTCCATCTAAATCTTCCCAAAATTGATGCTTAATGGAATCATCTAAACCTACTTGAGGTGCATAAACACTAATAATATTAATAATATCCGTACCTAATACTAATTTAATAAGTAAAATTCTATCACCCTTCCTACGGACCTCAACTACATTATCTATAAACTGACGACTCATAACAATCCCTACTCCATTCCTATTCCTATTTATTCCTGTATACCAAATCTTATATCCCCAAGGTTCTATCACTTTAGCTTTCTCACCTACCCATTTGGTCTCTTGAAGACATAAAATATCAATCTTTCTCCTACACATAACATCTACTAACTCTACCAACTTACCAGTTAAAGACCCTATGTTCCAAGTGGCTAACCTAATTTTATGGTCTTGGACTAACTTCTTTACCCCCACCCGTCCAACAAAGTGAGGGAACCCTTGCCTATTTGACACCACACCCGGGCGCCGGTGTGACGCGTCGCTTCTGGGCGACGACCTAGCAACCCTTGCACATTTATCACTGCCTCCGGGCCTAGAGAGTACAGTGCGTCGCTCAGTAGGGAACGCCCCAACGAAATTCTCATATTGGTTCATTTTCATAGGATATGACAAAGTTTTTATGCTGGCTGTCACAGGCCTACCGCAACCCTCCTCCTTTATCCGGGCTTGGGACCGGCAGTGTATAACTACACAGGCGGAGTTCAATGCTCCAAGAAGCAATTCCTATAAAAACAAGCATATAGATCACATCTGTATGGTCAAATAATTTTCAAAAAACTGACAAAAATTTATAAAAATTCACTATCATGTTTTATATATTTAGTAGGTTTTGTATTTTGTAGGTTTTCATTTCTCATATATATACACTAACCTACACCCACCTAATAGAAACTTCAAGTTTTCTTAATTTTTGAGTTTTTTTTATAATACCTTATATATACAATCTAAAATTATTATTTAGTGAAAAACATGTTTTGGATCTTGTGATTATGGCATACATGTAGGTTTTTTAAGATCTTCAAAATCAATGGCTCACAATGTACCAAAATTTTATTACTTAAAAAATCCTATTTTTATGTAAAAAAAACATGATTCCTATGAAATAATCTATGTTGAATACATTTATCAGGTCTCTTTGAGAAGATGCAACATGGAACTATGATTTCTTGAAGGTAGAAGTAGGTGCTCCTGGAGCACTGTAGCATTACTCATATATATATATATATATATATATATATATATATATATATATATATATATAGAGAGAGAGAGAGAGAGAGAGAGAGAGAGAGTATGACCTTTTTGTCTACTGTTACAATGGACAAAGGAGTGCGGGGCTGATGGCGTGTGCGATCAGCGGCGCTCCTTTTTTGTGCAAAAATGTGATTTAGTGGCGCTTCTTGACCTCGTTAAAGACCTTGGTGGAAAACAGGTCTTTATCAACGGTCAAGAACCACTGCTAAATCAGCTATTTTCGTGATTTCTTGCAAAACCGGGCACTGCAGGAGTGTGACGATTGTGCGTCTACTACTACGCCCAATTGAGATAAATACAGTGGATGGCCAAAACATCGAACTTGCGGCCGTTGTTGATTTATTTGATTTAGTGGCGGACCTTGGCCACGCTAATTCATTGAGTGCAAAAAAGACCTCTAGTGGCAGTCGAGACCGTGTCTAAAGATCTGTTTTATAATAAACCCGTGCGCGCCGCTGATCGCTCATCCGACTAACATCGAACAAAATTGTTGTTCCACTTTTACTCCATCCCTATATATATATATATATTTGTGGTAAACATATTTTATTTACCCTATATATATTATATATTATATATTATTTATGCAATACTTGGGTGTGATGTCCATCACCCTGCATCATATAACCTGCTTTGGCATCGAGAGGGTGGTGTATGTTCGCCCCCGATGATTCACTGAATCCCACGTCTGTGTTCAGGGCTTTGAATGAGCACCACGTATACAAGCACATGGGGCTCGTATTCCCGTGTATGTTGACATAACTTTGCATCGGACTCTGGTGTTGTTGCAAAGACTTAAGTACCCTTTCTTGCTATTCTTCTCATAAAGTGATGGTTTGAGAAAATGACAAAAATGCCCTTTATTCAAAAAAGAAAAAACAAACAGTTCAAAAAAAGGACAAACATGTCCTTCATCCAGAAAGTCGAGGATGATGTTGACTCTTCAAAGTCTTCTTCTTTTTCTGTTCAAAAAAAGGACAAACATGTCTTCTTCTTCTTTCTCCGTAAAACACTGTAAAACCCTCTCTCTCTCTAGAGAAGAAATCAAGGGAAACAAAGAGTTCTTCCTGGAGAAGGCCATGAACATCAACCCTCTCACTCTCACTCTATCTCCCTTCTCTCTCTACTTCTGTGCACATCCAACAGACGATCCTACATTGCTCCATCGTCATCTTCTTCTTCTTTCTTCTTCGTAAAACACTGTAAAACCCTCTCTCTCTCTAGAGAAGAAATCAAGGGAGGTAAAGGGTTCCTCCTGGAGAAGGCCATGAACACCAACCCTCTCACTCTCTCTCCCTTCTCTCTCTACTTATGTGCCTGATTTAGAGTTTTTGCCCTTACAGGAGGGGGGTCCGGGGGTTCATCCCAGCGTGGGTAGCATCATTCAACTAAATGAGTTGTAGATCCTGATTCAGAGTTTTTACCCTTATAGGAGAGGGGTCTGGGGGTTCCTCCCAACGTGGGTAGCATCATTCAACTTGAAGAGTTGTGGAGTCTGATTCAAAGTTTTTACCCTTACAGAAAATGGGGGTCTGAGGGCTCCTCCCAGCGTGGGTAGCATCATTCAACTTGATGAGTTGTGGAGTCTGATTCAAAGTTTTTATCCATTCATATTTTAAGGCATTAGATCTCATTTTTTAACATTCACGCATGTGCAGTTTGCTTTCATCATGTTCAGTTGCTTTCTAGATTATACTTTGAATTCTTGTGCATTTTAGATCTATCGATTTGTATGTAACCAGAGCTCATTTTAATCTGAATTTTTTACTGCAACTTCATGCATATATCTTCATGCTCTCCACCAAAAATCAGATCATTCTGAGTTTGTTTGACTTACTTTAAAAATCGAGATTCAAAACCTGTTATTTTGCACCGTCAGGATTTTAGCAGAATCAGGACCAACTTGCGGAAGTGATTTCTCCCTAACCAAAGATGATCTTTCCAATCCGTAAAAAGGGTTGTTTTCTAAATTAAATCTAGTTTGTTCATACCAAATTTCAGCGATTTCTATCATGTTTTCATACCAGTTTCGGGTCAAAAACCATAACCCTGTCACCCTGTGTCATTTTAACACTTCAGATTTTGATCCATTTTGTTTGAATTTTATTTTCCTAATGGGAGATCATTTTTCAATTCTGTAAAACGGGTTCTCTTTGTTTATGTGTCTAGTTCATTCTTGTAAATTTTCATAATTTTTCATTGTCAATTACTATTTTATTTTGATTAAATACCAGAACCTTGTATCCAGATTTTATAAATGTTCTCATTTTGGCCCCCATATCATGACTGTTGTAGCACTTCTTTAACAAATCGTTATTTGATTGACAATATTCTTCAGCAAATTATTGTTATGATTTTTTTAAGTCTCTAATGAGTCCCTACTATGATTTGTAGTATTTTTGGGTCTCCAACGAGCCTCACAATGATTTATAGTGTTGTCCGATCTTTTAACTATGATTTATAGTGCTTTGGGGTCTCCAACGAGCCCCACAACGATTTGTAGTATTTTTCGGTCTTTTAACTATGATTTATAGTGTTTTCGGGTCTCTAACAAGACCCACATCGATTTATAGTGTTGCTGGACCTCGCTATAGCGATTTATAGTGTTTCTCGCTAAACACTACAGCGATTTGTGATACAAATCGCTATCCGAATCAAGACCAACTTGTCAGGGTCATATCTCCCTAACCAGAGATCGGATTTTAAATCCGTAAAAAGTGGTGTCTTTGTTATAAAGTCTAGTTTATTTTTATAAATTTTCAGCGATTTCTATTGTCATTTGATACCCCATTTGGATCTAAAACCAGGCCCCTATCAGTCTACCTTATTTGAGTGACATAGGTTTTTATTTCATTTTGTAAGAGTCATATATCCCCAACAGAAGATCATTTTTCAAATCCGTAAAAAGGGTTTTCTTTCTCTATATGTCTAGTTTATATCTAGAAAGTTTTATAACTTTTTATGCTCATTTGATATTTCAAACCTGTTAAAAACCGAGACATGTTATAAAATGTTATAAAACTTAAAAAGTTTGAAACTTCCTCTATGTGTCTCGATTTTTAACAACTTTGAAATATCAAATGAGCATAAAAAGTTATAAAACTTTCCAGATATAAACTAGACACATAGAGGAAGAAAACTCTTTTTACGGATTTGGAAAATGATCTTCCGTTGGGGAGATATGACTCTTACAAAATGAAATAAAAACCTATGTCACTCAAATAAGACCGACTGATAGGGGTCTGGTTTTAGATCCAAATAGGGTATCAAATGACCATAGAAATCGCTGAAAATTTACAGGAATAAACTAGACTTTATAACAAAGACACCATATTTTACGGATTTGAAATCCGATCTCTGGTTAGGGAGATATGGCCCTGACAAGTTGGTCTTGATTCAGATAGCGATTTGTATCACAAATCGCTGTAGTGTTTAGCGAGAAACACTACAAATCGCTGTAGCGTTTAGCAAATTGTTGTTATGATTTTTTTGAGTCTTTAATGAGTCCCTATTATGATTTGTAGTATTTTTGGGTCTCCAACGAGCCTCACAATGATTTATAGTGTTGTCCGATCTTTTAACTATGATTTATAGTGCTTTGGGGTCTCCAACATGCCCCACAACGATTTGTAGTGTTTTTCGGTCTTTTAACTATGATTTATATTGTTTTCGGGTCTCTAAGAGACCCACAACGATTTATAGTGTTGTTGGACCTCGCTATAGCGATTTGTAGTGTTTCTCGCTAAACACTACAGCGATTTGTGATACAAATCGCTATCCGAATCAAGACCAACTTGTCAGGGTCATATCTCCCTAACCAGAGATCGGATTTCAAATCCGTAAAAAGTGGTGTCTTTGTTATGAAATCTAGTTTATTCCTGTAAATTTTCAGCGATTTATTTGGTAATTTGATACCCTATTTGGATCTAAAACCAGGCCCCTATCAGTCTGCCTTATTTAAGTGACATAGATTTTTATTTCATTTTGTAAGAGTCATATCTCCCCAACGGAAGATCATTTTTCAAATACGTAAAAAGGGTTTTCTTCCTCTATATGTCTAGTTTATATCTGAAAAGTTTTATAACTTTTTATGCTCATTTGATATTTCAAACCTGTTAAAAACCGAGACATGTTATAAAATGTTATAAAACTTAAAAAGTTTGAAACTTCCTCTATGTGTCTCGATTTTTAACAAGTTTGAAATATCAAATGAGCATAAAAAGTTATAAAACTTTCCAGATATAAACTAGACACATAGAGGAAGAAAACTCTTTTTACGGATTTGGAAAATGATCTTCCGTTGGGGAGATATGACTCTTACAAAATGAAATAAAAACCTATGTCACTCAAATAAGATAGACTGATAGGGGTCTGGTTTTAGATCCAAATAGGGTATCAAATAACCATAGAAATCGCTGAAAATTTACAAGAATAAACTAGACTTTATAACGAAGACACCACTTTTTACGGATTTGAAATCCGATCTCTGGTTAGGGAGATATGACCCTGACAAGTTGGTCCTGATTCGGATAGCGATTTGTATCACAAATCGTTGTAGTGTTTAGCGAGAAACACTACAAATCGCTATAGCGAGATCCAACAACACTATAAATCGCTGTGGGTCTCGTTAGAGACCCAAAAACACTATAAATCATAGTTAAAAGATCGAAAAACACTACAAATCGTTGTGGGGCTCGTTAGAGACCCCAAAGCACTATAAATCATAGTTAAAAGATCGGACAACACTATAAATCATTGTGAGGCTCGTTGGAGACCAAAAAATACTACAAATCATAGTAGAGACTCATTAGAGACTCAAAAAAATCATAACAACAATTTGCTGAAGAATATTGCCAATCAAATAACGATTTGTTGAAGAAGTGCTAAAACAGTCATGATATGGGGGCCAAAATCAGAACATTTATAAAATCTAGATACAAGGTTCTGGTATTTAATCACAATAAAATAGTAATTGACCATGAAAAATTCTGAAAATTTACAAGGATGAACTAGACACATAAACGAAGAGAACCCGTTTTACAGAATTGAAAAATGATCTCCCATTAGGAAAATAAAATTCAAACAAAATGGATCAAAATCTGAAGTGTTAAAATGACACAGGGTGACAGGGTTATGGTTTTTGACCCGAAACTGGTATGAAAACACCATAGAAATCGCTAAAATTTGGTATGAACAAACTAGATTCAATTTAGAAAACAACCCTTTTTACGGATTGGAAAGATCATCTTTGGTTAGGGAGAAATCACTTCCGCAAGTTGGTCCTGATTCTGCTAAAATCCTGACGGTGCAAAATAACAGGTTTTGAATCTCGATTTTTAAAGTAGGTCAAACAAACTCAGAATGATCTGGTTTTTGGTGGAGAGCATGAAGATATATGCATGAAGTTGCAGTAAAAAATTCAGATTAAAATGAGCTCTGGTTACATACAAATCGATAGATCTAAAATGCACAAGAATTCAAAGTATAATCTAGAAAGCAACTGAACATGATGAAAGCAAACTGCACATGCGTGAATGTTCAAAAATGAGATCTAATGCCTTAAAATATGAATGGATAAAAACTTTGAATCAGACTCCACAACTCTTCAAGTTGACTGATGCTACCCACGCCGGGAGGAGCCCCCAAACCCCCCTCTTGTAAGGGCAAAAACTCTAAATCAAGCTCCACAACTCATCAAGTTGAACGATGCTACAGTTAGTGTGCAGGTCAGTCGGTGTTTGATGGAGAAATGTTGGATCGTTTGTTGGATGTGCACAAAAGTAGAGAGAGAAGGGAGAGAGAGTGAGATGAGTTTTTACCCCTCTCTTGTAAGGGTAAAAACTCTGAATCAGGATCTAGAACTCATTTAGTTGAATGATGATACCCACGCTGAGAGGAGCCCCCAAACCCTCCTCTTGTAAGGGTAAAAACTCTGAATCAGGCTTCACAAGAGTCAATGTACAGGTCAGTCGGTGCTTGATGGAGCAATGTATGATCTTCTAATGGATGTGCACAGAAGCAGAAATAGAAGGGAGAGAGAGAGTAAGAGGGTTGATGTTCATGGCCTCCTCCAGGGGAGATTTCTTTCTCGGATAATCCTGCAGTGCAGAGACTGAGTCTTAAATAATCATCTTCGGGGCACTTAAGTCTTTACAACCACTCATTTTCAAGAACCGTCATTTTTTTTTTGCACCAATGGAGGAAAGTGTACTTAAGTCTTTGCAATCTTATCAAACTCCAACGCTAATTAATGCTGACAAACATGGGGATACGAGACGCACATGCTTACATACGTGGTGCTCTTTGGGACCCCCGATAATGAGATGTAGCTAACTGCCCTGTTCGGGGGGGGGGGAACATATAACCTGCTTTGGCATCATACACCATCTTCCTTCTTTATTCGTGTGATCACAACCAAAACACGTGGGTGCAATGAAGTGATGATGTCTTTATTGTGAATTACAAAGTCTCTCAATGCTAGGGCCGTCAATGGTTAGGACATTTAGACCTGGATACTCAGGTCATATAATGATGATATAAACCTGACCCAGTAAAATAAATAAATAAAGTGTTTTTAAAATTAAAATTTTTCAGATCTTAACCAGAACATAGATCAGACATGGGCCTGGTCTGAAATTTCATAAACCATAACCCTAACGAGATCCTGTTTGTTAAACTCATGATAAGACAATTGGACCGCTATCTCTATTACCTAACCCGAATCTTATGGATCCAGTACGAGTTAGGATCAGGTGATGCCCCACCCGTTGACACCCCTAGTCAAAACTTTGCTGGTCCTGGCTTGAACCAAAAACTGCCATGTGCTTGATCCGAGGATCCTTGTCGCCCATATCTGCCCCTCCAGCAGATACAGGGATGTCAAAAGCTTTGGATTTGGTAGGCATTAAACTTGGTAATGGGGCATCCTATCAACAATCAGGTTCAGATCCAATTTGTCGTTTTCTCTTTGGATAACTAAATCCGTGTCCGTTTTGAATTTTAATACGATGGTTATCTGATACTCACTACATGTAAGGATATATGTGGTTAGCTAGTTCATGTTAGTCGGATCTGGATTAGTATATACTATATTTGTTTTTTATCCAAATCCAATCTGCCAGGATACAATTAAGTTGGATTCAGTAAAGCCTGCATCTGAACCGAATTCAATCCAAGCTAAAATGATCCAGTAATTGGGTTTGAACGCCATGTAGTTTAGAATCATTTTCATTGGTTTCGGCAGTATTTGAATAGTGTAACGCGTAGATGACTCAATAGCAACTTGGTGCACAAAGTTCAAATAATGTTGAATATAAAACTAATCTGATTCATGAAATGCACACAATAGATAGCAGACACAAACAATCACGTAGCAGACCTCTCTGCACGATGCATGATAAGGCTAAATTGCTGATAGCAATCACAATCACACAATAGGTAGAACGGGCTCAAACGAAGTCAGATTCATGAAATGCACCCAGGACTTCTCCCACACCACAGCCTTGTAAATCTTGATCAACGTATCGTTGGATGAAGCCTCGATCAGCAAGCGGTAGTTCTCTCCGGCCACCACCTGGCTTTGGCCCTCCACCACCTCTATGAATTGCAGGTTTGCCTGCTGCTCCTTGTTGTACTCCGACACCGCGAACTTGCCAACATCTTGCACATGGCTGTCGTTCTTCACGTCGGGGATCGGCTGCCAACAACCAGCACAGAATGTAGCTCTTGCAGAGCCCAAACAAGTCAAGAAACAGAGAAGCAGAAGAGAGAGAAACAAGTCTTGACTCCTCATGGCTTTGGTTCTTTCTTGGTGAAAATGAATGAGAGATGAATTAGTCCAAACTCAGATTTATAGAGATAAGTTTTGGCACGTTGGAATGTGTAACAAGGGGCGCTCCATACTGCGTGCCAGACGGAGAGATCAGCCGTTGGATTAGGTGGTCTTCATGCAGAGAACAAATCTTCCTTAAAGTTGGTAAGATGTTTTTTTCCTTCTTTTTTATTTTAGCAGGGAGCGAGTCTTGTAAACAGATAATGGTAGGGGAATGGGATTAATTCATCCTTATCTTCATACCCCTGAGATGTCATACCCGGTTGTTTTCGTCAAATCTAGACCCCATAGGTGTCATTCATAGTGACAAATATCACGAGATTTATGAAAATCTCGCGATAATATCTCGAGAGATTGCTGAAAGTTTAAAACGGCAATTTCTCGCAAGATTTTCAAAATATCTCGAGATTTATGAAAAAACATAAATACCGTGATTTAAATACGATATTTATGTTTTAAAAGGCTATTTATTGCAGAAAAAACATGTATTTTTATTTTTAAATAATTTTTATTAATATTTTCTTATAAAAATATTTTTTTATATTTTTAATTAATTTTTTTATTGCCGAGATTTTACCAAAAATGCGAGATTTATGAATTTTTTTCGATTTCTCGCAAGTTTTTGAAAAACGAGAAATTGCCGATAAAAACGTTTGTCACTATGGTGTCATCTACATGATCCGTTTTAGTGAATATCGGCATCTTAACAATCCTAAACTTACCCTGACCTGTGCTGTGTGCAGAATTTTTCAGCGATATTAATGATTGTAAAATTACTATTTTTTTTTTGTTGAAAAAATGCAATCCAAATAAGAGATTTATGTCAAACCTATTTTGCTGAATTAATCTACAGTATCAAATTTGATAAAAAACCATATGCACCAAATACATCTCACAAGGAGTATGAGAGGAATTCTATTCCCGGCGGTATAAGGGTTGCAAACGGTTCAGATTCAGGATGGGGCTTTTGCAAATTTTTGCTGTTCCAGATTTGACTGGTCAGACTTTCGAATCTATTTTCTGATCTGAAATCCGAACGGATAACGTACCCCAGTGAGTCATCTATTATCATGAATACGTGCAAGATTTGTACACGGCAGTGGTCACCTGTGTGGTCAGTGGGGTCCTGCGTCAAGCTGAAGGCCCACGATTGAATCCTGCTGGCCAGCCATTGCTTTATCATGGTTGGGGGCACATAAGGCTGAGCTCTTGCTATACCAGGATTTTGATGGGTTTTTCTCATGTTTTTACTTAAATCTGACTGCACAGATGTGTTCGGCATGGCATGGTCGATTTATTAGGAATATACTTAGATAACATTTTTTCAATAAAAACATGATTTTTAATCCTTGAATATTTAGAAAAAACTTAGACCATCAATTTTTCAAACCTTATAAAAATATATTTGCCTATTGGAATCAAATGATCCAAGAGTCAATTCCTATAAAATCAAGAGTGTAGAACACATTTTACAGGTTTAAGAAAAACATGAAAAAACCCTTTAAAAGCTCGATTGGCTGGACAGTTAGCTAGAAAAAAAGAGCTAATCGTATGAAACCCAAACCATTAATCCTTCCCCCCTCTACTGTAAGCTGGGTTCTAAAAGACCCCCGCCTCCTTTTTACTTGAAACTTAGAGGGGAAGGTCATCCTCACATTGTGTGTGTGTGTGTTTTTAAAAAGGCAAGCTGGGGTTAGGCAGACCCCACCAGTTATCAAACTTGGGCTTTGAACTCGAAGAGTCTCAGTGCAAGGTGACGTGCACTAGTTGTTCCTACCAGACAAGTCGAGCTGTATTTTATTGACCTAAAAATACAACTTTTTGAGGAGAGAAATTTGGGTAGATTGTAGGCCATTAATTCTTCAACCCTTGAAAATCTGACACATAAGAGAGGGTGTTGCGTGTTCTCCCCGAAACACGTACTGTAGCTACAGTGCATGTTCCGGAGTCCTGACTGAGCACTGCGTGGTGCTCAGTCGGTGTACGAGTGCATTGTACATCCTGTCCTGCAGGTGGGTGTACAGTGCACCCGTACACCCGACTAAGCACCACACGGCGCTCAGTCGAAACCCCGGAACATGCACTGTAGCTACAATGCATGTTTGGGAGAGAGGAGGGGGGGGGAATATAACCTGCCCCCATCAGAAAAGCCTAATACAAGAGTTGGTTTCTACTAAATAAAATATGTAGATCATATCTAGAGGGTAAGATCTGGAAAAAATAGTTTTTCATTCATGGGTTTAGAGCCCACAAGTGTAGCCAATATTTTACACATACACATTGTATACTCAGAGAGACGAAAGACTGGATCCACTTAAGAGTCAGCCTAGATGAATACTCTTCAAGGGCAACGACAGGGCATCGGTTTATTGGGCTCAGCACCATCATCGGACAAAGGAAGCACTGATGATACATCAGGGTCCTTCAACAGGCCAAGCTAAAAAAACGTCCAGCCCTGCCCTGCATTTTGTCTGTCATGCATGTGCTGCACCCACGTTCGTGGCCCAATTGCGCAAGAAATTGTATTAGAGAGGAACCAACCTTGGCTTTTCAACTCACCAGGCCAAGCCCAGAGCCCAGTTGAACGACTAAAATTTTGTCTCGTACTGATCCACGCCAAGCTGGTCGCCTGACCTACCCTATTCAGCAGCTTGTATTCAGCATCGATCTTCCTACGATCAAGATTTTGGATAAGACATTATTGCAGCCTACGAGGGTTCAGCTTATCTGGTAGGGTTGACTTCTAAATGTCACCAAGTTAAGGGGACATCACAAGTTCAAAATCCATGAGAGGAGTCCCTTGACACAAGGTCGAAACTGGGCGTATTCTCCAGTTGACAGGAGGCAATTTCATGGGTTTTATCAACCAGAGGGCTGCCAATATATGGCCGGTGATGAGAGGGAATTCCACGTTTAAGGTGGAAACAATATTGCCCCATTCCCGTTCTCAGATTACATGATTTACATAGGGGTGTCAACAGGTCAGACATTAACTGAACCAGGTGTATCCGGACCTAGACCCAAGGGGTTTGGCATAGTGGGATGGGGCCTAGACTGTTTGACAGGCAGTCTAGGTTCAAATCCCATGGGCGTCACTCGTGTGTAAGCCGAAGCTTGGCGACTCCCTGGGGTCGAAGGGCTAGCCGAAGCTTGGCGACTACCTGAGTTTGAGGGGTAAGCCCTTGGAGTTTTACGTCGACATGGGCAGAGACCCTAGTATTGCAGGCTGAGCCAGCACGGCTAGGTCTTTGAGCCTGGGGTGGTTTCTTCCAGTAAAGAAAAAAAAAGGTGTATCCAGACCTGGATGCAACTCTAAGATGCTGGTACCGAGTCTGAGGCCTGGTTGAACCGGACTTATCAAAAGCAAAATCATACCCAGACTTACGAGGGTAACATAAACCAGACGTAAATCAAACCCCATAAAGTACCAATTTTTTATAAATTATGCATTAACTTTTAAGAGTTGGGTTGGACATAGGCTTGGTATGAAATATCATAAACCATACCTGACTCCATATATTGATCGGACTTTACATGTCCTACCTGATAATTAATCGACTCTCTCTGTCACCAAAGCTTCACCCTACCAGATCCAGTGTCAGTCGAGGTCGAGTCTGAAACATGGCAGTGGCTGCTACACTATAATAATTCTGCGGATTAGCGATGGACGCTATCTGACGCTAATCCATCACTGAACTGTTTAGCGATGGATTGACAATGACTTAGCGATGAATAGTGTTCATCGCAATTTCTTGATCGCTAATTAGCGACAAAACTGATCTGTCGCTAATTCACGATGGATTAGCGAATGTCATTATCCGTCGCTAAATAAACACTGATTTGGTTTTGCGACAGATACATATCCGTCGCTAAAATTTAACAATGAATATGTATTCGTCTCTAATATTCATCACCAATTTAGCGACGGATTAGTGATGGATTATATTCCGTCACAAAACATCGACTGATTCAGTTTTTGAGACAGATAAATATATGTCCCTAATCCGTCGCTAAATTGGCGACAGATATTATTCATCGCCAAATACCGTCACCATTTTGCGACTAAATTTCTTTGGAAAATCCATCGCTGAATATTAGCGACGGATAATACCGATCGCTAATCCGTCTCAAAATTTTAAAAAAATAAAATATTTTTGTTTAAAATATAAATATCGAGAAAAAATTTCTCGTTATACAATTTATATAACCTGTGTATAAAAAATAAAGTACACATAAAAAATACATATACAAAGTAGGTGAAACAAATTTAGCACAAGTTATAAGTGAAACAAATTTAACAACCCAGTATAATCCTTGCCAAGTTCTAATTAGTTACAAGTGAACATAAACAAAGTGTTTCATTTAAAACAACAAGTACGTGAAACAAATTCAATACATGAAGCTAATCCTCGCCAAGATTCGGAGCATCAGCCTCTTTATTGTCTCGATCTGCCCCTCCATCCATGCCTCCATCAGCTCCTCTACGCTAATCATCTTTAGCATCCTACAAGAGAACTGAAATATTAGTATTGATAAACAAAATATAATGAAATAAATTATATGCAATGCACCTAATCTAAGGCAATCAAAGTAACATGGCTGAATGACACATAGACTAGCAATAAAGTGAAGGACATTAACAGAATTCACAGGTTGTCAAAAAAAATTTATAGTGATGAAATCATGCTTATATGTGTTTTAAGGTTGTCAAAAAAAATTCATACCGATTCAATCATTTATATATTTGTTTTAAAGCTGACAAAAAAAAATTATAGTGATTCAATCATGCATATGTGTTCTAAGGTTGTCCAAAAAAAGTCATAGTGATTCAAGCATGCATATATGCGTTCTAAGGTTATATAAAAAAAATCATAGTGATTCAATCATGCATATATGTGGTCTAAGGGTGTCATAAAATTTTTATAGTGATTCAATCATGCATATATGTGTTCAAAAGGTGTCAAAAAAATTACATAGTGATTCAACCATGCATATGTGTTCTAAGGTTGTCAAAAAAAATCATAGTGATTCAATCATGCATATAAGTATTCTAAGGGTGTCATAAAAATTTTATAGTGATTCAATCATGCATATATGTGTTCAAAAGGTGTCAAAAAAATTTATAGTGATTCAGTCATGCATATATGTGTTCTAAGGTTGTCAAAAAAATTTTATAGTGATTCAATTATGCATATATATGTTCTAAGGTTGTCAAATAAAACTCATAGTGATTCAATCATGCATATATGTGTTCTAAGGCTGCCATAAAAATTGTATAGTGATTCAATCATGCATATATGTGTTCTAAAGGTGTCAAAAAAAATTATAGTGATTCAATCATGCATATATGTGTTCTAAGGTTGTCAAATAAAATTTATAGTGATTTAATCATACATATATGTGGTCTAAGGTTGTAAAAAAAAAATCACAGTGATTCAATCATGCATATATGTGTTTTAAGGTTGTCAAAAAAAATTCATAGTGATTCAATCATACAAATATGTGTTCTAAGGCTGTCATAAAAATTGTATCGTGATTTAATCATGCATATATGTGTTCTAAAGGTATCAAAAAAAATTATAGTGATTCAATCATGCATATATGTGTTCTAAGGTTGTCAAATAAGATTTATAATGATTCAATCATGCATACGTGGTCTAAGATTGTCAAAAAAAAATCATAGTGATCCAATCATGCATATATGTATTATAAGGTTATCAAAAAAAATTTATAGTGATTCAATCATGCATATATATGTTCTAATGCTGTCAAAAAAAATTTGTAGTGATTCAATCATGCATATATGTGTTCTAAGGTTGTCAAAAAAATTTCATAGTGATGAAATCATGCTTATATGTGTTCTAAGGTTGTCAAAAAACTTTTATAGTGATTCAATCATGCATATATGTGTTATAAGGCAGTCAAAAAATTTTATAGTGATTCAATCATGCATATATGTGTTCTAAGGTTATAAAATAAAAATTATACTGATTCAATCATTTATATATGTGTTCTAAGGTTATCGAAAAAATTCATAGTGATTCAATGATGCATATATGTGTTCTAAAGCTGTCAATTTTTTTTATAGTGATTCAATCATGCATATATGTGTTCTAATGCTATCAATAAAATTTCATAGTGATTCAATCATGCATATATGTATTCAATCATACATATACGTATTGAAATCTAATGACATGAAACTTTAGATATGTATTGAAATAAATGTTATACATACATGACGGGTACTAGAGCTTTGAAGGCAGACAAAGTTTTCTTGTCCTGAAAAAAGTTGCACAACTCATTATGGACAAGGTTGGGAATGACTTCATGTAAAAAGTCATGCATTGTGTCCTAAAGAAGTTGGCGAACACCATCCCAAGAAATAGCAGGTCAATCAGACGCTAGGAGTTGATGCTAGCAGGAGAACTCTGAGAGCCATGGTTGCAGGAGGCAATGACTGGTGTGGTGTTCATATTACTCTCAAACTCAAACACACGACCTTTTTGGGGTTCACCGGTTGCAGTCACCCATGCTGCAGGATCAAAAGGCGGATGTTGAGTGGAGTCATCACCATATCGCTCTACCATCTGTTGCTCGTATGACTCCTACAAAGTAATGATTACAGTATGAATTAATAATTAAGAATTACAATGTTTATGATAATGTAATTCATGATAACTTGTATATTATAATGTTTATTAATATAATAAATACATATTATTGTCGCTCTCATCTTTTCTGATACGAACTCTTACGTTCTCTTACGTTTATGTGTTTCAACAAACACATCCTTGTAAGGCACATGGCCTCCTTTTTCGGCTTCCTGTAAGGTTAAATGATAAAAAAATTAATTAAAAAGTATGTAGAAATATTAATAAATTTGACTCTCTCTCTATATATATATATATATATTGATTAGTTACCATTTTTTTCTTGTGGCTCCCAAAAGTCCTAGAACCACCTGTGTGTAGATGAGCATCGGGCATCTCTGCTCGGTTTTGTGCAACCTTTGTTGAGCAGTTTTAAAATTCATGGCTCGCCCACTTGTCGCACATTGTATCTCAATAATCTGACCTGATAGCAGAAGGGTCATGGCCCTTCCACTGCAGTGGATCATCTATCCCACCAGCTGCTTTTATTGCTGCAGTCTTCATATTGTGAAGCATGTCGACAAATCGACTGGCAGCTACCTTCTGTCACACTAGCCTCGCATCCTGCTCCTTCTTCGCAATCGCGAAGCAATTCAAAGCCTATAAGTAATTTCAGAAAGTTAGTACACATGACTATAACAAAAAAATAAATATGAAACATATTAGCTATGATAAACGATTGTATACCATGAATGACGACTATAATCTGTCCAACACGTCTTTCAGGTACTCTTTCCATTGAGTGACTGATCCTGAAAGATGCTGAACTAGTGACTTCCTAATTTTTTGAATCACTTCTTGTGGCTCGAACCTCGCGTTGCATATGAATTGGTACACATTAACAATCGACTATCGATATACACTATTTATAAGATAAGTATTGGACAAGTGACATTGAAATACTTATGGTCGATTATCAATATACACTATTTCAATGAGTCATTGTGTATCAGACTGAGAAGACCCAGCATCCGATGTTGTCTCGTGATAGGTATGAGTAGCTGGTGTGGTGAGTCATGTACAAGCGAAACATCATCTATAGAACAATGAGTTAGAAATTCACACAATGCACATTTAAACTAATCAAGTATATAATTATTTAAATGATATACCTATCGAAGCATTATATGAAGACTAAGGTTGAGATTGGCTATCACTCAGCTGAGATCCTATAAAGATGATTAACAAGTAATAATTTTTATATCAACATATAAGCAAAAATATAATGAATGCCTATATTTAAATATAACACAAAGACATCTACCAAATGTTGTCCCATGACCTCTACTTAGTCCTTGACCACTGGGTGCTCGACCATTGTGACCTCTATGAACTATATTCTAACAAATAAAAATGTTATTTGAATCAGTTAGATAACTCTTGATCTTAGCATGGACATGACATATGCATGAAATATAAAGATTTAAAGGTCCTACATGAATCAGTTTTATAACTATGCATGAACTGTGCATGTACATGCTAAGTATGCATGAAATGTAACATGATATGCAAGATATACTGTGTATGTAGATGGTGTATATGAGAAAGTGATGTGGTATGTATTACAATATGTATTTCACTAGCTCGAGTATGCTTCCTCATCACTTGTTTGACTTTCATATTCTTTTTCTTCCTCCTCTTCCTCCTCTTCGTCTTTTTCTTCATTGGGCGGTCATTCACTTGGTATATCATTTGGATCACATACTTTCATACGTGTGCCATTAGACAATGAAGATGTGACATGAAGACCATATGTGACATCATAACCATAAAAGAAGTCATGCATATCATCTGATTGATAGTAATCACTTTCTTCAATAAAGTGCTTGTGTACGATCAAAGTGCTTTCAAGCTTCCGCGTCAACAAGATGTGTGATCTTGTCTTCATCATGTCGAACTTTATTTGCATGTCATCTCATGTGTTTAGCTGTTCTCGAAGACATATATAGTCATTGCAATCTAGATGTGAGAGGAAAATAGCAGAGTGACTTGTATGACATTTTTTTTAACCTCGTGCTAGCATTGCCCCTTTGTCTTTGGCTTGAACCGATGATGCCCACATGACGGACATGGTCTGCTATTTTTTTGATCTTTGAAATACAACATGCAGTGATTTGGACAAACATCTATCTTTTGATACCTCATACCTAAAGTGTTGACTATAACCTTCGCACGGTAGAAATTTTGTGACAATTTTTCATCTTTGGGCAATATACTCTTCACAATAGAGCACAGACAGTCAAAACATAATTAACTCAAATTATACTCTAACTTTAAATTTAGTAGTTGAAGAACTGCAAACAAAATAGTGTGACTCTCGTAATCATTCTACAGTGGCTCATCAACATCTCTAAGTAAGTCATAAAATCTACTAGCTGCATCGTTTGTTGTTTCTTCCTCTACCCCAGTTGATACATCACTAGGACCCATAGCAGAACCCAATTCTGATCCTGCGACATCAAATATCAAATCTACATATGAATTATCGTGCACCATATCCACCCGTGCATCAAAATTGTTTCAAAATTCTTCACCATGAAGCGTCCAATTCTGATAACCACTAACAAAACCCTTCCTATATAGGTGATGTCTAACGTCATGAGGTTCTACAAATCGATTGTTCTTACACGACGTGCAGAGACACCTGATCCGATCGGTGGGATCCATTCTACTAACACTTGCCATTGTAAATTCAATAAAACTGTCAACATCATCCATATATTCAAGCGACACCTCATTATCAACTATCCTACGGTACATCCATTCACGGTTTGCAGCAATTTTATCTTATGATGTTATAGATATTATCTTAACCAGTTAAAAGAGAATTATAATAATGCTATGATGAAGAAAATATATAATTTATCATCCATTGATGGTGGATGTAATGATTTGATATATATATATATATATATATATATATATCACACAATACATTCATTTTAAGCATATTTTTATGATACAATTTTACATAGAATGCATAATCAAATCGAAAATAACTGCATGGAAGCATGGATAGTAATGTCAAACATTGTAATACATTCAATCATTCATATCACAACAATGTCAAACATGTACCTGTAACAAATACACTTCAATATCCCGCTAACTACAACCATGACTAGCATGGTCTCCGAACTACAAAAATAAGAGCACTTCTATCCTCATACATTCAAATCATGCTCAACATGATTTTCAAACTCCAGCAAAACAATCCTAGATATCCACAACTAAGTGAGTATGTGAGCAAGAAAGTGTTGCATCCAAGAAAGTAAATAACATGTGATGCACTTGCATCACTTACTCACCACGGGTATTTACCTGATTTGCATGCTTTTGCATTTGCATTTTTCTTGTTTCTTTTCGCATGGCATTTTAAGCCGCATGCGATGCTTAACATTAAGCATCACATATTTTGCTCTGCTATGCACTTGCAATGTGCATTACTCTTGCTGGCCAAAGATAAAGACACAAGGAGATGCAGAAGAAAATAGGCTGCCGACTAAAGACAAAGACACAAAGAGGGGGCTTCGCCCCGCCCTGCCTGACGAAAGGGGAACACGATAGGGGGTAGAGCCCCCTCCCCCTGTCGGCAGAAAAACCACTCAGGTAAGGGCTTCTCCCTCCTTGCCCGATGAGAAAAGACAACAGTAGGGAGGCAGAGCCTCTGCCGACCAGAGAAACAAAGTGGACATGGGGTAGAGGGGCTTCGCCCCCTGCCGACTAAAAGAACTAAGGACGGGGGCTCCGTCCCTTCCCGACCGAATGAAAACAAAGACGGCGGCTCAACCTCCCACTGAGAAGCAATGACGGCAGGGGCAGAGTCTCCCTACCAGCCAAAAGAGAACAAAGGTAGGGGTTGAACCCCCTACCGGTCGAACGAAAACAAAGGCAGGGGAGCGAAGCCCCCTGCCAACCGAGCAAACATAAAGGCAGGGGGGCGGATCCCCCTGTCACTGTTACTCAAACAAGGGCAGGGGGGCAAAGCCCCTTGTCGAAAAGGACCAACAACAGGGGGCAGAGTTCCACTGCCAGCCAAAAGAGAACAAAGGCAAGGGGCTAAACCCCCTGTCGGCCAAACGAAAACAAAGGCAGGGGGGCGGAGCCCCCTGCCGGCCGAGCAAACACAAAGGCAGAGGGCACGGATCCCCCTGCCGCTGTTGCTTAAACAAGGGCATGCCGAAAAGGACCAACGACAAGGGGTGGGTCTCCTGCCGACAGATTGGAAAGAAGGAAAGGGGGGAGGCACTCACCGGCGTGGTCGCTGGTGGACTTCAACCAAGTTGCCAGAGCGGAAGGAACAAGTTGTGGGTCGCCGACAGGGTCGCTGAGGGAACAAGGGGAGATGGCAATGATCGAAGAGGGGGTGGCCGACGGTCGATGGTCGTCGGTGGTAGCAGGGAAGAAGGAGACAATGGTGGTGTTCGGAGGGGTGGCAGACGGCTTCGATCGCCAACGTCTGCTCGAAGGATGGGAGGCGACAAAGGGGGATTGAGTGAGGGAGGTTGATCGACGGAAGAGGGGAGAGAGAGAGAACATGAAGAGAATTTTGCACCCTAGATGAGCCATTTCACATCAAAAAGTAGCGACGAACAAATTCTGTCTCAAAATCCATCGCTAATTAGGGACGAAAAAATTCTATCGCTCATCTGTCGCAAAGTTGCGATTAAGTTTGAGACAAAAAAATTTCATCGCTAATCCATCGTTAATTAGCGATGGAGTTTGACACAGAATTGTTCCATCGCTAATCCATCATTGACTAGCGACAAATTTTGAGACAGATTTTTTGCATTGCTAATTTCACAACTAATTTCGATTTTAGGGACGACTAGTTTTCTCTAAGTAATCCATCACATATTTGCGATAGATTATTTCTATCACAAATTTTCATCGCTAATTAATGTTTTTCTTGTAGTGCTAGCAAGTATTAGAGGAAAACTAGAAGCCCTAAAACTAAAGACCAAAGCAGGTTGCTGTCTATTGATCTCTTTGTTGTCTTTGAAGGATTAAAGGCTTGCCGTCGGCATGAAGTGGGGCACAAAAGAGAGAGAGAGAGAGAGAGAGAGAGAGAGAGAGAGAGAGAGAGAGAGAGAGTACCATTGTTCCTCTTTTACCTCTTGATGAACATCAAATAATTCTTGAAATGAGTATCTCAAAATAGGCACCATGACACCAAGTGGCCTACCCCAACTAGGGCACCAAATTGATGAGGTGTAGGCGAAGAGAGTAGATGATGACCATGATAAGCATAATGATGCACTGAAGACGATCATGATCAGAAAAAGGGCAAAATGTAGGGTGGTGGTCATCGATGATTTGATGATAATACTATCATATTGAGCAGCAGTGCAACTGCTATCTGCTAACAAACACGGTGCTTTTGTGTTTGGCCTCAAGCTAAACTGTCAATGAAAAAACGAAACAAGGGATCTGAATTGAGTAACCGATACTGCATTCATCTGAAAAAATAATCAAACCAGCGTAATTTTTACATGGCATCAAAATCTGACCAATAGCGAACAAGCTATGCCTTCCATGTCCCCTCAAACTGCTTCATCTTGTCGTTCTTTGCAGAAGTTGCTTAGAAGATGAGCCCCTTGCATGAAAGATTTCATCACCCAGAAAGTCAGCTTAGGTGTGGATGCCGCTCATGGTCACATTTACATTCTGTTACTACACACTTATAGCTGCATGTCTAATCACTTGTGACCCATCTCCTTCCTCGAATAAAATATCCGCCATGACTGTGATCACTGCTTTCCCCACCACTCTCTGCACTGGTGTACCCAGATGTTCTGCGTTGTTTTCTGCTCCTTGAAACACTACTGTCACTGACGCTTCCATTGAGAAGAGGATCATCTATACCACGGATAACTCTCCTAGTTGGCGATGATGACCCAACACAGCTATCACCCTTGCTCCTCTTGTCTCTCTCAATCCTCTTTATATTTTGGGAGATCTTGTGAAGTTTTTCATTGATCCTTGTAAGTCCCTTCTCCACAGGCTCCACAGCATGGGTCACTGTGAACTTGACATCATTCACAATCTAAACAAGCCAAAGCCAAAACCAGATAGCATTAACAAATAACACGCAATCTAAGCACAAAAGATTACTCTTTGGAGAGGTTTGTCTCTAAGGCCAAGCAACACTTACACATTCACCGCCACCGAGCACAACATCTCGAACACTTTCTTTCAATGTCATTCCACCTTTTGTGTCAATATCAGGCTGGGGCAGTCGTAACTTTGTAGGGCGCTCGCTATCCTTGACCTCATCAGGATCTAATGGGCAATCTAAATCTGCATAGTCACCAAGCACAGAAATACTTGCAGAACAACGGTCACCCATCAATGCATATGGCTTAGCAGGGTATACATAAAGGTGAATGATTGAAGCAAGACCCATCTGTACTGATGAACATTAGGCTGTTAGATATAATCAGTATCATCAACAAGCACAGGAGTCATTATGAAACTAATATGAGTACAGAAAGCAACGGAAATTCCTACTGATGCCCATCATCTTAAAGTCCAAAAGTTTTACAAATTAATTACAGACTTGACCCAGTGGTTGCAGAAGCAATGATTAAAAATAACTGTCCCCTACTGTGGCTTACATGGACTAAGAGTCACTACAACAAATCAGGGTTTTTTAACACAGTGAATCAACAAGTGCGATTGAAGCACAATTTGAGTAGCATGTGTGTGTGTGTGCATGGGCGTGGGCATACAAATGTATGTTTCTATGTACTAGGTACTATGTCTAATGTGTATTATGTTCACAAAAAGCACCCAGCAACACTCGAAACACATTTTGAACCCCCAAAAAATATCATACCTGACAGAAGGTTTTCATGTGGTTTTCCAAACTTTTGTGAAGCAAATCAAATTCAAACAGACTACCCGAACATACAACTTCAATAAGTATTTGAGATATCAAATCTAGCTGAATCTTTCTGGTTTAAGATGAAGCTTATAAAAGGTTGATAGTATAGACAAAATGAAGAACATAGCAATAATATAGATTAACAAGCATTGTTAGCATTACAAAAAAATGGTACCTAACATCCCTCCTCATAGTAAAGAAATCTCAACCGTTAACAATCATTTTTATTACTATGCTTTTATGCAACATTTATGCAACAGAAAACTAAAGTATCCTGCATTTTAATTTCCACTGGGAGAAGTATTATATGTTACCTCTATGCATATGATGAAGTCCTGAACGCTAGACTTGAATTGCAAGCTTTGGGCAATGGGACTTTTGAATAAACCTAAAGCATAAAGAATTGCAATTGCCACACCCTGCCACCATGTCAAAAATACGATTGATTTGAACATTAGGAACTTCGGCAAAGGTTTTATATGTGCCAATTCATCCTTTGTCACAGTATAGAATTGAACTAAACAATAAAGTGCCCAGGATTGGCTGAAATTGAGAACAACTGCCATATAAATATACCTGCAAAATAAATAAAAGGCAACCAACATTAACAAATACAACTACAAGAATCCCATAAGATATACTAATTCAATAAAATGAACATTTACCATTTTATAGAGAATTTGATGATAAAGAGAACAAGAAACAAAAAAAAAATGGCAATGATACGGTAAATTGAAATTCCAAGTTGTGCAAAATTTGTAGTAGGTACTCCATGCAGACCTAGAATGCAACAAGTTTAAGCAAAATCGTGATAAGAATAATTCATCATCATTTTCATAATAGTTGCACGTTCTTATATTGCAAAATTGCAATGGCATGTTGCCTAAAACCAATAATGGGACACGTCTTAGCACATCCATTTAATTATGGATACAGGTTTATTACACATACAACCACTAGCTTGTTCCCACTTCAACCACCCAGCAGAAAACCAATGTGTGATTTCCTTACCAAACTTGTCATCTTGTTGCATAAATGATCCAAGGTACCTTATCTAATTGCTAAAGGATTGCAGGCTTTTCTATATCAACCATGATATCTTGCACTATCCTTGTGATTAGAAATATGATAAAGCATGATAATGCATTCATGATTAGCATAAAAATCATGCATTTATGTGTCTTTTATTGTTTTACATTCCATGTTTATGATATTTCAGGAATCAAGGGGCTACAGTTAGAATCTTGTGAAATTTGGAGTTAAAACGAGAAAATTATCGCCGTTTTACGGTTTTGGAGCGAATCTCGAGACAAATCGGATCGCAATCTAGTCCAAATCACGTTAATTGGATTATGGATCCAATGTAAATGTGATCAGCAAGCATCAAACCCAAATCCAAAAGTTAAAATCTCAAAAAAAGAAAACCTACTTGAAATGACGCCACTTTTTTTTTACAATTTTTAGTTTAATTAGGTAGTGTTTTGAAATAGGCAATAATCTTGAATTAAATTTGTAAATTTCAACTAAACCTAATTAGCCACTTTAAATACCACTCAAAGGGTGGCGTGAAAGGGGTCTCCACCCCATTTCATGCCTAGCCCTCTTCTTCTTTTCCCTCTTCTTCTTTCCATGCAAATCGTCTAATTCTCTTCTTCTTCCTTTATTCTCCCTCTTCTATTTTTATCATGGATCTAAGCATGGAGATCCATTCCAGAGGTTAGGCTGCATGTTTCAAGCGGTGATGATCACTCTTTCTCTCAACCAAAGCCAATGGAGTTGCCAGATCGAAAATCCGGTGAGTTCGCTCTCTTCTCTACCTCTAAATCATGCATTTGCATGTTTCTCTTTTGATTTTTCATTTTCGATTTTTGTTTCTTTGATTTGCTGCAAGTTAATTCTTTACTTTTCATTCTTATTCTTGTTCTTGATCTGATTTTTAGTTTGAAAATCCAAAAATATACATCAATTGACGTTTTTGGAATTGGCGCAAGTTCAATCTCCAAATCGGTAATTGATTTGCAATTGTATTTTGTTCTTTTATTCATTCTTCTTTTAGATTTCATTTTAGCAAATTAGAATTCTGTAATTTTCAAATCATGCTTTGAATTTGTTCTTCTTTGATTTGAATTCTTAATTCAAAAATCCAAAAAGAAGAAGAATCAATTGATATTTTTCCAAGCCACCGATTGATCTTCTCATTTAGATTTAGTTAATTTCTGTATTTTCAGCATTCTTTTTGTTCTTTTCTTTATTAGATCAGATTAAATCAATTGATCCGTGTTTGATCTGATTTTTCATTTCATTTTTTTAGAAAAATCATAAAAAGAGAATGATGATCCATGCTCAATTGGCACAAATCCAATTGTAGCCATTGATTATTTCATTCTACAATCGTAGATCTAGTTTTTGCATTTCATTTCTTGTTTCTTTGATTGTATTTTGTAATTAGTTAGATTAGAAAGTAGATTATCTTGCTGGAAATTCGATTCGTTTATTCTTTGAATCAATTTAATCAAAGTGTGAAAATCGATAATTCTAAATTTTTGTTTCATTTCAATTTTCTGTCAGATTTTATTTTTAGTATAAGTTGAGTTTTCGGAATCCAAATTGAGATCCGTAAATTGGATCAAATTCTTGAATGAGTCTATTTTCATTCTGAAAAATTTCATCAAGATCTGATTCCGTTTCACGAAATTTTCAGACAACTTGTCCAGAAAACTCTATTAGTGTTGTTCTGTTTCCTTTTATATTTCTGTTGCATTTTGTTTTTAGGATATCTGAAGCTTTCGGACTCCGAATTTGAATCCGTAAAATGGATTGGATTCCTAGATGAATCTAGTTTCAATTTTGAAATTTTCATCCATTTTAAATTCAGTTTGATATACTGTCACAGTCGGATACGAGAAGCTGTCAGAAAATTTTTGAGCAATTTCCTATTTCTGTAATTTCCTGTTCATTTAACTGTTTCGAGAGTTTCGCACGGAATTTTTCAATTTAAATTGGATATGGTTCCTACATGTGTTAAGATTCTTCTTGCAAATTTTCAGCAAGAACCGAATTCATTTGCTATATTGTTCTGTGATTTTCCCGAAACTGATTCTGACAGGTTTTTCTGAAATTGCACAGGACAGATTTGTAGTTTAGTTTTTTAATCCCTTTTAGCATAGTATTTTGCATTTTCGTGTTTGTGTGTTCACTTTTTGTAGGTGGTTGCCATATACGGGGTGCAGTATGCTGAAGTGGATTTGGATCTCCCGTGAAGGAGCAAAAACAAATCTCCAATTTCTTTTGTTATTTTCTTTTTCAATTTTTTGTAGTTACGTAGGGCCTCAAGGCCACATTCAAAACTTGTAATTAATTTATTTTCAGCATTTGGGTTGTAATAAGTCTTTGATAATTCCCTTTTTACATTCTTAGTTAATTTGTAATTTTTCTTTTTAGGCAATAAAGCATTCATTTGCTTGGAATACAAAGTTTCTCAAAACCATTCCCTCAGTTTGACCTGGATCTCACCTTAGTGTGAGCCGGTTTTTATCATTTGGTGTTCGACTTTCACAAACCATTTTTGCAAAAATACATCTTTAAAATAGGTTGCATAAAACTTACACCAAAATACATTCAATAAATTATGTTTTTTATCTAATTAATTAGTAAGCCTTTAAGCATAAAAAATTTTCTTCCATAATTTTTTGGTTTCATATTCTTTAATCTAGTTAATAAGCACTATATAATCTGCTGAACACAAGCATCATGGGATGTCTTCTAGACATTGTGGTTGCTTTATTTAATAGTACAACATAGATCCTTGATGCAGCTCAATCTTACTCCATACGTAAACTTAAAACCATTTATAAGTGTCTCAAATAATTCCAATAGATACATCTAGGATGGCTTTTCTCCTTATGTTTAGCTGATCAATTGTCTAGACAAAAACCAAATGCAAACTTTTCTCTATAGTTTTGATAAGTTGCCTTATACACAAACATACATAGATTGATACATGTATATATATATATATATATATATATATATATATATATATATATATATATATATATATATATTATAGGCAAGCTGGGGGGTATATATACCCCTTAGTCTTCATTCAGTCAATTAGAGTCATACACTTGTATTCCACAGGAATCTCCATACGAAAAGAGCAAATAATCTCATGAATCAGTACTTGTATAACCAACCAAATTTGTCAAAGTAATGGGCATAAATTCCATCAAATAACATAATGAAAAGCCAAAAAGGTAGGACTCAACAAGACATAACAGTTAAATCATAAAACTCAAACAAGTTCACAAAGATAAACAACAAGGAATATCAAAGGAATAATTCACAATAACACAGAACAAGGAAAATCAAAGGAATGAAAAGACCTAAAGGACAAAATCTTCAGGAAAGCGAAAACCAGATTTGGTAATTTCAGGTAATTATTTGACATATACTTTCTTACCCACATCGCAAGTTAAATTCTCCTTCACAATAGACTCCAAATGCTTCTAAAACCACGGCTAAAATAGCAGAAAATGACTTTATTATCATCTGAAATAAACAAGAGGCACTCCTAATTAACCACAGTAAAAGATATGAACTGGAAAAAACTGAAATTGATAGACATGAAAGATGCTATATGATAGCAGGCTCAGAAGAGGAAAAAGGATGTAGCAAAGAATGAAAGTTTGCATACATATTGGACGATTCCAAACTTGATGACTTGATAAAACCATTGACCTAGTTTCCATGGTTTTAAGAAATATTTCATTGGGAAAGGGTGTTTTACGATTCCCTTTTCATGGCTCTGCTCTAACAAAGGTGCTTTTGTACTAAGGCGCCCTTGACTCTTCATAAACTGAATGGTCCTTTCTTCACCGCCTGAAACAAACAAAGGCAAGATAAAACTTGGACATGAAAATAGTGTTATATTTGTAGAACGAGTCTGAACTCTGAAGCATTCTCATCACTTCAAGTCAATTGATGACCGAAAGAACTAAAAAAACCAATAGAATTACAAGATGAAAATTGGACTTATTAGGCTACTACAGCAACCATGTCACTATTTCTTGTTCATAATAAGGTAAGAATGTCAAAGCCAAAAATTGCCAAGATGAAGACAATAGAATAAGATGCAACACTTATGAAAATCAAGATACAGATGGAGGACCAACTTTAAACATGAAAGATCTGAAAGGTATAAAATACATACCCAAACACGCAACAAGGTATCTCCCAAAGCAATACATTGCTAGGGCCTCATAGCAATCTCGCAAGATCTCAATATCAACACTTATGGATGGATCCACCAGTGATATAAACTGCAGAAGAGAAGAAAATATTACATGTTTCACGCAATGTTATTCATTCAAAATAATGGAAACAATAAATAGGTGATCAAATAAAAGATGTGGCACAGAGAACCATTGATGTAACCAGAATCACGAAGAATTTGTTTCTTAAGCAATATCATATTAATTTGATGTCATTTGCAGCAACATGAGAGAATTCTTTCTTTGGAAGGCAGGGTACCGACTACAACATCAGAAAGAAAAGATAGAATGTGTGTACTCATCTTCACATTAAACCCACTTTTGAGAATGAAAAGAAAACAAATATATGTTTCTAAAACAAACAAGTCAAATGATTCAAGGAGCATATTTTAGCTGTAATAAGTGTGATCCATTGATGGAAACTATGAAATCTAGATAGTTATGGAAGAAAATCTACACATACAATATTCCCTAGAGGTTGTGTAATAAATGCAACTAAGTTAATGATGTCGGTTCACTTATTTCACACTTCTTGCCACTTTTTCTTTCAAAGCTTTCATATAATGAAAATTGTGAATTGTGCTTTAATTATGAACATCAAAATGGAAGCATAGGCAATAAGGTCTAGGGATCGACCGCCAATAACTAACCATGGACACATAGCCACACTAAGGGCTCCAACAATATTCAAGAGGAAGATATTGTGAGATCAAAATGGATACCCAGTGGAGGTAATTCATGCCAATCTTTATAATCCATAAACTAAGCATATATATGCTTTAAGACAAACTCCTCATTTAAGCTATGTTCTTCAACAAGTTGGTCCTAGCTCATCGTAACACTTTATCATTGGGGGATCTCAAGAAGCGTTTAAAAAGAAAGAGTCAACACAGGAAACATCCCCCCTCATCACTCTACCAAGTACGCCACCTCTCACAGGTGGTGAACTTAGATACCGCATAGTAGTTATTAGTTGATTGTGATGCCTGGTATACTAATTAACTTGTAAATATCACGAAACCAAATCCAGTTTTCACTCTCTAATGCTTAGATAATAGAAACACCCCTAAACGTTGATCGTTAGTTAAATGTTGATCTTTTGAAGTCACGAACATTCCCACCATCATGTCCATTTTTTTCTATTTGTACATGTTTTTACCACCACTATATATAAATCAGTAGTTAAGGAAATTCATTCGACCCGCTGGACTAACGCAGCTAGGCCACCAGCTGAGTTGAGTCACAAATCACCGGGTTTTCAAACTATGATATGGAGTAATACCTAACACATATGCGTTGAGCTACAACCATTAATTCCTACTGCAATGTACATGTTGTGCAATAAAAGTTGTCAAAAGCGTCGCAGTTCAACATGAAACGAAGGCCTTCTGAATTACAAACTTATGTGAGGAAAGGGGAGAGGTGGGAAGTAAAGGGCTTGGGGATGAATTTACCGACTCAATAGAATAACACGGAACCATCAGTATAACACCAATGAGAAATTTTTGCTCCTGCAGAAACAACACCATATACAGAGAGAGACACAAGTCAGGATCTTCATCGTCACCACTAAAATAAAAAAACCAGCATCAATCGAAGCCCAGCGAGCGCAAAAACCTCGGGATTCTTATACGCAGAGAGGTGCTCGAACACAAGGAAAATAGAAAGCGAGAGCGTGAGGACCACAAAGGTTCCGGCAACCGCTGATGCCCAAGTTGGGACGTGGTAGGTCTGCACCGCATAGGCGAGATGCGCGAGAATACTCATCAGGTACTTCGACGAAACGCGCCTCGATCTCGAACGAAATCAGCCGCGGCTTCCGGTCGCCGCCGGAATTGGGGATCGGATTTTCGTCGGATGCTCAGATCAGCGAGGGGAAAGCGCATCATACATGGCCTGTTAAGGCTTGAAACACAATCAATAATCAACAACCCTCTGGCGTTTCCGATTTCATACTCCACAAAAACAACCAGATAAAGCCATTGAGCGTGTGTGCGTGAAAATCGATGGTGGAGAAAGCTGAAAGCGATTGTGTTAAGTTTGATAGCAAAAGCAGAGCTCATAAATAAGAGAGGAAAGAATATCGAGACTTATCGCAGGCATCAGAATACGCACTTCCGTCGAGAGAAAGCAACAGCAACGCCATGATTTTGATTCAATAGCAACAAACACCTCTCAACCTCAATCTGGTCTGATGCTTTTGAGAGAGAGAGAGAGAGAGAGATTGGGGTTGGATGAATGGGTGGAAAGAGATGGCGGAAAGGCTGCAGCTCTCTTCTTGTCTGTCTCAGGACAGAACGGGAAAGGGGATGGGGCCTCGGGAGGCCGCGGTTCCGTCAGGGAAGAACGGAACGGGATGATAGGCAAAACGCCCCTCAAACACTTGAAACGGTGGAGAGTGTGCGTCGGGTTTGGGGGTCAAAAGCCAGAAAACCTGTCAATGATCCGACCCGTTATTCTCCTGTATATGATGATCGGGATCTGGATCGGTTCGATCCATAGCTACCACAAATTCTTTTTAGAGCATAGCACGATTCACTAGGTGAATTGGTTTCTTAGAAAATAACTAAGAATCGAATCAAATCGTTTTGTGAATTGACAACTTTTTACCATCAGATGACACGTGTCATTTAACCAAATGGGTTATTTTAAAAATACTAAAAATCTTTATCTGCTTAAAAAATAAATTAACATGACTTGAATCGGCCCCTTTTGAATCTGATAGGGGCCGATTTCATCTGAATCGGCCAATTCAGATCGAACAGCATTGATGATCCCATCATATGACATATGATGAGATCCATCCTGGCCATCTGACAGATGACCATTGGTTGGACGGTTGGGATCAACGCAGGAATGGATCCGTTTTCTTTAAAACGGGATGGATCCCATCTTTTCATAACCAAAAAAAAAAAAATCAAACGAACCTCTCTTTTTCATATGGCTGAAGGTTTGGAACATGAAAAATTATGTTTAAAAAATTGTTTAAAAAATTATTTAAAAAAACTTAAATTACTTCGACACTTGATTTTTTTTTTTTAACAAGGACCCATTAAGAACTCAGCTGAAAGCCTGAAACCATAGCCTGTTAATAAATGGGCTAGGTTAATTTCAGGTCGGTTCATCCCAAACCTTGCGAGCCAATGCTTAACATTTTAAAGCGTTCAAAAATATCGTATTTGCATTGTTTTAAATATCTTATTAGTTGCGTTTTAATTTATTTATACATTTAGCTTATGTAAAATGAAAGAAAAAAAAACTTTTCTCACGAGAATTTGGGTGCCGTTATTTTGCCGGTTTAGAGTTGGACCACCTTTTTTTTTTTTGACGTTTTTAAAAGGTGGATGTTCGCACATAAGAGGGCAGGCTTGGAAAGCGGGTAGGGCTAAAAACGGATTGGATATTCTATCCAAGTCTGACGTGTTTTTTATATATGGATCCTTTTAAGTATAATCTAAATTTGGATTTCGATTGTATTCTGATCTGTTCAATTGGATCACTTTCATATTCAGGTTGGATTTGGATCAGCATTTTAAGTCGGATCTAAAGTTGATTCGAATCAGAATCCTGAATGCATTTTTACATGTAAAAAGATTATTTTGTTCTATTTTTTCTAGATCCAGTATTACCTCATGTATTTCAGATTTGGATTCTGATTCGGATTCAAATCCAGATTCTGATCTACTGTTTGCATTTTGATTCGGATTCAAATCTGAAAGAATCTGGACCGAATCGGACACGTTGAGGCCCAACAAGTGAGGAAAGAGGGCAGGATCTGTTATCCTTCCACTGCCAAGAGCGGTTCCCTACAATGTAGGACCCAACCCACCCAGCCTTTGAACAGGGCACGCCGACTCGGCTTTGAACAGGGCAACCGTAAGGAGCCATCCCTTCCCCACAAAACGTGTCCAGCGTGCGCATCCAACCACCCTAATGTGCCCCCCACTCGGGTTACATTCGGTTGGGGTCGGGCCATCAGGCTTTTCTCGTGGTGGAGGAGGCCACAGGTCACGGATCGAATCCCCGAATTGGGACGGAATGCATGGGAGAATCCGATACCACCGAAAGTTTTTGAGAACACAAACAGAATATTCTGCGAATTCCTAATCTCCGCGACGCCCTCCCCCTCTAAAAACGAACTTCTCTCGTGTTCACTGTTGGTTTGTAGTCTCTCTCTCTCTCTGCTTCCTTCATTAGACAGCAACAAATTTCAGTTTTTTCCATTCATGGGGGAGAATGGTATTTATTTATTCGATATATTGTGATTGATAATTTCTCAAATCTTGGAAAGCTTCTTTTTTGCTTAATATTGAATTGATTTGGTTTTGATTTATTTTGTGATGTGCATGGTGGAACGAATAAAAAAAGATGAATTTGGTCAGTATTTGGATGTGGCTATTGAAGCTGCAAAAGGAGCTGGAGACGTAAGAGATACTCTGTTTCCGCCAATTATTTTTTTTTTGGTTCTTATTGTTTTGATTGGTATCTTTATATATTGGGTGATTGGTGGCGTTTTAGGTGATTCGGAAAGGATTTTACCAATCAAAGCATGTGGAGCATAAAGGCCAGGTAACTCTGTTAGTGATTTATTCTGGGAGAATGAACAATATTGCGATTTGGGTTGTTTGTTATTCTACTTTTACATGTTTGTAGTGCTTCTTTGAATGTGAATTATTTCTCCAAAATGGGATTTTTCTCTTATCAAAATTTTATTGTTCCTTGTAATATGTTTTTTGATAAATCGCTTTTGTTTGCTATTATATCCACAGCTGCTTATGTTTTTTACAGTGTGATTTTACTTATGTATAACTTGATATTCTCATTTTGAGTTTTCTGCTATTTTTTTTTATTTTGATTTGCTGGCTTGTTTCTCTAGAATGAGATATTTTTTCACTACAATTTTTTGCATGCATCCTTGCTTGAATTCAATTTCATTCTACAACTGAGAATCTCGTATGACAGACTTACAACAGCTTAAATTTTGGGTTATAATTTGATATGCCCCTTTATGTTGAGTTCTGTAAGAAGTTTGATGGGAATAGTTTGCAACTAGAAAATTGGTTTACACGAGTGTTCAAATTTGTAGCGACTAATTTCTAGTAACTAGGATTTCAGTATTTTACCATCTTGGGCTTTAGGAGTCCTCCAATTTTTGTTCTTTTATAACTTTTTCTTGCTGGAAAAGATTGCAAGTGCAAGGACACTTGATTCTATATCTGGATAATTTAATCTATTCTAATGAATTTTGCCTCTATGGGAATTGCTATTTTATTAGCTTGATCATTTATCTGGTTTAATGCTTTGATAAACGTTTGGCTCTTTACAAAATACTGCTTCTTGTACCGCTTATACCAAGTTTTTCATTGTTTGCACCTACCTTTTGGACTTACGTTATTGTTTTTTTTTTCTTTTTCCCTTATTGTAGTGACTGATTTTGGCCTCATTTATGTTCCTTTTTCTTACTGAAGGTTGATCTGGTTACGGAAACTGATAAGGCCTGTGAGGAACTCATATTCATTCATCTCAAAAAACATTTTCCGGATCATAAGGTATGGCCTATGGTTATGTTTTCTTTTGGATGAACCAAAGTATAATGCTATTATTGAACCACTGAAGCCTTGATATTATGATTGATCATTTTTGTTCTCCTAGTTCATAGGTGAAGAAACTTCTGCATCACTTGGAGCTGCAGAACTGACTGACCAACCGACTTGGATAGTTGACCCTCTTGATGGAACAACCAATTTTGTTCATGGGTATGGAGTCTTCATCCTATGGATCTTGTGTTGTGCATCCTGAATGTTTTTGTCCAAAATCTCAAAAATAGATAATATATTCAAATCTGCAATTTGCTTGATGATTATCCTAATGATGAATTTGTGTTTAGGTTCCCGTTTGTTTGTGTATCAATTGGCCTCACAGTAGGAAAGGTTCCTACTGTTGGTGTTGTATACAACCCAATAATCAATGAGGTTAGCATATGCTTGTTATGTTTTATCTCAAACTTTTCTATTTCTTAGTTTATCTAATGTTTCAGACTTAAGAAGTTTAAAATGATGGTAGTTGCTGTTAAATTATGTAATTAATCATGTAATGTAATATATATATTTTACATATATAAGGTAATACATATACATATATTAATATATATGTATATGTATCTACTTATTATATATATATATATAATATATATTTCTATTTGTTTAACCATAGGGGTAGTTTAGTCTTTTCCACTGTTTTACGCACATTCACTTTTATGAATGTGATTGTAACTTAATTTTATTTTTTCTTTTCTTTTATTTTTTATTTCTTTTCTTTTAAGTACCAAAAGGTGCCTTGGGGGGCCCACTCAAATAGACGTTGGGCCCCTCCAACGGTCACATTTGTGACCATTGGAGGGGCTCCAACGTCTATGAGTGGAGCCCCTCCAAGGCCCCTTTTGGTTATTATAAATAGGGGCTCTCCCCTTTGTATTTGCTCATGGCTTTGAGTCAAAGCCCAAGTGCTCAATAAAGTGATTCCAATATTTTTTATGCCGTTGTGCATTTGTGAGATTTTGTGAGTTGTGCTTTTGTGCATAAGTGTTCTTATTGTGCATATGTGCCAAGTTTATTATCAAGAATATTAAGGTCTTGATCTTAGTATCTTGATGGAGATACTTTTACATGGTATCAGCACCTCGTTGAAGAAGGGAAATCGTACATCTCTTCTTTTTTGAAGTGCCTCGAAAAATGTGCCTTCAAGCTATTGGAGTTTGAAGTGGATCATCTTCTTCAGGCAATATTTTAGAAGCCTCTTTTATCAAGAAAGACTTGAAAATCTTTTGAGGTACGTGTTATTTTTTATCTTCTACCCTCTCTAATGGGTGAAAAAGACTCACACTTCTCTCTTGGTTTTAAACTTAGTGGTTCAAACTATCATGTTTGGGCCAGCAATATGGAAGCCCATATCAAAGGAAAGGGTCTTTGGGGGTACGTTCAAGGTTCAATACCGGAACCCGAACCCAAACTTACAATCATTGAAAAAGGGGATAATAAGATTCTTGAGGGGGAAGATAGACAAAAAGCCCTAGAAGATTATTCAAAAAAGCATGATGAGTGGGAGATGAAGAACTTCAAGATTTTGTCTTGGATTTTTTCGTCCGTAGAAACCTAGATCAACGCCAACATCATTAAGTTCAAAAAGGCCTCCGAAGCTTTGTTGTACCTTGAAAAAATGTATACTTCAAGGGATTTATCACACAAGTATTACCTCCAAAAGAAAGCATTGACCCTTCAACAAAACGATTTGTCTATTCGGGAATATTTTGCCGAACTATCATCTATTTGGGACGAGCTTGCTATGCTCGAACCAAAATGGAGTGGAGAAGCAATTGAGTTAAGACACAAACAACTAGAGGAAGATCGATTCTTCAATTTTCTAAATGGTCTTAGACCCGAATTTGAGCAAATTCGGTCATCTCTTCTATTTGCCTTCACATCTCCCTCTCTCGAAGATATAATCACTAAGCTAAGTGGTGAGGAAACCCGTATGGGGATTAGTAAGAATAATCCTAGCATCCTTGCTACACCTTCTTCTCAAAATGATTATGAAGGGGTTAATGTTGTGTCAAGACCCGGGAATAATATGAAGGCCTACAAACCTCTTCATTTCAAAAATCAAGGTCAATGAGGAAATGATCGATATGGCAAAAGAGACTATAGCAAATTAACTTTCCACTTTTGTAAAAAACCCAGGCATATCAAACCCATTTGCCCCAAATGGAAGAAAATACTTGCCGTGGCTATGGCATCCCAACCAGAAGAACGACCTTCTTCATCAAATGAGCCTCTTTCCCTTCAACAAATTGTGGATGCTCTATAACCTCTTCTCAAAGGAGGCTCCTCCTCATCTCTCGATAAGACACTTGGCTCTTAGATTCCGATGCATCATTTCACATGACTCCAAGTGCTTGTTCTCTTTTCGATTTTTCTAAAAATTCTCTTTCATCTTTTGTCTCAACGGCGGATGGAACACCTCTTGAAATTAAAGGAATGGGCAATTTTGAAAAACAAGACTTCTTTATTCCAAAAATTCGTCTTATACAAAAACTAAACTTAAATTTACTTTCGGTTTCTCAACTCTCGGACTATGGTTGCGATATAAAATTCTCTTCTAATAAATGTTGGATACAGGATCGCTAGTCCGGAAAGTTGATTGGGGAAGGCTCTAGGAGAGGAGACCTCTACTATGTTGATTTTCTCCAAATTCCCAAGAACCAATTTTGTAATGTTGTTCAAAACAAAGATATTCATGTATGACATAAGAGATTGGGGAATCCCAACGTTGTTAAAATCTCTTATTTGTCTTTTATTTAGCATCTTTGTAATGAAAATTTTGTATGTAATGAATGTATTCTTGGAAAAATGAAAAGCCTACCTTTTACTCAAAGATCCATGTTTACAACAAAATCTTTTGAAATTGTTCACTCCGATGTATGGGGTCCGGCTCCGATGATATCTAAAGGAGGTTTCTCATACTATGTTAACTTTGTGGACGATTACGTTGATTTAGTTGGATATATTTTCTTAAACATAAACATGAAGTTTTTTTAATTTTTAAAACATTTCATATGATGATTTTAAATCAATTCAATGGATGTTTAAAAATTCTTAGAACCGACTCCGGTGGTGAATATCTTTCCAATGAATTCAAAAGTTATCTTGAAAGTCATAGTATTTTTCATCAAAAATCTTATCCAAAAATCTCACAACAAAATGGGTTGGCTGAATGAAAACATAGGCATATCATTGAAACAACTAGAACCTTGTTCATTTCACAGAATATTTCGAAAAGACTTTGGACTGAGGCAACCCTTACATCGGTCTATCTCATAAATAGACTCTCATCAAAAATTTTGAACAAGGTTTCCCCATTTGAAAGATTATACGAAAAAGAACTTGATTATAGCAGGTTAAGGGTTTTTTGATACAAATGTTTTGTCCTTACTGATAAAAATGACAAACTCTCCCCCAAGGTCATTCCTTGTGCCTTTCTTGGTTATTCTGAAACTCAAAAGGGTTTTCGATGTTATGATATTAAAAATGATAAACTATATGTTTCCAGAAATGTAAGCTTTTTGAAAAATCTTAGTAGTTTCAAAAAATTTGAATCTAATGACAAGAATGTATACAATTCTTTTTTGTTTGATCTATTAACTGAAGGTGATGAAACTAGTGATGATGAGTCGAATCAGAATGACTCAAGTGATAATGAAACCAGTCATGTGTCCTATTCATTTCATCAACATGTCAATGAGGAACCACATAGAGATCCCATAACCTACACTCATAGAGATAGAAATACTTTCAGAAGTGCCCTCGAAAGATATGATGATGCTAGTGGGACTGCTCATCAAAGTGAGGAAAACCTTCGTAGGACCGAAAGACATAGAAAAACCCCTTCTAGGTTCATCTCATATGAGTCTTTTTTACCTAAACATAGAGCTTGTCTAAGCGCCATTCATTTTTACATAGAACCTAAAAACTTCGAAGAAACACGAAAATGTCCTGAATGGATAGTCGCAATGGATAATGAACTCGAAGCTCTAAGAAGAGCCAAGACATAAAAATTTCAAGACCTTCCTAAAGGTAAGAAAGCAATAGGGTGTAGATGGGTGTTTAAGGTTAAGACTAAGAGTGATGGGTCCCTCGAGAGATACAAGGCCCGTTTAGTTGTAAAAGGATATAGTCAAGAATATGGGATTGATTATGAAGAAACCTTTGCCCCGGTCGCTCGAATGGTCACCGTCAGATGTCTTATAACTGTTGCCTCGATCAACAAGTGGAACATCTATCAAATGGATGTTAAGAATGCATTTCTAAACGGAGATCTAAATGAAGAAGTGTATATGGATGCTCCTCCTGGAATGGAGTCTCCTAAAGGAAAAGTGTTTCGCCTTCGAAAAACACTTTATGGTTTGAAACAAGCCCCTAAGGCTTGGTATGATAGGTTTAACTCGGTAATGTTAGAAAACGGGTTTTCATCCTATTTTATTGATACTGCTTTGTTTGTTAGAAAATCCAATGTAGGGTTTGTTATTTTACTTCTTTATGTGGATGACATGCTTATAACCGGAAGCGATTCTAAAAAGATTAAAAGCATAAAAACAATTTTAAAGGATAGGTTTGAAATGTTTGACTTGGGATTTCTAACTTATTTTTTGGGTATTGAAGTAGCATACTCTCGTAAAGGGTATTTTTTGGGTATTGAAGTAGCATACTCTCGTAAAGGGTATTTTTTGTCTCAAACTAAGCTTAAACTAAACTTGCATCTGAGATTATTAACAGGTCAGGTATTACAGATGATAAGGTTTGTGAAACTCCTGCTATAGTAGGAGCTAAAATAAAGATTGATGATGGTGTTCTTCTCTCCGATCCTACTCTCTACAAACAGCTTGTAGGATCGTTGATGTATCTGAGTATTACCAGACCAGATATCTCTCATGTAGTGCATACTGCAAGTCAGTTCCAGCATGCACCAACATCCGTCCACATGAGTGCTATCTTACGAGTTGTAAGATACATTAAGGGTACTCTAAATAAAGGAGTTTTTCTATCATCTTCATCTGTTTTAAAATTAATTGCTTATACTGACTCTGATTGGGGAGGTGACCCAAATAACCGCCACTTCATCACTGGTTTTTGTGTGTTCTTAGGAGATTCATTGATTTCATGGAAATGCAAGAAGCAGCAAAAATTGTCCCTATCATCAACTGAAGCCGAATATCGTGCCATGACAACTGCTACCATGGAAATTGTATGGATTCATCAGTTGCTGGAAGACATGAGGATCACGATTGAAGGGCCTACCAAGCTATGTTGTGAGAACAAAAGTACGATTTATATTGCTAAGAATCACACTTTTCATAAGCGGACCAAACACATAGAGATTGATTGTCACTATGTTCGGGAGGCGTATCTCAAAGGAGTCATTGACCTTCCATATGTCATGTCAGAATATCAGTTGGCGGATTTTTTCACTAAAGCTTTGTGTGCTCCGCGCTTCAACTTCCTTCTTAGCAAATTCTCGGTCATCCTGCCCTAAGTTTGAGGGGGGGTGTTAAATTATGTAATTAATCATGTAATGTAATATATATATTTTATATATATAAGGTAATACATATACATATATTAATATATATGTATACGTATCTACTTATTATATATATAAAATATATATTTCTATTTGTTTAGCCATAGGGGTAGTTTAGTCTTTTCCACTGTTTTACGCACATTCACTTTTATGAATGTGATTGTAACTTAATTTTATTTTTTCTTTCCTTTTATTTTTTATTTCTTTTCTTTTAAGTACCAAAAGGTTGTAAAATTGTCTATGAAAAGACAATACACCTACGAGCACAAAAAATATGAAAAAGATGTGCACGAAGGCACTCTCACAACTCTTGAACAAATACGCAAAAGCATAAAAACAATAAACATGCACAATGGCATGTATTTTATAGAAGGAACCGAGTGCTTGAGACTCTCAAGCTTAGAGAAAACAAGGGGGGAACACCCCTATTTATACAAGAAAGAGGAGGTGCAAGGGGGCTCCCAAAGGAGTCGTTGGGGAGCCCCCAATGCACCTTTTATGAAAAGCAAAAAATAAAAAAAAGAAAAAAAAGAAAAAAAAGAAAAGAAAGAAAAATACAGCATATTCCAAATGGAATATGCGCAAGAGGGGGAAATTACAATAATACCCTTATCGGGTAAACATGAAAATAAAATATATATAAATATATATATTTATATATAGAGAGATACATGTACATATATATATTATATGTATATGTATCTCTAAATATATAAGTATATATATTTATATTTACATCAACGATTTTGGGAGATACATTTTAACACCCCCCCTCAAACTTACGGTGTGATAACCGCAAGTTTGCCAAGGAGGAAATGAAATCTGGGCGAACATAGAGCTTTGGTGAAGAAGTCAGCAAGTTGATACTCAGACGTCACGTATGGAAGATCAATGACCTTCTTCAAGTATTCTTCTCTGACATAATGGCAGTCCATCTCTATATGCTTTGTTCGCTCGTGAAAGGTGTGATTCTTGGCAATATAAATTGCACTTTTATTGTCACAGCACAGCTTTGTTGGTTCTCTGATAAACACTCCCATATCTTCCAAAAGACTTCGAATCCATACAATTTCCATGGTGGTAGATGTCATGGCTCTATATTCGGCTTCAGTGGATGACAGAGAGACCTTCTGTTGCTTTTTACATCGCCATGAGATCAAGGACTCACCTAAGAAAACACAGAAACCAGTGGTGGAGTGACGGTTACTAGGGTCACCTCCCCAATCTGAGTCAGTATAAGCAAGCAATTTCAATTCAGAGGAAGAGGATAGGAATACTCCTTTATTTACCGTTCCCTTCAAATATCTGATGATGCGAAGCACAACACTCATATGAATGGTTGTAGGAGCATGCTGAAACTGATTGGCGATGTGTATAGCATGTGACAAGTCGGGTCGAGTAGTGCTAAGATACATTAAAGACCCTACCAACTGCCTGTAAGGAGTAGGATCGGTTAGAGGAACACCGTCGTCAATCTTCATTTTTGCTCCCACAACTTCAGGAGTTTCGCATACTTTGTCATCAGAAATACCTGACCTGTCAATAATCTCGCAGGCAAGTTTAGATTGAGATAAAAAATAACCACGTTGCGAATAGGCAACCTCAATTCCAAGAAAATATGTCAGAAAACCTAAGTCTGACATCTCAAATTTTGAAGTCAAGACGGACTTAATACCCTTGACTCCTTGAACATCATCACCTGTTATTAACATGTCATCAACGTAAAGTAATAAAATTACAATCCCTGCATTAGATTTTCTAGTAAACAAAGCAGTGTCAGTATAACACGATGAAAAACCATTTTCCAACATTACACTGGTAAATCTATCATACCAGGCTTTGGGAGCCTGCTTTAAGCCATAGAGAGCCTTACGAAGACGAAGAACTTTATCCTTAGGAATTATCATGCCTGGTGGGGCATCCATATACACTTCTTCGTTAAGATCACCATTTAAAAAAGCATTTTTAACATCCATTTGAAAAATGTTCCAATTTTTAATAGATGCAATAGTAATAAGACACCTAACGGTAACCATCCGAGCTACAGGGGCAAAGGTTTCTTCGTAATCAATTCCATACTCTTGCCCATACCCTTTAGCAACTAAGCGAGCTTTATACCTTTCTAAAGAACCATCACTCTTAGTTTTAACTTTAAAGACCCATCGACAACCTATAGTTTTCTTTCCTATAGGTAGAGTTTGAAAATCCCAAGTTTCTGCCCTTTTAAGAGCATTAAGTTCACTTTGCATGGCTTCTTGCCATTCTATACATTTTTTAGCTTCTGCAAAATTTCTTGGTTCGAAATAAGAGTGAATAGCACTAAGACAAGCCCTATATCGGGGTGAAAAAGAATCAAACGATACAAAGCGAGTTGGAGGTCTTCTATTTCTTTCAGATCTTCTATGGTCAAGAGGAGTGGAAAGCTCACTATATTGATCAATAGCACTTCTAAAGGTGTCTTGGTTTCTACGAGAGTAGGTAATAGGCTCACTTGGAATTCTACTTTCTGGATCATTATGTTCACCAATATCTTCATCATTTTCCTCATCATGGTTTAATGGTACATCATCATCACTGGATATGTAATCATTACTAGATAACAGGTCGAATAAGAAGGAGTAATCAAAATTTTCTTGTTGAGAAACATTTTTTTCAAAACCACTCTCATTTTCTAAAAAGGTTACATTTCTAGAGACATATAGCTTATCCTCTCGAAGGTCGTAACAACGAAACCCTTTTTGAGTTTCGGAATAACCAAGAAAAGCACAAGGGATAGCCTTGGGTGAAAGCTTGTCATTCTTATCCGTAAGTATGAAACACTTACATCCGAAGACCCTTAACCTATTATAATCAGGTTCAAGCTTATGTAATATCTCAAAAGGAGATATTTTACCTAATAACCTAGATGGTAGACGATTTATTAAATAAACAGAAGCAAGGGCTGCTTCGGCCCAAAAGTTTTTAGGAATATTTTGAGATATAAGAAGAGTCCTAGTAGTCTCAATAATGTGTCTATGTTTCCTTTCAGCCAACCCATTCTGTTGAGGTGTTTTAGGACAAGACCTTTGGTGAATAATACCGTGATCCTCAAGATATACCTTAAATTGATTGGAGAGATATTCTCCCCCAGAGTCACTTCTAAAAATCTTTATGTTGCTATTGAATTGATTCTTAATCATTGAGTGAAAATTTTTAAAACATGAAAACACTTCATGTTTGAACTTAAGAAAATATATCCACGAGTAACGGGAAAAGTCATCCACAAATATTACATAATAAGAAAAACCTCCTTTTGAAACAACAGGTGCGGGTCCCCAAACATCTGAGTGAACAATTTCGAAAGTTTTGAAAGAGAACATAGTTCTTTGCTCAAAAGGTAAGCTGCGCATTTTTCCGAGAATGCAGTCATTACAAGAAAAAGAGCTTTTACATAGGTCTTTTGCAAAATGTAAATATGATAACTTGGTGATATTAGGATGACCAAGTCTTTTGTGCCATACATTTATATCCTTATGTCGGGCAACATTACACAAAACTTTTGGAACTTGAAGAGATTCCATATAGTATAGATCTTCTCTTCTAAAGCCTTCCCCAATCAATTTCCCGGACTGGCGATCCTGTATTAAGCATTTGTCACAAGAGAATTTAATATCACAGCCATGGTCCGTGAGTTGAGAAACAGAGAGGAGGTTTAAGTTAAGTTTAGGTATAAATCTGATTTTTGGAATAGAAAACTCTTGAGTTTCAAAATTACCTATTCCTTTAATTTCAAGAGAGGTTCCATCAGCAGTGGAGACATAAGATGGGGAACGGTTTTTCAAATAATTGGAAAGTGACAAAAAGTTTGGGGACATATGAAAAGATGCACCAGAGTCCAAAAGCCAAGAGATTTTACCTGGAGGAGAAGAAGTGGATACGGCCGCACCGGAGGTAGATCCCTTGAGGAGAGGTTGAAGGGCTTCCACTATTTGATTTATAGAAAGGGTCCCACTTGAAGATGCCTCATCCTTCTGTGGTGCACCAGTGGTAGCCATAGCTAGAAGTCTCTTCCATTTAGGACATACGGGTTTGATGTGTCCCGGTTCTTTACAAAAATGACAAATAGTTTTGCTATAGTCCCTTCTTCCTCTTTGACCACCATTTTCACCTTGATTTTGGAATTTAAAATGAGGGGGACGATAGGTTTTTACATTGTTTCCGGGTCTTGATACGGCATTGACCTCACTATGTTCTTCAATATTACAAGGGACCGCAAGGACATTTGGTCCTTGTTTACATAAATTCATACGAGTCTCTTCACCACTTAACTTGGTGAGAACATCTTCAAGAGAAGGGGGAGTGAAAGAGGAGAGAAGAGATGACCTTATTTGCTCAAATTCGGGCCTTAGCCCATTTAAGAAATTGAAGAACTGATCTTCTTCAAGTTGCTTATGATGGAGCTCAATTGCCTCTCCACTCCATTTTGGTTCAAACATCGCAAGCTCATCCCAAATAGAGGAAAGATCGGCAAAATATTCCCTAATCGTCATTTCACCTTGGGAGAGAGAGATAGCCTTCTTTTGAAGGTAATACTTATGAGAGAGATCCCTTGAGGTGTACATTTTTTCAAGATAATGCCAAGCTTCCGAAGCCTTTTTGAATTTAATAATGTTGGCATTAATCTTGGTTTCTACGGATGAGAAAAACCATGAGAGAATCTTGAAATTATTCATTTCCCATTCATCGTGTTTCTTGGAGTATTCTTCAAGAGCTTTGGTTCTTTCTTCTCCCTCAAGAATCTTGATTTCGCCTTCTTTTACTATGGTAATCTTGGGTTCCGGTTCCGGAATTGTGCCAAGAACATATCCCCATAGGCCTTTTCCTTTTATATGAGCCTCCATATTTCCGGCCCAAACATGATAGTTGGACCCATTTAATTTGAAACCAAGAGCAAAATGAGACTCTTTTTCGCCCATTAGAGAGAAGAGAGATAGAGAAAAAAGCGTACCAACACAATATTTCCAACTCAAATTTTGCACAAGATTCTTCTAAAATATTTGAGAAGAAAGATCCACCACTTCAATCTTCAAGGATCGGAAGGCATGTTTTTCGAGGCACTCGAAAAAAGGAGAATCCCACGATCTTCAATAATCAACCTTGCTCTGATACCATGTAAAATTGTCTATGAAAAGACAATACACCTACGAGCACAAAAAATATGAAAAAGATGTGCACGAAGGCACTCTCACAACTCTTGAACAAATACGCAAAAGCGTAAAAACAATAAACATGCACAATGGCATGTATTTTATAGAAGGAACCGAGTGCTTGAGACTCTCAAGCTTAGAGAAAACAAGGGGGGAACACCCCTATTTATACAAGAAAGAGGAGGTGCAAGGGGGCTCCCAAAGGAGTCGTTGGGGAGCCCCCAATGCACCTTTTATGAAAAGCAAAAAATAAAAAGAATAAAAAAAATACAAAAATAAAAGAAAGAAAAATACAGCATATTCCAAATGGAATATGCGCAAGAGGGGGAAATTACAATAATACCCTTATCGGGTAAACATGAAAATAAAATATATATAAATATATATATTTATATATAAAGAGATACATGTACATATATATATTATATGTATATGTATCTCTAAATATATAAGTATATATATTTATATTTACATCAACGATTTTGGGAGATACATTTTAACAAAGGTACCTTGGGGGGCCCACTCAAATAGACGTTGGACCCCTCCAACGTCTATGAGTGGAGCCCCTCAAAGGCCCCTTTTGGTTGTTATAAATAGGGGCTCTCCCCTTTGTATTTGCTCATGGCTTTGAGTCAAAGCCCAAGTGCTCAATAAAGTGATTCCAATATTTTTTATGCCGTTGTGCATTTGTGAGATTTTGTGAGTTGTGCTTTTGTGCACAAGTGTTCTAAAGTGTTCTTATTGTGCATATGTGCCAAGTTTATTATCAAGAATATCAAGGTCTTGATCTTAGTATCTTGTTGGAGATACTTTTACAGTTGCATGCAACCTACAATTTTTTGTTAATCAATAGCATTCCTTATTTCTGAAGATGCTCTAGAGAATAATATTTGTAATTAGTAATTGATCTTCATAGTAATTGGTAACTCTCTCTCTCTGCAGCAGAAGCTTGAAGTTACAAAACTTTTACTCTTCACTTTGATATTATAATCTTTATTTTGATGTACAGGTGCATGACAAAAATGTATAGACCAATAGGGAGTTCATAATTGTAACTGACAATCATATTTCAAAAACTATAACTTACTCATGTTGTTTTATGCTTTTATTTTCTTCAAATATTTACACATGCTTTTTTGTGAGCGATTGTTGTCTACTCGCCATTCTCCTGTTGGAAAAGTGATTCTTGATGTACACAGTATATCTTTTTCTCTTTTTTTACATCAATATTTTACATAAACTTGCTCTCAATCTTGAATACCATAGAAAAGCGTGCATTAGCTTTCCTCTTTCATTTGTTAACCTACAAATACCTCTTTTCAGAAAAAATTATACATGATGTCCTGTGCACATGAGTTGCCTTTATTCCATTTGGGGCTCTAGACGACATGCAAACATGCATTTCTCTACTATACTAGTGGCTCATGCATAATGAAATCAGTAATAAACTCTTAAAACCTGAAAAAATAATCATCTGTCCTACATGTACCTAACATATTCTGAATGATTTAGTGGTACACCTAGCTCGAGCATGGTCGCAACAACGAAAAGAGAGAGAAGGAAGAGAGATGGTAAGAGGAAGAGAGGTGGAAAGGAGAGAGGTTTGCTTCACTTCGAGGAGAAGCTGGCCTCCAAATACCCAAGGGTGAAATCTCATAACATTTGATGGTGTCTAATTACAAGAGCGATTATTTATTAAGACTCCAACCTGACTTAGCTACCTATGGGTTGGATCTCATTACACTTGATTCAACAAATAATTGATCCCTAATACCCATTTACATTTATGGGCACCCATGATAAGCTCCCTATTGTGAGGGTCATAACAATTCCCTCCCCGTTCAAGAACGCCATGTCCTCAAGACATGAAACACAGACTGTGTGCACCTTCTACAAGCAACTGCCTATGATCACCATTTTAAAGCCTTTTGCAAGCCCAGTCTATAGCGCTTGGTGCTGTTAGGAAATTGAACCAGCTATTCCAAACCAGTAAATAATAGCATTATTATTGAGATCAAATCTGTCATGAGGAATGCTACATGGAGCTGGAACCGATTCACCAGTTGTGCCACTGCTTGTAATTTTATTACAAGCCTGGTAGACTGGTCTTCATAGAGGTGGGGGAGTGATCACTGTTGCAAAAGTATGCAGTTGGCGTAGAAGCTGCAAAAACGATGTGAAGGGCTTCATTAGCATGCATCCTAGGCAAATAACATTCTAGAGACAGTACTCAAACCTTGATCAGCCCCTAGATGATAGGCAAGTCCTGTTAAACTTCCAAACTGCACATGCTCTTTAAATTCTGGAGCCTTGAGCATAGCTCATTCTTAGAGGTCAACACCATCCACCGCATTGTCCATGATTGTTGTTCCCAAAATACTAGCATGGTTCACTAGTTGAAGATCCCAATAAGTTCCATTAGCATGACTCTGTGTTTCCAAAATCTGCACAGGAATGCCTCTAGGGAAATCAGGAGGCCTTGCTACATGAACATCCTCGTCCTTTGCTCAATCAGCATTTCTGGGTTGCTCCCCTTCAATTCAATTAAAATTTCAACTGTAGTGGGACCAATCAAATGGGAAACTACAGGCTTGGAAAGAAACAAGCTGACTCTGATGGATGACTTCTAACATATAACAGCAAATCCGATCAACCCTTTCTAGTGGACTTACACTGGTGTCAGTGGGTCGCCACATCTGGACTACAACTGCAAACTTTGGTTTGCGGTACCTGAGCTGGCCAGCTAGATTTGATCCGTGCTCTACATGGACAACATATTTAGCATTTGTGAGTAGAACATACCCTGCACAAGGGTTTCCTATTACCTAGATGCAAAGTGCTCTCTTGGTAGACTGTTCAGAAGGGATCTTCCAGTGGTGCTCAGCAACGCCCATGAATCCAAGGCCAGGTTGGGTCGGGCTCAACTGCAACCAATAGGTGCCAAGCATTTCCTTTTCCTATTTCCAAAAGTAAATACAACTTGGGTAAGTTGAATGCAGAAGACAAGTTCGAAGTTTGGGTCTAATTCCTACCACTGTTGGGAACCTGAGCCTGCTTGTACCTTCTTAGCTGCTGCCCATGCTATGACACCTTTCTGTAATGAAATGTGATCAATACAAACAGGTGTCTCTTATGGGCAAAAACAACATACACAAATGGAGACCACTTATGGGTCAAGATACAATCATGAACACAATGCCCCTTATGGGCAAGAGAAACAACATAAAAACTATAAGAATATTATTGAGAAAATGCTTGAGAACAAGCTTTGAATACAGGAGGGGGTTCACCCCTATTTATACACAAAAGAGGGCAATCTTGAACCATTGGGAGTGCTTCCAACGGCTAGAAATAGAGCCGTTGGGAGCTCTCCCAACAGTTCTATTTTAAAGAGCATTATAAGGACTATAATGCCCTTAATGAAATGGGTAAAATACAAAAAAAACAAATCCCTAAAGTGCCCCTAATGGACACAACAAATTACATATAATGAAATGATGAAAATACCCCTAATGGGTATTACTTATTACGTCAAGAAATATATATACATATATATATACATATATATATATACATATATATATATACACTTTAACACTCCCCCTCAAACTTATGGTGTAATCATCGAAAAATTGTCAAACAAAAAATGAAACCGGAGAGAAGAAAGAACTTTCATAAAGGAGTCGGTCAACTGAAATTCTGATGCTACTACATAAGGCAGGAGGATGGTCTTCTTCAGGTACACTTCATCATAGTTGGCAAACCCTGTGATATGAGTTGGATTCAAGCCATGAAGGATGAAATGTAGGCCCTTTCACAAACACAAACCTAGAAGTTAGTACCTAGGAAGCCCAACATGAATATAGTGGGTAGCAAATGGGTATTTAAAACCAAGTTACATGTCTATGGTTCCCTCGACCACCTTAAGGCCCGCCTAGTTGCCAAAGGCATTACTCAATTACCTTGGTCAGACTTCATTGAAACTTCTCTCCCATTATAAAACTCACTATTATCCGCATTGTTTTGTCATCTCACATTGGCCAATCAGACAACTTGATATTAAAAATGTTTTCCTCCATGGGTCTCTAGAAGAGCCCATTTACATGGACCAAGCATATGGATTTCGTGACCCATCAACAAAAGGAATCAAAGTACCGTTGTTTTCCAGGATTCTCTCTAAATTAGTTTGATCATTTGCTCATCTTGGTTCATGTATGATCAGCCTCATCCGTCAAGCTGAAGGGGATTTTGCAAAGATATCATCCATTTTGGACCTGTTCTTTTCTTGATTTCCTTGATTCTTGCTTCTGCTTGCATTGGATTACTTGTTTTTCATACATAGCTGTCATTTAGCTATGTAATATGGGTGCTTCAAAATGGCCTGTGTGCCCATGTTGATGCTGGTGCTGGGTGCCCTCACTTATACATTTTCTACTTATTATATATATTTATAATACAATTTTGTGTTATATAGTTTTCATATGTTTCTTCATTTTCAGTGTGTGTGTGTCCATGGGCATGCTCATGTGCATATGTGTGTGTGTGACCACTGTACCCGCTTCTTTTGAAAAGCATGCATGTCATACCAGCATATCCATGCCCATATCCATTCGACAGAGGATTTTAGTGCTTTCTTTTTGCTCATCAATGTCATCTTTATTGATCTTCTGTAGGTGCTAGTTTTTCATCCAGAAATATGTGGAATTCTAACTTCTGGAGTATAACTAAAGCAAAAAATATTGCATTAATATTTCTTTACAGCTCTTTACTGCTATTCGTGGACGAGGAGCTTTTCTCAATGGCATCCCAATAAAAGGTACCTGTAGTCTTTACAGATGGAGGAATATTTATAACAGAATTGTTCCATGTGAACACTCTTTCGGTGTGCCGCTCTCACAGTGAAATAAAAAGAAAATGTTTTGTGTTTGTGGCCAACAGCATCCTCTCAAACTGAATTGGTGAAGTCGCTCCTTGCAACTGAGGTAGGAAAATATCATTGTGTTTCATCATTATGATTTTTATGCATCTTGGTGCAATATTGTCATTAGCCTTCATTGCAACTGCTTGAACTGTGTTCAGATTATTCTTGTGTCCATTCCATGATTGCAAGATGATTACAACTCACTTGTTTGTGGTTTTAATACATTTATCAACAAGGTGGATTGTTTCTGCTACTGGATTTTTTATTCTCCTTTTAATATTTAAAGCTTGGATGGCTGGCTAGAGCATGATAACCTACTAATCTGTGATATTGCATTATGATTGCATTGCTTTTGCTGTTAATGATGTTTCAGTGATTTGCAAAAGCAAAATTTTCAATAATTTGCATAAATGAATTTACCTAGACTTGGTCACATAAAACTTTTAGATTTTTAGTGAAGGTCAATCATCTAAGGTGGTTAATTATGGGGTGTTGCACAAAATAGGATGGAGCTTCTTTCCCGCATTTTGAAAAAAACAATCGATGCGACTAAAAAAATCTAAGGAAGCTCCTTGATAATTTTTTAGCTAACAATGCGACATTTTCCACTAACATTGCAAAGTAATAAAGCCTGTTGGATTATTTTTTGTGTTCCCTTTGCTAACTAATGGGATCAACATTGGACCTTCTCTACTTGGCAACGAAAAAGAAGCAAAAAGATGTCACTAAATGGCACGGATCGCAATGCACTCTAGAATGCATCCAATGGACCAAGAATACAATGTAGATAAACACATATTCACAATAGAAATACCCATAGAACACAAGACTTAAAAATAAACAATTCCATTAAGGATGAAATTTAAATAATACAAAAAAACGAAAAATTACAAAGAAGCCTCACTACAAACCAGAGTTACCGGAAGTGTCATATGCAGTGAGGAAGCGTGCTTCTTCGAAGCACATTTCGGAAGTGCGAAACTTCATGCTTTCGAAATGTGCTGGAAAGCGCAAAAAAAAATTGGGAAGCACGGCGCTTCCCCCTTTTTTCATTTTTTTTTCTTTTTTTCACTTCCCCCTCGCATCCTAGGTCGTTTTCGGTTCACTTCTTAGGTTGGTTCTGAGACGATTCCTGGTTCACTTCTAAGTCATCCCACGCTTCCCGCTTCCTAAAGTTTTGAAAGTGTCTCACTTCCCACTTTCGCTTCCCGTGTCGCTTTCCGCTCCCGCTTCCTTGATTGACAACTTTGCTACAAACACTCAAAACCTAAGAAACTATCCATCACTCTCTCACTTTACAATGCACACACCCACCCCGATATATAGGAAAGGAGGAGAGAAAAGGAGAAGTGGAGAGGATCCAACGGCTAGAAATATAACTGTTGGATCCTCTACAATGGTTATATAAAGTCAACAATTGTTGACTTAGTCAATCCAAGTTGACTATATGATATAATATATATTTTATAGAAATAACTATGTATATATACATATATTATATATATACAAATATGCATACGTATATAAATATATGAAGATATATATATATATAAGATTTCATACGGTCTAACACCCCTCCTCAAACTTACAGTGACTCACTATAAGTTTGAAATTACAAAGAACCCCATTAAATAAAATGTCTTCACAGACTTCATAAAGTTATTTCATTTGGTACTTCTTTAAGGGTGTTCAATCATATGCTCCATTACACAGAGGATCTTCAATATCACTAATGCTTTAAGAAAAACAAAACCTGCAAGAAGATCTAACAAGAGCAATCTAACAAGAAATAACTATACTTATATAAATTATAGAGAGAGGATGACCAATCACACAAACTTACAATATGTAGAAAATATTTAATAAGTCAATCTAACATTTTTTAAATTTATTTAAAGTAAGAGTTGAGTTTGAACAATCATTAACTTTAAACATGATAATTATTGAAAAAATCAACTTAATAGATAATCCAAAGTTCTTAATTCACAAGAGATCATAATAGAATAATTTTAAGAGAGATGCAACAATAATAAAGTTATTTTATGAAAATCATGCACATATATATTTATCCCCAAAAGTCACATTAATACATATCAACATCATCAATATCATAAAGAATCAACTCATAAAGGATTATAAATTATTTTCACACAGCGAAAGATACAAGAAATGATTTTCATTATTACAATGATCAATTTTAGAAGCAATATCAATCATTATAACTAAAGAAAGTCACTTATGGACCAATTTCAAATAAACAAACTTTCAAGATCACATGTTTAGAAACAAGCGAAAATAGCAAAATGCAAATAGCAAATCCATAAAGGGATTATACAAAGCAAAAGAAATTTCACAAACAATAGTCCACTATATGACAATATAACATTCTAATGAAAACAATCACCAAGGCACAATATGTGCATACAAAAAGCCACAAAGGTCTCAACACATAATAATGACCATGCTAAATCATAATTTAGACGTATGCAGAGTATGCAAGACAATCAATCATTGGAACAAATTATGCAACTAAAGCATATTAAATACAAAAATGCATGAAAATATTTTAATAATCATTTCTCATACAAGAAAAAATGAGTTAAGAAAAAATATGAAGAGATTTAAAAATCCCACAATGAATGATATTAGCAAATCTTAACACTAGTTTGATCAACACAAGCAATCACCTCACTAGGCCTTCAATCCTCAAAAATCAAGTGTATCAGCGATTAGAACAAGGACATAATCTCAATGTCACTTATAGGCTAAACAAACACACAAAAGTGAATAAAATCTTTTGTTTATATATAATGACACTCAACATGAGTGTAAGAGCTACTAGAACAAGAGTATAATTATAATGCCACTTATGGGCTAAACAAACACACAAAAGTGTGAATAACCATCTCTTGTCTATATATAATGACACTTAACATGAGTATATCATCTCCTAGAACAAAAGTATAATCACAATGCCACTTATGGGTTAAACAAACACACAAAAATGTGAATAAACATCTTTTATCTACGTATAATGACACTCAACATGAGTGTATCAGCTACTAAAATAAGAGTATAATCATAGTGCCACTTATAGGCTAAACAAACACACAAAAGTGTGAATAACTATCTCTTGTCTACATATAATGACACTTAGATATGAGGCATAACAAGAGGGAACACAAGAGGTAAGAGAGCTTGTAATGAGAAAAAACTAATACTATCAATAATGATTTTAACAATCTTTCAAAACTCCATGGTTTTAAAAACATAACTATCATCACAAGATATTAAGCATCTAATGGCCATATAAACAAATGAGTGTTAAAACACACTCATAGAAACCGAGGTCAATCACTTGTTTATACTAATAAGATGACATGAGGTACACACACAACTCACCCCAACGACTAACTCGGATTTCCAACAACAATGAGTTGAGAGGTCAATCATCCATCATTCAGACCTAAGAAAAATGATAATACATCACTCATAAACTTGAAAATCTAGATTGATAGGATGACATGAGACGCACACATAATTCATCTCAACGGCTAACCCTGACCCAATAACAAGGCCAAAAACAAACGATCATTATATAAAATTCAGTGATGGATAATTCAAATGCCATAAAAAGGCAATACATACTCACAAAAATCAATTTTCAAATAGGTGAGTTCATAAAAAGAAACTGATTTGAAAAGACAGTTTCAAATCAAAATCCAATAAAGGAGCTGAAATCTTAGAATAAATATAGTGCAATCTGTAAAAGTATCTTCAACAAGATACTAGGATCAAGATAACAATATTCTTGATAATGAACACGTGCGCACACGCACAATCAAGAACACTTGAAACACTTGTGCACAAAAGCACAATACAAAACTCACAAATGCACAAAGGCATACAAATGAATCATAAACATTAATAAAAACTAGTTTGGGCTTTGACCTAAAGCAATACCTTTTACAAAGGGTAGAGCCTCTATTTATACACATCAAGAGGCCTTGGAGGGGCCAACATGTAGATGTTGGAGCCCCTCCAACGGTCACAATTGTGACCGTTGGAAGGGCCCAACGTCTATATGGTTGGGCCCCCAAGGTTGGTCAAAAAGTCAAAAAGAAAAAGAAAGAAAAAAGTAAAAATAAAAAGAATAAAAGTGTAAAAATTACATGCATATTCGTAATGTGAATATACGCAAAAATACAGGAAATACCTAAACTACCCCTACGGCTAATAATGAGGAAATACATATTTTATATATATATAAAGTATATGTTGAGAAGTGCTTATAAGGGCTCTTGTTTATAAGGGCTTTTTGGGGAGTTTGATATTATTGTCTCCTTATACGTTATTCTCTTATATACTGTGGATCTTTTTTGTAATTTGACACAGATGGTTAATCTCTATTTAAGAAGAGATTAAACCTAATATGAAGTAAGTTATTTTTGTGTGTCTCTATAGGAGTCGACTTCAACATGGTATCAGAGCATGGTGAGGTCCTTCTCGTTTAAAGCCTATTGACGTCTGCCCATCTTCTTCGACAATAGCAGATCTGATCCCTATTGAAGCCTATTGACGTCTGAAGCCTATTGACGACTTCAACATCGATTAGGCTTGTGCCCTAGCCTTCTACATCATCGATTGGGTGGAGGACATCTCTCACAGAAGAATCAGATATGATGTTGGGTCTCTGTCAGCTGAAGCACCATTAAAATAGATATGGTGTCGTGACAGAGATCTGGATCAGATCTGATCGTTGATGTTGATGTCGAAAAGTCACGATCGTTCTTCGTGTTGATGTCGAAAAGTCACGATCGTTGAGGTTGGTGGAGTAAGCTCTGCGTGATTGTGGTATATACCAGATCAATTTTATTTTTAAAAAAATTGGAGACTTATCTAGGCAAGGTTGCCCTGGATAGTATAGGAGTCAAAAAAAAATCGGTTTGATCTGCGATCTAAGATCATATCAGTTGGTGGATCAATTCGTGTGGACAGTAAGAGTTGTGTTGTGGATGTTTTTTTAAGGGAGTTTTGTTTGGACGTGCTCTTTTAAAGACAGTTTGGATTGCATCTGCCTATGCCTAATCTCTTGTTAGTAGCCTATCATTGAAAGTTGCGTCTGCCTAATTTCTTCTATCAGTCTTTATTACTGGATCATTTTGTTTTTGTGACATTTGCCTATAGCAAATTTTTTTTAGTTATATCTTATTTGAAATCTGATCTCAGACCGTGTGAAGGTCAAGTGACTGCTGTGATATTTTAACTATTGTTGTAATGGCTAAATCACAAAAAGGGGAGCAGAAAACAAAGGCTTCGGCAGATTATAAAGCCTTCGCAAATCCGTTTTTGTATGGTACATCAGTAAAATTAGATGAGACTAACTATGTAAGATGGTCTCGAACATTTATGATGTCAGTTTCAGGTCATCGCAGGAAGCATATTTTGTTGGAGTCTGAACCTAAAGAAAAAGTTGAAAAATATACAACGTGGGAAGAGGACAATGATATAGTTATGTCCTGGATTATGAATAGTGTGCAACCACATATTGCCGATAGTCTTATTTATTATTCTTCAGTCAAGCAGATGTGGGATAACTTGAGGGATACATACTCACAAGAAACAAATGTGAGTCGTATTCTTCAGGTAGAACAGGAAATCTATCAACTGCAGCAAGGGGATCAGACATTGGCACAATACTTCGCATTAGTAAAGGTTGTGTTTGAGAGGTTGAATGCTCATAGACCTTTGTGCTGCAACCAACAGAAGATTCATCAGGAGCAGACCATGGTGGATCGATTTCTTACTGGGCTATCATCAGAGTAATCAGTGGCTAAAGTTCAGATGTTGACAGGATCAAATGTTCCTACACTTGCTGATGCATATAATCGGCTGAGTAGGCTTGTTATGTCTCTTCCTAATTCTCAATCGGAAACCCAGTCCTCTGCTCTATCTGTTTCATTTGGTCGTGGTCGAGGAATTGTCCCGAATTTCAGAGGAAGGGATCGTGGTCGTGGTACTGGAGGCAGGGGAAAGTTTTAGTGCTCCTTCTGTGGCAGATTTGGTCATTTAGAAAATAGATGTTTTGACAAACATGGTAGGCCTCCTCCTTCAACGGCTAAAACTGCTCCCAAGGCTCAAATGGTCAAATTAGATACAGATTATTCCAATATTAATTTTACCAATGATTCAGTGACTCTTAGCAAGACTGAATATGACGAGCTTCTAGCTTTACGGCCATCTACTTCGAGCTCTCCAGTAGTTGATGTTGTGTGCTCTGCAGGATTTGCTGACGGGGAAGAGGATTGGTGGCGGCTATGAGGAAGGTGGTGTTTATTATCTACATCAACCAGTGGGTTCAGTCTATTCTGTTGTGGCATCATCCTCAAGCTCTTTGTTATGGCATCATCGTCTGGGTCACCTTTCCGTGTCAAAACTTCGTTGTGTCATTCCTCATATAACCTCTTCAGTTTCTTTTCAATGTGAAACATGTCAATTGGGAAAACATCACCGGAGCTCTTTTCCCTCCAGTCAGAGTCCGTCGAGTCAAAGATTGTTTGATCTTCTTCATGTTGATGTGTGGGGTCCAAGTAGGATTCCTAGTAGGTCTCAGTGTCATTATTTGGTTAGTGTTGATGATTTCTCAAGGTTATCGTGGGTGTTCCTGTTAAAAGATCGGTCTCAAGTTCTTGTTATTCTCAAATCTTTAATTGTTGAAATAAAGACTCAATTTGATGTGTGTGTTAAAGTTGTTCGCACTGATAATGCTCCTGAGTTCAAATCCAAAGATTTATTTCAATTGATTCAACCTCAATTTACCTGTCCTCATACATCCCAGCAAAATGGTGTGGCTGAGAGAAAACATAGACAAATCTTGAATGTTGCTCGTTGCTTAATGATTCAATCCAATATGCTTGCATCATACTGGGGTGATACTGTTTTAACTGCTGGCTTTCTCATAAATCGTATGCCCTCAACCTCGGTAGAAGATCATATCCCTATTCAAATTCTTCGTCCAGAGGTTCTTTTTTCGATCTCTCCTAAAGTTTTTGGATGTGTGTGCTTTGTGCATAAGTTGGGTCCTAATCGAGATAAACTTGCTTCACAATCTATTAAATGTGTTTTCCTTGGATATCCTAAGAATAAAAAAGGATATCGTTGCTATGACCCTACATCCCATACAGAATATGTCAGTGCGGACGTTACCTTCTTTGAGACTATTCCCTATTTTTCAAGTACTACTCCAAGGCTACAGGAGAGCTAATGCGATATCCTTCCTCTTCCGGTCCCTCCTTTTTCGTTAGAGCCTTTTCCCTCTCAGTCTTTGGCTCCATCCTCTGTTGTGTCTCGTTACGAAAACCCTCCTATCGTATACTCTCACAGGTCGCCACCTACCTCAATGCCTCCATTATCTACTTCTCCTGAGGTGAGTATCCCTGAACATACTGAAGTTCCTATTCTTGATGATGATCTTCCTATTGCTTTGCGCAAGTGAAAGAGACAGTGCACCCTTCATCCCATTTCTCAGTTTGTCTCATAACTTAATCTTGGTGCATCCATGAAGAATTTCATTTCTACTCAGTCTGTCTCTTCTGTTCCACTCCATCACAGTCAAGCTCTTTTCGACCCTAAATGGTTGCAGGCTATGTGGGATGAGATGGATGCCCTTCGCTCTCAGGGCACATGGGACTTGGTTGATCCACCTGCTGATGCAGATATTGTTGGCTGCAAATGGGTATATACCATTAAATGTAACTCAGATGGATCAATTGAACGCTACAAATCCCGGTTGGTTGCCAAAGGCTATACTCAGACTTATGGTGTCGACTTCTTTGAAACTTTTTCCCCGGTTGCTCGTCTTGGCACTATTCGTCTTGTTCTTTCAATCGTTGTACACTATGGATGGCACTTATGTCAGTTGGATGTAAAGAATGCCTTTTTGTACGGGGATTTGCACGAAACAGTATACATGCAGCAACCTCTAGGCTTTGAGGTTCAGGGAGAGTGTCAGAAGGTGTGCAAGTTGAAGAAGGCTATTTATGGCCTGAAGCAGAGTCTTCGAGCATGGTTTCACAAATTATTTGAGGTAATGTCGGTTTTTGGCTTTGTCAGATCAGCCTCAGACCACTCCTTGTTTATTAAGAAAACTAGTACTGAAATTGTTGTTATGGTGGTATATGTCGATGATATCATATTGACAGGGAGCAGTGCCCAAGATATTTATGCAACAAAGGCTCATCTTCAGAAACATTTTGTTACTAAAGATCTTGGTCCCCTCAGATATTTTCTGGGTATCGAGGTGGCATGAAACAAAGAAGGCTTAGTTTTGTCGCAAAGGAAGTATATTTTGGATTTATTAAAAGAGACTAGAATGCTAGGAGCGAAGCCAGCTAACATTCCTATGGATCCCAAAACTCATTTGTTTGATGAGGAGTCTGAATATGTGGATAGTGTCAGTTTTAGATCCTTGGTGGGTAAGTTGTTATTATGTCACTGTTACTAGACCTGACATTTCATTAGCAGTGAGTAAAATTAGTCAATTCATGGATAAACCCACTAAAGTTCACTGGGATGCAGCTATGATGGTTCTCAGGTACTTAAAGTCATCTCCTGGTAAGGGACTGTTGTTTAAACAAAATTCCTCCTTGGATGTTGTTGCTTACACTGACGCAGATTATGCGGGGTCAATTGAAGATAGAAAGTCAACAACTGGATTTTGTGTTTTTGTGGTAGGAAATCTAATTACCTGGAGGAGTAAGAAATAAACTGTTGTAGCCAGGTCAAGTGCTAAATCTGAATATCGAACTATGGCTCAAACCGCAGCTGAGATGATGTGGGTAAAATCAGTTCTAACCGATCTTCAAGTGAAAGTATCCCTACCTATGTTGATGGTGTGTGACAATAGGGTTGCTACATATATTGCCAATAATCCAGTATTTCATGAAAGGACTAAACATATTGAAGTTGACTGTCACTATGTACGTGACTTGGTTCAGACTGGTTTTATTTGCACAAATTATATATCTTCCGAAGATCAAGTAGCTGATGTCTTCACCAAGGCTCTGATGAGTGCTAGTTTTTCTCGTTGTTGTGACAAGCTGAGCATGATTGATATCTTTGCTCCAGCTTGAGGGGGAGTGTTGAGAAGTGTTTATAAGGGCTCGTGTTTATAAGGACTTTTTGGGGAGTTTGATATTATTGTCTCCTTATACGTTATTCTCTTATATACTGTGGGTCTTTTTTGTAATTTGACACATGGTTAATCTCTATTTAAGAAGAGATTAAACCTAATATGAAGTAAGTTATTTTTGTGCATCTCTATGGGAGTCTACTTCAAGAGTATATACATGTACATTTATAATATATATATATATATGTAGTACCTTTTATATATATATATATATATATAATATGTATCGGATTACAAGATTGAGATACATATTTTAACACAATCATATGCACAACAATGTCATATGACAATTTTTACAACCTTGAATAAGCAAACAAGAATCATGTTCAATATAAGCGATATGAAATTATAAAGTTTGAGAATCTTTAAAAAGATCACAAATCCACTAGTCAAGAAACAAATGCACTAAGGCACATCTCATACAAAAGATCTCACTAAATAAACAAGAATAACACATAATTTTAAGAACTTAGATTTAACAATTAATTCTAAAGAAGATGTGGAAGATACAAAAAAACTTTTTGTAATAGATTTCTTGATATATATGATAATTCTCAATACTGCGCTCATATGAGAGTAGTTGGTACGTGTTGAAATTGGCTTGCAGTATGAACGATATGAGATATATCTAGCCTTATAATTGACAAATAAATTAGAAATCCGATCAATTGACTATATATCGTTGGATTTTCAAGGAGAGTTTCATCTTCAAGCCTCATCTTTGCATTGACAACCTCTAGGATTTCTACCTTTTTGTCATATGAAATCCCTGATCTAGCTATAATATTTGCAACCAGCTTCATTTGAGACAAGATATACCCCCTTGGTGAATTAGACACCTCGATACCTAAGAAATATCTCAAATAGCTAAGGTCAGACCACTGTCACTAATAACGGCGATATTTTGAAAATATCGTGAGAAATGCCAATATTTTAAAAATATCGCGTGAAATATCGATATTAAAGATAATATGTCATGATATTTTCAAAATATCGCCAAAAGACAAAATATTGTGATATTATCGCGATATTTTTGTGAAAAAACTCTTTTTTTTTCTTTTTTTTTTCTTGAAAACATGTTTTTTTATATTTTTGGAAGAAAAATAATGCAAAACTTATTATTTTATTAGCTTTTTTGTTTTTATTTATATTTTTAAATTTTTTAAACTCTTGAGAATATCAATTTTTGAAAATCTCTCCAAGAAATACCCTCGTCGAGAAATTGCCTTTAACGATACAGGTCACTATGGGGCAGACATATCAACATGATTTTTAAGAATAACTTTGATTTCTTCTACTCCTTTTTTATCACTTCTCGTAATAATCATGTCATCCACATACAACAAGAGAATGACAATATCATAACTTGTATTCTTTACAAAGAGAGCAGTGTCAGTATAACAAGATCTATAACTCATACATAATATTACCTTACTGAACCTGTCATATCATGTTTTAGGGGCTTTCTTAAGCCCATACAAAGCCTTCCTTAACCGAAGAACATTTCTCTTCTCAATTACAAGACCGGGTGGAGGGTCCATGTACACTTTCTTATTAAGATCCTCATCTAAAAAAGGCATTCTTAATATCTAGTTGGTAGATTGGTCACTTTCTAATAGATGCTAAACTATGTCACATGGGTGCGGGTACGGGTACTGGTACAGGTGCGACACGGGTGCGGAGCAATTTCAAAAATTTTGGACACGGGGACACGACTATATATATGTATATATTTTTTAAAATATATATATATATAGCAATAATGAGACTCGGTCAAAGTTGTGCCCATTAGGGGACACGACTATATATATAACAATAATAAGACTCGAATATATATATATATATATATATATATATATATATTTTAAAAAATATATAAAAAATCATTTTTTTAGTTTTTATACATCTTTTGCCCTAAAATTGGATAAAAATAGACTCGGTCAAAGTTGACCGAGTCCAAAATGTGGACGGACTCTGCCCCGGTACGTTGATCAAGTCTGACACTTGGTTGACTGTGTCTGCCTCGTGTCTGAAGTTGCACCCGTATCGGGGCGTGTCGACGCGGGTGGGTCGACCTTATAGTCGAGTCTGTGTGACTTAGATGCTAAAGCAATAAGGGTCTTAACACTAGTCATGCGGGCTACCGGTGAAAATGTTTTCTTATAATCTATCATGTATTCTTGAGAATAACCTCTGACTGCTAGTCTAGCCTTGTATCTTTCAAAAGATTCATCTCCTTTGGTCTTAACATTAAACATCCATCTATATCCTATAGTCTTTTTTTCCATAGGTAAAGGTTGTATCTCCCAAGTTTTGGCCTTTTCTAGAGTATGAAATTCTAACTTCATGGCATCAATCCATTCGGGAATGTCCTTAACCTCTTTATATGATGATGATTCATAAAATGAATAAATAAACATAAGACAAGCTCTATATTTTGAAGCAAAAGATTAATGTGAAACAAATATACTAGGAGGTCTAGAAATGCGATCAAATCTTCTTACACTAGGTTCTTCTATGGTTTGCGATTGCATATACCTATCAAGTGCACATGGAATGTTCTCACCCATTCTTCGAGAGTAATATTGAGTATTATGAGTAGGTTATTGGCATTATCATTAATAGGAGCATCATTATCTACATGCTCAACATCATCATCAACATGCTCAATTTCACACTCATCATTAACTCTTTCATTTCTAGACAATAAATCAAATAAAAAATAATAATCGGCTTCTTCCTTAAGCTTACTTGAGTTAAAACCATTTTCATCTTCAAGAAAAGCAATATTCCTTGAAACAGAGTTTATCGTGTTTTAAGTCATAACATCTATACTCTTTTTAGTTTTCCGCATATCCTTAAAAAAATATATTCAATGGCTTTGGGAGAAAGTTTGTAATTCTTATCAAAGAGAACAAAACATTTACAACAAAAAACCCTTAATTTATTTAAATTTGAAGCTATTTTTAAAAGTTTTTCAATAGGAGATGTTTTTGCAAAGAATTTAATGACATCCTATTTATGAGATACACCACGGTAAAAGCACCTTCAGCCCAAAAAATTTTGGAAACATTTTTTTGAAATAAGTAAAGTTCTAGTTGTTTCAATAATATGTCGGTGTTTTCTTTTGGCCAATTTTTTTTTTTGTGGAATTTTTAGACAGACCTTTGATGAGTAGTTCTATGATCTTTTAAATAATTTTTAAATTCATTTGACAAATATTCTCCTCCTGAATCGAAACGTAACATGATTATGTTGTTGTCAAATTGGTTTTTCACAAAATTATGAAATTCTTTAAAAATATAAAAAAAACTTCGGATTTAAGCCTAAGAAAGTAGATCCAAGTATACAAAGTATTATCATCAATAAACACAACATAATCTGAAAAGTCTCTTTTCAATATAACGAGATCTGGTACCTATACATCCAAGTGCACTAATTCAAAGAGTTTAGTAGAAATAAAAGACCTAGATCCAAAAGGAATAGATTTCATTTTGCCAGGTATGCAATCCTTATAAATAAATTCTTTTTTAATACAAGATTCCTTTAAAAAAGGAAAAAGCGATAATTTTGAAATACTTGGATGGCCTAATCTTTTACACAATATCTTTTTCCTTTATAAAATTACAAAAAGATTCTATAGGAAGGTAAAGAAAATTCATGTAGTAGAGATCTTCCCTCCTATGACCTTCCCTAAGAAGCTTCTCTAAGTGACGATCATGCACCCAATATTTTTTTGATAAGAAAGAAACCTCATACCCATGATCGGAGATTTGGGAAACGGAAAACAAGTTTAAGTTTATGAATAACTCTAACTTTTAGAACATTATTTGAAATACTTTTAAAAGTTTCAGTACTTTTTACTTTCAAAGAAGTACCATCCACAATAGAAACAAAAGATTTAAAAAAAATATTAGTGCACGGACAAGTGGGACTCATTAGGAATCATATGAAAACAGACACTGGAACGAAAAATCCAAGAATACATACCGGGTGGAGAAGAAGTAGACACCGAAGGTGGATGTTGAAGATGACTTAAAAAATTGTTGAAGAACCTCTGGAAGTTGAGAGATAGGCAAGTCTTTAGGATCTCCACCTTTCTTGCTTGTCTTGTCCTCCTTGAAAGATTCCTCAACGCTAGCCACCTTTTTGAGTTTTGGACACTCTGGCTTGATGTGTCTGGTTCATTACAAAAATGACATGATTTTTCTTCCTGCACTATGGTTATTTCTTTCAAAGTGAGGAGGTTTATATGTTCTCACATTGTTGTCGGGCCTAGACACGACAAGAATTTCTTCTCCTCCCTTAGACATGTTTAGTCGTATTTCTTCTTGATATACTTTGGCAAGGGATTCATCAAGAGTAGGAGTAATGGTCCTATGGAGAATTTGGGACCTAATTTGCTCAAATTCGGGCCTTTTCCCAAAGAGGAAAGTGAATAGATGGTCCTTTCGAGTTGCTTTTGTCTCAACTCATTGGCCGAGCTTTTCCACTTTGATTCGAGTAAGGCCAACTCATCCTGTAAGGGAAAGAGTATTCCATAGTAGTTTCTCATACTCTTATTTCCTTGCCTTGTGGTACGAATTTTGTCTTGGAGAAGTATTCACGAGCCTAATCCTTTTTGCACGAACATTCTTTTAAAGAATGCCCAAGCATCACATGCCATTTTGAATTTAACTATGTGGGCGGTAATCTTGAGCTCCATGCTATTCATGAACCAAGACAAGATTTGGTTATTTTTGGCTTTTCAATCTTTCATCTTGTCTTGGTATTCTTTAAGAGCCTTTTCACATTCATTGTTGTCAAGCGCATTGATTTGGTTACTATCTTTCTTTGTGAGTACGAGTTGAGGTTCTTTGGACATCCCGCTCACATACCCTCAAAGTTTCTTTCCTTTGAGGTGATTTTCCATGGTGGCAGCCCACATGGGGTAGTTTGAATCCTTGAGCTTAAAGGAGATCACTGTCACAGATTCTCTCTCAGCCGTAATAAAGGAAAGAAACACCACTAATCAAGATGGCCTTCACTCCAAGATGGTCTCTTTCGGCAATTACGAACCACAAGCAAGAGTAGAAGAGAAAAATACAATAGGATCTCAAGAGCTCAACGCTCTGATACCATGTAATGAAAACATAAACAAAAATACACTTACAATGTTGCTAAGAGTATACAAGAAAGTGCACACCCACAAGGCCATTAGGGCAGACTCACAATAGCACACAAGAGAGCACAAAATATAAAAATTAATATTTTATTCAAACTTTAAATGTTTAAGAAAGGCAGAGAGAATGTGGGAAGTATCCCACATATATATACAACATGTGGAAGAAGGCTAGCTCAACTAGCCGTTGGGCTAGTCCCAACGTCTACAAGGCCAAAGTCAAAACTGCCCCTAATGGGCAGACCCTATTACAAACAAAGAACAAAAAAAATAAAAGGACAAAACTGCCCCTAATGGGCAGACCTATTACAAAAACACAAAATAAAAAATACATAATAAAGAAAGGTTACAAACTATATATATATTACTCCAAAAAACAATGTATTTTAACAGTATTTAGTGTTAAAATGTAAAATTGTACATATATATAATAATATTATTATATTATTATATATATAAATATATTTTTCATTTCTTTCTTTCCTGTAACTTTTTTTCCTTTATTTTTATTTTTTGTCTTTATGTCATCTAGTTCAGTTTGAACTAAAATGACAGTTGCTAGTCAAGTCCTGTCCAGACTTGACTAGCAATAGAGTTGTTGGACACAAAGGCTTCACAAATGTACTGTGACAACAAAAGTGCGATCTACATTGTCTGTAAGAGAACATTCCACGAACACACCAAATATATCAAAATGGATTGTCACTACGTCAGAGAGGAATATCTATACGGGATAATTGATCTGTCATATGTCACTTCAGAATATCAGTTAGCAGACTTCTTTACAAAGCCTCTTGTTGCTCTCCGATTTAACTTTCTCTTAGACAAACTTTTGCTCATTGTACCGTAAGTTTGAGGGGGAATGTTAAAATGTAAAACTATATATATATATATATTTCATTTCTTTCTTTTCTGTAACTTTTTTTCCTTTATTTTTATTTTTTGTCTTTATGTCATCTAGTTCAGTTTGAACTAGAATGACAGTTGCTAGTCAAGTCCTGTCCAGACTTGACTAGCAATAGTGCTGTTGGACTGTGTCCAACGGCTCTATTTAGAGCCGTTGGACTGTGTCCAACAGCTCTATTGAGTCCTCCTCTTTCAGCTGTGTATATAAAGGGGTGCAGCCCCTCTTGTATTCAATTCCAATGCTTCTTAACCTATTGGTTTTTCATATCAATAAAGAATACCTTTTTATTTTTATTTTGTTTCCAGTTATACTCTTTTTAAGGGTTATGCTTTAGTGTCATTCTTGACACTTTCCCTTGTGAATCTAAGCTCGTGTTTCGAAGATCCCTATTTCATTTCATTTAGTACATAGGTGTACCATATATTATCATAACATACACTGATACCATGGCAGTCGGTCTCCTTTTCAAATTTGTTGGAGTCAATAGTTTTTTCTTTCCTTTTCTGTTTGGCCATTGTAGTCAGGTTTTTACTTCAAACAGGGCGCTGTTTTAGCCAGTTTTTTATGCCAAAACTAAAAGAAGAAATGAAACCTGCCTCTCTCTCTTAGATTTCAAATATTGTCAAAATTAAGGTATTTTGAAAATTTATATTTGATAATAAAACCTCTGAGATCTGATGGCATAGACAGACGTGCTCAGAAAACCCTTTATAGAAGATACGTGCTTGGGAAATACTATCTATAAAGTTTGAGGAAGCCGATGTCAGGTAAGTGATTTTTTTTTACTAATGGCACAAGGAGGAACAGATGATCCAGATAAAGTTGATATTCTGTCATGCTATGTTTAGTGAATGTAAGGCTAAAAAAGCTTTTGATACAAGTGACAGCATAAAGCAATATCTTAATGTTCCAAATGAGATAAAAGAAGAAATGATAGTGGATCTGCAGGAAAGTGTTGAATAGGGAGTAGGGAGGAGAACAGGTCGTGTATGGGTGGGTTCATGCTTGATCCGATGTTGGGTCCATCTTTTGAAGGTCATGTCTGGTTCAGGACATGGATCTATGCCTGATGAAAATGGCTAAAATGCTATTCATATTCATGTGGAAAAGGTAAAATGGCTAGGTTAGACCTGATTGCAACCTGGATCTATTCCTATGTGTTTTCCTTATTCTGACTTGGATCTGACTAGGGATTCAGATATATACTAGTATCCAACAATGTACGTCAGGCCTGATTTGTTCCATGTTGGTCTCTGACCAATTTGCATTCTGAGGGAAACATTTGTAGTTGAGAATCTGAAAGTGAACCACCACTACCAGAAGTTAAGAGATCAAACACCACTATTAAAAGTTTGAGAACATTCTCAAAAATATAAAGTTTTGATAAATCTTTTAACCATAGGAATGATGTGATGAAGAAAAGTTAGAAGATATGCTAGAGATGTTAAGAAATAATTGTAAGAACAGTTTTAAGATATTTGGATCTTTTTTTCTTGTTTTAGTATTACACCATTTGTTAGATACTTTTGGTCTTTTATGTCATTGTTTTTGTGTTATATTATGAGTTAGGACTGCTATATTCCAATTTAATTGGTTGTTTCTTAGTTACCTAATCAATATATTATCTCCTATAGGTATGTGATATTGTAATGTCTCCCTGTTGTTTGCCGAGCATGTCTTGGATTATGAATTTTGATCATCTTTGCCATTGATCACATGTTCGAAATTTTTTGTTATGGATTTGTCCTGTTACATTATTTCCATAATTGGTGCAAACGTGTATGCGTGCATGAGTGTTTTGTTTAAAACCCCAATAACATCTAAGTAATTTAATGTTCTATTTGATTAGAAAAATGTTTTATTTGATAGCAAGGCATGCCTCTTGAGGACATGTCTTGTTATGGTATTTTTCCTAGGGGACCTTAGCCTAAATCTGTACTCTCCTGGCTTAGCTTCCCAGTGCAGTTTTATATGCCCTCTCTTGGTTATTGCTTGCGAAGTCTTTGTTGTGCTTCTCAAGTTTTTAGAAATCTCCTCTTTGAGGGATAAAAAGAAAGGAGAGCTTAGTTCTCTCACAAACATTTTCCATCTATTATAATTTTTGTGTTTTATCCTTGACAGTTTTAGATATTTTAGACAAGCACTAACCTGAATTTATGGCTTGTCCTCAATTAACTGAGTAGATTGGCACCAAACGTGATCAAGTTACAGTGGATGCTACAACAAATAGGATCAACAAACTGCTTTTCAAGGTTTCTGAGCTTGTTCAATATGTTCAGTAAATTAAGTCTGTTTATCCTTGTAACTTTTCATTGCTGTGATATAAAGATTCGTTCTTTGAGAATGGCTGGATCCTGTGCTCTAAATCTGTGTGGTGTTGCTTGTGGGCGGCTTGATATCTGTTATGAACTTGGTTTTGGTGGGCCTTGGTAAGATTTCAAGTTATATACTGTGATACTTAAGTACGAGGAATTTGTGATGATCTACAATGTTGATTTGTACTGCTATACATAGGGATGTAGCTGCTGGGGCTCTGATGGTTCAAGAAGCAGGTGGCTGTGTCTTCGATCCGTAAGCATTTCATTAATATTTGCTGAATTTTGGCCTTTTTGTCATTGTCTTTATATGACATGTTCTCCATGATGCAGGATAGGTTTTAGCAGTCATCATTGTTGGTTGCAAAATTTGACATCAGTTATTGTCTCTTTCAGATCAGGAGCTGATTTTGATATTATGTCTCAGAGAGTTGCTGCATCTAATGCACATTTAAAGGATCTCTTTGTTGATGCTTTAATGGAAGCTGCATGATTATTTCTCGACACCTCTCTCTTACTGGTTCTTTCATGATTTGAGCACCATTGAGAAGAACAGAATAGGCTTTTCTGGTGCTCTTTTCTGCAATGAGTGAGTTTATGTTGCTTACTTCCAGTCTTTTTCAGTCCATGAATATCAGTTAATACACATTACGATTCTTAATTGCCAAGAACATTAGCCTAATTGTTTTAGGTTTTGGCAGCATAATTCTTATTATGTATGCAGAATTTTCAGATTTGATGTTACATTTTGCTTTTGGTCCAAATTTCTTTTGTGCAACTTTAGCAATCATGTAATCAACTTTAAGATCTCCACTGTATGGAGATTGGTGATACACAACCTGCATATCTTTTTCTGCAGACCAGGGGCGAAGCCAGAAATCCAAGTTAGGGTGGGCGCGCGCGCGCACACACACACACACACACACACACACACACACACACACACACATATATATATATATATATATATATATATATATATATATATATATATATATATATATATATATATATATATATATATATATATATATATATATATATATATATAGAGAGAGAGAGAGAGAGAGAGAGAGAGAGAGGCAGGTGAATGGGTTGGGGGAGCAGGGAGGGCACAGTGTTTAGGTCAGGGTGGGCACTACCCACCCTAATATATATATATATATATATATGTGTGTGTGTGTGTGTGTGTGTGCATATGTTTGTGCATGTAATTTGATGTTGAAAAAATCTGTCTCTTGTGTCGTTCAAAATTTGAATTCAAGAATAATTCTCTTTTAAAGATTTTTCCTTTTATAGTACAAGAAAATTTTTGAAACCTGTTTTTACATTTTTTCAATCTTCTTGTGCAGATCAGATGTTCTTGGACAGTTATGAAGAAGGTGAAAAATTGTGCAGAAAACAACAACTAAATCAAAGCATACAAAAAAAAATGCCACCACCTAATGGCCATGACTAATTTCACTAAACCCCCATTTGGGGGCATATTGAACCCAAAAACTCCAACAAAAGCCTATTCCTACACAAAGAACTACCAACAAAGGTGTGTAGAAGAAAAACCTACACATAGTACTACCTAAGGAAATGAAAGGAAAGAGCCTACCTTTGATTTTCGCCCAAAATATGGTTAGAATCTCTGAGCCTACGCTGCATCGTGAAATCCCCAAATACACAGCCCCTACGATGGCCGATCCACAAAATCTCGACCCCTTTTGGCTCCAATCGTGAGGATGGGGAGGAAGAGTGTGTAAATGGCCTCACACAGTGGTGGTTTAGGTTGCTGCAATGAGGTTTGGGTTGCAGCATAAAGAAGTGAATGAGAGAGAGAAAAAAGAAAATGAAAGAGGGAGAAAGAAGAGGAGCTAGCTTAAAGGGTGAGGGGGGTCAAGGTCCTGCTGGGTCAATCGAGCAGGGAGGAGGGAGGACGGAGGTTCATCGGCATCACCCGAGCAGGGAGGAGGGAGGCCAGAGAAAGAGAGAGATTAAAAAAAAATTAGGACCTGTCGAGCCTTAATTATAGACTCAATAACGACAAAATTTATGTTGCCATTATTGAGTAATCTATAATGATGACATTTATGATGTCATTATAGAGTTACCACTATTGACCCTAATCCTTGTATATATATTTAATTGCTGCATATGTCACCATTAATGACACATCTATAACGGCAACATACACGATCATCGTTATAGAGTAAAACCCTATAACAATGATGTTGTAATGTCGGCGTTATTGATCAATAACGATGACATGTAATGGCTGTTAAATCTTGCCGTCAAAAGTGTTTTAACAACAAGAAATAACGGCCACATATGTCACCATTAAAGACAATCTATGACAGTGACATTTATTAATCGTCGTTAGAGACATATCTATAGTAGCGACATATAAAGTCATTGTTATAGATATATCTATAATGACGATATATAAAGTCATTGTTATTGCGGCAATTTAATTCCAGCAATAGAGGTGACATTTTGTGTTGTCGTTGATGAGTCGCCGCTATTAACCATATTCCTTATAGTGGTACCTTAATTAAATAAATATAAAATATAAAAATATGCAAATATAATACTAAAAATAGTAACAAACATGTATGCAACATAAAATCAATCAACAATAAGCAAAAAATATAAAAAACATGTCAAACATTACAAAACCTGCCCAAATATTAAAAAAATTGAATAGGCAAAGCAAACAACTAGCAAATGCCAAATAATTTTAAGATAATCTAAATTCTTAAAATAAAGTGCTAAAACTAACAACAAACATGTTTTCAACATAAAATTAATCAACAATAAATGTAAGAAGCATAAGATATTGTGTAATGAGTAATATATATATATATATATATATACCTTTGAGAGGGAGGCTGGGGTCTGACAATGTCACTCAAGCAGGAAGGAGGAAGGCTGGGGTCTGTTGGCATCACCCAAGCAGGGAGGAGAACCGTAGAGAGAGCGAAAAAAAAATAAAAAGGGCATGTCAAGCCCTAATTATAGACTCAATAACAATGACATTTATGCCGTTATTATGGAGTCTATATGTATACCTCATTGTTATTGAGTCTATAACCTTATAATGGCTACATTTATATGCCGTCGTTATTTATCTTTAACGGCGAGATTATCGGCCATTAAACATTATCGTTAAAGTGGTTTTAACGATAATATTTAACGGATACAAAATGTCGTTGTTAAAGACATATCTTTAACGAGATATATAAAGTTGATGTTATAGGTATGTTTATAATGGCGACATGTGCGCCATAGTTGATCAACTGCGGCAACTTTTATTATCACCGCTATTGACCCTCATCCTCGTAGTGGCTATATAATGTCACAGTTATAAACATACCTCTAACGACAATAGCTAAGGTAGTCGTTACAATCATACCTATAATGGTGATATCTTAAGGCGCCATTATAGACATGTCCATAATGGCGACATTTGTTCCTGGTCAAGGTATTCACGGGGATATCTAAAGTCACCGTTATTGTTCAGTCAATAACGACAACTTTTTATGTTGCTGTTAAAGAGTCGGCAACTTTTTATGTTGCTGTCAAAGAGTCACCACTATTGACCCTCATTCTTGTAGTCTGTTAGAAGGAAATTATTCCATCATTAATATAGCATCAATATAGAGGTCATGCTTTGCAAATAAAAAGAGATGAATTAGATTTAGAACCAAATAATCCAGACTAGATTAAGGAGCAAAGATCATGGAACCATGTTTTCAGGCTTGTCTAAGCTCACAAATTGCTCTTGTGCAATTTTGATGCAAGGAAGCTCCAAAGTGGAATTGAAAGATTACAATACGATCTATGCTACCTTACGCTAAACTAGACTATGCGAAGAATCTACTGAAATTAAAAGAAAATTAACTGAAATTTAAATAAATACCTTAATCATCAACCATCTATCTTAACAAAGTCCCTACCATATGTATCTATAGAGGACAGAAACTTTAATTCTGCTAAGGATCTGGATCGAGTATCTCATTAAAACAAAAAATACCCAAAACCAATTTCCAAAATAATCTAAAAAGGAAAAAATAGACCAATAAGGATAATGGACCCGGACACATCCAGCTTCCACCCTGCATCATTTTCCTCAGATTGAAAAAATGACCCGGGTCCAGGTCTTTCGCTTGCACTCTTCTAGTTTCTTTTGACCCATGCAAACAATTGAACTGATACTTGTGCATGGAAATTTGATAGGTGTGGATCAAGAGGTTCTCACACTGGCAGTGTTCGAAACATAGAAGCCCTAAGCATGAAGAATGTATGGACTCTGCGATACAAACAGTCTTAAAAATGTAATACGGTTTGGCTAGGTGGGTCTATAGGTATATCATTTTAAATTTGATTGGAACTATGTAAGCTGGTAAAAAATAGGGTGCAACATTTGGGTGTGTGGTGTCGGGCTGAAAATTTGGTTTTTGAACCTGGTGGGCTTAGAAGAGTAATTTGGGTTCAAAGGGGTTGGTTTTGAGGGTTTTGGAGTGAGATCGGACCCGTAGAAGGCTCATCTAAGTAATAAAAGGGCACGAGTCAATTTTGTAAACTTGAACCGGTTCTTGAATAGGGTGAAGGAGGTTTCCCTTGGGGCTATAGTGAACCAAACCGGTTCACGAATGAACTGGTTTAGATCAGAGGCTCCTCCTCCGCAATGGGAGAGGAAAGGATGGGGAGCAAAAATTATCTCCAGTAGACGGCTACGGACGGCCGGACGCCACCAGGCAACTGACCACCGATGGGTAGCTGCCGGTGGCTGGATGCTGCTAGGCGGCTGCCCAACAGCGGCCACTGATTTTCTTTGATAGTGGTCCTTGATGAATGGAGGAGGGACAGAGCTGGAGTGAGTTCAAGAGAGAGAGAGATTCAGTGAGTCAGATCAGGTCAGATATCCAGCAAAAATCATATCCAAGGCACATGTTACCAGTGCCTTCATCTCAGCACCCTCACAACCACACCGCTGGCCACACGGGAGACCTCCAAGGTGGTCTGCATTTTTATTTTCGTGCCCAGATATTATTGTCAATGGTCGACAGCCAACACAAGATCTCACCCACTGATAGCCGCTGCTGCCAAATAGTATGACTATTTGATGCCTACAACCTAGTTGGTTAAGCATGTAAGAATTTCAAATCTCTTCATTGTCCATTTCCTTTTCAACATCTAAAACATTGAACATTTGGAGAAAAATATACAACAGCTCGAGGTCTAACTCGCCAACCCACCAGGGCTTGAGCTCTTAAGTAAGCCTGAGCCTAAGCATGCTGCGCTCCTTGGCTCCTTCTACAAGCATACGTACAAAATTTTATCTTTTTATTTTCCTTATTTTTTAGCATCTTGAAGGAATTATTCTTTCATGTGGATTGTGCTGTAAAGGATGATGCCATTCGCCCACTAACTTAAAAAAGATGGGGAGCAATATGTTCCTTTTCCACATGAAGGTGACTTGATCATGAAGCTATTCCAACAAAGAAGATTCCAACTATAGGATCATAGGCATAGCTAATGGTAGATCTTGCCAGTACAAGATTTCCTTCACTTCACCATTAGCTCTTATATATGACAGAAATACTGCCTAATCTCTTATATATGACATTAAATATTCTGCCATGAATGTAATTTCATAGTACTCCATAGTTATCTGCCTTAAATCAAGCTGATCCAGTAAAGTTGGAACAAAATGTAACTTGTATGAGACTCGGCAACGATCCTCAAACTCATCCCAGACCTGAATGTTCAAGTTAAACAAGGACAGTGTACTAAGAGTTGGATAAAGCCATTGATTCTTCATTGTATTTCCAATAGTTGTGTTTTTCTTTCCTCTTAACGACAGACGCTTTAGGGAGCATTCAATGGGTTTCTGCGGTGCCCAAAATTTTGAAACAAATGTGGGAGAATGGATTTACCTAGACGTGAGTGCCAAAATGCACGCTGGAGCCCCCTTTTCCGCGGGCCCGTGGGGTCGGGGTCCGATTCCATTTCTGCAGCAGTGGAATCCACGGAAGGGGGTGCCGCGGCACCCCATTCCATGATATGCAAATGCCCCCTTAGTGATTCCATTGAAAGACTTTGCTTTGGCAGCTGTTCAGATAAAAAGCAAGAGAAAAAGGAAAAGAAAAAGCACTAGCATCAATTCCTCTTCAGGTACAATAACATAACTTGCATCATAAGCACAAATTTTAGGTTCTTTCACAAACTATTGAATTTTAGTATCGCCACAAGAGATTGAGAAATCCATGGCTTCCAACCTCAATACCAGAGGGATCCAATGGGCAATAGATGAAATTTTGTCTGACAGGCTATGCATAGACTCTGTATCTTTCCGCCATTTTCAGCCCTCCAACTGCTGCTATCAGGAAACAGAGGCCTCCATAAGCATCAACCTGTCTGCAAACAGCATCTCTAGTTTCCCGCACATACTGACAGCATTGGCATCCGGAAACAAAACCCAAATTTCTCTTAAAACGTTGGAGTTCCATGGAGTTGAATGGACCTTACAAGAACAACAAATACTATGCAATTGGCTCAAGAGAAATACAAGCATCAGAAGGGTTGTGTTTCAACAGAACAATTTTGGAAACGAAAGCCTATCAGAATTCTCAGAGATGCTGAAAAGGAATGTTGGCATAAAAGAAATGATATTCTTGGAGTCTGGAATTGGGCATGTTGGCGTGGGGTTCTTAGCTTCAGCGCTAAGGAGAAATGAAACCGTGGAGGAGCTGCAAATATGGGAAGATTCAATTGGCTCAAAAGGTGCAGAGGATATTTCCCAGATGATAGAAGTAAACTCAACGCTGAAGCTTCTAATAATTCTAGACTCCCAGACCATCACAGCAGCACCACTAATCTCTGCAGTGCTAGCAAGAAACAGAACAATTGAACTTCATATCTGGAACAGCACAAGTAAAGACAACAATCAGAAGGTGGTTGAGTTAGCTCCTGAGATGAATACCCTACGGGTTTACACGCTCAACATCTCAGGAGTTTGCAGGGTAACCTGTGCTTTGGGGTGGAATTCCACAATTAAATCTCTGGACATGACTGGAATTCACCTAAAATCTCGATGGGCAAAAGAATTTCAAAGAGTTCTAGAACAGAACAGAAGTCTGAAGTATGTAAACTTGTCAAGGACAAAGCTGAAAGATAAGGCAGTTGTTTATGTTGCAGCCGGACTCTTCAAAAACCAGTGTCTGGAAAGCTTACAGCTTGAAGGAAACTTGTTTAGTGGCGTAGGAGTTGAGTATTTACTATGTCCATTAAGTCAATTTTCAGTGTTTCAGAACCAAGCAAATTTGACACTCAAGTCATTGACTTTTGGAAGTGGGAAGGCAAAAATAAAAAGAGAGGGAATGGCAGCAATACTGAGAATGCTTGCTACAAACCAGAGCATCATCCAACTGGGTATTTGCAACAACAAAAACTTAAAAAGTGAAGACTTCATCAGAATCTTCAAGACAACCGAGGCAAATTCTACCCTCAGATATTTGTCTTTACGGGGCTGCGGGGGTGTTGAAGGTGAGGATCTAGTGCAGGCGATCATGGATATGTTACAGATCAATCCATGGATTGAAGATATTGACCTGACTGGGACACCCCTGGAGAAAAGTGGCAAAACAGAGGAGATATATAAGAAGCTTGGGCAAAATGGGAGAATGGTGGCAGAGGTGGACTTGCTTAATGATATACCACTGACAAAGCCTAAATGCTGCAGAGTCTTCCTTTGTGGACAAGAATTTTCTGGCAAGAGCACACTGTGCAGTACCATATCCCAATGTTTTTCTTCCTCCAAGCTTCAATATGTTGATCATATGAAAAGTTTGATAAACCCAGCTGAGCAAGCAGTGAGAACAGGTGGGATCAAGATCAAAACTCTCAAGGATGATGATGATACAAAGATTTCAATATGGGATCTTGCTGGACAGGATGCTTTTCATGTTTTCCACGAACTGATGTTTCCAGCACAGGGAAGTCCTACTTTCTTTCTAATAGTTTCCAGCGTATTCAGAAAGCCTGCCAACCGAGAGCCAAAGCATGTACAAGAGATTGAGGAAGATATACAGTACTGGCTTAGATTCATAATCTCCAACTCTAAAAAAGTGCAATTACAATCCATGCTACCAAATGCCACAGTAGTTCTTACCCATTTTGACAAGCTCGTACAACCATCAGAACATTTGAAGCAAATTGCAACATGCACAAACAGACTGAGGGAAAAATTCCAAGGATATATTGAATTCTACCCAACTGTATTTGCTGTTGATGCAAGATCATCTGGGTCAGTAAGTAAACTGGCATATCATATGAGAAAAACCAGCAAAACAATTCAAGAGAGGGTGCCTAGAGTTTATAAGCTTTGTGAAGAAGTGCAAAAAGTTCTATTTGAATGGAGGTCGGAGAACTCTAATAAGCCAGTGATGAAATGGAAGGAGTTCTGCAACATGTGTCAGGTCAAGATCCAAGAACTGAGAATCCATTCAAGACGAGATAGTCTTGAGAAGGTAGATGCAAGACGGAAGGCAATTGCAAGTTCTTTGCAATATTTGGGTGAGCTTATGTGTTTTCATGAACTGGGCTTTCTTATCATGGACTGTGAATGGTTTTGCCGGGATGTAATTGGATTACTAATAAGGATGGGGGGAAAACAACAGAATGCACAAGGGAAAGGATTCATATCAAGGAAAGAATTGGAGAAACATCTGAAAGAGTGTCTACAGAGTTGGATACCAGGCACAGGTCTGAAAACATTTGATAATATTGAAGCTAGCGACCTTGTAAAAATGATGCTAAAACTAGAGCTTTGTTATGAACAAGATCCTAAAGACCAACAATCTGAGCTTCTAATTCCAATGCTGCTTGAAGAAAGACGGGGGAAATTGCACAAATGGCAATTAGCAACACCTGATTGCATTTATGCAGGCCACCGTTTTGAATGCGATGACTCTAGTCACACGTTTCTGACCCCAGGATTCTTTGCCAGATTGCAGGTTAACTTTTCTGATTTATCTTCTTGCTCATGCAAAATGTGTTTAATGATTTACAGTTGAAACGTATAATCATTACAGCTATGATCAGAGAATATAACCAAGAGGTCATTTTCCACTTTTCTTAAAACTAGTCTTTAATTTCGACTGACGTTTCAATCATAAGATTGAACTTTTTTGTATGATAATAATAATCAGATTTCCTACATGGCCACCTTCAAAAGTAGTGTATTCTTTTACTTATAACCCATTCGTAATGGCTATCAATGGGATCTAGCTAATCTGAGACACTTTCAATTGTACAGGTACATCTCCATAACAAAATTCTGGGATCAAAGAACCAACACAATGCAACATATGCACTAGAGAAACACCTTATCTTAATAAACATAAATGGGGTCGACATAAGAGTAGAGTATGGAGGAGAACTTGGTCAGTATATTGATATCCTAGCCTGCTCAACCAAGAACGTAAGTGAAATTCTTAGACTCATCCAGCATCTTATAGTCCCCTCGATCATGGCCCTTTGCAATGGTGTTACCCTAGCAGAAAACATTCTCCGGCCACAATGTGTCCAAGAACTCATACCACCAAGATACAGAATGAACCAACAAATCCCACTACAACAACTAAAAAGTGCACTCCTTTCAATTCCTGCTGATGATATGTACAATTACCAACACACATGGCCTCCTGTAGCAGAAGGAAGAAGAATAATAATACCTTCAGGTTTTGACTTTGCCAGAAACCTACTCTCTGAAGACAATTTCAATGATGTGCTGCAGAAACGGTACCATGACCTTCACCGCCTTGCTGTCGAGTTGGCAGTTACACCTGCTGCAGATAGCCATGAACCACCACCAGACACTGAAGTTGGGCAGCACAATAATGTAGAACACACAATTTCAGGCATTGCCAAAGGAGTAGAGCTAGTGCTACAGCGGCTAAAGTTCATAGAGAAAGATCTCAAGGACATAAAGCAAGAGATCCAAGGATTAAGATATTATGAACACAGGCTGCTAATTGAGTTACACCACAAGGTGAATAGTTTAGTGAATTTCAGCATGCAGTTGGAAGAGCGCAGAGTCCCACACATGTTCTACTTTGTCCAGAGCACAGGAAGCTACTCAAAACGTTTAGTCACAAGCATGGTTTCAGGCATGACACCACTCCGTCTACACATGCTATGTGAAATGAGGGGAGAGGTTCATGTAATTGAAGATCAGTTAGGATGCGAGGTGATCAAAGTTGACAATGCTACAGTACAGTGCCTGGCGCCTTACCTGAACAAGTTCATGAAGTTGTTAATATTGGCCTTGAAAGTTGGTGCGCATTTTGCAGTTGGATTAGGGGAGATGATTCCGGATTTAAGCAAGGAAATTGCACACCTAGTTGACTCATCACTTATATATGGAGCAACAATAATGGTAGCAGGAGCAATGATGATTGAGGGAAGCAGAACAGAAAGAAGATTGTCGAGTTGGGGTAGTTCAAGGAATGTTCATCAAGAGGTCAGGGTAGCTCAGCAGTGGCTAACAGATTTTCTGAAGGACCAAAAGTGTTACAGTGGTAAAGAAATTTCTGAAAAGTTTTCACTATGGCGAGTTAGGTACCTGGATAATGGTCAAATTGCATGGATTTGCAGGAGACATAGAGAATCAAGAGCAAATGAACTCGTTGAAATACCAGTATAAGATCATTTTCCTTTAGAAACAGATGGAGATTGACATCCATGATTTAGAAGTAAAAGAAAATGGGATAAATATATAACCAGCCTGTTCTAGCCCTTTCTCTCCCTCTCTCTGTTGACACACACACAGGCCAGGCAGTGAATGCTTGGAATGGAGAAGTTCATAGTTAGAGATCTGAAGAAGTTCCAAATAACAGTCAGTTAAACAGAAGTTGAACCATCAAGCCCCAGTGAGCTGCCAGGCGGGGAGAGAAGCTAGCAGGCAAAGTCAAGAGGAGAAGCAGGCTAGGAAACAAATAATGAGGTTCAGGCAGGCAAGGGTCTCTCTCTCTCTCTCTCTCTCTCTCTCTCTCTCTCTCTCTCTCTCTCTCTCTTCTCTCTCTCTCTCTCTCTCTCTCTCTCTCTCTCTCTCTCTCTCTCTCTCTCTCTCTATCTATCTATCTATCTATCTATATATATATATATATATATCAGATTATAAACAATCTGTAGGAAGAGAGAGGTCCTCAAAATTTAGTTGGGCACTCGAGTGAGAGACAGACTGTTTGCATTCACCAGATTATAATGTATGTTTCCTTTAAAAGAATGTAATTACATAGCCAATGGGCTGGCCACATTAGGAGGGATTGAGGAAGATCAGGTGTGGAAAGAGAAGCCACAGACTGGTTTCCTCCAAATTACCTGTATCTCCATATAGTTCCTTTATGTAACTGGTGGTTGTCTAACTAACCGCAACTTGATTATCAAAAAAGAAAAAGGTATGTCTGTAAGTATGAGCTAACTAAACTTGATCAAAAGAAACACTTACATTTATTGAATCAAGAAACATTTTATAATTGCAATTTTGCTCTTAAAGACCAAGACACAAGATATCTCTATATTTGACAACATGCCAATTACTTTATATGCTCCAGATTACTCACAAAACATGTGATGGAATATACATCTAAGACTCTAATCAAGATGGCAAAGAAGCATGGGTAAAGATAGAAATCCAAAATTGAAAACTAACAATTTCAAGTATTACTCTAGTTCTCCAGGTACAGAGTTTACCTAATATGCCAAACCAGGTGACAACCTATTTTGATGCTCCTCCTCTACTGCCAATCCTTCTTTTGCAACATATCCCCCATTCCCAGCAGTCCTCATAGTCATTTTTTTTCTTTGATGAAATTCATTCAGCTTCGAAACAATGATGAGGACTGTTGATCACAATGACAAGGAGAAAGTCGAGAAGACTTACCAACATCTAGTTACATTGAAGAATGCACAGGGACTTAAAATCCTTGCATTTATATTCTCAGGTAAGAGAAGGAGACGTTTCTGAACATTTTTTATTTTTTATGTACATGAAGCTCTGATTCAGGACACAGATTTTTTTATCAGTCTTGGCTATCATATGGTTTGAATATTAATCATATAACTTTGCCACTGGGAAGAGCTTCGGTCTGCTCACTTTCAGAACATTTTTCATTTGATTGAATGTGCGACCAATTCTTCTATCATCTTACAGAATGCATTCCCCATTTTTTCACTCACAATAACTTATACAACGTAATAAATTGATGATAAATTTGCAAGAAGCACATCTACGCACAACAAAGAAAGAATGTTGCAGTTGAAAACAGAAACCAAGTCAAAGGTGGCTAGGTGCTGTAACACCATCAGAACCAAGAAAAAATGTACCTCAAACTTGTGTATGATGTATACAACTGCACCATCACATATATGCCTATTTCAACAGAAGAGGACATCCAGCAGCGAGTTATATAGTCAAAAGCGCTAGGCAGTGCCTAGTTGGTAGTCCCCTAAAAAGACTAGTCGTGGACTAGTCGGTACCCCAATTAAATATAAAAAAAGTACATAAAAATATGTTTAATTCTTTTACTCATAAGATGATTTTATTACACAAGTACAAAATTACACATGCTTTCACAAAATATATTAATATACATGTCCAGAATATACATATATCTAATTGTACATAATATATATTTAATTATTCATAACATATTCAGTATAATCAACAAAATATGCTTTCGACCTTTCACAGAAGCATAATAACATATTACATATATAAATCACATATTACATAATTCATAATGCTAAACATGCTTTCAGGCTTTTATAAAAAAATTCATCAGAAACAAAGTAATATATAAAAAACATAATCAATTAAAATTAATTGTGCATGCTTTCAATGTTTCACAGAAAAAATCCCAAAGCAAAGTAAAACACACACATACACATATAAATATAATAAATATGCATGTTTTCATAATTTCACAGAACAAATCACACAAACACACGCACATACATATAATTATATATACACAAAAAAATAACAATATATATATGAATAATAAATAACTAAACTGCTCTCGTGCCTAGGCGGAGGCAGCTTAGTGGCCGACTAGGCACCTTGGTCGGTGCCTAGTCAGCAAAATTGGTACCTTTTAAGGTACCCACCTAGGAATTGCAAAGCCTAGGCACTTGACTTAGCCTAGACCGACTAGGCGGACTAGTCGGTCCCTAGTCGGGGGTTTTGACTACATAGGCAGCAAGAGCCATTGGACTGCATATTAAAGAAGGAGCACATTGCAAAGTAACTGCAAACACACACTAAGACACACATCATCATCAGGCCTTGTCCCAACATATTCACACCTTGTATGTTAAGGGTCTTGTTTTTATTGGAAGGAGTTCGATGGAGATAAAAAATCCAACACTTTAAAAAGAAATGAAAAAGCGTGCTTTAATAATTTGAATTTGAAAATTGAAAGTGATCTATGTTTACCCCGAAAGGTATTAACATTGTCTCAAATGTCATTGATCTTAAGGGTATTCTGGTCATTTTAATCAATTGTATGTTGCTAATGTTAACATAAAAGGTGTATATATTCAGAAACACTTTTGTAAATATTTATATTATTGAATTGATCAGAAACCAATAGCCAGCAGGATGGCACCACCAGTGATGGTTGGTGCCACTCCACTGCTTTCTGGTCAATCCGCTGTTGGTATGATGCTAGTCAAAGGAATGTGTTTTGTTTGGTCAAAATAGATCTAAAATTGATATATTTATTGATATTAAGGGCATTGCATGAGCAAGCATGTCAATAACATGCCCATGAAGAGCACCTTATGGAGGGAGATGCCAGTTTCCATAATGTGCTAGGGCTAGCGTTAAATCCATACATTTTGGAAGCCATTAACTTTGAAAATTCTTAGGCTCTGTTTGGGAGGGGAGATGGCATTTAATGAGGGTGCAATTAATACCATCTACCCCCACAGGTGTTTGGCTGTTTTGGTAGATGAGGCTGGTGTTCGGAGTGGAGATGGGCCATTTTCAACTACATCTTCACAAGGATGATGTTGACAAATCTAGACTCATCTCCCATTTTGATCTCTCCAACACCAGCTCCCAAACAGAACCTTAATAGTTTCTAAATTAGTGACCGTGTTAAGAACTTAACAAAATGGACTTGGTCAGCCTTTTGAACAATAAAGGAGAATGTTGTTTTCTCTAACGGGACTGCATATGAGAAGCCAGCACAGGATAAGATCTCTATAATATAAATATAGATGACACTCAATTGGAAAGGGTGTGAAAAACTGGAAATTACCAGAGATTTAGGAGCTGAAGAAAATCCCTGCAGCCCCATTGGCAATTTCCAGTCTCATAACAAATTACCCGTCCTTTTCATTGTCCAAACAAAGATAAAAAGAACCTAACGAGCATGCTGCCATTGATTTTCCTGCTGCAGCACGGCTGGATATTGATACAATGATTCCACTGAGATGATGCAACCCACTGTTTTCTGGCATCATCATCACTTCATATACCATTCAGAAAACAGGAAATTCAAAAACATAAGCGATAATCCAGCAATACATAAGCTCAATAGTCAATGTACACCCATGGAGAAACAAAGCTAAAAATGAGAGAGGAGAAGAAAATTGTATAATAAAAGTTAGTAACAAAGATTCAATTGGACTATGGGAAAAAGGAACTAAGTTCAAACTAGTATTCAGCATTCAGTATACAGAGCAAGGCAGAAGCAGAACAAAGATTGGATGCTACCACCTTTTCTGTTCCAGCTAAACATACATAAGAAACCTCAGAAACTCCACGTTAAAGACATAAAAAGGTCAAGCAGGATAAGATCTATTCTAGAGGTGAGAAACGCACAAAGATTTAACAACTTTCAGAAGAAAGCTCTACTTCCATAAAAGACTCTGGATCCTGAGCTCTTGGAGTCCTCCAATTTCTTACCAGCACCTGGATTGGCACCTACTGGACTATCCCCACTAACTTCAATATCCATTGGGAGCTTCATCTTCGCGAGAGACTCGGTGAATTCTTGCATACTCTTCATGTACATATCAACTATCTGCTGCTGCATAACTGGTTGTTCTGGCTCAAGGTTAATATTGATCAAAGGTTGAACAGATGTGTTCTTGGGTAATCCTCCTGCAGAATCACTCTCCACACCCCCACCTTCGCTGTTTTTTTCTGCATCTTTTGGCGAGCACACCTGCTCCTGGACCTGAGTTCCATTCGTCAAATTGCTCTGCGGAGAAGATTGATCTTTCATACTCTCAGAATCAAGGTTGCTGCAGAAACTATCAACAACCTGGCTGCCGATATCAGAGGCCAAATGATTCTCATTGTTCGAATTGGCAAAGCTCTCGGAGCTCTCCGAGTCCAATTTATTGTGTGCCATTTCGAAATACTCAGAAACCATACGTTCATTTTCGTTAACGATCTGCGGATCTGGAAATTCCATCTTGCTGTAATCACTGGAAATGGAATTGTTGGTTACTGAATCAAGCAGAGTCTCATCTGCCGTGACAGGGGGCGGAGCAGTAACAGACACGTCCGTCACCATGACATCCGGCGAAAAGCCAGAGTAAGAAATCAATAGCTGGACGAAACCCGCCGGAGAATGGAAAAGATCAGTTGAAGAAAGCGAGAATTCCTGAGCCAGTCTCCCATCCGCGGCGACCACAGCGGAAATCGGAACCAGTGCAAACCCAAGCAACTGATCTTCCAAGAAGTTTTTCGCTCTGCTTAACATCCAAATTTCGCATTTCAGCGTAGCGTTGATCTGCTGGACGTTGAGTTGCAGTTTCTCGTCGAAGATAGGATTCCTTCCACCACCGTTGATGATCCGAGTAGAGACCGTCGAATCTGGGCTGGAGGTGAGACAAAATTTTGCGTAGACATCCTGGTTATGATAGATACAAATGTTGTGTATATCCCTTGCTTGATGGATGTACACCTCAAGAACACCAATGGAGCCATCATTCTTTGCTCCTACAACCATTAGATCAGGATTAAGCGTGTTTGCTTCCGACAAGTTGCTCGAATGAACCTCTGGATTAGAAGCAGGGGAGTTTCCGAATGACGGTGAAGAGGACGGAAACGACTCCATGATATGAGTTGGGCTACAGAATTAAGAGCTTCAAACCAAAAACAAGAAGAAGAAAAGAAAGTCTAAATCAAAACAAGACAAGATGGGACCTTTTTAGAACGAAAACAACCTCAACTAAAGAACCCCAAAACTGGGAATTCTTAATTGATAGTCCCAAAAAAACTTCAAGGGACACGAACCATAAGCACTAAAAAAAACTTCCCAATTCACCAATTTCTCACTTAAAGACCCATCATCTACCAATGTAAGAATTCCAAAAGCCAAAAAAGCTTAGATTGTTTCACCAATTTTGCAGTTGCTGAAGGACAGGTTTCTACTGAGCCGGCAATCAGAAGCTGAAATCTCTATTAATATCGATACCCACAAAACAAAACCCCCCAACTAAAAACTCAAAACGCCAACATCAAACCTAAAAAAAACACGATTCACCACCAAAATCACAATCCAGAAAAGCAAAAAGACGAGAACCCTAATCGGATAAGCTTAACCCAACACGCCAACGCCCCAAGTGAGGCAGACCGGGGTTTATAAAAATAAAAGAACCCCCACCAATTCCTTAACAGATGCCCCCCCCCCACCCAACCCACCACAAATTCAGCGTGGTGGACCCCAGTGGAGTAGAGGACGAGCAGAAGTCGACAAGCGCCAAACCAATGAAAAAAACGAAATCATTTATTAAAACGAAGAAAATTTCTAAAGCCAACAGACGCTCTCATAAAGAACGGAAACAAATTCTAGAGAGAGAAGGAGAGGAGCGGATTAACCGAGATTCGGTCGAGGAGTCAACATCGCAATGACCCAACATTCTTCATTGTATCGCCCCTTCCCCCAAGAAAGTTAAAACACGGAAACGGAGGGAGCAGTGACTTTGTTTATTGTCATTATCGGAATCGGACCTGTATCCTTTGGCCAACGATTAAGGTGAATCGGCCGATACAGATTCTCAAGTGAATCGTTTTAAATGAGCAAAAAATAATTAAAAAATATTACTTGTCAATCAGAACGAGTCACATGTTAAAGATATTAAAAGAATATTTAAAAATCAATTTAAGCTATTTTTTTACATTTTATTAAAAATAATCGATTCAAGTCAGTATCGTATCAATTTTCTGACGATACAATAAGCATCGGCCGATCCAGGCCACCCATACTGACAACACTGGTTTTTTCTACTCGTTAATCTAGCGAGGACAATAATAAACTGAAGGCGAAAGACAAGATGGCTCTGTCTTATCAAAATTTTTAAAAGCAGATGTAATGGGTCTCAAACATTGAACTCAATTGAGAGGGAAACAAATGTTGGGTGCGCAGTTTACTTTATGCTCTCCATTGTCGACTCTCTTTGGTGAACAAAATCATCGAGTGCTGTGTCATTGAGAATTAAAAAGCCCTTACGAGGGCAGGGTACCCCCTGACGGCAAACTGCCACAAGGGTTACAACAATGCGTCTATCATGCTGGCCTGTGTCATAGGCAGGCACTCAAGGGACCCCTGGATCTGTAGGGTCATAATCAACTGGGCACGGGTATGTCAGTAGCTTTTAAAGGTAGGCCACGAAAGACAGGGTGGTCGTGAGGCCCCCACCCGGGGTTTTTCTTGCTTCAGCCAAGGTTTCTTGTTATGAAAAAAACAAAAACAGGGCACCTCTCAACCTCATTACGGGACACCCCAATCAAAACAGAGGTTTGTGGATGTTATTAGAAAAGGAAAGACAGTGGAGTCACTTCATAGTTTTTTTCTGCTTTTTGTCACATTTTAATTAAAAGGATGGAGGGAAATGGCGCATCAAGCTGTTAAAAGGGCCTACTTGATCCTTCTTTTCCAAGATTTAAAGATGGGTAATAAATTTAAGAGGTTAGAATATTAGATGGATGCTTGGCATATTCTTCCTTTTTGGGGTTTGTCTTGTCCAGGCCATTTGTTATGCAGCAGCCTTGTTGCTTAGCATCCAGATGCACTACGGCTGACCATTCATCTCAACATCTCTTGAGATGGATGAACAATGCACCCATCTTCAGAAATGCCAAGATGAGTGGTTATCAGATTTTGTATCCTGCATCTGAAAGAACCATAACTGAGAATTGTTTAATCACGTTTCCCCCAAAAGAAATGAAACATAATCATTTTGAATTTGAAACCTTAGCCAAACACTTGATTTTTTTTTAATCTCTTTGTCTACTTTTTGTGGAAAAGCCAATCGCATTCGTTAAGGCAAAGAACCCCAACTGAACTTAAGAAACGAGTCAACTCTATATGGGTGAAGAACTATTAGTTTTTTTGTCCAATTTCAAATGATGTTTCTTGAACAGCAATAATAAGCATTTCACCTAAACAATAATTATTATGTTAAAATAACCAAGGGCTGGACAGTATTTTTGTCCAGACTTGGGTTTCAGTTGGAACACGAATTTTTTATGACACGGGACAAGGACGGCCTATTTTGGGAGGAGCAGGGTCCACAAAGAAGCATCGTTACCCTTTCAATTTTTTTTCACCTTTTCAAGGATCCCATCATAGTCATGAGCCTGGCTCACCGCAGGCCCTTGATCTGGCCCATTTGGGCTGAGCATAAGCCAGGGTTATAGCCTTTGACCCATTTAACCGAGCCTGTTGATGGACCAGGATCATTAAAAAAACAGGACAATGTTATATCTTTCTGCAGACTCAATATCTTGACTGCAGGAGATCTCAGAGAACGCATTTGGGAAACCAAGTTTCATCATACGTTGCATGGAGGTTGTCTAAAAGGAAAGAATGCCTCCATCTCATAAGGTTTTTGGAAAGAGAGAGCAAAGAGCGAATTCTAGTGGTAGAAACGAGAGGTCCAGGGGAGATCTCAGAAAGCGCATCTGTACATTGCATGGAGGTTGGAGAGGGGACGAAGCCAGACATAAGGAATTTGGGGGATTAACGCAAAGAACAGATGTTTCAACCTGCTAAACATAGATTTACAACTGTTTCTTAACATGAGGGCCTCTTTACACTAGGAAGAGGGAGTAATTTTCTTCCGGGTTACTTCTTCATCGACCTAGCTATCCAGAATGTTGGAGGAATGTCTTATGAGTTTTGCACTGAACTATTGGGACATTGAAAACTTCCTCAAACCAATGCGCGTTCATCCTTGGTCAGTGTCTCCATGATTGTTGTGTTCTTGCTTGTGAAGCAGTGCACACTATTCACTCCTTTAAGAAACCTGCATTTCTTCTTAATCTATTGAAGATCCAGATCCAAAGTGCAAAGATCATATACCTATTAAAGGTTTTACGCCAGCACAGACGCCAACACAGTTGCCTCCTACGGCTCAGGATCATCATAAACAGGACATACATCCTAATCCCAACAAATCATCCACCTCTGTCAATATGAATAACGATAGGAGATTTGAAAAATGATATACATAGAAAGATATCCTGACTCACTGTATATAAATATGCTATCAAATGCATATTCCCATGTATCAAGATTCTGTGTGTTCGGATAAGCGTGTTCTACCGTGGACGTAGGTTCTATTCCTAAACCGAACCACGTAAATAGATTCTTGTGTGGTATTGTTGTTTCTTCATGGTATCAAAGCTTCAACCGTGATTTTTTTTCACTGTTCATTCCAGATCCTAGAATCGTCCTCCTTGAGACACCTCTGGTTTGTGTGTCATCTCAGGCTTGTGCGATGGCTCAGCTGCCTCCAACTTCATCATATCCATATCCTGTTGCTCTGAACATCTCCAACTTTGTCTCATTGAGGCTTAACCATTCAAATTTTCTGTTGTGGCGCACCCAGATCCTTGCATTGATCGAAAGCCAAGACATGCAAGGATTCATCAATGGAGAGTTGTCGTCACCAAATCCTGTCATAGAAGGGCCTGAAAAATAGGCTATCGTTAATCCTTCTTATGTGCTTTGGAAGAAATCTGACTGATTACTTAAAGGTTGGATCACTGCCACTGTATCTGAGTCAGTTCTTGGCCTCGTCGTAGGTCTTGAAACCTCAAAAGAATTGTGGAAAATGTTGATCACCTCCTTTGCTCAAGATTCGCAAGAGAGGGAATTCTGTTTAATACAACAACTATCCACTGTTAAGAAATGGATAGATTCTCTCACAGACTACATCAGTCATTTTAAAACGATATGTGATGATCTGGCCACTATAGGCAAACCTGTAGAAGATAAGGTCAAAGGTTTTTGGCTCCTACAAGGCTTAGGGCCAGGATACGAAAATTTCGTCACCAGCATGCTCAAGCCACCGGTTCCTTCATATCGTGAAATCTTGCCTCTGCTGCAAAGTCATGAAACAAGAACTACCTTGTATGATGTCACACCACAAGCTGCGTATTATGCAAATCAAGGTCAGTCCAATAAACGAAAAAACAATTTCAAGTTCAATAGCAAAGGTAGAGGTTTCCATCAAGGACAAAACAGTTTCAATAAAAGTGTTGTCAATGAGTCCAAAACTTCAGTCAACACCCCTCAAAATACTAGTCAGAATAAGAACAAATTTTTTGGGATGCAATGTCAGATATGTGGAAAAAGGAATCATTCTGCCCTTAATTGCTATCATCGATTTAATCATTCTTATCAAATGGATGATGCGCCTAAAGCCCTTGCAACTCTATCTATAGCCGATTCCCAAGATAATGAATGGTTTGCGGATTCGGGTGCATCATCACATATGACAGGCGACGCTGGTAAGTTGTCTAAATTAACTCCATATGAGTGCCATGATTCTGTTATAATTGGGAATGAAGAACGATTACGTATTTCTCATACAAGAGACGTTGAACTTTTAACTCACCCTTTTTCCCTACAGCTCAAGGATGTTTTATATGTTCCAGATATGAAGGCTGATTTGCTCTCTATTAGTAAACTTACATCTGACTTTCCCTATGAATTTGTTTTCTCATCTTCTGGTTGTTATGTTAAGGATCAGAGAACCGGGCAAATAGTAGCGATGGGAAATAAGAAAGGGAGTTTATACTCCATACAGGATGGACCAACGACTTTCTTCGCCAACAGATTTTGTCGGACCACCTTGGAACAGTGGCATGCGCGCCTTGGACATCCTCAACTCAAGACGGTTTCTTTTCTGCATAATAAAAGTCTTATTTCGGTTATTGGGAATAAAAATAAGTCTCATATTTGTTCAAGCTGTCAGTACGGGAAGGCATGTCGATTCACTTGGTTCTATCCTCTAAAGCGAAAGAGTGATTTTTTGGAAGTTTTTCAACATTTTCACAAAATGGTCCAATGTCAGTTTGAAAAATTCATTAAAATTTTTCAAAGTGATGGCGGGGGTGAATATTCTAGTACTATGTTTTTGCGATACTTGACTGAAGATGGAATCAAGCATCAAGTTTCATGCCCACATACTCCTGAACAGAATGGGGTTTCTGAACGAAAACATCGCAACATCACTGAATTAGGACTTACCATGATACATCATGCCCATATTCCAAAAAAATTATGGGTTGATGTTTTTTCGGCTGCTGTATTTCTTTTTAACAAATTGCTCTCATCAAGTTTGGGAATGGCTACACCGTATTTTCAGTTGTATCAAAAGAACCTTGATTATTCAAGTCTGAGAATCATAGGGTGCCGATGTTATCCTTTTCTTTGACACCGCACTAAGAACAAGTTTGATGCCAAATCCTTACTGTGTGTTTTTATAGGGTATGACATGGAACATAAAGGCTATAAATGTTTCTACTCTCCAACTGGCAAAGTTTATATCTCACGTCATGTTATGTTTGATGAAGATTTTTTCCCTTTTGTTAAATAAGGATCCTTATTTCAACACACCATGATAGAAGGAGATGTTGCTACTTTCTCACTGGAGAATGAACCGAGTTTCCTTAAAATTGTTTCATCTTCTCCTCCCTCGCAGCTCACTAGTTCTCTCAATGAAACGTCTATTGAATTGTCTTCATTCAGTTCTTCTGACGTCTCTATGCCTCCTACTTTAGCCAGCAGTCTTTTGAGACCGTCAACACTTTCTGAACCGTCACTTCAACAACATGATGTCTCTCATGAAGCCACTCATGACCGTCAACACTTTCTGATGATGGAACTCATGAAGATAATCACTCACCATCATCTACAACTTACTCTGGTTCACCGCATTCTACAAGATCCATGGTCACCAGAAGCATGCATGGTATTCATAAACCTAACCCCAAATATGCTCTCTTGCATACGGTTGATCCCACCATTCCTACAGAGCCACATAATATGAAAACAACTCTCTTGCATTCTGGTTGGAAAGCTGCTATGGATGAATAAATTGCGGCCCTATCCAAAAATGATACTTGGGATCTTGTTGATAAACCTCCAGGAGTTAATATTGTAAGTTCGAAATGGGTTTTCAAAACCAAGTTGCATGCAGATGGCTCTCTCGAACGTCTCAAGGCATGACTCGTTGCTCAAGGATTTACTCAAATCGAAGGAGAAGATTTCCATGAAACTTTTTCTCCAGTAATTAGGCCTTCCACTATCCGTCTAGTTCTTAGTGTTGCTCTTATGGCTAAATGGGATATACTCCAGCTTGACGTTAAGAATGCTTTTCTTCATGGAGAAGTTTTTATGACTCAGCCTCCTGGCTACAAGCATTTGGACTACCCACATAAGGTCTGTCGACTTAAGAAAGCTCTATATGGACTTTGTCAAGCCTCTCGGACATGGTTTGATCGACTCAGTTCTTTTTTGCTTTCCACCGGTTTTTTTTGCAGCACCTCTGATCCATCCATGTTCATTTGGCATCATAATAAGCAGACTATGGTCCTTCTCATATATGTTGATGATCTAATCTTGACAGAAAGTGATTCTTCATTACTTCAATCCTTTATTTCTTCTCTTGGGACACAATTTGCCATTAAAGATATGGGACCTCTTCACTACTTCCTTGGGTTTCAAGTTGTTTGTGATTCCAGGAGCATGTTCTTAAGCCAACATAAGTATGCTTTTGACCTTTTGCGCCTCTCGCACATGGCCGACTCCAAGCCGGTGAACACACCTATACCACGAAAGTTATCTGCTGCTGAAGCTAACTCTACGCCATTCCAAGACGTTACTCTTTATAGAAGCATCGTTGGGGGTCTTCAGTACTTGACCATCACTCGGCCTGAGTTATCCTACAGTGTGAATTTTGTCAGCCAATTCATGTATGCCCCCACTCTGGGACATTTTCAACTTGTCAAATGCATACTCCGCTATGTCAAAGGAACGATTGACCTTGGGCTTATGCTTTATAATTTTGGCCAACCTCAGTTGTATGCCTTCTCTGATGCAGACTGGGCAGGCTGCCCCATCACTCATTGATCTACCACTGGTTATTGTACCTTCTTTGGCAATAATTGTGTCTCATGGAGTGCTAAGAAGCAGCGCATGGTCGCTCGCTCTAGCACCGAAGCAGAATACAGGGTTATGGCATCTACTGCTGCAGAGCTCACTTGGTCGACTTATGTCCTTCATGATCTTGGTTTTAGTTCACCCCAGCGACCCATTTTGTACTGCAACAACATTAGTGCATTACATCTTACCATCAATCCAGTCTTCCACAACAAAACCAAACACATTCAGATTGATTATCATTATGTGAGGGAACAAGTCGCCAACAAAAACTTGGAAACATGTTATGTCCCTTCCAGGCTCCAGCTCGCTGATATTTTTACAAAACCACTTTCTAAGGATCACTTTGTCACTCTTCGCAACAAACTTGGTCTCCTTCGGCGGCCATGTTTAAGGGGGCCTATTGAAGATCCAGATCCAAAGTGCAAAGATCAGATACCTATTAAAGGTTTTACGCCAGCACAGACGCCAGCACAGTTGCCTCCTACGGCTCAGGATCATCATAAACAGGATATACATCCTAATCCCAACAAATCATCCATCTCTGTCAATGTGGATAACGATAGGAGATTTGAAAAAGGATATACATAGAAAAATATCCTGACTCACTGTATATAAATATGCTATCAAATGCATATTCCCATGTATCAAGATTCTGTGTGTTTAATAGAAAGAGGATAAGCGTGTTCTACCGTGGACGTAGGTTTTATTTCTGAACCGAACCACGTAAATAGATTCTTGTGTGGTATTGTTGTTTCTTCAAGATCGATTTAAGAAAGGCCTTTGACACCATTGAATGGCCTTTCTTGATCCAATGCCTTCAACGCATGGAGTTGGGGGACAAATGATTACAATGGATTGAAAGGTTACTAAATTCAGCTTCGGTGGCCATTGATGTCGACGGTACTACGGGGGATTTCTTCAAACCTTCGTGGGGGGTTTGGCAAGGGAATTCCATATACCCGCTTCTCTTGAACTTGGCTTTGTAATGCCTTTCCACCATGTTGGACACGGCTGCTAAACAAAGGTTTGTTCAAGGGGATTAACATGCCAGGCCTTGTCATCTTTTCACACCTTTTTGCAGATGACATACTGATTTTCAAGGAAGCTTTTGAGGAGAATTTCAAGAGGTTATGGTTGGTTCTTTAGGTGTTTTTCTGAGATTTTGAAAATGAGCATCAATGGGGCCAAGACTCGCATCATGGTATTCAATGATCCCTATGGCAATGGGGCCAAGACTCGCTTATGATATTCTTGGCAGAAATGGTGGTCTTGCCTGATGTGTATTTCAAATTGGGTGAGATTCTGATCTTATCCTTTACATTCTCCCTCAAGCACAAGGGGCGATCAAGCACATTGAGTTGATCGGTGAAGAGTGGATTGGTCATCCCATCTGCGAGTTGTTCAACAGAGGGAATGCGACGAACTATGAACGATTTTTTGTGAACATGGTCACGAACAAAATGTATGTCGATTTCTATGTGTTTGCATCATTTGTGAAGCACATGGTTTTAGTAGAAGGGGGTAGTAAATAAATGGGTGTTGGCTAGAAGATGTTTGTTATTGGTTTCACTAACTTTTAGTAGGGGTGGCAATCGGGTCGGGTTGGCGGGTCGTATCAGCGGGTCAGCATACCTCAACACGAATCCAGCCCGTTTATTAAACAAGTAACCCGACAAGACCTGGTTAATTCGTTTAATAAACGGGTTGGGTCAGGTAAACGGGTCGGATTCGGGTAAACAGGTTGACCCGCTCGCCTAACCTGTTTATTAAACGGGTTGGTGGGTTGGCATACCCCTAACATGAACCCGACCCGTTTAATAAACGGGTTAAGCAGGTCGACCCGTTTATGACACGAACTTGTTTAAGCCAAACCCGAATCCGCCTAAGAAGCGGGTTGGCCGGTCGTGTCATGTTTTGCCACTCCTAACTTTTAGGGGGTCACCACCATAGTGACCAAAGTTTTTATCGGTAATTTCTTCTCGTGAGAAATTTAAAAAAAATCATAAATCTCACATTTTTTTGGCAAAATCTTGGTAATAAAAAATTAATTAAAAAAATATTAAATTTATTTTTTATAAGAAAATATGAATAAAAATTATTTAAAAATAAAAAATATAGGATTGTTTCATGATAAATAGCCGTTTAAAACATAAAATATCATGTTTAAATTGTTGTATTTTATGTTTTTTCACAAATCTCGTGATATTTTGAAAAATCTCACAAGAAATTATTGTTTTAAACTTTCAGGCAATTTCTCACGATATTATCGCAAGATTTTTTCATAAATCTCGATATTATTTGCCACATTGCTTGCTAAGGAGTCTGCTGCTTCAATTCCGCAAAGTACTAGCATCATATCATCAAAACTCATGATGTCCTTCAACTTGGATGCCTTCACACAACCCACGTAACCAAGTTTGTGCAACCTTTGTCAGCTGGTTCAGCTCTATCTTAACTCTTAAACAAGATAAAGCCTTCATCAAATGATGTTGTCCTGTGCACTATTTTTTTTATAGGGAAGCTGGGCTTAGACAGACCCCTAACAGATATCTCTTAAGCCTCCATGTTGGGGGGATCAAAACCTCGCCCTTCAGCTTGGCACAAGACCCCGCTTACCACATGGGATACCACCTCGGTATGTCCTGCACTATTTTATGAGACATGAAGTAGTCTTTATCTGACTCAAAAGAAAAAAAAGTACACTATCTTGCTAGGCATTCAAGCAATTAGTTTTTTTTTTTCAAAATAGATTAGGATCATCCAAACATTAGGGATGACAGTGAACCGGGGAGGATGCGGGGGACAAGGTCTCCACCCCCGCCCCATTTCAAAAATTCTAGCTTTCATCCTCGCCTTCATTTGGCATGGGTTTTGATTTTAAGGTTCATCTCCATCTCCGTTTCATGCCCTTCATCTTCGGTTTCAAACGGGGTAGAACCCCGTTTTCCTTGGGTCCACTACTATCCTTAAAGAAGAAAGTTGAACCATTGAAGAATATTTCAGTTATTTTATTAATGGGAACCGGGACGGGGCAGGGGAACACCTAAGTCCATCTTCGCCTCTGTCCTGGTACTGGTTTTGATTTTAACCTCTATCCCCATTTCTCCTCAATCCACTGTCATCCCTACCAAACATGACCCATCTTATGTCGAGCCTAAACTAGCTTGGTTGTAATCTAAAATACAGCATCACTGCATGATGCGACATCTCTGACAGTCACCCATCTTGGCATTTCTCGATTTGGGCATAGCTGCATAAAAAAATGTTACCATATATATGATTAACTTGTTGTGTCCCCCAAAAAATCATCTTTTGTATTTTTTTTCTCACATCTAACGCCATAAATGTGATCTATAGGTTTTTTTAGTGGAAACCGACTTTTGGATTACCGTAATCTGACCTATATATAGATTTTTTCGGTGATCCAAAATCAATGGCTGTGAAGGTAGTCATTGTTCATGTCTCTTAAAAGCATTTTTTTCATTGGAAAACATGATCCAAGAGTCGATTTCTATTGAATCAAGCATGTCAAACACATCTAACGGTTCAAATATATAATAAAACACTTCAAAACCATGGGGCAGAGGGCAGAACGAGAGATGTGACCTAATATATTCAGGTCTTGCTCTCTCTCTCTCTCGGTGGAGACTGATCTGGAAGACATGGTTGCTTACTACTTGATGGTTTGTTTGGATGGCACACAATGATGCTACTTTTCGTCAAATTTCGGTCATCCTTAATAATCTTGTTCATAAAATCCTGGTTGATGTATATACGATTCTACGTATGCATCTTAAAGACCTCTCCTTTCGTTTTCGTCTGAACAACGTTCACTTATCGGTGGTTTCTTCTAATTCAGCGAATCCTGGTTGATTTTATTTTTTTTTTTAGCTTTTGTTATTTTATATTTTAGTTTTGTTTTATATTTTGTTTGGTTCATGGGTTTAACATTTTGTTGATTTTTATAAGTGATAATATTGATCTTCTTTGGGCTCTCTCTCTCTCTCTCTCTCTCTCTCTCTATATATATATATATATATATATATATATATATATATATATATATATATATATATATATATATATATATATATATATATACCCTTTCTTGTTAACAGCATCTTTTACTGTAGCTGAAAATTTGTATACTTTACACCTCACTAACAAGACAAACATGCTATGATGTCCTTCAACTTCTTCAAAATGTCGTACAAACAAAAAAGGAAAGCTGATAAAGGTGGCTGAAATCATTAGGTCAACAAGGTGGTGGTGGTGGGTGGCAACCAGAATTCTTTTATAAAGTGGGATTGTGGGCACCATTGACAAAACCATCTTTCAACTTTATTTATCTTGGGTTCCGAATGCAGACTATTTATCCCTCCAATTAAAAGCCCAGTAAAGAAACCCTGTCTAGTCCTCCTCTGCACCCATAATGGTCTGTCTTTTCTAACTTTTCTCACTTTTTATCTTTGAAACTTGAGAAAGTTGGCTGCAATGTAGGACCCACGAAGATCGAAAGAGCTAGTGTCCTGCACCCGGTCAGGCACGAGACCAGGTCGTGCAAATCTTTGTCTCAATTATAAAAATTGGAGGTGGCTCTAGAACCATGGGCCTCGGTTTTCAACTTGTTTTAATCTTTATTACCCCAAAAAAAGACTTGAATTTGGGAGTTGATGCAATGTTGTCCATATGGTTGAGAATTCTCTTAAAAAAAGTTTATATAGTTGCGAATCGGCCCACTCGTATCGTATCGGCCATAAATCGATACAAAACCAAGCTGATTCAGCTTATTTTTAAAAATGATTTAAAATATTTTTTACTATTAGTTTAATAACAAGTTATCTGATAGTTAAAAATTGGCTCGATTCAGTTCTGTTCGGTTCAGAATCAGAATGGTTTGATTTCCTGAATTGTTTTCAAAATTGATTCAGGGCCGATACAGATTCTGACAACATTGAGTTGATGAATGGTGACTAGTGGTGTAACTGAGTCTGAATATATTAATCCTGATTCAATCCAATCTTGATAGATTTGCGGGTTTGGATCGGGTCTAAATTCATCTCGTCTTAAAAACAAGTCTGTTCTTGTGTAAGAAAAATAAATAACTAAAATCTTATGCATTAGCCCATTTTTGTACCTGATCCAAACTGCTTTGTGCAATTTGTACGCGAACCAACCCAAACTTGAAGGTGGTTAGCACTCATACATACTTACCCCAAATTTGAACCAACTCGAACCCAAACCAGTTTCAAGTAATGTTCTTTTCATTTGTGAAATTTGGTATGATTTAAAAATAGTGATTTTTATAAACTTTTCAATTTACAAATATTTATAGTGTAACTTGTTAATACATAATGTTGTTAAAAGACAGTATCTGATCTGATAAAAACAGGTTTTTTGAGTTTTTTTTTTTGTTGTTGATGAGACCCTATAGATATTTGAGTAGAACACAAGTTTTGGATAATGTGATTATGGCATACATGTAGGTTTTTTAAGATCTTCAAAAGTCAATTACTTACAATGTACTAAAATTCGACTTAAAAAATCCTATTTTTATATAAAAAACATGATCCAAGTTATGATTCTTATCAAACAAACTATGGTGAATATATCTATAAGGTTTGATTGAGAAGATGCAACCTACACCTTTGGTTTCCAGTAGGTGGGTGGAGCACCGTAGCATTACTGTTCATTAAAACCCAACCTGATCAGAAAGTAGTTTTGAAAGAGCTTGCTAATAAGCTTCCAAGGTTCTAATAATCTTCTGGCCAACTGCATGACAAACCACAAGCATACTGTCTGGTATCAGACTAGAAAGTAGTTTTGAAAGAGCTGTTGAAGTAAAAAAATGTAAAAAAATTTGCCAAGCAATTTTCATATCAAATTACCAAGAAAACTGTGAGCCACACATCTAGCAAGCATCAAGTTTTAGGAAGCTGTTGGAAGTGAAGATGTTCCCCTTCACTGGCTATTCCGTTTAGTGCATACAAATGCTTTGGCATGCCAACTTCCCTCCTATAAATGATTGATGTGCAACTCATCCATTTCTCAACCATCCACCCCTTCCTACACCGGTCCCAAGCCCAGTAATTGAAGTCCATATCACAACATGGCTATCCGGCATTCATTCTGTGGCTTTCTCATCATCCTGACTGTGTCATGTGTGGCCGTGGCTGCTTACACCCCTCCCTACACAGGATCATGCCAAGATGTTCCCAACTCCAGCCATCAGCTCAACATCCAATTTGCTGCTGAATTTGCAGTTAGAGTACAACAAACAAAATGGTGCGCAATTGGTGAACCTCCAATTTTTGGAGGAGCAGATATGGGAGAGGAGTAGTCCCTACAGGAGGCCGTGTCCATTGCGGCTGGTGCAGGAGCATAGCAGAAGACTCGGGTTCATAAAGAATCCAATTGGATCTATTTTTTATTTTTGGATGTCTTTAAATTGTATTTTGGATATTGAATCTATGTAAGATTCATATCTAGCTAGAAAGTTAGTTAAGAAAGAGACTCATCTTAATTAGAGTTTATCACGTACGCATTTGTTTTGATTAGGAACTCTCTTCTATAAAAAGATGAGAAATTTGAAGATGAGATAACTTATAATATTTTTTTTAATTTTCAATTATTTTAATTTTTTACTTTTTCTTGTCGTACAATAGAGAAGACCGTAAGTTGATAGTTTTCTCATAAATCGAGCTCTCCCAATTTGCATCAAAGTTGTATTAGAGAAAAATATGACAAAAATCATGGTCGAAGCGAAGGACGCGATGATGGATCTTCTCGCTAAAGTGACCAACCTAAAGATTGACATACATACAAAGCTTGAGAACAATGGTGACGAAGATGAATAAGAGGCTTGTGATGGTTGATCAATGGATCTTCAGGATGGAACATATGCTCGAGGCCACAGTGACAAATCTTGCGAGAAATTGCTTGAAAGTTTAAAATGGCAATTTCTTAAGAGATTTTTAAAATATCATGAGATTTAATGAAAAAAACATAAATACCATGATTTAAACGTGATATTTATGTTTTAAATGGCTATTTATCATAAAAAAATCATGTATTTTTATTTTTAAATATTTTTTATTAATATTTTCTTATAAAAAATAAATTTTTTATTTTTTAAATTTATTTTTTTATTGCCGAGATTTTGCCAAAAAATGCGAGATTTATGATTTTTTTTCAATTTCTCACGAGTTTTTGGAAAACGAGAAATTGCCGATAAAAACGTTTGCGACTCATACGATGATCAGATGAAGAAAGAGAGCGTATGCACGACACTCGGAAGTATCATGAAAAGATGGGGGTGAGACGACCGAGTTAGCCTTTGGGAATGCCCATCCACTGTTCATTAATCACCCCCACCATTAGAACACGCTCAAATGAAAGATCCACCGCCACGAGCTACGCTTCTGTCGATGAGCCAAGCAGGATCCGACGATCGATGCCCCCTGATCTCTCCTTTCAAGAGAACCGGTACGTGGGGGATGAGGCTTCTAAGGGACTTGACGCCCTTTAGGTGGCAGAGGCCAGCTAGCCAGCTACCGGTTTTGGCCATCGATGGGTAACCCGTCAGGAGGGGCTGACAGCCACCCCCTCCTTCCTTCTTGCCCTAGCCCAACGGAGGGCCACAACCGAGTGGGAAGGGGCTCCTCCACCACCTGACTACTGTTCGGCGACCCTCCACCGAATGGCACCGTCTGACGGGAGCCCCACCTACCACCGACAGCTGCTCCTCCACCAACGAGACTGGGGGGCCAACGAGTTCCCCATGTGGGTGGGGAACTCCACCCACCGTTCCTCGGCGTGGGTGGAGTCCCACCCGATGTTCCTTTTAGATAAACCAGTTTTCTGAACCGATTCGATCCCGAAAACAGATATTCAGGTCATTTCTTAGGCCGAGAACCTGGTTCCTTGTGTTTTGAGCCCGAGTCCAACCCATAATCCATTGGTTTTGGGCCCTGGCCAATAGTTTCGAGCTATGGCCACTGATTTCGAGCCATGGGCCACCGGTTTCATGCTCGGTGGGCCCTGTTCAGTATTCAAGTCCACCTGGTTGGGGCCCCAACCCACCAATTTTTTATCCAAATATGAGTACCAAAACCCAAAACAGACCTAATCGTACCTAGACGAAGCTCAAGTTTCAGTTCGAACCAAATCAAGACTAGACCCAACATAATTTTGGATATGAATTAAGTCTTAGACTGACCTTTTACCCTCATAGCTCGATTCAATATCTAACCCAACCCATTTTGAGTTCGATGAATCAGTATGTTCCCAATCCGATCGTGATTCAACAAGATCTTTTTCAAGCCCATTATCCTGGCCACCCAAACCCAAATTCGACCGATGAACCAAATCACACTCTGTACCCAAACTCATCCAAATTAGCCCTTAGCCTACTTGCAATCACTCATTTCTTCCATGAGTCCCCTACTTAAGCCTAACCAATATCTGAATCCAAGGGTTGAGCAATTGAGTCTAATTAATCCTATTTGGGTCCAGCTGTGTCATCAGACATGTCTTTGGACTTTGAACCATATTCTTGAGGTGAATCCATTTAGTATTGTGCTACACCAACCAACAAGAAACAATAGAGTCCATATGCCTTATCTATTTGGGTTGTTGCCAAAATGGATCTTGTCTCCATCAACTTTTTTGGATTAATGCATCAATCTACACCCATTAGAGGTAGTGTCACCTTCATGATTCTTAAAAGTCAAGTGAAATTGAAGAAAGCACAAGCAAGATCCAGACTTGAGGATCGGTCTTCTCCAACCTAGGGACTATGATACAGGAGCGGAGCAAAAGACTCAAGTCCATAAAGGATCCAGTTGGATCCATTTTTTTATTTTTGGATTTCTTTAAATTGTATTTTGGATATTAAATCTATATGAGTTCTATATATAACTAGAAATAATTAAGATATGGATTCATCTTAATTAGAGTTTAATTTGCAATGCAAACAATAAAAACAACTTGGAAGTTTTTAATTTCTCTAATTTGCAATGCAGACAATACATACACTAGAATTTATGCAAGATAATCAATTTAATCTTGTCTAACCATCTTTTTAATCACAGAATTTTGCATCCATTTAAGCTATTTAGCCATCATGAGATGGACAAACTTCTCCTGTTCTTACTCAAATCTTCTTTTGCATTTCTTCATATTCTATGTGTTTCATTGCTTTATTTCTGAGATTTAATGTGAAAGTATGATGCTTCTCATATCCTACTAGTTGGCATATGTTTGATTCACCTGTCATGTATTTTATCTCAATGAGTGATAGGGATTTGCAACTCTTGATTCCACATTTATATTTGGTATATCAATTAGGTTATTCCTAGGGAATATGAAATGCATTATTAAAATTACTATAATAATTGCTGTTGTGGACTGTTGGCAATTGTATATGCCTGGTTATTTGATTTGAAGAACAATTTCTATAATAATAGGAAAATCTAAAATTTGAATTGAAGTTTAAAGTGTTTTGTAATAGCAGAATTTGAAGTTTGTTTGAAGTGTTATGTAATAGTAGAGTTTGAAGTTTGTTTGAAGTGTTATATTTTTTTGTAATAACTGAAGTGTTTTGTAATAATCGAAGATATGTTTATGTAAGAATAGGAAAATTTGCATGATTCCATGTAAATGTCTCAAGAATTGTATGACTTTTTATATAACTATGCAAAATTTTTATGCAAATTTGCACGATTCCATGCACATTTCCTTCTAATTGAGCAAGTTTCTGTCAAACTATGTGGAAGTTATATGCAAATTTGCATGATTTCATGCACTACTAATTATGTAAATTTTCGCCAAACAATGCAGAAGTTATTCCATATGATTTTTCTTCTAATAGAGCGATTTTTCTTCTAATAGAACGAATTTCATGAAATTATGTGAAAGTTCTTTGCAAATTTGCATGATTCCATGCACATTTTCTTCTATTTTATCGTCAGTTTTCTTAATATAACCGATGATATTTATCATCGAATTTAATCTATACCCGACAATATTTATTGTCAGCTTAAAATAATATAGGCGATGATATTTATCATTGATTTTATCTAGATAGTTGTCCTTTGTTTCATTCTCAAATAAAGAAAAGGCTTTACATGATAGCGGGCACAAATTTTGAAAAAAAATCATATCAGCTCAACCCATTCAGTGTGACAAATATCGTGAGAAATATGTATTTTTTGTGAAAAAATCATGAGAAATTTAGGAAATGGTAAAAATTTTGTTTTTTTGAATTTCTCACAAAATTATCTTTTGTGACTATTTATCTCAAAAATTTCACGGTATTTATAATTTCTCGTGAAATTAACTTTTGCCTTTTGCTTTGTGTTTTTTTGGGTTTTTAACAAGGCACCCTGCACAACTTTACCTTCCCCTTTCTCCTTTTTGTGCCTCTCAACGATGGAACCCTAATGGCTGGAGGTGAGGTTTTTCGATGTTGCGTGATTGTGTGAGGCGTCATAGGTGGTAGCAATGTGGTAACTGACCGGTAAGTCCCAATTATGTTAAGAGAAACATGATGATAATGATGCGGTAGTGAGAGTGTAAAATTGATTCACTTAATTATTCCAAGGAGACGTGTTCCATATATGATACAAGGCTAACCTAACTCCTACAAAAGTGGAAAAGGTTACAACAATGAAAAAGGTGAAAAAGTTACAACTATGAAAGAGATGATCCCATATCTGTGATAAGGTTATCTCGATGATCAAGGGATAATGGCAGTTGCTACATCACAAATGTAGCAATTGCCCGCTTGCACGATAACTGGAATTTGTTGTGAAGAGAACCTGATAATGGGTATCACCACTTGCATGATAATCGATAATGCATATCGGATAACACGATAATGGATGCACAAATATAGCAGCTGCCCATGGAGATCGATCCTATGAGGATAACGATGATGTCATTTAACACTCCCCCTCAAGTTGGTGCTTGAGGATCAATCAAGCCCAACTTGCCAAGCAAGTAGCAAAGTTGGTCTCGACCATATGACTTGGTAAAGATGTCAACACATTGATCTTTGCTAGGGATGAATTGAGTAGTAATGATGCCTTGCTGAAGTTTTTCTCTGATAAAATGACAATTAAGCTCGATGTGTTTGGTACGCTCATGAAATACTGGATTTGTCGCAATATGTAAAGCAGACTGATTGTCACAATATAGAGTGACAGGTGCATTAGGGAAAAAACTAAGATCTCGTAGTAAATATCTTAACCAAATGACTTCACTGGTGGCCATAGCCATGGATATGTATTCGGCTTTAGCAGACGAACAGGACACACTGTTTTGTTTCTTGGTTTTTCAAGAAATAGGATTGTCCCCCAAGAAAGTGCAATATCTGGTGATGAAACACCCTGTAATAGGACAACCAGCCCAATCTGAATCTGCATAGCAAGAAAGGTGTATAGTATTGTTAGCACGTAATATAATTTCTCTTAACGAGTTTTCCTTCAAATATTTGAGCAGTTTCATGGCTACATCCTAGTGTGGGTGGTGAGGTTCCTGCATAAACTGGCTAAGAATGGGAATAGAGTGCGTGATGTCAGGTCGTGTAATAGTCAAATATATGAACCTTCCCATAAGATGTCGGTATGGGGTTGGATCTTTAAGTGTTTCACCATTATGAGCTAACTTTAAGTGTTACTTCATTAGAATGTCACTGGGTTTGGATCCGAGATACCTGCATCTTTCAATAGATCCAAAACATATTTTCTTTGGTTCAAGAATATTCTGTGTTGTGAACGAGCAACCTCAATTCCTAGAAAATACTTTAATTTGCCTAGGTCTTTAATATGGAATTGGTCATGAAGTAAGGCATTTACTTTGGATATGAGATAATCATTATTCCCCGTAATAATGACATCATCCACATAGACAAGAACAAATATATGTTTGATTTTCTTTATCAAGGAAAATAAGGAATAGTCAACCAAAGATTGCTTGAAACCTGCTTGCTTGAGAGCTTGAAAAAATTTGGTGAACCATTGGCGGGATGCTTATTTAAGTCCATAAAGAGACTTGTTAAGGTGACAAACTAGTTTCTCTCCATGTATGGTATATCTGAGTGGTAGCTTTATATATATTTCTTCTTCCAGGTCTCCATATAAGAAGGCATTGTAGATGTCTAATTGATACAAGAGTCAATTTGAAATGACTGCAACTGATAATAAGCACCTCATCATGACAAGTTTGGAAACTGGGGCAAAGGTATCATGGTAGTCTAGACCTTATTATTGCGTGTACCCCTTTGCCACCAAGCGTGCCTTGTATCTTTCAATGGAGCCATCAGAATTGTACTTAATCTTGAAAACCCACTTATTTTCAATCGCTTTCTTTCCTAGGGGCAAGGTGGTAAGAGTCCAGGTATTATTTTCTTCCAACGCCTTGATCTCAGCTCTCATGGCCTCACATCATTTCTTATCTTTCATGGTAGTTTGGTAATCCATTGGTTCATCGTGGGAGGATATAGAAACTAAGAAAGATACATGTTCCTTTGAAAATTGAGAAAAAGATAGGTAATGTGAAAGTGGAAAAGATGACTTCTTCATCTTAGAGTCAGATATGTATGCGTAAATTGCACCTTGTGAACATTGGTAGTCATTTAGGTACGCGGGTCTGGTCTTGGCCCTGGTAGATCTCCTGCATTGGTCTGGTGGGTCCATTAGAAGGGATGCAATTTCAAGGTGTGTATGGTTCATTGGATTTGACAAGATAGTTTTTGGATCTTAATCATCTAAAATAGGAAAGGGTAGGACATGGTCACTAAGGGTTTTCTCAATATGTGAATGAAAGGGAAATACCTTTTCATGAAATATGGCATCTCGACTAACAAAGACTACTTGTTTTTCAAGATCAAAAATTTTGTATCCCTTTTGTCCATGAGGGTATCCAACGAAAATACATTTACTCGCACAGGTATCAAATTTGTGTTTGTAATTGATATTGTGGGCAAAACACAAACAACCAAAGACTTTTAAATGTTGATATTTTGGTTTAGTGTGGTACAACATCTCATACAACATTTTAAAAAATCCTTTATTTGATCTGAAGTGGGTAATCTATTTATTAAATAAGTTGCCATGAGAATGCATTCACCCTAAAATTTGATAGATAAATTTGCTTGAAATCTTAAGGCTCTTGCAACTTTTAGTAGGTGTCTATGTTTGCGTTCAACTACTCCATTTTGTTGGGGTATTGAAACGCAAGAATGTTGTTGCAAAATGCTATTAGTGGAAAGAAAATTTTGCATATCATGAGAAAAAAACTCAGAGCCTTTATCGGACCTAATGTATTTAACATGTGAGTTAAATTACACTTTAATCATACTGATGAAGGTCTGAAGTAGTTCTTTAGTTTGAGATTTGAAACACATTAAAAATAGCCAAGTGGCACATGAAAATCATCCACAATAGTGAGAAAATAATGTACGCCAATAATAGATGAAATGAAATATCCTCCCCAAATATCAACATGAATTAAATCAAAGACACAAGAAGAACATGAGTCACTATCAAAGAAAGGTAAACGAGTTTGTTTTGCTAATGGGCATATATTGCATTGGCAATTGTTAGAGGAAATCATCTCATTATGTCGAGATAAATGTCTCAGGCGTTGATATGATGGATGTCCTAATCGCCAATGCCATAGGCCTAAGAATTGCATTTGGTGGGTGAAGGTTGCAGCAATATGATTTGCTCCATCTTTAGATAGTATAGTCCTGCACGCACTTTACCCATACCAATCATCATCTTCAATCGATGGTCATGTATTTCACAATGAGCAGGAAAGAAGTGAACCTCACAATTTAAAGATCTAGTAAGTTTACTAACAAATATTAAATTGAATTTAAAGGATGGTACGTAAAGGACATGGTCTAGTGTAATGTTAGGAGAAATGATGGTCTTTCCAATATGGGTCACATAAGAAAGTGTACCATTTGAAAGTCTGACAGGTTGTGAACAATGGGGTTGGATGGAAGACAATGTGTTTAATGAGCAACACATATGATTGTTGGCTCTAGAGTCAAGATTCCACACATTAGAAAAAGAATGAGTTAAGTTGGCAAAATGATTGCATGTCATATTCAACATAGGTTTGTTACCTTCTGATATGAGAGATAAAAATTTATTGTATTGGTCAATGGTAAGCCGAGGGGCAAGACTGCTAGTTGAAAGTGTTGCCTTGGATTGAACTAGTGCTATACAAGTTTGAGATTGACGATTTTTCTTATTTGAGGTCCCAACACGTTGATTGGTAAAGCTGGTGGGTTTTGTTCGAAAATCATGAATATGATGGCAGTGATCCTTAGTATGCCCCAACTTTCCACAATGATCACATTTTGGGCATTCTCTTTGCCCTTTACTCTTGAAGCGGGAATTATTTTGTAGGAAATGATTTTGATGTCCACCATGATCCACAACAACAGCCAAATTATTTTCGACTATTGGCATTATTCTAAGTTCTTTCTGTTTTTCTTCTTACAATAGCAAGTTGTAGGCTTTATTAACATTTGGCATTGGATCCATGATTAAAATCTGACTCCTTATGGGAGCATAAGATTCATTGAGACCTATTAAAAAATCTATAAGTCTCTCTTGTTGAAAAAAATTCGATAGAGATTTAGAAGTTCTGTAAATACATGTAGGGATGGCCAATTGTATTGATAACTCATCCCATAGAATCTTCATTTTTGTATAGTAATTGGACATAGAGAGATTTTCTTGATGAAGAGTCACAATGGAACCACGAATATGAAAATTTTGTGGTCCATTGGTTTGAGAAAAATGTTCATGGAGTTCATTCCATACCTCGACTGTTGTTTCTCCATAAATCACACTTTCTATTAAATCCTTTGACAATGAATTCAGTACCCATGAGAGAACCATGTTGTTGCATTGGTTTCATAATTGAGCCATCAACAAAACCCATTTTATTTTTTTGTTGATAGGGCTATAGTCATTGCTCGACTCCATGATGCATAATTATCACCTGTGAGAGGGCTGGTGACCAATATTTATCCTGAGTTTTTTGAATGATGTAAAAAAAATAGATTATCATTCGACTCATCGATAGTTGATTTTGGTTCATGTCCGCCAACCTCTGATACCATGTTAAGAGAAACATGATGATAATGATGCGGTAATGAGAGTGTAAAATTGATTTACTTAATTATTCCAAGGAGACATGCTCCATATATGATACAAGGCTAAACTAACTCCTACAAGTGGAAAAGGTTAAAACAATGAAAAAGGTGAAAAAGATACAACAATGAAAGAGATAATCCCATATATGCGATAAGGTTATCTCGATGATCAAGGGATAATGGCAATTGCTACATCACAAATGTAGCAACTGCCCACTTGCATGATAACTGAAATTTGTTGTAAAGAGAACCCGATAATGGGTATCGCCACTTGCATGATAATCGATAATGAATATCGCGTAACACGATAATGGATGCACAAATGTAGCAACTGCCCATGGAAATCGATCTTGTGAGGATAACGATGATGTCGTTTAACAAACTCTCTCTCTCTCTCTCTCTCTCTCTCTGTCTCTCTCTCTCTCTCTGTTATTACTGCCATTGATTCGGTGAAGAACCATCTGAAGCAAAGCACTCTCATTTAAGTTGTTGGTTAGTACGAGTATGATGGGGGCCTTTGCCCTTTTCCCATCTTCAGTTCATGACCAATTCTAGTTTTGCCTAGAAGGTTATGATAGGTACGAAAACATTGGTGATTTTCTTCCTATTGTTAGAGGCTGTTTTCCTTTCCAAAAAAATGGGATGATTGGGGTGATAGTATTATGCATAAAAACGATTTTTTGATGCACCTACTTGTCCACAAAAACAAGATGAGTTGTGGAAATTTACATAACATGATGAGTTATGACAGGTTTTGGGTAAATGTAGGTGGCTCTTGTCATGCTAGTTGCAACCACGGTTTGCAATTCGAAAAGACTAAACCATTTGCAAAAGTTTTGTGGAAGACTTGAATGAATGTGACAGGATGTTAATCTCTCTCTTTAATTAGCGTAAGTAGGGTTTTCAAAATTATGAATGGTTGTTTTCTATTTTGCTTTTAATTGGTGTGAGTTTTGTTTTAAGATTTTGGTTATTTATTTTTCATCGTTTTTCCTTTTTTTTTCAACACTACTTCATGCCATGATATACTGCTTGTTGATCGGATTATCACCTATCTGTAATTACATTGAAACTCCTACGAAGAAGCATCTTTACCCACTGTCATTTTGTTGGCATGCTGCAAGTATACTCACATCTTTGCCACTGCCTTTTTGATGGTTGATGGTTGATAGTTGATACTTCTTAGATATGATATTGGAATTCAAAATATATTTTATTTTTTCTTTACATGTAAAATTTAATTGTGTAATCAATTTGTTTTCATTTTATTCTTTAATTTTATTTATTTTTTGAGAATTTTATTTTTCAAAGATTTTGCCGATAAAAACTTGAGAAAAATAAAAAATATTTGAAAATATCATGAGAAATTCAAAGTAGAGAAATTGCCGTTTTAAACTTTTGTCACTATGAGTTCATGTAAAAGCTTTTCGGAGAAGGTACGAATGGATTTACTTATAAAACTTAAGGTGGTGAGAAAAACTGAGGCCCACCTGTGACAGCATGACACTTTCTCAGGGTGATGATTTGATGTTTGCGTCATTCATGGTAGGAAAAGATTAGCAACTCCCACTGAAATCGTTTTTAAGGAGACAATGAAGAAGGAGAAAACACATCTTGAAAGCCAAGAAACATTAGGGATGGTCATCTTGGAACAGACAGCGAACCATTTTTGCCTGTGCATTGCGGTGATAAAGCCTAGAGCTTAACCACGTCGGAAATATGAACGGGATACCTATCAATGCAGTCGGACCATGGACCCTCCTCCCGCGCCTCGATGGTCCGATTGCACCTCCAGACAGCACTGTTGCACTTGAACCCGCTCCCGAACGCGATCTGCCACACCCGGTCTCCCTTTCTCATCCTCCCTTTGGCCTCGATGTAGCCGAGCTCATACCAGATCGTTGACGACGACGTGTTGCCGAATCGGTGCAGTGTCATCCTCGAAGCCTCCGTGTTCTCCGGCAGAAGCCGCAGGTTCTTCTCCAGCTCGTCAATCACCGCCTTTCCGCCGGCGTGGATGCAGAAGTTCTCGAATGCTTGCTTGAAGTCAGGGATGTAAGGCTTCCACTTGCGGTTGAACACCTTATAAAATAAAAACCAACAAATCCTTGATCAAGAAGATAACCACCAACTCAACCCATCAAGAAATTGGAAAAACAAGGCTAAAAGAATAAATTAAGAATCTACTGCATGTTCTTATTTATTCATCACATCTTTACTGAGATACCCAAGCATACAAGCACACACTAATATTCAACATACCTTGCGCCCTATGAGGGTGAACACGAACTGCAGCTGCTGCGATATCGGCAGTACCAGCGGTCCGATCGTCGTCATGTTCGACTTGAGTGCGTCACCCGCGGTAGACATGAGGTGCTTGGATAGCTTGGTCCCCACCTTCCCCACCTCGTCGTCCTGCTGAAAAACGCATGTGTACGCCGTGTCTTCCGCGCCCTTGTGAGTGCGCACCACGTGAAGAAGGCGGTACTTTGCACGGCGTCTCTCGCTCCGGCAATTGGTCAAGAGAACGGCGGCGCCGCCCATTCGGAAAAGGCAGTTGGGGAGCAGCATGGAGCGCTCGTTTCCGTCGTACCAATTGGATGTGATGATCTCAGTGCCGGCAACAACCGCGTAGGAATCGGGGTGCACTTGCAGCATGTCGCACGCGAGGTCAATGGAGATAAGCCCGGCGCTGCAGCCCATGCCGGAGAGGTTGAAGCTGAGTATGTTGCTCCTCATCTTGTACTTGTTGATCACCATGGACGTGAGAGAAGGAGTTGGCGAGAAGAGGCTGCAGTTGACGATGAGTATGTCAATATCTTTAGGCTTGATGCCCGTCTTCTGAAAGAGAGCGTCCATGGAGGAGAAGATGCTGAGCTCGGCCTCAGCTCGGGAGCCCTCCATGGGGCTGGTGAACGGAACGCAGTGAAGAGACGGAGGGAGGCAGGTCTCTTGTCCGAGGCCGGACCGCTCAAGGATCTTGAGCATGAAGTCGACGCTCTTCTTCTCGAAGTACTGCGAGGGGTTCTGGCGCTCGGTGTAGGCAGAGTGGCTGTGGGCGTTCTTGATGAATGTGGAGAACGGGCTTTGGCATGTCTCCGGGGGCTTCAAGCAGGCAAAGTCGACCAAGAAGATGGGGCGAGGCCTTGACATGAAGTAGACGGTGGCCGTCAGGACGACGAAGAGGGAGAATAAGAGGATTTGGATGAGGTTGGAATTGAGGGAGTGCCAGAGTGCAAGGAAATCGCCGAGGTCGTGAAGAGCTACCTCGATGATGATGGCAGCCATGATAGGGAGGAGGAGCAAGGTCATGATGATGTTGTTGACAAGGTACTGGTAGCCCAATTTGACATATTTGAGCTTCACGGAGGAAGAGAAATCCGGCAAAGAAGGAGCCATCTTTTGGAGTTTGGTTAAGTGAATGTGGTGCAGGTGGGGGAGGCTCAGTTAGTATAAGAACAGGCTAATGAGTAAGGTGACAAAGGGATGGTGAAGGAAGGATTTATAGAGAGCAATTAAGGTAATATTTTATATAATTGATTGTCGGTCACATTCAATCTCCACTGCACCTCATTTGGGAACCGTAAGATGTCTGGGGCCGTGCACAGCTTAGCTCCATGGAATGAGATGTGCGGTGGTGATGGAATATAATGTCATGTGCCATACGTTGGTAACTGCTCTGGAATTTTATAGCAGTTGGAGCAGTACCATTATTGTTTTGCATTTGATGCAAGTTACACAGCTTTTTCCTAATTGGGATGACCACCGAAAAGGTAAAACTAATATTGAACTTAACTGGATGGAAGACGGTTGTGTATTGACTGACAGCCCCGTCGAGAGAAAAATAGTAAGGTGAACAGAAAACAGAAGAGCAGGGGCCCTCTTAAACATGGGTGGCCATTCATTTTGGGTGAGGTGGTAGGTCTCCCCTTCGGCCCATGACGCATTAAAGAGATGTACGTAACTCGCCTCGGGAGCCTACGAAGACATCAGCTTACAGTTGCTCTCTTCTATCCAATGTCTAAACTATACCATTATTGTGACCATAAGCAAATGAACTCACATTAAACTTTTCTCATCCTTGAACATATAAGGCATGTTTGATTTTCTCATTCATGCAAGTTTGATTACCATATCTGCTCTCAAATCAAGCATTGAACCACCGGTTTCATATCTAATTTAAAATCCAGTGACCACTGGATCAAGGTATTAGAGCAAGAAGTTTTTAAGCCTTTCGCCCAAACAATATTCATCATATATTTAGGCTTTAAAGGCTTTGATTTCTTTACAAAGAATATGATTATTCAAAATTGTACACATTGGAGAAATCAAATATTAATTGACAAACAATCACCTATCATCAATTTAGACAAAGCCGTTTGGGTCATGACATCAACCAGCTAGTCCATCTAAATGCGTTTCAAATGCCAGCCTAATATATAAAATGACATTTTTGTCCATTTCTCCTAGAAATTTTCTACTTATGGTCCTTTGTTCTGAATAAATGGGGGTATTTTAATCAATTTATTAATTAAACAAAGGTCGACTAAACGACTTTAAGACCAAGCATGTCTTTAAAACATAAATTATAAAAAACAGGCAGCTAAAAGTAATTGTTAAAAGTTATATGGTTCCTTATAGATAGCTAATATAAGACGACTTATTGTAAATAGAGAATAAATTAGGCTGCTTGTTGTAATTACTTAATAGCAAACCTTATTTTTCTTTCTTTGGTTAGGCCAAGGAAAACACCCTAATGACACTGCACATTAGCAAACTCCCATTGGTAAAACCATTGAGGACCCTGCCTACTGAAGAATACACCCATCTTCGATGTTGGGGCAACGGTCATTTCACATGACAATACATGGTGCCCATGAGTAGGAAGGCAGAGTCCTAGTAGGCCAAAACTTTCGATTATTTTAGAAGCAAACATCTCACAAATTTCAAATGCTTAAAAAAATCCTTCCAAATCGAGCTTCCAAAGGTTTCAAAGACTTCTAGCGTTCACAGGACCCCATCCTGAGCCCATGATTTGTAGTGTCGGCTGTGATCCACATCGAACCAAAATAAGTCTTCCTCCATGTGTTTAATGAGTTCTGTCTAACGTGGGCAGGTGGGAAACACATGGGACAGAATCCCGCAAGGCATGGGCACACCTAACTGCGAATCTGAGCAGTAGCCCACCAATCACAAGTGCACCACGCTTCAACTGAATCATCTCTCTCTCTATATCTATCTATCTATATATATATATATATATATAGTCAATAGAATATGAGAACTGAAAATATAGGCATTTTCAATACTTTTTTTGCAAATTCAATCATGTGGATGTGATTGGCATGGTGAATTTGCTAGGAATCAATCATTGGTGTATTGTCTATGAGAAAAATGTGATTTTTGAATTCTTGAATATTTAAGAAGATTATGATCTATTGATTTTAAAGCCTTAAAAAAATCTTATTTATGCATTAAAATCTGATGATTTAAGAGCGGGTTCTTATAAAACCAAGCATGTAGAACACATCTGTACTTTAGAATCAAAAGAAAACAAAAAATTCATTAAAATCACAGTTCACACATTAGTTCTCATATTCTAGTGATTATATATATATATATATATAAGAAAAACATGAAAAACCCCCTTCAAATTCCCAGTTAGCTGGGTGGTTACCTTTTCTCCAGCTAACCGGGGTTTTGAAGGGGTTTTCGACATGGAAAAACCCGGTTAGCTGAGTGGTCACCTTTTCTCTCTCTCTCTCTCTCCTTATATATATATATATATATATATATATATATATATATATATATATATATATATATATATATATATATATATATATGTGTGTGTGTGTGTGTGTGTGTGTGTGTGTGTGTGTGTGTGTGTATAGAGAGAGAGAACCCTACATGCATAATGGAATCAGATGATCTAAGAACTGATTCATATAAAATCAAGCATGTAAAACACATCTGTACAATCCGATTTAAGAAAAACATGAATGATGCTAAATGAAACATGCTATTGGATATCCTATAATTTTTTTGAAATTCCAACCCCATAGATGTGTTCAACATGATTGATTTACTAAAAATCAACATTTGGATCATGCATGGTATTTGGAGCTTCAAAAATGTATGAAAATTCTAGGCCTTTTTTTTAAACCTTATAAAAACCTATTCATGCATTGAAATCAAACGCTCTAAAAAGTGATTCCTATAAAAATATATATAGATCACTTCTGTATGGCCAAAATTTTGAAAAAACATAAAAAATCTAATAGCATGTTTCATTTAGCACCGTGCACATTTTGTAGGTTTTCATTTCCATATATATATGGGTAGGTGCTAAATGAAACGTACTAAATGGGCTTTTCTGCTCTTCCGGTGTGTTTTTTTTTTGCAATTTCGACCCTATAAATGTGTTGGGCATCGTCAATTTATGAGGAATCCACACCTAGATCATGTGTTTTTGATACTTGGAGTCTCAAAAATTTACAAAGATTCCATATTAATGTGTTGGGCATGCTCATTTTGTAGGTTTTCATCTCTCTCTCTCTCTCTCTATATATATATATATATATATATATATATATATATATATATATGTGTGTGTGTGTGTGTGTGTGTGTGTGTGGAAAATAGAGATATTACCAAGTAATTTTTTCCTGCCTTCTTGAGAGAGCTTTTAGTCTTGATCATTGCTGCTTTATATCTGTTTGTTCGGCTAATCTGCTGTAGAAAAATTTTGTTTCCTCGATTATTGTTTTCTGCAATCTTTTTTTTGTTGTTGTTTGGACTGCATAAAATCTGTTTAAGCCTCCATCTTCTCAGCTGGATGTCTGAGAAACCCTGCATACCCTCATACCATTGTGTGCCGATCGTTGTTAGGGTCGATGGTGACAATCCTTCTTCTGGCCTGATGCATAAAAGGGAGAAGGGTTCATCTGACCCTTCACCTTACATTTTGAGTAGAAGAGTCGAGATAGAACCCCTCTTGCTTGTGTATTAAAATTGTTTTTATGTTTACAATTCTGTACCACTAATTTTATTGAAAACCCTTAAAAGGTGCCATAATTTCTAGTTTGGCCACAATTATGTAGTATTTGCATGCTAGCTGTTCCAGTTTAGTGTATATCTCATTTAAAATCGCTGGATATTGATTGTTTGATGACATGTACTTTGCAGATTTTTATTCACTCAATTGATACATAAAGGTTCTATTGTTTTTCTGTTTAATGCATGTATAAGTAGAATCAATATTTACAGATTAGTGGGTTATATTTTCTGCTTGTTCCAATTTGAGACCCTCTAAAATATAAAACTCTATCATTTTGGAATAGTCTTTTCATTGAATAAACGTGTTACACACTCCTGATTTTGAATTCTTACTTTTAGAATGGGAATAAGTGTTTTCTTTATTATCATATGCTGCCCTCGTGTCACTTGAATATTGCTGAAATATGCTTTATGTTCCCACTAGTGTGGTAGTTACTCTTAGGTGAAGACTACGTAGCATAAAGTGGAATATATGTATTACTGCTTCTCAGACTATATATACTAAATATTTAAGGGCTTATTTACTCTTGTAAATTCGAAATACGAAATACATAGATAAGGGAAACTACTGTACTTTGATTTGACGTGAATCTTTTATTTTTCACCTCTTATAAAATAAATAAATAAATAATTGATGGTGAAAATTTAAGATTGACTCACATCGTCCTAAATTACTTGTGCTTGTTTGTTGAATTTTGTCATGTTGTTCTTGACCAAATAAGATGTTGGTGATGGTCAAGGATTTGACAATTATCAGAAATATAATTCCTGATAGTATGCAAATATCTATGTTCTTACATAGTTTGCCCTCATATTAAAAAATAGTCACAACTATTCTTAGGCTTAACTTCAAAAACTTAGATTTGATTGAGCTTCAACTCAAATTAGCAATTGAACAATCTTATTTGAAAAAGTTTCAAAAGAAGGAACTATTGGCAGCTCAAGATGTTGCTGAGAATAGTTATAAACCATTTAAACCCTGCCAATTCAAAAGATGACCCAATCAGAATTTTGACAAATATAATAAGAAAAATGTTCAATACTCCAAAAGCCAAAGGAAAAAGCCTCCAAGACCAAGTGCTTTAAATGCGAAAAACCTTGGAATATTAAGAAAAATTGTCGATCTCATAACTACATCAACAAAAATAGAAGCAATAAGAAAGACACTACAAGAAAAATGTTAATTAGCGATGAAAATTTGTGACAAAAATAAGTCGTCGCAAATTTGCGACGAATTAGCTAAAAAAAACTAGTCATCCCTAAAATCAGAATTAGTTGCAGAATTAGTGACGGAAAAATTCTGTCTCAAAATCGGTCGCTAATTAGTGATGGATTAGTGTCGGAACAATTATGTCTCAAACTCCATTGTTAATTAACGACGGATTAGTGACGAAAAAACTCTGTCGCAACTTCATGATGGATGAGCAACAGAATTTTTTTGCCGCTAATTAGCGACGGATTTTGAGACAGAATTTGTCCTTCGCTAAGCCGTCACTACTTTTTGATGTAAAATTACTCATCTAGGGTGCAAAATTTTCTCCATGCTCTCTCTTTCTCCCCTCTTCCGCCGATCCACCTCCCTTTCTCCTCCCTCGCTCGATCCCCCTCTGTCGCCTCCCATCCTTCGAGCAAACGCCAGCGACCGAAGCCGTCAGCCACCCCTCCGAACACCACCACCGTCTCCTTCTTCTCTGCTACCACCGATGACCACCGACCGTCGACCACTCCCTCTTCGATCGTTGACATCTCCCCTTGTTCCCTCAATGACCCACTGCATGTTCTTCCCGCTCCGACAACTCGACCGAAGTCCACCAGCGACTGCGTCGGTGAGCACCTCCCCCCTGTCCCTCTTTCCAATCTGTCGGCAAGGGGCCCTACCCCCTGCCGTTGGTTCTTTCTGGTAGGGGGATCCACCCCCTGCCTTTGTGTTTGCCCTGCCAACAGGGGGCTACGCTCCCCTGTCTTTGTTTTCATTCGGCCGACAGGGGGTTCATCCCCCTGCCTTTGTTCTCTTTTGGCTGACAAGGGTACTCCGCCCCCTGTCGCTGGTCCTTTTCGACAGGGAGTTCCACCCCTTGCCCTTGTTTAAGCAACAGCGACAGGGGGATCCACCCCCTGCCTTTGTGTTTGCTCGGCCGGCAGGGGGTTCAGAAGAGCTTGACATTGTCTGTGTTGTGTCAAAATGTTTGTTCGCCAATCAAGATATCACAGGATGGTGGGTGGACTCTAGAGCTACTCGTCACATTGCAAGTGTGACACCTCAAAATTTAAAACTACAAATTTTATCAAAAAATTTGGAAAAAAAATTATTTTTGAATATTGACGACGAAAAATGATTTAATATTGAGCCTGGTTTGATAATTTTGAGTGAGCCACAAGGTGAGAGAACACAAAGCTTTTATAAAAGTACAACCAAAATATTATTTACATCATTTTTGACAAAATGTATAAAATGTTCAAAATTTGAGAACACAAAAAATTATGAACCAAAAAGTCCTAAGTTGGGCCCTGGATCCTCTGAAAAATGCTAATCCTTGATGTTGTCTGTCTCGCTGTATTCACTGTCCAGTACCTGAACAAAACCCATTAATGGGTCAGGCTGCTAACAGTCTGGTAAGTCTATACCAATTTTGATAATTCAAATTATTAAACATATTCAGACAATTCATATAGAGCATTGTCACTAAAAAGTAAGACAAAATACGAAACAAAACTGTTTGCATAATTATGACATATTTTGATTTCAAAAAGTGATTCAAAAGGTTGTTGTTTCGATAACTAGCCAGCCACCCTGATATGTGGGAGAAGACAATCACTGATAGCCGAGGCATTCAAGGAGTGTATTATTCTTAGATGTTTTAAACTCGATTACCTGACTGTAGCAGACCCAAAGCGTACAGTCCATGACTAGGAGAATCGCCGCTAAGGCAGAACAAAAAATAAGATGCATCCTGGACTACTGCAGTAGTTGAGGATCTATCACCTAGAACAAATAGATAACTCCAACCTCCAAAGACCTATGATTAAGTGAAGACCGCTTGGACGCCTTGCTCTCAAAAATTAGAACAGAAACACTCGAGGTTGTACCATTTACCTTCTTCAAGGTAGAGATCATAACAAAATAGGTTAGAAGGGTTATTTTATTACAATGATTATTTTAAATGTGTTACACCATGTAGGCCAGAATGGAGCTTAATGACCCAAGTATCCACTTTTAGGGTAATGACCAGAATCTTGTATGTGTACTAGACCCAATCAGTACTTGCTTTGCATATATGAGCACTTCGCCAATGTGGTGAATCAATATCTTAAGTTTTTTGGGTAGGCATGTTTTATTTATGAAATAGTGTTTTGTTTCGCACTTTGAGAGTTAATTTATTTCAAGCTCGTATACGAGCCAATCCCAGAACGAAAGTATGCATATACACTATTGTATACTTGTGACACCAGAAAGGTCTCTTAGAACCTTAGACCCTTTTGGGCTGCAACCATTTTCTTTTTATTTGGAGCATAATATTCTTTTGTCAATAGGGTTCTCTGAACCTAGAGCTCTATTCTTGAGCTAAGCAGAGATGCACATTGTTTTATGCTTGCTTCAAATATTTTATCTTTGAAAAGACATATATGAAAAAAGTATTATTTTATCTGAAGTATAATGTGTGCATCATCAAATATTTTATTCAGAGTATGATGCGTACCAAACTATTATTTTATTTGAAATCTGATACTATATGTTATTTTATTTAGAAAGAGTGTATGCAAAATTTATTATTTTATTAAAAAAGGGTCTATGCGAAAACTATTATTTTATTCAAAAAAGGTGTATACAAAAACTATTGTTTTGTTATTATTTTATTTCAAATATGAGATGTACCAAATTTGAAATTCAATATATATATATATATATATATATATATATATATATATATATATATATATATATATATATATATATATATATATATATATATATATATGTAATCATTCAAACATAAGCAAACATGTATGCCTCGAAGATATATTTAATTATTTAGAATTTACATGTACTTACTTCGTAGAGTGAACCATGTTTGTAACCTCCTTTTGTAATAAAAAATTCTCAAAAATTCTGGGGAAATTTTCCTCCAAGTTGAACCTCCTTTTGTAAGAGTGAACCATGTTTGGAGAGTTTGGTGGAATCGAACTGGGTTGAGGAGATGAGGGTCACGGTTCCACTGAATGGAGTCACCCAATGGGACTAGTTAACAAGAGGAAACTGGGTATGGAAAGGAACTGGGTCAGTGTGGCTAGCATAACCCAATCAGGTGAGGGCTTGCACAAAAGAGCCAAACCTGGGTGCAGGCTGGGTGTGCTCAGGTGGGTGCAGGGCATTGGATCAGATCATTGGGTGCAACGAAGAAAGTGAAGGTGGTCTGCACCGAGGTGGTGGTCCTGGTGCAGGGTGGTGGTAGCCCTAGGTTCTGCTGGGCTAAAGAACTAGACTTGGCTGGACGGGTGGTCTGATCAGGAGCAGAGGGTGCAGTAGGTGGAGGGTGTGGTCTGGTCCAAGTGGGTGCAGACCAGGTGAGAGAGATAGCAACTAGGGTGCAGGTCTGAGTGGCGCAGCTGAGGTGAGCTCAACAGCAAGGTGGTTGGGCTAAGAGGTGGTGGCTGGTGTTGCCACCAGCAATGGAAGGAAGAGAGGGGCTGAAGAGGAGGAGAGCATGAGGAAGAGTGGAGTAGGAAGGGAGAGGTTTGAAGTGAATTTCAGAGGAGGGGGGGGGCTATTTATAGGGTAATAAGGGTGCCTTAGTGTTGCCAAATGGCAACACCAAAGGCATCACGTCTTTGGCCTTCCAAATACTAGTGTTGATCTTTGTCAACACTTGTAGATTTTCATAATACCATGAAAATGAAAACAGCGGGCATCACATGCCTTTATTTAAATGGGCCTTAGGTCTTTGGATCGGATCTTGGTTATCCAACCCTAGGTCCAACTAACCCCACCAATTCAGTTGGTTGAACTTGTTGGTCAGCTAATTAGTTACACTAAGTGAGAACTTAGTTAATGTAACTAAACTCACATAAGCTTAAATTATATATATAATATATTTACACATATATGTATTATATGTACATTTATTTATGCCCCCTTTAATTCATAAAACATGATTGATTGTCTCAGTCAACTAGGGGATGGACGAAAATGACCCTACTGGTCATAAATGCCTCACTATATTTATAAAATGACCAATTTATCCTCAAACTTGTTGAGTGAGTTTCAAGAGCATACGAGCTCCGTTTTAGATGAAATCAAGATTGACTTTATTAGAAATTTGATACGAATGCAATAATCTATTAAAAACTTATAAAAATAAATCATAAAATTATGATTTTACCCTTGGGGTTGTCAGGTACATTTTGTAAGCGTACGAGCTCGAATTTCGATGAAATCACTTGGGTTCTTTTTAAAATTTCAATGTGGTCACAACCACATAATCTAAAGTTATAAAACAGGTCATCAAAACATTCATTTCATTTGATATTTATGTTTTGAACAAAATGCTCAAAAATTGTCGAGTATTACAGCAAGGACCAAAGAGAGAATGATGGACTTTAAGGTATTTCAACCTAGAGAATATCATGTATACATGAGGAACAACACATATTGTGATGTTGTGAGAATTAGGTCATATAGATTGAATGTGTTAAGCACTAATGACATTCTGACTAATGTATTGTATGTGCCATCTATGAGGAGAAATCTTGTGTTTGTTACGGCCCTAGCTAAGAAGGCCTTTGAGATCAGGTTTGTTCTAGATAAGATCATTGTGAGTAAGCATTAAGTTTGAGGGTATATTCGATGAAGATCATGGTTTGTTTAAACCTACTACTTCAGAAATTAATAAAGAATATGTTTCTTCTGCTTATATAGATAGTGCATTGTCCATAGATGTGAATGTCTTGCATGAAAGATTGGGTCATGTCAATTTAAAAAAAATGAAGAAAATGGTTAAATTAGGATTATTGCAAGATTTTGATGAAAAAACATTTTGTAAATTTGAAGCTTGCATTTATGGAAACATGACAAGAAAACCTTTTTCAAAAGAAATGATTAGAACATCTGAATTATTGGAGATAATTTCCACTAACATATGTGGACCTTTCAGGGTTCAAACCCATAGAGGCATGCTTTATTTCATCACTTTTATTGATGATTTTTCTAAATTTGGATATATCTACCTAATATCACATAAGTCTCAGGCATTTGAGAAATTAAAGAAATGTCATCGAGAAGTTGAAAACAATTTAGACACAAGATCAAAATATTAAGACCTGATCGAGGTGGTGAATACACTTCAAATGGATTATATGAGTATTGTCAAGAGCATGGAATTGAATTGCAATGTCTGAAATACCACAACAAAATGGTGCATCTGGGAGATATAATAGAACTGACATAAATATGGTTTGCTCCATATTATCACATGCATCTTTACCCAAGGTGTTTTGGGGAGAAGATATTTACTCAACTTTGTATATCCTAAATCAAATTTCCTACAAGGCAGTCATTTCAACTTTTTTTTTTGTTATGGACTAGTTTAAAACCAAATTTGAGTCATCTTCGGAGATGGAGATCAATAGCTCATGTAAAGATTATGGATCCATCAAGCAATAAGTTAGATAATAGATCCATTAAATGCACTTTTATTGGATATCCAAAAGGGTCTAAGGGAGACATATTTTATTATCCCAATAAGGACTTGATTGAAAGTAGGAATGTTGAATTTCTTGAAGGTCAAAATATTAACATTGATGCTCTTGAAGATGATGATCATGATCTATATGATCTCATTTATGATGATTCATATGAACCGATCGATGTTCAGTCAAGTAATGAACCAACCATGAATGATCCTTCTATTCAAACTCTTAGTTGTCATAAGAGATCACGTGCTCCAACTTCGTATTTATATGATTATTATATATACTTGATAGAAGAGATATGTTACTCAGTAAATCTAGATGAAATAACTGATAATTTAACTTATAGTGAGACAATCAACTCACATGAATCATTAGACTAAGTAAAAGTCATTAATGAAAAAATTCAATCCATTGAGAAAAACCAAGTCTGAAACTAACAGATCTACCTGAGGGAAGGAAGCTCATTAAGTATAAATGGGTTATGAGAAAAAAGTACAAATCAGATGAAACTATTGGCAAGTTTAAAGCCAGATTAGTCGCAAAAGGATTTTCACAAAAGAAAGGATTGGACTATATTGATACATACTCACCTATTGCAAAATTTGCATCAATAACAATAATTTTAGCCATTGTAGCGCATTATGATCTAGATCTTTATCAGATAAATGTTAAGACTGCTTTTTTAAATAAAGATCTTAAAGAAATCATTTTTATGAAACAACCGAAAGAATATATGGTTAAAAGTAAAGAAGATAAAGTATATAGGTTAAAAAATCCCTGTACGAACTTAAGCAGACACCACGATAATAGTACCTAACGTTTCATAAAGTTATAACTGAGATTGGATACATACCTAATGTACTTGATCACTGTGTTTATGTTTGAAAAGATGAAAGCAAGTTTACAATTCTATCTCTTTATGTAGATGATATATTGCTAACTGAAAATGACAATGATATGATTGCCAAAACCAAGTCATGGTTAAATTTTCAGTTTGAATGAAAGACATGGGAGATGCATCTTATGTTGTTGGGATAAAAATCTTACAAGATAAAAGATATTGACTTTTGTGTCAGAGTCAAGAAAAGTGCATTGATAATATACTCAAAAAATTTAGAATGTATGACTGCAAGCCAATGAATACTCCTGTAGCTAAAGGGGTCAAGTTAAGCAAGAATAATTGTCCATACGATAGACATGATAGATTGAATGTCCCTTATGCTCAAGCTGAGCTTGGTGTATCTAATGTTATGTACAACACCAGATATTAGTTTTGTCTTAGGTCTTATCAGTCGATACCAAAGTAATCATAGTTGACCATATTGGCAAACTGTCAAGAAAATATTTAGATACTTGAAAAGGACTAAAATTTTGAAATTGTGTTATCAGACAAATAGACTGAAAATAACTGACTATTCTGATATCGATTTCGTTTTTAGAGATGATAGTAAATTCACCTCCGGTTACGTTTTTCTTTTTAGTGAAGGTGTTGTTTCTTGTTCATGTAAGAACCAAGGTTGTTTAGCTCAACATACACAAGAATCATAATACAATACATGATTGTAATGTTGCTACCACATTTGTTAAATGGATAAACCGCATGTTGCTACCACATTTGTTATATGGATAAACCACTTTATTAAATATTTGAAGCTGGATATAGCTGATGGACCAATACAATTATATTGTGGCTATTAGTTTAATAAAAAGTTTAGCAAATACTTCTATAAGTAAGCATATAATGGTAAAATATCAGTATATTCATGATGTGATTGAAAAGAATGAAATCAAAATTATTTGCCTATTTCAAATGGAGGTCGATTTGGGGGCATCTTGGTTATGCAAAATGACTCCTGCTCCATCCACCGTTCATATTGAACTGTACTCTATCAGTGATAACATTCAAGCGGGGATAGATGCCACTCCATTCTATAATAGTTCGTTTATGGCCCCCTATACATCCGCTCGCAAGGACTTTTGGCAAGAACTTCTACATGTGTTATCCACCTGAAACTCTTGGTGACTTGAATTGCATCCTGTCACAAGTGGATTGTAACAGATCGACTTCCTTTCTCTCGGCAACTCCAGGTTTCTCTTCGTTTCTTTCTCAAATGAATCTCAACATGATTCATGCTTAATCAGGTTCCTTCGAGAGAAATATAATTTTTGATCTAGCACTGTCTAACTGTTCACCACCGAGAGGCCAATATGTCAGCAACATGCTGATCCGGGTGTGGACATCCTTCCTAGGAAATGTATTTGGGTGTCTAGTGCATCGCCCAGGTCCAAATTCTTGGCATGGCTGATGTTGTATAACCGGGTGTTAACCTATTAGAACATGCAGAAATGGGGGATAAATCTTCCCAGTAAGTGCTACATGTGCCCCAAGGGGGTGGGGTAGTGGTGTGGGGCTTGGCTGCTAGATGAGCAGTCAAGGTTCAATTCTCATGAGTGTCGCCCCTCCGTGCAAGCCAATGTGTAACATAGGCTTCGGGAGCAGCGATCCTAGCCTCAGAGTTTTACTTAGCCAGCACGATGACCCGTAGGTATGACAGGCTGAGCCAGCGCGACCAGTTCTTCATGCCGGGTGCAGTTTCTTCAGCTCATATTTTCAACACATTCTCAAGGCATTCTGGAGTTCCAAAAACATCAACGCGCAACCAAACTCATGGGGTGGACAACTACTTCACCGCCCTTTTTTTGTCGATGGAAGGAAGCAATAGCCCAAAATTTGGAGGTGCTGGATTGTCACTTCATGGAAGGAAAGGAACCAGCGTTAAATGCAACAGTTTGGAGCTTTTTCACTCTCTTGACATGGACTTCTTGTCAATAGTACTGGATGCTGCTTGAGATGTAACTCGTTTTAAAGTTAAATGCAACAGTTTCGTTTTCATTCTCTCTGCAAAAAAAAAAAACTTTGGCCCTTTGGGTGCTTTATTTTTTGAATGATAGAAAGTTATGTTAAAGGTTTTTTTGGTCCTTTATTCATTCCCTATCTTTAATAAAAAAAAAATTGATATACGTTGATCAATGCATCAATCTTTATAGTCCATCATGATGTTATGGCATTGAAAATTTGAAATTTCATTGTCAAAGTCGCACCATCTTAAATGAGGGATCTCAAGCATTGGGGTAGCCACTAGCTTTGACCATAATAAAGAAAAAAGAATAAAAAGAAGCTACAAATTCTCTTTGTTAGGGGATGTTTGTTTATACCCCCATGAGAATGCTTCTCATTTTGTTAGAGAGAGAGAGAGAGATTCATTGGATCTACTGTCTTGCATCAAAACAAATGTAAGAGAATGGATAGTTGTTTTCTTATTTGTGCTAGAATCAAAATCACAAGGGACCCTTAAGATTATGATTCATATGACTCCAAATCACATTTGATTTGGAGTCGGTACATGGCCAACAAAGCAAACTTAATCCGGTTATACGTCAATGTTTGTGGTTTTGGGGTCTGTGCCCAAGTTCATGATAGAACATATTTGATATTAATGCCATTAGGGAGCTCACACAATGACAATATGACCAAAAAAGAAAAAATCACACAAGAACACAAAGATTTTGTGGTTTGGCGATGTGCCTATGTCCACTGGGGTAGTACCGAGTCTTTTATTATTCAAGAAAAACCAATAACCATGTAAATATAATTAAAAGAACCAAAACAAAATATAAAGCACTAACTGCACTCTACCTCATTCATCTTCAATCACTTGAAGTTGTACCGATGCATACGGTTTAACTATTGATCTGTCATACCCGTCGCCAAGTCGGATTTGTACCCAAGAGATGCAACCTTTCTCAAACCCAAAAGAGAACATCTCTCCCAACACCAAGAGAGAACCACCACCAATAGAGTCACACCCGTCCCTCTCTCTCAAACCCAAGAGAAGCTTATGTGCTACCCTTCCAAGACTCTCATCTCCTATTTCTTTATTTAATACTCACGCCTTTCCAATTTCTTTAGAAGAATTTCATCTCTCATATTAAAATTCAAAAATATTAGTGTAGTCGATTGGAGGATCTAGCCGATTTTCATGTGAGATTGAAGAAATTGGTATGCTGCACCACAATTCACGTTAATAATCATCAGATCAATTTTTGATCATGTTAAGATCATAAAAATATACCAGATCAAACATTGAGTAAACCAGTTTCAATAGAATTCAAGTCGACTCATCAAGATCCACCATTCTTAGAGTGAAATTGGTGAGGTCTTTCATGTATACCATTGAATTCATGTGGATTATGCTAAATTTTGATAGATCGTTTATTTTGATGAAAATGAAGTGCATGCATGATCTGTTGCATTTAAGATGATTTGGGGATGTTTTGAAGGGTTAAAATAAAGTGTATGCATAATTTGTAGGTTATTTAAATTGATTCGATGTTGTTAGAACCGATTTGAGCAATTGGATTACTGGTGGTTCATGTAAAACCCACCCGACTACATGTGGGGAGGATTAATATTGAACAAAAATAAATAAATTTTAAAAAAATCATGGGAAAAACGGTTCTCCCAAGTGCGAAACTGTCTCCCCCTCTTCGTTGTACTCCCCCCCCCCCCCCCCCCCCCGCCACCACCACCACACGATTATCGAGTGGGTGAGGTTTATCCTCACTCAGAGTGTGCCTCCATGCCCCACTTGACGAGAGAGAAAAAAACAGAGATTTTAAGAGAGTTGAGAACAAGAGAGAAGGAGAGTGTTGTCGGAGCACCACCATTGGAGGAGGTAAACTCTTCCCTTTCTCTGTTTTTTTTTTGTTTGTTTTTTCTAGAAGGCCGATAGGCATGGCTGTCGGCGTATGAGAAAAGAAGAGGCCAACAACCATGGTTGTCAGCATCATTATAGAGAAACAGAAAACAAAAAGAGAGAGACGTTGAGGAAGCCGACAATTGAAAGTTGTCGACGATCTCAACCTCTGCGACGTGTGTGAAGGGAGGAAGTCAGCAGCCACTGGCTGTCGGTATCATCCTACATAAAGAGATAAGTTACAGAGTGACAGAGAGAGAAAGGAGGAGGTTGTCGTCAACCTCAACCCAGTCAACGGTGTGGCTCGGTAGGACCGACTCACACTGGGTATAAACCAGACTGAGTCAGGTCTGTCGAGACTCAAATGGGTTGGTCTGGGTGAAACCCAGACCAAACCGACTCAAAAAAATGTCGTGGTAGACCGAACCAGTCTGGGTGTAAACCCAGACCAAGTCAGGTTTGACTGAGGCCGACTCAGTTCAGGTTCAGTCCAAATCGAGTCTGATCATTGTGTTTAAAAAAAAAGTTGATCGGTCGAACCAGTTTGGGTGTGAACCCAGACCGGGTCTGGTTTGACAAACTCTTGGTTTTCTATTTTGGGATTTGATTGAACTAGACCAGACTGGGTTTGGGTCCAATTAGTCTGGACCAATCCAGATTGGACTAGACGTAGACTGAACCAGGTCTGGATCCAGTCTATGACCAAAAGGATCAGTCATAGATCTATATCAGAGTTGGATCTGGATCTAAATCAAAACTGCATCTAGATTCAGTCTGTGACCAGAAAGGCCAATCCTAGATCCAGTGTGTGACTAGTAGATCATTTTTTAATCCAGAATATAAATGGATTTGGATCTAATTTATAGCTAGATGGATCAGTTCTATATCCATATTAGAATTGGGTCTGAATTCAACCTGTCAATTCTAGATCCAGATCAGAACTGGGTTTGGATCCAGTTTATGACTAATTGTATCAGTTTTGGATCTAGAATAGAACTGGATTTAGATCCAGTCTGTGCTTAGGCAGATCAGTTTTGGATCCAGAACTGAACTAAACTAGATTCAGTCTAGTCTATTCTGTACTGAATTAGTTTTGGTTCCTAACTAAAACTAAACTGAACCATTTCTGTTTGTTCCTAATTGGAACAGAATTGGACCAACTCAGTCTGTCCCTGATTGGGACAACTAGACCAGCCCAATTTGTTCTCAGTTAGAACAGTTTGGGTTCAGTCCAGTTACACCAAACTGGATATGAATCTGCACTATTAGTAAGTGAATCTGAGATGGAATTTAAAGAGACTAGATGGGTCTGAACCCAAACTTAGTTGGGTCCAGCAAACCAAGCTAGGTCCAAATTAGGATCAGTAAACCTAATATTCTAAACTCAGACCAAGTCCGGTCTGATCTGAGCTGAATCAGGCAAATCATTAAAAGTTAAAATAACTAAATCACTCTTGTATCTTAGACCTGATATCAAGTTAGTAAAACGAGTGTAACTTTGTACCCCGAACTTAAAATTGAGTAAGGATTGGTGTATTGGGTTCGTATCGTATAGAAGAATCACTTTGTTATATGATTTTGACCAAACTAAAGGCACTAAATTTGAGCTGAATCAGGTCAAATCATAAAAAATTAAAATAATCAAATTACCCTTATATTTGTGACTTGATATTAAGTTAGTAAAATGAGCATAACTTTGCACCTCGAACTCAGAATTGAGTGAGGATTGATGTGTTGGGTTCGTACCTTAGAGAGGAATATGTTTGTTCTATGCTTTTGACCAAACTAAGAGCAAAAAAATTGAGGTCTCACAGACTACCTCGAGAGGAATATTTTGATAATTTTGACAAAGTATAAAGAATGTTTGTTTATTGATATAAATATGCTTGTGTGTTGATCAGATTCTATTATTAGAGTCATGTGAAACTCAACTGCAGGCTAGAGTGCAACGTTTGCATTCGAGGTAAGAAAAATTATAAGCATTTTAGTAAATAAAACATTGTCTGATGACATATTTATGAATTAGACTATATGAAATCATGTTTACTTGAGATTACAGTTGTATTCTATTGAGTTTTGCAATTGCATATTAGAAATACACCTTCCTTGTGATTAGAGAATAAATGCATGTGAATTAGTATTGATGCAATGAATGGTTTCAAGTATTTGTGATTCTTCAGCATGAGTTTCATATATAGAGTTGTATTTTAGATGAAATGCATAATTGAGATTGCGAAGAACTTAGAGATATATGCATAAGAACAAAGTCCTTGAGATGAGATTTGAGTCCCATATTGGTTACAAAAGTGCTACTGTAACTTGAAATACTTTAGCATGCTAAAATCTCATAACTTATCGGGGGGTGACGGGTGAAAATGACTACTTGATAGTCGTCAACATGAAAGTTGCCATTGTCGAAGCCTTCGAGATTTATAGATGTAGAAAGACTACATCTCTACATGCTTAGAAAATTGGTGAACTTCAGAACCCTAGGATTGACCCTTGAGAATACTTGATTGAGAATGTCCCTTGAGAACACTTGTTGGGAGATAGTGAGTATGAACTCGAGTGAGAGTTCACGTGAATGCATGAGATGCATATTATATATGTGCTAAAGAATTTTAGGGTTTCACCAAGAAAATTGAGACTCTAAAGTTAGATTAAGATGTAATATGAACCACAGAAACCTTACAGCAAGTACAACTCTAGATTACTGACTTGATGGTTCCCTACTAGGGCTCCTAATCTATAGTGGACAGAGACAAAGAGAGTGGTTCATAGTCTGGTTAACACCGTAGAATTGGGGTATCTTACATGGGTTGCTATGCCTATAGTAGGGTATTACTGGTATAGCTGAAGTAGATAGTATTTAGCATCGAAAGTATGTTAACTTGTGAGAATCAAGTGAGAACCTAAGAGGAATTAAAAGACACAAACATGTGTGTGTTGTTTGATTGAAAAACTAAAATAAGACTAAGGGCTTGAAAACCACTATAGTTGAAAATCTGTGTTTATTTTGCATATAATTTATCTCTTTCTAAGTTGTAGATTTGCCCCCTTTTAATTATTATAACTGTAGGTTTCAAGTGACTTTTGTAGAACAAGACTTGGTGTAGGATGTAGGCGGCCTCGTCTTTCGACAGAGTAGTTTTCTCTTTTTTCTTTTATTTATTGAACTTGAGAGGTGATACCTCATTTGGATGATGTAACCTTTATGGCTTATGTGAGATTTTTTTATTTGAATTTAATTAATGATATTTATTTAAAAAAAATTGATGTCATGTTTCTTTTCACTACTTTGGTATTTTTCTTTGAAAAGTTATACCTACGAACCCAGACTCCAAAGGTCCCAAGTCAAGGTGTTACAGTTCATGTGATCATGTCATGCAAGCATATTTTTTAGGAGTTATTATATATATTGGCTAATGCTGCACTAAACCTTTATTACTCAAAAAAATGTGATCTTAACAAATAAATTGAAACAATGGAGTTAGATTTTTAGACAAATCTTTCACCTATGATTTATATATATATATATATATATATATATATATATATATATATAGAGAGAGAGAGAGAGAGAGAGAGAGAGAGAGAGAGAAATTGGTTTCTCTTACCAACCACATTGTGTGGACAGTGCTGATTTCAATGTTTTAAGTCATGTCAACATATTTTATTTTGCTAGAAATTGATTGTTGAATCATGTTTTTCTAATAAAAGAATATGATTTTATAAGCTTTAAATTTTATGAAAATTTAGAGTCATGATTTTTAAAGGTTATAAAAACATGCTCACATCATATTTGGGTGATCCCAAGGCCTATTCCTACTAAAAAAACCATTAAGGCCACATATATAAGGTTATATTAAAAAAATAGTAATAATAAAAAATTAAAGAGACGAAACTGTTGAAAATTTTGGTGGGTATGTCAAGTAAGCTTGAATTAGCTACGTAGGCTCGGAGGCACATGTTGAACACATTATCTTCAAAGCAATAGTTGCCCCAGTTAGGACTACGTCTTTGGTGCAATAGGTATTCATGCAACTTTGCTCGTAAGATACAATCAAGCTTTCATTTACTCGTGAAGATCAGTTCATGTCTTGCACTGGGTGAGACCGAGCAACTCGACATAGACCACCTTGAATAGTTTATTAACTCATAGATCAAAAAGTCAAAGAAATCAAATGGTCAGGACTAAGTAGAGGCAGTAAGAGGACCACTCAAGTATAAATTTACCACGCAGGGACATTAGACAATACTAGGTGTGGTAAAAGGCAGCTTAGAGCGGCCATGTTGACTGAATCTTAATCAATAAAAGGTTGATCAAAGCTCTTAAATGGTTGGTTAAACCTGTATATAATGGTGATCAAGGACTTGGAATAAAAATGTCCCAAGAGTAAAAAAGAATGATCAAAGTCTAGGAATAACCATAACAAAACTAAATCAAACTGGTTCAGACCAAACCAAAACCCAAAATGAAGTCCAAAGATCAAAGTTTAATTGACATGCCACCAATAGGCTACATGCTATATGAGGATGCTTGATTCCCTAGAAGCTTGCTTCAAAAGCAGAAAATTATTCCCTTCTTTCAAAGGAGTGAAAGCTTTAGAAAACTCACTTCCTAAATATGAGAAACTCGATTTTCTTTAGTGGAAAGCTCGCTTTCTCTTCGTTTCTCTAATTGATTCCCTTTCGCTTATTTATCATTTCTCTCTTGCTTCATATTACTTTTCATGCACTTCTCCCTTAATTCTTACTATTTTAATATTAAAATAGTATTTTTTTATAACAAGTTTGCATGTTCATTTTATATTATGTTTATGTCATTTCTTATTTGCTTCTTTTTTGTACTTCATGTAGCTTGTTATACGTTTCCTTTTCATTTTTTAAGTGCTTGCATAATTATTTCACAACCATATTCGGCTTCTCGCTTAATACTATTTGTCAACACTCGCTTCCTCGCTTAAACTTCATGAATTGATTCTCATATTCATTTCGTTTATTAGTAATTTATATAAACACAAGTGAAGTTCTCACACTCTTCAACGTGAGACTGAACAATAAAGAAAAAATGAAGTTCCCTCCAAATGTTAAGTAAGGAAAAGGCAAAAAAATAAGTGGCCAAACTTAGGTGCAAAGCCATATAATTTTGAGACAAAACTCCAATAAAAACTGTTTATTTTTCTTCTTAATGGAGGGGGGCAGGCACTACGTAGCACACACTGGGCTGGTTGGGGCCGGCCTTGATCACTGATTCTACTCTCCCTTGAGTTGGCCTTATTTTTAGTTACTGCCACTAACATTGTACATATGATACACTGTGAGTTGTAATGAGATGGTACGTTCAGCTGTTCTGTTTATGCATAAAAATAAATAAAGTTTACATGTACATTGAAACTCCTTTCAAGTGATTGCATGCATCCAAGAAACACTCTTTTTGTAATATGCCTTGGGATATGCAACAACCTAAAGATTCTAGAAGTTTCCATTTAATTGAAAGATCATGAATTCAAGATGCGTGATAAAAATCCAATAATAAATTTTTTTTCCAACTTAATAACAATATTGGATCGCTGACCCCAATTGTTTTGGGATGAAGGCGTAGTTGTTGTTGTTGTTGTTGTTGTTTAATAACAATATTGGAGAGAGAGAGAGAGAGCTATATGTTTGGGAAATCAATGGCATTATTAATTTAGCAACAGATTTGTGGTTCTTATTAATGTCACATATACATGAATGGATATGAACGCAAATATATTTAATTTACAAAAATAACAAATAAAAATATATGTAATTTATAAAAATAGTAAATGAAATATTTTTATGCATAAAAATCCTTATTATCAGGTCATAATACTCAAAACGTTCTTGTATAAATGTACAAACTAAGATCTAAACTCAAATTTATTATGGAAATGCAAAAAGATTAGTAGAAATTAAAAAGGAGAAATGCACTCATGTTATCCATAAAGGTATATTGGTTGTTAAGTAAAAATTGGTTGTGTAAACGATTACGAACTATGTTGCCATTTAGTTGTCCCATGTGTATGGACAATACATTTTTATTTTTAATGATTTTAATTGTATTAGTAATATTGTCAGTAACAAATATATCTTATGTATTAAAATATAGAAAATATTTCTCAATCAATTAAAAATTATATGTTCAGCTGACCCCCCTCTTGCCAAAAACAAAATCTGATATCCAGCAGTTTCAATTCTCCATAAGGCCTAAACAAACCAAAACAAAAGGTCTGGATCCATATTATTATATACCTAAGGATTTCAATGGATCTGATTTTATTCGAGACTGAATCTTACTTCATTTAGTTAGTTTTGGTAAGCGGAAACAATATCCTGATTATAATGCGGATGAGGATATGGTTTTGATCTTTTGCTACCGATTCCAATGGATATTCTAATCCGATTACATGTAAAAATGCGAAGTTGGTATGAGCTTTTCACCATCCAAGTTTGAGCTCAAATCTGAGTCTGTTTAGGCAACATCGGATTAGCCGGATCTGGTGTTGACTACATCCTACCTGAATCCGGAACGTTTACATCCCTAGTTGATACCCTATGATCGGTTGGATCTCTATCCGTTCCATTGAGGATGAGTTGACGAATATTCAGTTTTTTTTTAATATATTTTACTCAGAGAAACTGATCCAGTCGCAAAGGCCTAGTCGTGCTGGCTCAGCTTGCCCTGCGTGAAACTCTGAGAGCTTACCCCTTGACCCATGGGTTTTGAACCTAGACGCTCATGGGATTTGAACCTAGACTTACCAATATGACCTTGGCCTAGCGGTAAAGGCCTTAAGGTGAATATTCAGTTATAAAACATCTTTTTTGAGACGTTTTCATTTGCATAGCTTTAGTTAAGCCGTGGCCCTAACAGGTTCGTGGACTTGTAGCAAGAACCGATCCAATCTGGCAATTAGTAGGGATCAAAATGAGTGGTGGGCACCATGTAAGGGTCCTTTGGTGCGTAACGGGACAGGGAGAAGGCCTGATCCGCTGGCGGACCAACCACCTTTTATGGAGCAAGAGCCAAAAGTATCGTCCCAGTAAATATGGATAACTAATCGACTCAGACTGGGTCCCATTGAGATGATATATTATTTAGACTTGGGTCCGGAGACCAGTTTACTATGGAGCTCAAGACACAATTAGTCTCAGATCCGGTAACCAATGGTGTGGGCACGTGCCCACCTTGACCCTCGTCCCCCCTATCACAAGGGGCAGGCAGTGCCCGACCGACCCGAGGTCTCCCCTTGTTCCCTAATCCCCCCACCCCTCTTGGGCTCTCCCCCGATTTTTTCCTAGTTGCGCCCAAAATCTCTCTCTCTCTCTCTCTCTCTCTCTCTCTCTCTCTCTCTCTCTCTCTCTTTGAGGCTCCGCCCTCTATGAAGATGTTCACATATCTCTGCCCTCTCCCCCCCCCCCCACTCCATCTTGACCTTTCTGGCGCTGGCATCCCCTCTCTCCATTGTGCCTCTGTGCCCCCTCTTTGGCATGGCCACATCTGGCGTCCCCTCTCTCTGGCATGCCCACATCCCACATCAAAGTGCTCTCTCTTTCTCTATTAGAGTTTAGGGTTTGGGTTAGGGTTTTTAGTTTTTTTATTTATTGCTTAGATTTTAGGTTTTTTATATTTTAATGGATTTTTTGTGTGAATGCATGCTTGATTGCAGGGTTAGGATTTTTTTTATATGCTTAGATTTTTATGGTTTTGATTTTTTATGCCTATTTTTGTAATTTATTGAGTGAATGCTTGTTAAATCCAATTTTTTTTCAGGTATGCTTAAATTCTAACGGTTTTGCATTTTAATCCTTATTTTTGTAATTTATTGAGTATATTAGTGCTAAATTTGATTTTTTTATGCTTTAGATTTTAAGGGTTTTGTATTTTAATATTTACTTTTGCAATTTATTTAGTAAATGATGTTAAATCTCATGTTTTTTTACGGGTATATTTTAGATTTTGTGGATTTTATATTTTAATCTTTATTTTTGCAATTTATTGAGCAAATGATGATAAATCCAATTTTTTTGGGGTATGTTTTAGATTTTAGGGATTTCATATTTTAATCTTTATTTTTGCAATTTATTGAGTGAAAAATGTTAAATCTGATTTGTTTTTTTTTTATGGTTTAGATTTTAGGGGTTTTCTATTTTAATTTCTACTTTTGCAGTTTATTAAGTGAACGATGCTAAATACAAATTTTTTTTATATGCTTTGGATTTTAAGGATTTTGTACTTTAATCCATATTTTTATAATTTATTGAGTGAATGGTGTTAAATTTGATTTTTTTCAGCTTTAGATTTTAGGGGTTGTGTCTTTTAATCCCTATTTTTGCAATTTATTAAGTGAATGATGCTAAATCCGATTTTTTTTTATGTGTTAAATTTTAGAAGTTTTGTATTTTAATCTCTATTTTTGCAATTTATTGAGTAAATGATTTTAAATCCATTTTTTTATATGTCATAGGTCCCCCGTGGCGGAGCCAAGAACTTAAGCCTGATTTAATGAAACCAAGAAGCAAATCTAGTTGGATTTGCTTTTATAGACATAACAATAAGTTCTGTTATTAGTCCAAAATATTATCATCAAATATTTTGATAGGAACGTAGGCTTTATGCCATTAGCATTTGGTCTACATGCTTCATGCTTGATATATGTAGCTCTTAGTGGTGAAGTACCTAACAAGAAGTCCAAACTTTGTATATATGGCTAAATGGCTAAGTTTTCTTATGGTTAATGTTTTATTCTTGTGCAATGTGCTTGATGTTTAATGTTGGTTCTTATCCATTAGGATATAATGAATTTGACATTCAACTTGTTGTCTAGACAAGCATGGAATCTTGTCCTCTGTTTGTGAATGTGTGGTATGCGTAAATGAGTGTGTTCTCGTGTGTTTGTACGATATCATAGTGATCACTGTAAGATGCAATAGTATGGGTTTTATATGCTTAATGTTATGAGTTCATTATTTAGTACTTTCAAAATTATGAAAGAAAAGTATGGGTTTACGTCCTTAAATGCATTGTCAGTGTAGTTATAAAATTGTGGGATTATGGTAGGTCAAGGGTATACACTCGTTTTGAAACTGATTTATCAACCATCAAAGTTGGAAGCGCTAGCTTTCCTATTATGACAGATTGATACTGGTGGGATTCTAAAATTTTCTAATGATGAGGGCTGAAAGGAGAGGTCTTTTTTCCAATAATGTTGATTTGTGATTGAAATAAGGGTGGATTCTTATGATGAAAAAGTAAAGAACTTGACCAAATGTTCACTTTCTTAAAAATATCAAACACAAGATTAACTTCCATAATATAATCAAATTCAAAAGAAAGTACTCTTAAGTATTGATCTAAAGGATATGCTAGAAAAACCCAGATGGATAAATGATGTCAAAAAGTATAGAAGAAGGTAATGCATTATGCAATAACAAGATAATTCAATATCAAGTAACCCAATTAAGTCCATGATTTTTATCAGAAGCATAAGAACACTGTCCAATAAAGGCTAGCATCTCAATACAAAACCCATATATTCGGCGTTATCATCCCATCAATCACCAAAATCAGAATCCTCACAATTCATATCATTCACTCTTCTCAAACACGATTTGTAGCTCCCGCCAACAACAGGAAAGGATGCCTCCAACTCAGATTTTATCACCGGAGCAAGGGCCACAACCACCACCAACAAGATCGGCCAAAACCATTTTTCTTACATGCAACATAAAGCTCAAAATGGATCCCACATAACGTTTGGTTGGCCCCAAATGAGAATTTTTCTCTCACAATTGTGAAAGAACAATTATCATTTGCCTGATTTCTGACGTGCAAGCAATCGCAGGAACGAATACTCATGGTTCGAAATCACATTTTACTAACTTCTCAATGTGATTGACGATCACATTGTGCACCCCGTTATTTTGAATGACGATTTCGAATCACTTGAGATGGAATCTTATGTGATTCCAAATCACACGAGATGCAAGCAAGCGTGAGTGATAAACTTCATATCCCAAGGCCTAGAAAATGGATGGTAGGCCTCCCAACATAACCAAAAGACTAAAGACCAAAGTTACTCCCAAGAGAGGATATTGTTAGATCGATATTCGGATCACACAGTTTCACAATCATCATCATGATATAAAACATGATATAAATCAGGAAATATAACAGTATAGACATCATGATCAACAGACGATTGAAACAATAACAGGGAGCAAACATGTCAGGTTCCACCATATACCAAAATCCAGACATATGCAAATGAACAAACATATGCATAGAACATAATATAAACAACAGAAACATGTTAATATTGTATAAACGGCTAAGGCGTACTAAAGTACTCCCCTTAGAGAAAATTCGCCCCCACATACAGTGCAAACAGGGTCCGACGTCCTTCCCCGAGGATACAATAGCATCGGCGATCTGGATCGGTGCACGCCGATGATAGATCACCCTTCGAAAACAACCTCAAGAACTACTACTGCAGACCTCACAGCAAAACAATAGAGAGAGAGATGATAGAGTGTACATTCGTCCCCTTGAAACCTCTCTAACCACGTTTATATAGACGTGGAAGAGATCTGTTTGAAAGGACATGACTCTTGAAAAGTTGCCCATTTTAAATAAACATGACCCTTGCAAAGAGTTACCAATTTTGAACAAATGTGACTCTTCCAAGGGTCACCAGTTCTGAACGGGTGTGACTCTGCCAAGGGTCACCAGTTCCAAAAGGCATGACTCTTTTCCTTTTATATAATCCAAAAAGGAAAAACACCCCACGTTTCTTCTTGGAATTTCCTCTCCCCTCCCTTCTTGCACCTAACATTCCCCCACAAATTCAAAGAATGAAACGGGAAGAAACCAAGATGCAAGATGAGATAATCTGCAGCAGGACATATCATGTTTTTAGTAATGGTACCTTCCGGTTTGAACAATTACCTTAGTTGACTAACTTTACCCCTACAGGAACGAAGTGAACTGAAGTCTTGAACTTGAACCTTTGGTGTAGGAGTGTCCATTAGCAACAACATGATAAAGGTTCTGGTTGTAATCTTTAGGGGCGGCTCGTTAAGGCCATGCGCCCGAATCCTGTTTCATGAGTGACTTCAGCAATAACCCAATTTCTTAAACTGCGGCCACACAGTCACACTCACATAGGTGAGCTTCTCTAGAGATGCACTGCTAACATCTCGCCTAGAAGGCTTTGAACTCATTCAGAGTTTGAACTCTTCCTTAACTAGCAACTACAGCACATTTCCAGAGTAAACAGGAGAACAGACACAGATACATAGTATCTCATAAATAAGGTGATATTCAGTTAACCCTACAGCTTGTTATTACTACATTGAACCTACTTTGTGGGATCTCCACTCAGATAGGTTGGGTTGCTACTGTAGATGAACTACTGATGGGTTTCAGTCTCATCCCCTCTCTAGATTTTAGGACTAATGACTTATCTAGTCCTTTCGTTAATGGATCAGTTGTGTTCTCTTTGGACCCAACATAGTCCACAGCAACCACTAACTGAGATACTAGTTCCCTTACAGATTTTATTCTGACTTGGATGTGTCTCTTCTATTTTTTGTTATATTTTGTGTTTTTAATCTTTGCAATAGTGGTCATATTGTCACAATGTACAGATATCGCAGAAATTGGTTTGCACATTGAAGGAATGTCCTCAAGAAGTCTCTTTAACCATTCAACTTCCAATCCAGTGACATCTAAAGCACAGAGTTCAGCCTCAAAAGTAAACCGAGACAAAATGGTTTGCTTTACTGATCTCCAGGCGACAGCGCCGCCACCCAAAGTAAATACATACTCTGTCACGCCATAACTTTCAGAGTTCATGGCTATCCAGCTTACATCACTATATCTTTCAAGGACTGCATGAAATCTCTTGTAATGCAAACTCAAGGAAATAGTTTCTTTCAGGTACCTTAGTACCATGTCCAATGTCTTCCAATGAGTGCGATTTGGACAACTTGTGTATCTACTTAATTTTGTCACGGAGAACGAAATATTCGGTCTCGTGCAATTTGCAAGATACATCAAACTTTCAATAATCTGAGAATACCTCAATTGAGACACAGGAACACCAATCGTATTCTTATGAAGAGGGATAGAAGGGTCATATGGAGTTGCTACAGATCTCCCTTGGTTATAGCCAAATTTCTCAAGTACTTTCTCAACAAAGTGAGATTGAGAAATGGTTATTCCCTCAGCCGAACGAGTCAGTTTTAAGCCTAAGATCACATTTGCAACACCCATATCTTTCATATCAAACTTACTACTAAGAAATGACTTTGTCTCATTCACAATTCTCATATTGGAACCAAACAATATAATATCATCTACATACAGGCATAAAATAATACAACCATCACTTTTAACTTTACAATAAACACATTTATCAGATTCATTGACAACAAAGTCAAATGATAAAATAATATTATCAAACTTTTCATATCATTGTTTAGGAACTTGTTTTAGTCCATATAATGACTTAACAAGTCTACAAACTTTATTTTCATTACCAGGAGCCACATAACCCTCAGGTTGATCCATATAGATCTCTTCTTCAAGATCGTCATGCAAAAAGGCAGTCTTCACATCCATTTGATGAACTGAGAGATCATAAATGGAAGTCAATGCAATAAGCACTCTCATTGTGGTCATCCGGGTAACCGGAGAATAGGTGTCAAAGTAATTTATTCTCTCCTTTTGTTTGAACCCCTTGGCAATCAGTCTCGCCTTGTACTTGTCAATGGATCCATTTGGTTTCAACTTCTTCTTAAAGATCTATTTGCACCCAATAGTGAAACTACCACGAGGGAGGTCAACCAGTTCCCAAGTGCCATTAGAGACAATGGAGTCAATTTCACTCTTAATGGCTTCTTTCCAATGCATTGTTTCAGGTGAAGCCATTGCATCTCGAAAAGTGGGAGGATCATCCTCGATAAGGTAAGTAATAAAATCACTTCCCAAATCCTTGGTAATCCGTTGTCTCTTGCTCCTTCTAGGTTCAGTCACTTCCTCAGACTCAATGGGTCTAGGATGGGAACAAGATGGTTCTACCCCCACATCTGTCATCCTTTCCACATGTTCGGAAATGGAACCAGAAGTTGAAGATATATCTAAAGAAGGAAGATTCTGAGGTACACCAAATTTCATAAGAAATACATCCTCAAAGAATGTAGCTTCTCGAAGCTCAACAATAGAGTTTACATATATGTCAGATATCTCAGACTTAATTACTAAGAATTTATAGGCATAGTTGTTCTCTGCATAACCCAAAAAGACAGCATCTACTGTTTTAGGACTCAACTTCTTCCTATTGTGCTCTGGCACAAGTACCTTAGCAAGGCACCCCAACACTTTAAGGTATTTCAAGCTCGATTTCCTATTTCTCCAGAGTTCAAAAGGGCTACTGTCCTTATGCTTCTGAGGAACTCTATTCAGAATATGGCAAGCCGTATTCAGAGCATCCCCCCACATATAGGTAGGTAATCCAGAACTCCCAAGTAGAGTATTTGTCATGTCAGTTAGGGTTCTATTCTTTCTTTCTGCAATCTCATTAGATTGAGGAGAATATGGATGAGTAAACTCATGAACTATGCCAACAGACTTGCAATATTCATCGAGAGTTTATTAGAGGTATATTATCCCCCTCTGTCAGACCTCAGTCTTTTCAGTTTTCTACCAGTTTGTGTTTCTGCTTCATTCTTAAAAATAAAAAACTTATCAAAAGCTTCGTCTTTTGATTTTAGCAGATACACATAACATTATTTAGTGACATCATCTATAAAAGTGATAAAATATTTTTTATGATTTCTGGTTAACACTCCATTAAACTCACAGATATCTGTGTGCACCAGATCCAATATTTCAGAATCTCTAACAATCATATGAAAAGGTTTCTTACATTGTTTTGCTTGCACACAAATTTCACATTTTTTAGTTTTATCAATGGAATGCTCAGGAATCATTTTCAAGTTCATCATGTGTTTCACAGAATTGAAATTCACATGACCTAATCTATTATGCCACAAATCAGATGATTCTATGTTATATGCAACATTAGACAATGAATCAAAAGAAACATCATTTTCTAATTTATCACTGCAAACATGTTCAACACGAAGTTTAAACAAACCATCATCTAAATACCCATGGCCAATAAAGGTTCCAGAATGTAAAATAACAACTTTATTACATTTAAAGTTAAATTCATAACCCTCTCTAACAAGACATGAACCACTTAGAATGTTCCTTCTAACTACAGGCACATGGTGCACTCTGTGTAAAGACAGAACTCGTCCTGAAGGAAACTTCAGATTCACGCGTCTAATCCCTAACACTTTTGCAGTGGTTGAATTGCCCATAGTCACGGATCTGTCTACAGCAACCTGATATGAGACAAAGACAGACTTATCAGCACAAATGTGCACGTTAGCCCCAGTGTTAACCAGCCACTCAGTTGGCTCATAAACGTGATAGATTTGCGGGTTAACAGAAACATACCCAGTACTGGTCCCAACGACCTCAGTCACCATGTTGACTTTAGGGGTTCCATCTGTGGTCCCATGAGTTTTGGCCTTCTTGGAAGGACATTCCTTAGCCCAGTGCTCAACCTGCCAACAGTTCCAGCACGGTTTTTTCTTTGTCTTTTTCTGGATTTTGGCCTTAGGTTTAAACTGGTTTTTCATTGCAGATTTTAGTTTTTGTCCCTTGCCCTTAAAAGATCCGGTCATCATGTTCACCTTAGGTTGTTCAGTTGGCATCACGATCTGTTTCTGGCTTCTATGCTCTTCTTCAATGGCTATGCTACCATAAGATCATCCAGAGAAATCTTTCATCTACGGTATTTGAGAGACATACCAAAGTCTACCCAAGACTTAGGAAATTTCTCAACGATGGTCATAACTTGAAACTTCTCAGGAAGTTTCATCTCAGCCTCAGCCAAACTATGGAGCAACAGCAGAAACTTGTGTGTCTGCTCAGTGACCGACTTGTCCTCTACCATCTGATATTTCAGAAACTTGGCAACAGAGTACTTTTCAAGACCTTGGTCTTCGATATTGTACTTCTTGTCAAGTTGATCTCATAGGCCCTTAGCAGTGGTAGACGAGGAACAGTACACATCGAATAACGTGTTGGACAGAGCCAACAGTATACAACCACGACATATACTGTCCTTTTCTTTCCACTCTACTGTCGCAGTGACCGCAGCAGGGTCAGGGTCAGAATCAGAAACCGAAGGGCAGTCGATTTCTAGAACAGACAACAGTCCTATCGTTGTAAACCAAATTTTCATGTGTTGCTGCCAACGCTTGAAATTCTGACCGGTAAACTTTTTCGGCATCCCGGACATGTCCACTTTTTGTACAAAAGCGAAAGAGGTTGACATGCTTAGAATCTTCTCTAAGACTGTTAGATCGATATTCGGATCACACAGTTTCACAATTATCATCATGATATAAAACATGATATAAATCAAGAAATATAACAGTATAGACATCATGATCAACAAACAATCAAAACAATAATAGGGAGCAAACATGTCAAGTTCCACCATATACCAAAATCCAGATATATGCAAATGAACAAACATATGCATAGAACATAATATAAACAACAGAAGCATGTTAATACTGTATAAACGGCTAAGGCGTACTAAAGTACTCCCCTTAGAGAAGATTTGCCCTCACATACAGTGCAAATAGGGTTCGGCGTCCTTCCTCCAGGATACAATAGCCTCGACGATCTGGATCGGTGCACGTCGATGGTAGATCACCCTTCGAAAACAACCTCATGAACTACTACTGCAGACCTCACAACAAAGCAAGAGAGAGAGATGATAGAGTGTACATATGTTCCCTTAAAACCTCTCTAACCACGTTTATATAGACGTGAAAGAGATCTGTTTGAAAGGACATGACTCTTGAAGAGTTGTCCATTTTGAATAGACATGACCCTTGCAAAGAGTTAACAGTTTTGAACAAATGTGACTCTTCCAAGGGTCACCAGTTCTGAACGGGTGTGACTCTGCCAAGGGTCACCCGTTCCAAAAGGCATGACTCTTTTCCTTTTATATAATCCAAAAAGGAAAAACACCCCACGTTTTTTCTTGGAATTTTCTCTCCCTTCCATTCTTGCACCTAACAGATATCACCTTAAAAAAGATCAACAAAATCAAACCAAGAAGACATGCAAAAAGTATAAAACTCTCATCGGATCGATTCTTTACCATCAGCAGCAGGGCGTTTGGGGGATCTTCCCTTCCTTCGTGAACGCCTTAGCCGATTGATGGAAGTTCTTCTTATTCATATAGTCCAAAATCTAAACATCAAGCCTGCAACCATTCAAAGGGAAGCCCATCAAGAGAAAAAAAAAAACAATGCAAAAGCAAAATAAAAACCAACAAAAACAAAGTTGGGCATCACAATTTACATCACGTTTGGGTCCATCGCAGCCATAACGTCCACAACCGCCTCCTCCAAACCCCTACACAAACTAAAACTTCCCTCAAAATCCACTTCGTAAAAACGCAAACCCAGATCACAGAATCGAGAAAACGATCGGAAAGATGTGCTTTTTTATCCAACTGAAGCAGTTTCTACCACCATAGAAAGCGAACATTCATGAGAGAAACAAGAAAAGAAAACTTTCAAAAGAAGGAAAAGAGAGAAGACGGCAGTTTGCTAGAGACAGAAGACAAGAAGAAGAGAGGAAGAGGGGAAAGAGAAGAGAAGACCAACCTTCGAATAAGGATGGTAGGAAGGAGCAGAGGTTGGCGTCCAGAACTCGACCCGCCGGACGATCGGCCAGAAATCGTGGAATGGGTGTCGGGGAAACAGGGGAGGGGCTTCGTCAGAGAGCTTCCCAGAGAGAGAGAGAGAGAGAGAGTACTCTGAAAAGAAAAGGGGAGGGAATCCTCCCGCAAAATAAAAACACCTGTCTCTGACGATATTATTTATCGTCGTTAATTTATAGGATTAAAAACACCCTTCTCCAACGATATTTATCGTCTTATCTATCTCTAAGCCTGACAATTTTTAGCATTGTTTATAGGAATGCAAGAATTATACTTTAAAAAAAATACATTTACATAAAAAGAGGGTATAAACAATCTTATTTTTCATTTTTAAAAATTGTTCAATTTCAGAGTCTAACGTTATAGATGTGATCTACATGGTCTCTTAATAAGAATAGGATTTTGGATAATCTGATTATGCCATGTGCGCAGGCTTTTATAAGGCTTCAAAAAACAATAACTCAAAATTTTTATAAAATTAAAGACCCATAAAATTATATTTTAGTTCGATTATAATTATTGTCGCTAATAGATTCAAATAAGCAGCATATTGATGATGATAAGTATGCTATTTATTTGAACAGAATAGCGATGATAATTGTTAATAACTTGACGATGATAATTTATCATTGTTAATCAATATATTGACAACGATAATTATTATTGTCAATAACTTATAAATAATCAACATATTTATGATGATAATTATCATTATCAATAGATTACAATTAATCAACATATTGATGACAATAATTGTCATCTCTAATAGATTCCAATAAAGAGCATCTTGACAATGATAATTATCATCATCAATAACTTATAAATAATCAGCATATTGATGATGATAATTATTATCGTTAATATACTGATTATTTGTAATCTATTAACGATCATACTTATCATCGCTAATAGATTCAAATAAACAACATATTGACAATGATAATTATTGTTGTCAGTAGAGCATAAATAGTCAACATCTTGACGATGATAATTATCATCATCAATAGATTCATATAAATAGCTTATAGACGCTGATAATTATTGTCATCAACAGTTTATAAATATTATAAATAATCATTATATTAATGATGATAATTATCATCATTAGTAGATTAATCAGCATATTCATGATGATAATTATCTTCGCCAATATGATGAGCATTTGAGGATATTGATGATGATAATTATCATCACTAATACATTCAAATAATTAGCACTCAGATTTTCATAGGTTTTTTATTTTTTTCTAAAATTTTACCATACGGATGCGATTTGGATGCATGGTTTTATAGAAACAGACTCTTGGATCATCTGATTATGATATATAAGATAGATCTTTTAAGGCTTGAAAATCAATGACTTAAACTTTTTGTAAATATGCAAGCATAAAAAATCTCCTTACAGGATCCGATTATGATGATCCAATAGTCGATTCCAAGTAAATGGACCATGTCGAATGCATCTGCAGGGTTAGATTTGTAAAAAAAATTATGAAAATCTCGATTCATACTAGTTTATATATTTCTTTAGCTTACATATTCCAGTTTCCCTTAATCCAAATTAACTAAAATATATAAATCGGTATACATCAAGATTTTTATAGGTTTTTTTTTATTTCACCATACAGCTAGATGCACAATTTTATAGAAATAGACTCTTGGATCATCCAATTACAATGTATAAGAAGGATCTTTAAGGCTTGAAAATCAACATCTCAGAATTTTCATAAATATGCAAGCATAAAAAATCTCCTTACGAGATCCAATAGTCGAAGCAAATGGACCACGCTGAATGCATCTGTAGGGTCATATTTGCAAAAAAAAACTATAAAAATCTCTATTCATACCTATTTACATATTTTGTTAGTTTACATATTCCAAATTCTCTTACTCTAGGGTAACTAAGATATGTAAACTAGTCTACACTGAGATTTTCATAGGTTTTTTTATTTTTTTCTAAAAGTTTAGCATACGGATGTGATCTAGATGCATGATTTTATAAAAACAATCTCTTGGATCATCTGATTATCATGTACAAGAAGGATCTTTTAAGACTTGAAAATTAATGACTCAAAATTTTCATAAATATACAAGCATAAAAAATCTCCTCAATTAAGAGATTTGATTACGATGATCCAAAGTTTATTCCAAGCAAATGGACTACGCTTAATGCATCTGCAAGGTTGGATTTGCAAACAAACTTATGAAAATCTTGATTCATACCAGTGTATATATTTTGTTCATTTACATATTCTAGTTTTCTTGATCTAGGTTAACTAAAATATGTAAACTGGTATGCATCAAGATTTTCATAGGTTTTTTAAAAAAAAAAATCTAAAATTTTACCATACGAATGCGATCTAGATGCATGGTTTTATAGAAATAGACTATTGGATCATAGCCAACATTTTTTATCGTCGGCATAAGGAACACTAGATGATGATTTTTATCATCGGCTATGTTAGTTTCAAGATTAAAAATAAAAAACAAAAATTGGACATAGCCGATGATAAAAATTGTTGGCTATATTTCTTATACTGATGATATCGTCATCTATGTTAATTTAAAAAAAAATGGACATAGCTAACGATAAAAATCATCGGCTATATTTTTTATACCAACGATAATCTACCATCGACTATGTTAGTTTCAAAATTAAAAAAAATGGACAGAGGCAATGATAAAAAACATCACCTATTTTTCTTATAGTGACAATAATTTGTCGTCAGTATAAGAAACATAGTCGATGATTTTTATTGTCGGCTATGTTAGTTTCAAAATAAAAAATAAAAAACAAAAATTTGACATAGCCAACGATGAAAATCGTCGGCTTTAGTTCTTATACTGACAATAATTTAGTGTTGGCTATGTTAGTTTCAAAATTAAAAAAATGGACATAGGCGATGATTTTTATTGTCGGCTATGTTAGTTTCAAAATAAAATAAAATAAACAAAAATTGGATATAATCGACAATAAAAATCATCAGCTATAGTTTTTATATCGATGATAATTTATTATCAGTTATCTTAGTTTCAAAATTAAGAAAAATGGACATAGCCGATGATAAAAATCATCGGCAATATTTCTTATACCGACGATAAATTATTGTCGGCTATGTTAGTTTAAAACTGACGATAAATATTGTCGGCTATATGATTTTTAAGCCGACGATAATTATCGTCCACTATTGATTAAAAATGATGATAATTATCATTATCATATTATTGGTGATGATTAATTATCATCATAATTATAAAAGATATTTGGTAACAATTAATTATCATTGTAATTATAAAATCAACAATAATATCATTGGCAATATGTCTTTCCGACCATCTTCAGTGTCTTACTATTCATATTATTGACATGATAAGAGCAATAATAAAATATCATCGGCAACAGGGGCGTAGCTAGGATTCATGTGAGGGGAGGCAAACAGGGGTGTAGCAAAAAAAATGGTGTGATAGTCTGGGGTTTGGGGGAAGCGCCCCAAAAAAAAATTGAGATAAAATAAAAAAATGGCTACAATTATTAATAAAAATCTATTTCATATGGACAAATCAAACTATTTTCTGCAGTCAGGGATGGGCTAGGACTGGGCTTTAAAAAAAAAATGTAACTGGGCCAGGAGGCACGACTGGGCTACAGCCCAGTTCTGCTCCCCCCCCCCCCCCCCTCCCAGCTCCGCCTATGATCGGCAATAGATATTTTTACTATAACATTATATGTCACCGGGATTAAATTATTATTGACAACAATAATTTATCGTCATTATTTTTTTGGTAGGTAATGACATGTTTTCTTGTGATAAATATACTATAAATGCATGTGACTGCCAAAGGAAAGTAAAAGATTATGAGCCCTGCAAATGTCAAAACTTATAATTTGTCATTTTTAGATGATAGTTTGTGCTACAACTGTTTTTAACCATGTTTTCGTGTAATCAAGAGAAAACAACAGAAATAAATTTGTCAGTTAAATCGCTATCGGTTGCATATTCTAATCAGTACTCAGTTTTCATTTCCCCAGTCGTGTTTATTTCTTGAAAAGATGCAGCAGATATAAACTTTTTTGGGTTTCTTGACATTCATCAAGTTAGATTACTTGGCTTAATTTATGTTGTGACTTGTGATGAATCTTTGGAGGTTGTTGATTTGTTGGTATCTACGAAGAAACATTGCTAGGCTTTTGTTTTGTTTTGGCAGCTAAGTTGATATAGTGGCTCAGGGATCTCAAGACCAGTGATGATGTGATTACTAGGCTTGACATACGTTTACTTTTAGATTGATGCGACCCAAGCTACTGCTTTCTCAGTCCATTTTCATGCAACCAACGCAATCGTAAGGGGAGTCTCTTCGGTTTGCCTTTCTCAATAATGTATATGATTGGTTTAAGTAATACTCACTCGAGTGTTATGTTAAGATCTAAACTCTCATGGAAAATGATCCTCTGAATTTTGATGAGTTGGACATGAGGCACGACTTTAGATACAGATGTGTACTCCTTGAAGGAGGAGCATACAACGTTGGGGGAGAGAGAGTCGACTCTCATAATCAGCTACTTAAAAAAGCATGAGGTGGACGGGGGTTGATGGCAAAGGAGGGAGAAAAGGAGTTCCCTCCAGGTCGATAACGGACATGAAAAAGAGGCGAGAGAGAAACACGTTCTCTCAAAGAACAAGAACACGAACCAAGAACGAAGCTTAGAAAAATCTTTAAATAAACTTCATTAAAATTAAACTAAGCATGATATATTTATATATACATTTACAAGAAGACAAAACAGTAAAATACTCAGGCACAATTTCATCCTAGATAAGTGTCTAAGGGGGCATCTCACCATAGTCCCAGCAGGCAGGTTTCTATGGGAGTCTTGAGAGAAAGGAAAACTCCCTTTTGTGCAGTCTCAATTGGACGAGACTTCATCTGAGCGGGTCTTAACTGGGGCAGATTTAACTGATCAGGTCCAGAAAAGGGTCCACAACAGTCAACACCTTAATTGAGTCTTTTTGTTATTTTTGTGTTGATATGTTTGTTTGCCTCCACTCTTTGCTATTGGTGACATGGGTTTAATTATCTGCAGTTTGACAATTTAATGTTCATCTGATTTTCTTTATTTTTTTTCCCATTAACCTCATGGCCTAGGATGCAGAACTTGGTATCACCTTTCAGGTCACCTGGCATGTTTGTGAAAGTTGATTAGATATGAGTCCACAACGTGCGGCCTGTCCATTTTGGGCGCACAATGAAAGGTGTCATACAACCATGCTGAAAGTAGCTTAATATCTTGAACGTTATATAGACATGCTCGAAACAATCAGGAATCATGTCTGAAGAAGCTAAATTGAAAGCACATAGCAATGTAACGTAAGTTCCAAAAAAAAGTACCTATCTCTACCACAGGTTGCATGCTTGTAATCACATGCACATTTCTGCAAAACCATGCAAGTTTCAAATTTGGCAGTCCCAAGATGGATGGTAATGTTTGGCATAAAGCATTAATTGTGTTTGCAATTGTCGAAAAGTTGTTGCTAAAACATACATCACACACGCTCAAGTTACAAGTTATGTTTACCAATATTTTTTTGAAAAAACCTGTTTTCTCCAAATATCGTGAGATTTTCTCTCGACAATATTTACCCGAGGACGAAATTGGTGAAAAAAACTGTTTTATTCAAACATTTATGATGTACACATGGCACAACTGTGATGTTTATTCTACATATTTTATTGGTAGTCATTATATCAACTCAAAATAAGTAAGTTAGAAACTAAATCTTTATCTATTGTTGAATCTAAGGACTCTTTTCAAATTAAGTGGCAAAAAGACATTGCACTTTTTAATAAGCCAGTTAAACCAGACTCTGGAAGGGACGGTAGGCTTTCCGTTTCATCAATGAATTCCAATGAGGAGAATTCTAATACTACAGCTGCGGACTGCTCCCTTGAGAAGATAAATTGCACAAGCTCAGATGGTCAGAATCGTATCATGGAACATTAGGGGCCTCGGCGGTGCCTGGGCAAGAAAGGAGATTGTGTGTATAATTCAGAAAAATAAAGCTGATGTTATTTTTTTGTCAGAAACAAAAATTAGTGCTAATAATCTACCCTCTATAATGAGGTCTTTTGCCTGTTGTCAACTTTCTTGGAAATTTTGTAGAGGGTCATAAGTGTAGGATTATCTGTTTTTGGAGGCCAAAACAAGTTAATGTTGATGTCAGATCAAGCCATTACTGTTAAAGTAACTAAAGATTCTGGGGTTATTGTTGCCACAAGTCTCTATGGGAACGCATTAAAGATATGAATGTCGATGGTCCCTGGGTTCTCACAGGGGACTGGAACGTTACAAGATTTTGCACATGAACGTTGGCCTGTCCAAGAAGATTAAAAGCCAATGACTGAATTTAATGACATGATTGCTGAATCCGGACTGACAAAGATGGAGAATCTCTCTGTCCAGTTCACATGGACCAACTCTCAGCAAGCATCAACTTTTAGAGAAAGAAAGGTTGACAGGGCATTAGTGAATAACGTTTGGTTATCCTCCTTCCCACATTCTCAAATTCAATTCATTCCAAAGTTTGTCTCTGATCATGTGGGTTTACTAGTTGATACATGTAATTCCAATTACCTACATAAAATCTTGTTTAAGTTTTTTTTAAATAGCGACCTATAAAGTGCAATGTTTGAATATTATCGAAAGATGTTGGAGGTTGCCAGTAAGAGGTGTCCCGATGTTCAAATTGGTTCGGAAGTTAGATGAAGTCAAAAGACAACTTCAAGTCTAGAACAAACAGGAATTGGGAGATATCTTTCGGAATAAACATAGGATTGAGAACCAGATCCAGTCTTTGTAGGAAACTGCACACATACCAGATGTCAATGCATCTATGCAGATACTCAATCTTAAGGATGAATTGCATAACTGTATTAATATGGAAGAAGCTTATTTGAGGCAGAAATTTCATGCTTTGTGGCTTCAGGATGGCCATCACAATACAGCATTTTTTCATGCTCCTTTCGATGCCACTGCCCAAGCTAATTTTATTAATAACTTGATCAAAGAGGATGGACAGATCATTCACAAGCATAGACTGATTGCTTAGGAGGCTTCTGCTTATTTTTCTCATTTATTTGCATCTGTACAAGTAGAAAAGGATTTTTTATAGGGTGTAGTAGAACCATGAGTTTCTGAAACAGATAATGCATACCGTAACAGTCCTCTTTCTTATGAAGAACTGAAAATGACTATATTTGTTATTAAAATTCAAGTATTCCAAGACCATATGGTTTTCCAGGTATTTTCTATCAACACTTCTGCCATGTTATATATCAGGATGTTTGCAATGCAGTTAAGGACTTCCATACGGGCAGATTGCTGAAGCGTATCAATACTACTAACATTGTTTTGATTCCTAAATTTTCTGGTGAGATCAAACTTAAAGATTTCAGGCTGATTAGCCTCTGCAACTATATTTAACAAATAATGTGTAATATTATTGTTAACAGAATGCGTGAGATTTTGCAGAGGATTATTTCACATAACCAAACGGCTTTTCTTAGAGACAGAAGTATACAGGAAAGCTATGGTACTCAAACACTCCATTTTGCCCTCTGTACCCATGCTGATACACATATCCCCGTGTCCACATGCGTAGATTCCTGGACATGTAATTTTACCCTCCTATTTAATTTATAATTTATAATTATATTTCCAGTATATAATATATAGTTTAAATATAACATACATATTTAGATTATATTCAGTTTATTTTGAATTTATTTTATATTTATCTGATATTTAATATATATAGTTGTATCCCTGTGTCCACATTTTCTAGGATTGCCGTATCGTACCCTTTGTACCCGTACATGCACCCGCACCCAGGCGACAGTAGGAAAGTATTAAGATTGCAATGAGCTGGTACATTATTTTCATAATAGTTCTAAATCTCATGTGTTCCTTAAATCTGATACATTTAAAGCATATGATATTGTTGACTGGAACTTTCTTTGTAGCTCTCTTAAATTTTTGGGTTTCATTGATGATTGGATTGCTCGTATTATGACAGACTCCAAGATTTTCTGTTTCTGTTAAATGGCCAGCCAGGAGAGGTCTTCCACAACAGTCACGGAATTAGACAGAGTGACCCAATGTCTCCATATTTATTTCTCATAATTATGGAACGGTTATGAATGATTTTAGCAGAGCAACAAAAGCAAATCCCACCCGCTTCAATCAGACTTTTCTTAGAGCGATAGTTTTTATGCAAATGATGCCCTCTTTTTTATAAGGGATAAAGGCCAGCTTGTGGGTAGTTTCTTCATGAACTTAGAAGAATTTCATAGATTTTCGGGGTGCCATATTAGCAATGAGAAATCATCTTTTATCACCTTTGGTTGATCCCTGGATCGAGTGAACTATATTCATTCTAATTCTGCTTGACATCGGGAGTTTCTACCTATTTAGTATCTTGGAGCTCCTTTTTTCATGGGTAGATTAAAGCCCATTTTTGCAGTGGTTGGTTCCTAAAATGTAGCAAAAACTCCCATCCAAGGGTGGTAAACTTCTTCCAATTATATGCAGGGCTATTTTAATCAGTTCAGTTCTCTCATTCTTGCCTATTTATATTATGTTATGCTTCAAGATCCTTAAATCTATCATTAAAATGTTAGATTCTTGATTAGGAAAATCATATTTCTTAATCATTAAATTTGTTCATGCTAAAATCATTGAAAAGATTAGAAATAAACAAATAAAACATAACGTGGAAGCATAACTGAATCCATTATTACACCGGTAGATCTTAATGAGTTAGATCTTTCAAAACCTTTATAGGTGGTATTTTCTTTTTTTCTAAACTTAAAGAGAGAGACAATTTTCTTTCTTGATGGAGAGTCAAAAGAGAACAATCAGTATATATGGTTTTAGAGACCATAACCTAATTGTAACCACCCTATGATATTCTTTTCAATTCATCCCATTATAAAATCAGAAATTTGACAATGAGGGCACATATGGTATCTACATGTTATTATAATCATACTTTATAAGATGTCATATGGGCCAACTATATAAGATCACTTTATATGAGCCTTCACCTAAGACAGTTTATAATGGGGGATCAATTATATATTTAAGCTCACATGAAATATCTAACAATCTCTCACTTGGGTCACATATGTTACCATATAATCACGCATTATATAATATTTGTATGAGCTTAAAACATTGTCTTACCAGATGACATCTCCAATAATATGGTCTATCGATCATGTCAACATAGAACCAAAGTAATCTTTATTACAAGCATCGTAATTAGACCCATCAATGATCATGTATATTGACATAACCAACGACATAGATCAAGTATGGATGTGAAGCATGAAAATTATATATAATGTGATCTGAACATGCCTATTTTCAACTGGTCTGACCTTATTCTTTAGTGAGATCACCATAAATAAGTATAGAATGAAATTGAAACTGGATCCTTATACTGAAGTAATAAACTGAAACTTTATTTTATCTCTAAACATCTGAATACAGACTCCCACTAAACCAGCATATCATTAAATGATACAACACCCATTCGAGGAGTATGCTCTTGAAAGACCTTAGGTGATAAACCTTTGGTAAGCAGATCCATGATCATGGAGTTTGTGCCAATATGTTGAATAGATATTTGACTATTATGCACTCTTTCTTTAACAACAAGGAACTTGATGTCTATATGATTTGACTTTAACGAGCTCCTGTTATTGTTGAAATATAGTATTGTCGAATTATTATCACAAAACAACTTTAACAGTCTTTCAATATTATCCAAAATACGCAGCTCAATCACAAAATTGTGTAACCATATTTCATGATTGGATGCCTCATAACAAGCTACAAACTTTGCCATCATGGTGGAAGATGCAATGAGTGTCTGCTTAGCACTCCTTCAAGAGATAGCTCCCTGGCCAATAGATAAACATAACCTGACATGGATCTACAACTATCTTAGCATTCAGTAAAGTCAGAATCAAAATACCCAATGATCTCTAACCGATTCAACTTCATGTATGTAAGCATGTAATCTTTTGATCTTTACAAGTATCGCATAACCCGTTTGGCTGCTTTCCAATGATCCATACCTGAGTTACTGAGATATTTGCATAACATCCCAACAATGTATGTTATATTCAAACGTGTACATACTTGAGCATACATATGACTCCCTACAACAGATGCATAGAGAATCTTTTCCATATCCTTAACTTCAAACTGGTGTTTGGGGCACTGAGCAAGACTAAATTTGTCTCCCTTAGCAACAGGGGTGTCACTCGGTTTGCAATCCTTCATGCCAAATCTGTCAAGAATCATTTTGATATAGCTCTTTTGTGATAATTCAAGAATACATTGAGAACGATCTCGACGTATCTAAATTCCTAATACAAAAGAGGTGTTACGAAGATCTTTTATTTTAAATTTTTTTGTCAATTTTTTTTTTGTTTCATACAATAAGCCTATATCATTACTGGCAAGTAGTATGTCATCGATATATAAAACAAGGAAAATGTATTTACCCTCACTAAATTTATGGTATATGCATTCATCAACTACATTCATCTCAAAATTAAATGAGAGGACAACTTGATGAAATTTATGATACCATTGACGGGAAGCCTGCTTGAGTCCATAGATGGATTTCTTTAATTTGCAAACCATTTTCTTTGCATCGCCTGTGACAAAATATTCTGGTTGCAGCATATATATTGTTTCATCAATGTCACCATTAAGGACTGTAGTCTTTACATTCATCTGATGCAGCTCCAAATCAAAATGAGCCACAAGTACCATCATTATTCTAAAAGAGTCTTTCGCAGAAACTGAAGAAAAAGTCTATGTATAGTCCATGTCTTTCCTTTGAGTAAACTCTTTTGCAACAAGACGTGCCTTATATCTTTTCACATCACCCTTTGAATCCCTCTTGATTTTAAATATGCATTTGCAACCAATAGGTTTCACATCTTTAGGTAATTTGACAAGATCTCATACATCATTGTCTTTCATGGATTTAAACTCTTCATGTATTACATCTAGCTATTTTTTAGCGTTAGAACTCTGTATAATTTATTGTAAGTTGATTGGATCATCTTTTTTAAGCCAATATCGCTCTCATGTTCTTAGAGAAAAATAATATAATCATCTAGAATTATCCTTCTTCTCTCTCTAGCGGATTTTCTTAATAACACGTGTTCTTGAGTTACTTAAGGTGTTTATTGTGGTTGTTGAGTCTGTATTCAAGGAGTAAAAACTTGATTTTGAATAGGAAGATTTTGAACATTGCCTTATTCTGGATTTGTTTTAACAATGTAAGAAATTAAAATCTGATCATTGTCAACAACAATTGTAGAAAAAAAATAAATTTTTCTTCAAAAGCAATGTCTTTTACCTTATCACCTCTCCCAAACTTAGCATTATCAAAGAAACAGGCATTTTTCGTCTAAAAAAAGAACTTATTCATAGGGTCATAAAATTTATAACCCCTAGACCTTTCAGAATATCCAACAAAATAGCAGTTAACTGTTCTTGAGTCCAGTTTCTTTTCAAGTGACCTATATGGCTTTGCCTCAATTGGACATCCTAAAAAATAAAAACGCTTCATACTAGGATTTTTGCCTGTCCATATTTCATACAGAGTTTTGGTTAATGCTTTAATTGGTACTCTATTCAGTACATAAATTGCAGTCTTTATTGCATCTCCGTAAAGAGATTGTGGTAAAGTAGAATGACAGATCATACTTCTTACCATATCCTTTAAGGTCTTGTTTCGTCTCTCAGCTACACCATTCATACTAAAAGTTTTTGGCATGGTGTATTGAGGGGTGATATCACATTCATCTAAGAATTTAGCAAATGGCCATGGACGTTATTCACCTGATTCATCATATCTACCATAGTATTCACCACCACGGTTAGATCTGACGGCTTTAATCTTTTTGCCAAGTTGAGTTTTAACTTCAGCCTTAAATGATTTGAACATATCCGATGATTGAGACTTTTTATGAATCAAATATAGGTACTCATAACATGAATAGTCGTCTATGAACGTAATAAAATATTATTAATCATTCTAAGAAGCCGTAGGGAATGGCCGACAAATATCTCTATGAATAAGTTCTATGACGTTTGTTCTTCTATCGGCACCTATTTTCTTATATTTGTTTATTTTCCTTTTATACACTCAACATAAACCTAAAAGTCAGTGAAATCAATGAATCAAGAATTTCATTTGTCACAAATCTTTTACTTCTTTATTTAGAAATGTGACCTAAGTGCTTGTGACATAATAAAGCAAAATTTTTATTGGCTAATTTTTGTTTTGTACCACGTGAACTTGAATACAAGGTTTCATGATATAAGGCAATAGTATTAAGTAAATATAGGTTATCGACCACAGATAAAGAACCAGTTCTAATAATATTTGAATTAAGAAACAACTTAAATTGGCTATTTTCAAATAAACAAGAATAAACAAATTTGTCTAATACAAAAATAGAAACTAAATTTCGTTTAAATGGCAGTACAATGTATGTTTGTTTCATATTTAAATAACAATCAGTCTTTAATAATAACTTAAAAGTCTATGTTGCCTCAACTTGAAGTGATTTATCATCGCCCACATAGATGCATTTTTCAACATCAATTGATGTTTGACAACTTAGGCAACCTTGCATAGATAAACTTATGTGAGTGATAACACCGAAATTCATCCACCATGTGTATTTGGGTACAAAAGTTAAATTAACCTCAGAACAAACAAAAGTAAGGAGGGTACCTTTCTTTTCACACCAAGCATGATATTTGATATAATCTTTCTTCATGTGACTTTCGCTCTTGCAAAAGAAATAATTGAACTTTGGATCCTGATGTTTCTTGTATTTCTTCTATAATTGAGGGTCCACTGCAACTTCATTATCCTTTTTCCTTTTCTTAAATTTATCTTTAGAGGTAACTGTTAAGTGAGCACTTTCTATCTTTTCTTGTTTCATCATTTTCTCTTCTTTCACACAATATGAAATGAGTTGATTTAGAGTTCATTTTTCCTTTTAGCAGTTATAAATGTCCTTCGATTAACTGTATTGTGCAGAAAGAGATATCAAAACTAAATACACGAGTAAGTCCTCAAACAACTCTAACTTTAGTGCTTTTAGTTTTTAAGCAAGATGAGACATTTTCATAATGTACTCTCTTATGTTTCTTTTACCTTTATACCTCAATGAAACAAGACTCGAAAGGAGAATACTTATCTTGGCCTTTTTGTTTTTAGCAAAATATTTTTCAATTTCTTCAAATAACTTTTTGGCATTAACTTCTTCAGATATAGCACCCCTGAAGGTTTCTAGAATTGCACGTTTCATAATCATAAGACTCATGTGATTGAATCGATCCCACTTCTCATAGTTTCTTTGACAATTATATATGTAGGCCCACATGAAATATCTAACCTAAAAAATTGAAGACAATTATGTGCAAGTTCCTTTGACAAGAATCTGAACAAAAACATGTCCCTAGCTTAATTGGGCGCTTGCTTGTAGCCCAAGAGATGAAGGCAACCCTGGTATCAAGAAACTTTTTGAGGTAAATATTGTTTTATTAGCTAAGTCTATCTGGTTAGTTGCTTCCAAGAAGAAAAATTTAGGTCAATTTGGTTTTAAATAAGTATGGCTTCTCTTGTTCCATTTGGATACAAAACAAAACAGGGCAATATTCATGAGCATGGTCCAGCATATTGCAAAGTATTCCTATCATTTCCAATCATGCTAGATGGAAGATTGGTACCTTTCCCTTTGTTTTGCATTGTTCAAAATAATATTTCTACCCATTTGACTCGATCATCTAAGAATATCAAGGTAGCAGATATGATCCATATGATATCATCTAAGAATATCAGGGCGATATTCGATCATCAAATTTGGGTTGGATTTCTAATGGAATCTCAATTTGTCTGTGTTTGGGAGGCTTGAGTTGGAAGTGTGTTGTGACTTCCCTATGCAGCCCCAGTGCTTTTATGCCCTCTGTAGTTCGAGAGCTGTGGAGTTGCCAAAACACTGCATCGTGACTGAGGTTGGTTGTCTCAACAGCGCATTTGAACACCATTTACAACAAGATGTTTTTGGCAACTCCAACCTCAATGACACGTTTTGGCAAAGCTATATTTTGGCAGCGCATGAGAATAGCATTTGCATCTCAATGCAAGGCTGCCAAACGGAGCCTTAAGCGATTTTATAGAGCAAATAATATCGTTTATTCATTAAAAATCGGATTTGGGTTCTACGTGGAGCCTTACATCGGAATCGGAACAGAATTATAATTTAATGGACATCCGAATCCAGTAACATAAGAAAATGCATCCAATTGGCTGACCAGATCTAGATTCACTAATTAACTTTTACACTGAAATTTGAATCCGACACAAATTAGGTAGATATCCATTCGATTGGATCCATTATGAAAAATTCTGGATTTTACCCGTATAAGTTACACCCTAAATTAGGGGTGGCAATAGGGTTGGGTCGGCGGGTTGGTGGGTCGGGTTAACGGGTTGGCGGGTCAAAATACCTCAACACGAACACGACCCGTTTATTAAACGGGTCGGATGTGGCAAACACGAACACGACACATTTATTAAACAGGTAACCTGACACGACATGGTTAACCCGTTTATTAAACGGGTTGGGTCGACACGACACGATTACATGACACGGCGACCCATTTATTAAACGGGTTGACCCGATAACATAGACACGATAACTGACCCGAGTAACCCGAATAACACAATTAAAAACACAAAAAAAAAAACGCAAATCTCAATATGGAATTGTAAATAAAACTTAACATAAAGTCATAAACATAAAGACAACATCTAAACAGGTTGACCCACCCGCCTACCAACATATAAACGGGTTGCAGGTTTGACGGGTTCGTGTAAACCGGTTGACTCATCCGCCTAACCCGTTTATTAAACAGGTCAAACGTGTTGGTGGGTTAGCATACCTCTAACACGAACACGACTTGTTTAATAAACGAGTTAGGCGGGTTGACTTGTTTACGACATGAACCCGTTTAAGCCAAACCCTAACCCATCTAAGAAGCGTGGATCAGATTGTGCCACCCCTACCCTAAATCATGTTGGGTTGAGTTGGAACCAGGAAAGAACACGACCGACCTGCTCCGAAGCCCGCGGGATCGATTGACAGTTTGATACAGCTAATCAATAGTGCGAGTGCAACTCGAAAACGGATCCTGATGCACGTAGACCCCGTTGAGGCATATCCATGATCCATGAACAGCGGTCGTCCAATGGCACACCACACCTGTCGCGAGCAGCCATAGCTCTCTGACAACTCGTTTTGTACGGCCCCCTTCGACACACAGACACACGCACACGCACTAACTAGTGAGGTGGAGCACACCACACACACACACTCACTCTCTCTCTCTCCATAAAGCGAGAGATTTCTCTTCTTCTTCTTTTTAGCTGCTGCTGCTTTTTCTCTTTCCCCCCTACTGTAACTTGGCTCTCCCCCCAAAAGCAAAGCTCTCCCTGCAACTGCAATCGAGCGAGCAGATTCACAAGGTCGAGTCCGAGACGCCCAAGGAAGGGGAGGAAGGTGTACCAAACGACCGAGAGATCGCTTGTTCGAGGCCGAAACTGGGGGACTGAGCTCGCATTTTCGCCGAGACCATGGTTTCCCTATCGCAGAATCTGGCGCGCTCCGCCGTCGATCTGGGGAAGTCCCAAGCCGCCGGCGCTCGATCCATGCGGACCCTGCGCTCCAAGTTCTTCCTCCACGCCGATCTCCCGCCCTCCGACGCTTCGTCGCTCGCCGACTCCGGCGACATCGACCTAGCCCGGCTCGTGGGATGCCTTACCCCCTTCCGCGACGCCCACGAATTCCTCGACCTCTCGCAGGCCTTCAGCGACCTCTCCGCCTGCAGCAGCGACATCTCCGGCGAGCTCCAGCGCCTCGCCTCGATTCCTGCCGGAGCCGAAGAGGCCGATCGGGCCGCCGCTGCCTCCCGGCAGGAGCTCGAGGTAGGGCTGGCGTTTGGGGAACGGCCGTCGGAGGAGGAGGAGCAAGAGATTCTGGGGTTTCTTGAGAGCATGGACGCGGAGGAGCTCGAGCCGACGATCAGCCTGTTCATCTCGGCTCTCGGATCGCCGTCGGTCTCCGTCCGGCGGAGTGCGGCCGGAAAGATCCGTCTTCTGGCGAAGAACCGGGAGGAGAACCGCGAGCTGATCGGCCGGGCGGGGGCGATCCCTCCTCTGATCGGCCTCCTCCGCTGCCGCGATCCAGCGACGCAAGAGTACGCTGCGACGGCGCTGCTGAACCTCTCGCTCTACGACGCGAACCGAACGGCGATCGCGCCCGCCGGCGGGATCAAGCCGCTCGTCTACGCGCTGAAGACGGGGACGGCGGTGGCAAAGGAGAACTCTGCGTGCGCCCTCTCTAGCCTGGCGATGATTGAAGAGAACAAGTGTTCGATCGGAGCCTCCGGTGCCGTGCCGGCGCTCGTGGCGCTCCTGATCGGTGGGTCGGCAAGGGGGAAAAAGGACGCCCTTACTGCCTTGTACAAGCTCTCGTCGCTTCGCCGGAACAAGGAGCGAGCGGTCACCGCCGGAGCCGTCAAGCCGCTCCTGGAGTTGATCAGCGACCGCGACTCCGGCGTTGTCGAGAAGGCGGTGGTGGTGCTGAGCAGCTTGGGGACTCTCTCGGAGGGGAAGGCCGCGATCGTGGAGGATGGTGGCATCCCCATTTTGGTGGAGGTGATCGAGGATGGGACGCAAAAGGGGAAGGAGTTCGCGGTGGCGACGCTCTTGGGTCTGTGCGCGGATAGCGTGTGCAACCGAACGCTGTTGGTGAGGGAAGGAGGCATCCCGCCATTGGTGGCGCTATCACAGACCGGAACGACGACGGCGAAGAACAAGGTGACAGACAGTAACCCCCAAAAAAATGCTTATTTTTTTCATTTAACAATTCATTCCTATTATCTTTTCGTGTTGGGGTTCTTCCCCTTCCATTTTTTTGTCTGTGATTTGTATTATAATATTAATCCTGTGGAAATTGGCGCTTACTGGTTACTATGTACTTCTGGAGTGTGTTTTTTTTTCATTTCTATGAAGGCGTTGAAAAGGGTACTACATTACTACCTGATGCCACCCGTTTTCCTTTTCATTTTTTATTAATTTCCAAAATTGCAAATATTTCTTTTCTCTGCGTTATCTATACATAATTGTTTTATTTATGGGCGTTTTCTTGGTGGTGTAAGCCCTATGTTGCTTTTATGTCTTTCATAATCGTTGTTTTTTCATTTTTATTTTTGTTTTTTATTTTCCTCCGTCGGGGTGTTGTAATTGTGAGGTTATTAATTTATCATCTTTGATGATGATGGCTTCTCCAGAGTTGATCTTCGTCTGGAGATCTTCAGGATTCGATTGCTAGCTAAGTAAAAAAAATGATGTTTTCCTTTATCTGAGGAACGGAAGAGAAAGAAAACGAACGGTTTTGTGGCTGAATTTGTTTGTTTATGGGTATTTGAAAATTGGTATTAATCTCTGCAAGCAACCAAGATGAGAGATACTGATGGGGCGTTTCTATTGCAGGCAACAACCCTTCTTCGGTATCTGCGGGAGCCACGGCAGGGGAGCTATGCGCAGGAAGAGACATTAGATGGTTCACCAACTCCTTGAGATGAAGTATTACTGATCTCCACTGACTTAGCAAAGATGGTTTTGATGTAAATAGACAAAGGTAGCTTTTTCACTTCTCTCATGGTGTACAGCTTCGTCGGAGTTGATGATGAACAGCCATTTTCCCCATTTGGGTCTTTCCTTTTTTCCTTTTTCCTTTCCTCCTTCCTCCCCTCGGTTTGGTTTTTGGAAGTATTGCCCTTGTTTATGGTTCTTGACTTTTGGAAGAAGATGATGGTGGGCGAGCTGTGTTGTACAGGTCACTCTTTTGTTTGCTTTTCAATTTCTTTATTGGTTGGGTTGGTTGATCCGATGTATGCCTTTTGATCTTGTTGAATGCTTGATCCATCTTAAGAAGTTGTTTACTTTTAGGTGATGGTCCCAGCTCAGTGGCCGCAGAGAGAGAGAGAGAGAGAGGTGTTATGGACAGGGATGCAAACGGTTTGGACTCGTACTGGCATAACACATTTGACTAATGGTGTTGGCTAAACTGATTCGGATTTGGATGGTGAAGAGCTCATACCAGATCTGTTTTTTCACATGTAAACGGATTCGGATACTTGTTGGGTTTGGTAACAAAAACTCAAAACCATATCCGCATCCAATTATAAACAGATATGGTTTTGGCTTATCAAATGCCACTAAACTGAATATAAAATCTGATTCATTGTCATCCTTAATGCATGATGGCTGTGGCTCCAAAACTGGGGAATGTGTGTGTGTGTGTGTGTGTGTGAAAGTAGTGAGCCTGATTCTTCGACCGGAGGACACAGTTTTGCCCCTAGTGCGTGTCCAGGTGAATGTGTGTATCAGGTTCTTCTAACAATATCCGAAAACTGCGCTGTGAATTTATTACCGTTTTTAAAAGTTTTTCTAAAATAAAATATTAAAATTAAATAAAAAAGAAAAACGATTAATAAATTAGGTGAGATGATGACGATTGTCCGTGACAGGTGCAAACAAGACAGGTACTTTTGTATCACATAGAAATAGCTAAAAGGATATAGGTGGCGCTACCTTTATGTAATTTTTATTAAAAACTGTATAAAGAGGTCATAGCACCTAGGGGTAGGCATCGAGCCAGCCGCTCAGCCTAGGCTCGTTTAGAGCTCGGCCCATCGAGTTTTAAGTGTGGCCTAATTTCGAGCTCAGTTGGTTCTTAACGGGTTAGGGTTTGAAGAGCAGTTCTAATGGTCAACGAGTCAGTCCAGCCCGAACCAAACTCATTTGTAGGTTATTTTTCAATAAAGGTAATAAATTAATTATTATAATACTAAAATCAATAAATTAAATAAAAATTAATGCACTCAGCTAATTATCTTTCTATTATTCATAAATTAATTCTTATAAGCAGGATCTGTCATAGGGGGATACTTCAATCTGTGATGGTGCCAATGTTCCCAGGCCACCATGGGTCAGCTTAAGCTACCTAATTAACTTCTTAGTAGTTGACTACGTAGTAACTTCATAACTATTATTATTTACCTAAATAATTTTATAAAAATAAAAAAGATAATTAGTTGGGTACATGTGAAGTGGTTAACTATTACTGACCAACACCAACTTATGCTACTTTTTGCCAGATCTCGCAATCGTCTGTGGTTTTATAGCTGGATACTGGCTTTCTTCTTGCCTTTTCTTTTTATCTCTCATGACATTTTCGTCATGTTCTTGAAAATTTTGAATATTCACATTATATGGAAAGCAAGACATACATGGATCGGGAAAAGTCTATCGTTGATTCCTCACCTTTTTCAATGGAATAACATTTTTCAACATGTGCGGCTGTTAAGATTTAAATGAATGAAGATTTTTATATGAAATTTTTTCTCTCGTTTCAAAATGCATGGAAAGATTCTGTTTTCACAATCTCATAGAAAATTTTAGTATTTTTTCACACTTATAGATTCTCAGTAGGAGTAAGAGAGGTTTTGTACCCTTAATTTTTTTTAGTTTTTCCGTGCCCTTAATTTTTTTTTTTAGTTTTTCCATGCCCTTAATTTTTTTTAGTTTTTCCATGCCCTTAATTTTTTATCAAAAAATGGCATTATTGTACTATAAAATGACATGTTTTCCAAAATGCATTACAAATTTTGAAATCCGCACCATGTTCAAATTGGTAAATGTTCAACTTTTTAGGACCATTTTACTTTATGTACGAGCAATCTCCTGAAGTTCACAAGATATACAGGTATGCTCTACAGGTATCAAAAGCTCTCACAAAAAGCTAGATTCACATGTTTTTTTTACCTCACTAAGTTCACATAATTATATCTAAGAACTTCCTACTAAAATTTCAAGTATAGTACGAAGTTTGCATAGCCATATTGCGACCTTCTTATAACTAAAACCTATCAAAAGTTTACATAACTATATTTACGAACTTCCTATAATTGAAACGTGTCGAAACTTTACAAATATTTCATTAACTTTACATATATAGTACTAAGTTCACAACCATATCCGTGAACTTCCTTTAATTGAAACCTTTAGAAACTTCACAAATTATAATAATTTTTTCACACTTATAGATTCTCCTAGGAGTAAGAGAGGTTTTGTACCCTTAAATTTTTTTCCTCGTGTCCTCAATTTTTTACCAGAAAATGATTGCAATGTATGGCAAAATGATATGTTTTCTTAAATGCCCTATAATTTTTGAAATCTGCCTCATGTATAAATTTGCAATTATCTGACTTTTTTAGGACAATTTTACCCTTCACACGAGTGAACCTCCTTAATTTTACAGGATATATTGATATGCTCTTTGGGTATCAGAAGCTCTCACTAAAAGACTGTTTCACACTTTTTTTTGCGGACCTTACGAAGTTCGTATAACTATATTTGTGAGCTTCCTATAACTGAAACATGTGTAACTTTGCAAATATTTTACTAAATTCATATATATAGTATGAAGTTCACATAATCATATTTATGAACTTTTTGTGATTGAAATCTCTCAAAACTTTGCAAATATTTTACTAAATCCGCATATAGAGTACAAAGCTCGTATAACTACATCTGTAAACTTTATATAACTAAAACTTGTCAAAACTTCACAAATGTTCTAATAACTTCATATATATAGTATCAAGTTTGCATAACCATGTTTGCAAACTTTCTGTAACTTAAAGCTATCAAAACTTCATAAATATTTTACTAAAATTTGCATATATAGTATGAAATTTGTATAATTATATATGTGAACTTTCTATAACTAAAACATGTTGAAACTTTACAAATTAACTTCATATATATAGTATGAAGTTCGCATAACTAAATATGCAAACTTTCTATAACTAAAATATGTCGAAACTTTGCTAATATTTCACTAAATTTACAAATATAGAATAAAGTTTGCATAGAATCATGTAAATCTCCTTTAAGTAACTGTTCTTCAAGGAGATCTGCAAATATGAGGCAATCTGTGCATATAATATATTGTGAAGTTTCGTGAAATTCTCACTATAAAAGGACTTTCGCAAATAAAGTACTAACTTCACAAATAAAGTCATTACGGATATGCTCTTTATATGCAGATTTTATGACAAATTATAGATTTTCAGAAATATCATAAATATTGATGATGAATAAAATATGAATTTTCTATTTTGCATAGTTCTGTATGATAATTAAATGTGACCTTTCGATTGTTTTAAAATTGATTATTCGCAACTTAGGACTCCCGGCAATAATTTTTAGCCACTATTATTGGGGAGTAAAAAAATCATCAACGAGCGAGTTTTTTCGGTAAGCACATTTTTAATAGTTGAAGCAGTTATTTTTTTTAAACTTTGGCATTTGCTAGTTATTTTGTGAAAGAATTGCATGGTTTTCAAGTTATCTTTCCATATTCAATATCCTATTATATTTTTTCATTGATGAAATTATTTGTGTGAGTGTCCATTTGTCTAACTAGTTTCTTAATAATTCGTATGTCTCTTTCCTCTAGTTTAGTTGTTTATAAACATGCGAGTCTCCTTGTTGATAAGTTACTTAAAGAATATTTGCATGGTTCTCTCTCTCTCTCTCTCTCTCTCTCTCTCTCTCTCTCTCTATATATATATATATATATATATATATATATATATATATAAAGTTTTGATAGGTTTTAGTGACAGAAAGTTGGTACATATGATTATGTGAACTTTGTAATATATATATATATATATATATATAGTGAAATATTTGCGAAGTTTCTATAAGTTTTAGTTATAAAAAGTTTGCATATATGGTTATGTGAATTCAGTACTATATACGCGAGGATAGTGAAATATTTGTGAATTTTTTACAGGTTTCGGTTACATAAAATTGAGAGATATAGTTATGCAAACTTCGTACTCTATATCTGAATTTAGTAGAATATTTGAAAAGTTTCAATAAGTTTTAATTATAAAAAATTTGTGTATATGGTTATACAAATTTTGTACTATATATCTGAATTTAGTAAAATATTTTTGAAGTTACATATGTTTTAGTTATATAAAGTTTGCATATATAGTTATGCGAACTTCACGAGGGTCACCAAAAAAAATGAGAATGTACCTTTTAGTTAGAGTTTTCGATACCCGAAGAGTGTACCGATATATCAAGCGAACTTCAGGAGGTTCGCTCGTACGAAAGATAAAATAGTCTTAAAAAAGTTAGACATTTGCCAATTTGAATATGAGGTGGATTTCGAAAATTGTAAGTCATTTTGGGGAACATGTCATTTTTGCCATACAATATGATCATTTTTAGATTTTTTATTGTCTGATTTTTTAAGTGTATGATTGTGAGTAACCCACACGGGTTCCTCCTTTATCAATAGGCAAGCTGGAGAGATACCCTATCAGATTCTCAATATTTTTTTGGGCTTGTGATAATACAAACTAATTATCCAGCTAACACATTCAACTCGTACCAACATAACTCCATCCTTTAGTCACCAGTAGGGCTTGTCTACTGGAAAAGAGGAGGGCCTTAATCTCCCAGCTTGATCATCCTTCACATTCAACCCATTTCCCCCAACTAGTTAGGTGCAGTTTTTTTTATTTATTTATTCAAAATTACTGCATTTGGAGTCCAAGACCTGATTGAGCCGGCTCAGATTGCTGTACCTATGGATCAAAGACTATATTGGACATCGGCTAGGAATCAAACCTTAGACTGACTGAATAACAGCAAAGACTATGCCAACCCCATGGGAAATAAAAATCTAGGTTTTCCGCGAAAACGTGTATTTCCGTGGAGCCCACAATGCCAACAAACATGGCATTTTACATGCTAGACCCCCATTTTCCGTGAAAACGGTTCTCGCGAAGGAGAGTCCGATTCTGTTTCTGTGACAGAGAAATCCACGAAAAGGGTTGCCGTGACAAGCAAACGCCCCCCTAAAAGTCAGACTGACGGGGCGTTTGCCTTTTGCGGCATCCTGGAAAACAAAGGCGGAAAGTGGCTCATTCCGTGGAAACGAGGGAGTTTTTCCTTGAGTAAATTAGGTTTCTCTGTTTTGTCCTCATGCGTTTAAGCCGGAAAACCCTGACTTTCTGTGAGACACAGACGTGCCTTGAGAGAAAGAGAGACAACCCCCATTTTGTTCATTTCAATTTTATGATTTTTTTTTTAACAGGCTAAGAAAGCCTTTCCATCATTAACCGCGCATTCATAAGCCACTGGTTTGTAAAAATCTTGACCTGTCCACCGAGGAAATATTTGCCTGACTATTTAATTTGCTTAAAGGGGCCATCAGCTCATCACAAGTTATTGTTGAAAATTTTGCCATGACAAACATCACAAGGCAGAAATGCAAGTAATAATTCCATCAAACAACTCAACGGGTTGACTCCATCCCAGCACACAGCACAGTATCTAACATGACGACTGACCGCACCAACTTTGGCCTATAAACATCGGCTTGAAGAGCAGCCAATATATTGCTTATCCATCAACCCTCTACTTCATAAGAATTTCCTTGCTTTCCATCAAACTCAGTCTCATACAAGCTTGTCGTACTAGTCTTCATCTACTGCAATGAGGCACTTGTTTTTCTTCTGCTCACAGTTGCAGCAGTGGTCTTTGTGGCACCTACTGCTGCTTCTGGTCAATGGGTTCTTATCTCAAATGCCCAGACCAATCCTCAAGTTCCTAAGAGTGTTGGATGGAGAAAAAATTTCATAGTGCTGGACATTACACCTATCGATTGGTCCTTAAGGCTATCGATGAAGATGTAGTGCGGGTTTACAAGACTGAATTCTTCCAAGATTTCTCTGCACCTAACTCGCCTCCCGTAATCAACATAGTATACTTCACTCCCACTTCTCCAACCTCTCCACCCTCTACAGTTTGGGTTCCAATCCCCAATGTCCAGAACAACCCCCGTGCACAATTCTTGGGTAGATTCACGGTGAAAAGGTATGATGATCAGACTGATGCCTGTTAGAAAAGTTTTAAAATATAAAATTGTGGTGATTTTGTTTACTACCAAAAAGTGCTTTGAAAAAGTTTAATTAGTCCCATATCTAAGAGAGAAAAGTTTTTCAAGTGGTTTAAATAGAGAGTTTGTTATTTATTCTTTACTTTGGTGAGCCTTGGATCTATAGGCGGATTGCGAACGTTGTTGCGCTTTGTGTAGCAATGGATGCACCATTCGTGCGCTTGCGCAAGGGTGCTTGAGGCGCAATGTGGCATTTTGATGGCACACTTTGCACTTCGCACAGCAGTGCGTATGAGGTGCAAATGTCTATTTTTGTCTTTTCGGTTTTGAGATATCTGGCCGTTTGAAAAGTTTTAATAGCATTTATATTGAGTTTATGGCGCTTTGTGGCTGTTGGATGGTTTTGAATGCCTTTGATTGACAGCCAAAGGTGAGTGACCGTTCAAGGACCTTTTCGTCTTATTTTCAAACCGTCAGGATTATGGCTATTAATCTCATTTATCTCAAAACGTTTTAGGCATTTCTAATAAGTCTATAAATCTCTTCTTTTTTCGGCTTTTAGAATATAACATTTTTTTTTACTCTTCAGTCTTCTTCTTCCTTTCTTCTCGATTTGGCTTGCAAAGTTCAAGTGTGGTAGAGATCATTTGTTCTTGCGAAGCAGTGACTCTGTTGAGGTTCAAGCCTAGTTGTATCCTGGGAACTCAGTCGCAACAAACCCTTTTTCGCATCTTCGAAATTCCCGGAGTAGGGCGATTGAAGTTCTAAAGATAGCGATCTTAAGAACGTGCCTCTAGGCTTGAGATCTCTTTTCTTAAATCCTTTTTATCACAAGGTTGAAACAACGATGCCAAGCTCAAGTTTTTGAAAGAGGTTTATGGAGAAAAGTTGTTCGTGTGGAGCTACATATTAAAGTTCTTGTTGGTACTTTTAACGTGAGATATTATAAAAGTTTAGTCCTAGAAGACCTGAATGTGCTCAACTTAGGTTACTTCGTGCCAGCATAACCATGGATTGTCACTTAAGCTTACGTAATTGCATTACATCAATAATACAATATAATAAAGTGTTGAACACCAAATGTAATACACAATAAGGTAGTTATATAAAATCTACGTAAAATTTAATGTTGAGCAAAGGATTTATTTTATTTTGGGATGTATTACAAGTACTCATAGTCATAGTCATGTGTGTGCATGGCGCTACTGGTACTATTTACGAATCTCTACCCTGTTAGTTTTGTCTCTCCTCTACGGGGGGCTCAATCCCTTCTTAATCCAATTCTGATATGACACTTTGAGGTATTTGATCCACATGGTTAGTAGTGACTTAGTTATCGTCTGCAACTTTGAGATTAGATTTTACATTTTTGGCGCTTCCAAATCAAACTTGGAGTCATTCAAATCCAACTTCTGGTGGCCTCCAATTTGACTTTCGAAAGTTGGGCCAAATTTCTCTGTGTTTTTAGCAAGGATCAATACAAGCCTGCATTCAAGCCTGATTTTTTAAAATTCATTATGGCCCTTTAAGCCCTTTAACAATCCTAAAAAAATCCAAAAACGTCATTTTTGTTAACCCTATATGTCCTAAATCGAACCCAATTTACAGATCAGAAAAATCAGATTTTGATTTGTAGATATAATAATTTTACTAAAACTTGTTAGATCCAACGTTAGATCTTGATGACCTAACATTTTTTAAACTTCAAAAAATTTCTTAAGCTTGATCCTAAGCCCAAAAACCTTGAAATTTTTATCCTACGAACGTACATCTGTTAGCTTTCAAACCCAGTTTACATATCCCAAAAATTCATCTTGGTCGTTGAGATATGGTCCAATCTTTAAAACCTATCAAACCCCAAAAAATTGAATTGAACCTATAACGCCCTAGCCTATCTTAAAAATAAATTAGTCTTGACCTTTTAAAAACCCTAAAAAATCCTCCCAAAAATATTTTTACATATATAATACTCCATATTAGATGACCAAACCCAAAGCTTCCCCTTAAACCCTAGCCTACCCCTCTACACCAATTGAACTTTAGACCAACAATGTCCTATCATATACTTGACTTGAAGGATGCAGTCAAGATAGATTGATTATAGTGCAAGATAGACGATTCAATTGACAAGTAAAATAGTAGAGTGACAATAGACTGTCACTATCTTCTGAAGTCATTAAATGACTTGTTATGGTAGTTGGTTTTGCTTTGTATCGCAATCAAGGAGCCCTCTTGAGAACTCCATAGAAAAATGAATAAACGTGCTTGAAAGACCCTTGAGTTGCTGCAAGCATGAATCAATAATGAATTCAAAACCGCATAATTAGATATTCAACGAGATGTTAGATGAGAACTTCAATGGGTGCAGATGTGCAAGGGTTTTTTTTTGCAAACCATGACGCAAAAAATCCTCAAGGATGCCTGATTAATACTGACAACATTGTATAATGAGCTCAAGAGCAGGCTCTGACACTGCCCTCAACTAGTGCCACCCAAGGAGATTGACCTTCCAATCGAGTCACCCTGGCCGCTTCCTCTTTTTTCTCCTCCTTGCTCTTTCACCTAGTTAACCTCGAAGCTCAATCAAGACCCAATACAAACTTTTTTCTTAGAACTCATCCAAGACCTTTCTCAAGACCCAAATTCAATTCAAGAAGATTTAGATCCAAATTCAGAATTCATGTCACGTATATTAAGCTCTCATAATCCCACCACAGACCCTCATATCCATATCCCTGAAACCATTAAAATGATCTTAAATATGAGTATGTTAAATCCAATCACAAAACTTTCCCGTATCCAATTTACTAACCAAATCCAAACTCATGTTATTTAACTCAAAGATGCTTCGTATCTTCAACTCATCTAGATCAGATATAATCTGTTTAACCTGGAGGCTTCTCGCGTGACTTTGGTTGCTTCAGACATCATGCTTGGTTCATTCAGGTTATAGAGCAACTTTGAGATATGGTTTCATATTATGCACCTATGACCCATAAGGTGGAACTAGATTAGGTGAACAACTCATTCTCGGAGTTCTCGCTTTGAGGGCAAGATGAGTTTGAGAGGGGTGGTTTCGATCAGCCAAATCCACCTAGCCAGGATCTCAAACTCCTAGAGACCTACCCAGCCCTAAGTCATTCCCAAGTATGTGACGTGTTTTTTTTTTGTTAATTGCTGATAAGAATCATCAGTACTGATTCTCTTCGTCTTGAATTCTTAAGCTTCTATGCTATGTTCTTCTGTTTTCCTTTTTTTTGTTCTTTTTGTTGTAGTTATTTAGTTTAGTTGTTTCCTTGATTGGCAGTGATGTCCACTTATTTGATGCACTTAACCAATGCAATCATCTTAAATTGCTGTGAGTGATTGAACTCGACCCTCTCGGCCTCTCCTTCTTCTCCTTCCTCTCCTCCGAACAAACACAGCCGTAGCGATAGCCAGGTGAGTCTTCTGAAACAATAATCTGGCCTTCTTATTCTTTTTCTTTGAAAGAAAGTCGGTTTTTTCCTTTTTCTTGTTGGTGGTCTTAGAGTTTTGCCCAATTTTTTTTGCCTCGTTTTTGTCTTTGTTTCGTGGAATTGTCATCTTGAGACAAAAATTTATGCATTTCTTAGCAGGAACCGGGGGCTGGGATTTTCTGAAAATGTATTTTTCTTCAACACCAAAATTTGACGTGCTGAATACCGTGGGGACCGAGGAAGGGCGGGGATGATTATTTTGAGACGGGGCCGGGGATGGAGGTCCAAAGTCCCCCACCATGAGGATGGAGGAAATTTTTTTGAGACGTGGCGGAGGAAGAAACCTTGTCCCCTGCACCCGCCCCGGTCCACTGCCATCCCTTCATTTCCTTAATGAGCTTGCTGTGGATAGTTCATTTTGATAAGTCTATGCATATATTTCACCAACTTTGGTTATTTTATTTTGCATAGCTTTCCCTGCCCGGATGTGTTCATGTTACTTCTGCCAAAGGGGTGATCATCCACTTCCTCTGAAGCGCCTGGCTCTTCATGGCCTCAACAGTCCAACTGCAGAGCACATTGAAAGCCTGAACTCAATAAAGAAGCAGAGTGAGCAGAAAGAACTGCATGGCATGTATAGATGTTACAGTCATAAGCACTCTGTTCTGAAAGAAAAAGATGAATGTGGCGCGATCAATGTTGATGTCTGACAAAAGGGGTGATCATCCACTTCCTCAAAAGCGCCTGGCTCTTCATGGCCTCAACAGTCTAACTGCAGAGCACACTGACAGCCTGAACTCAATGCTGAAGCGGAGTGAGCAGAAAGAACTGCATGGCATGCATAGATATTTCGGCCACAAGCAATCTGTTATGCAAGAAAGCGATGATTGTGGCGTGATCGATGTTGATGTCTGTCCAAAGTACAGGAATGCCAATCCCATCTTTGATTGCATAAGGGAAGAATGCCTGGAGAGGAAGGGTCACCAGCTCCTCCAATGCTGTGGATGCTTGCTGTGTATAGCAAGGTGTGATGACTGTGGGGGTTGCCTCAAATGGGATGAATTTGGACAAAGATGGTACATTTCTTATTTTGAATGGATTTGGACGCGCAAAGTTTTTTCAGAGATAACATCCAAATTGGAAAGTCCAAATTACAGGGAATGCTCAAAACCATTTCTTTAATAGCTTGTAACAAAACCCTCAAACATTTGCTGAATGTGCCCCAGAGGCTTTTTGGATGCAACCACTTATCCACACACAGATTATATACATATATATAATAGCTAATATATATATATTTGTTAGCATATGTCTATTAGTGACATCTTAAGCTGATGATTTTACATTTTTCTTAATGAAACACCTTTAGTGACAGTGTAAGTTGTCACTATTGAATAAAGGGATCTTGTGACGGTTAAAGCTAAAGTTGTTGCTAAAGGTGACAGCTAATAGTAATGGAAAGTACCATCACTAAAACTATACAGTAGTGACAGTTATTTACTTAGTGATGAAATATATAGTGGTGGTCGTTAATGCCACAACGACAGAATTTGTGGGTTTTAGTGACAATTTTGTCCGTTGCTAAATATAAAAATTGTTGTAATGTGTTCATATTCATATAATTCATCAAATCTACCAACGGGGGGCTCTGCTTGTCTGGTAAGAGCAGCTAGTGCACGTCACCTTGTGTTGAGACATTTCTGGAATCCCAAGGGTATCGTTGTATAACTGGTAAGCGTCTGCCTAACTTTAGCTTGCCTATCAAAAATAATAATAATAATACAACAACAACTACGCCTTCATCCCAAAAATAATAATAATAATAATTCATCAAATCTATGTCTCATCGTTTTATCTTATATTAGTTCTCAAGCTAGAATATGTCTCAGGACAAACTGTCACAATAAGCATAACAATTTCAAAAGCTGTATGGAAAATTTTTATTTATTGTACATATATCGTGGACGTAGGTCACATAGCAGCCAAAAGTCTTCCAATAAAAGGACCAGACTGAGTCAATATTGTGTAAAGGCCTAAACTGCAATGGAGTCAGTTTCTGCAATGGTGCACTTTGCAAAGTATTTGGGCCACACAAAACACGGAAAATTGTTGTGATTTTTTGCTTCTCCATGGCACACAGCGATTTTCTGTGTTTTACACAAAATTCAGGTAGCATCTGATTAATACCTGGATATGGATTTGCCGAAGGGTGCCACATTGACCATGACTCTTTCGATGTCTGCAACGTAAATCTCTACACTTTCCCCACTGCCCACCTGTATGAGTGTGAAATACATCATATCGTGTAGCCTTTGCATATTCAAGTAGCTCTTTACCTCATGCATTCGAACTGCAAGATTGGTTGGTCGTGTTAAAAGCATCATTTGAAGGAAGGGGGATGATTGAGCTTATTAATAAATTTGCTGATACTTTAAGCTTTAGAAGCATTGCTTCTATAGGAATCCATGTCCTGCTTTTGGGTTATATTCTTCTCTTGCTAAACAAAAACTGTAAATTTATGTATTGGAAACATAAGCCATCAGATTGGCTGTTGGACTGAAGGTCATCTGTAATTTATTTTTGTAATTAATGAGATGGGACGGGGCCTTAATCACCCAGCATCTACCATAAAAAAAAGGTGGTCCTTTACCTAAATGACAAACTAAGCTTTTGGATGGATATCAAAATCAGTGGCCTGAATTGGCCGATACCCATAGTATGGCCAGAAAATCGACACGATACTGACTTGAATCGGATATTTTTAATTATTTGTTGGCATATTCAGAATGATTCACTTGAGAATCGGCCTTGGCCAAACGATACAGGTACTGACAACATTGATCAAAATAACTGCTGAAACAAATGGTTGTCTCCAAAATTTGAAAGGCATCCAAACAATATATTATTTCCGACATCTCTAGATGGATATAACTTGCTTACGAAGAAGAATGGGCACAAAAACCATTGGATAATTTACATATAGGTGCCTAAGGCATGGCAAATTTTACGTTTAGCTGCCTCAGGTTTCAAATATTTAAGATAGAACCTAACCTTTCAAGAAATTGCTCGTATTTAAGATACAAATGTGATTGTCCAGTCATCCGGCTCCATCTGCATCAGAAAATGTTTTAAGGGAATTCAATCAAAAGCTCTGGACGCCAAATCCCTCAAGATTCTTTTGAATAGTGGATTTGGCATAAGGACCTTGATGCACCAGGATGGGCGGTGGATATTAAAAATCACCATCGGTGGTGATTTTTCAATGTCACCTGACTCTCTCTCTCTCAAAGAAAAAGGTGTAATATGGCATGAAGAAAAAAGGTGGACGAGGATTTCAATAAGAAAATGCCCCAACTGAGTAAAAATAATTGTATTCCAAGCTAGCTTTTTTGTCATTAGGAAATAATAGATTGAGGAGGAGATATGCCCTCGGAACAAGCAGATTTTCGTATTTGAGAAGCCCATCATATACAGGCGAATGGACAGAAGTAACTTCTCTACCTCGCAGTGGTTTCGTACCAGAAGAAGAAAAGGATGAAAGGAAACTAGTCCATATTCTTTCTCCCAAGGGTGGTCTTCAATCCCACCAGAAAAACAAGGCAGTCAATCCCTTCCATTCACTTTCCCTGCCCTAACAAAGTTCTAATGGTGGTTATCACTTATCCGTAGGTCATAAAAGGTGGCATAAAGGTCACATATGCACAAGAAATGCATAATTTATTAAAAGTTAAGTCCCATATCGAAGGTTTTGCTTAAAATTTAACGGCATATAGGTCAACAATCTGCAAACATTCGTCGCCGAGCTCAGTAACGTGGGCTTGTAACCCAAGTGGGGGCATATGGGATGTCAGCACCACATGTTGGTCAGTCTCGGTGAGGTTGGGGTTCCCTTTACGGTCTGCCCTGTTCCAAGCCTAGAGTTGGCATAGCTTACCTGGTCGAAGGGCTGGGTGTGCTCTGCACTAGAGAGGAGGGTACCGCGCAAGGCTGGCTTCACAGAGCAGCGAGCACCTCTCACTTGTGGCAGTGGAAGGACAACAGACCTTTGACCTCCTTCCTCGCTTGCCGAGCCTGCCCTTCAATGTGTGAACTGCCGTCTCTTTTTTTTTCCTTCGTTTTTGGGTTCAATTCTTCTCTTGTCAATGGTATGGAGAGAACCTATAAGAGAACATGGATCTCATACCCTGTACATTTATATGTAAACGGACTGGATTTTGTCAGTCTTTAATAAGTTGGACTCGGGTTTGGATGTGAAAATACTGAAACCCAATTCGAGGCAAATTGCTGATCACTGAAAGAACTTAAAACTCCACCCATGTTTATTCCAAACCCGGACCAGATACACCCTTCTTTCTTCAAGGGCTAGTGGGACTCTCTATACTCTTAGTAATCATAAAATGGGGGGAGGGGGGGCATGAGCTGATATTCTGTACTATACGACCACATTTTGGGCATAATGAGATGGGTTCGCTACCAAATTTGGTTGGACCTGTAGACCCTATTAGCAGATGCACCTGCATTTGCTTTAAGTTTTTTATCAACTTGACTGTATCCAACCCAAGATCTGATTAAGACCCAGCATTTTATAGTAGAAATTTTGAAAGTGCCTGTTTTATAATGGATCTAGTGTTAGTATTTGGATCCAGATACAAGTTTGGTACTACCGAAGCCAATTCAGTCATATTTTGACATATAGTGAATAGGTTTTATCAAGTGAGAGTAACCAGATTCTGAACTTGACATTGAGTTCTAATTTAGGTCCTGATCTATATGTAAATACAGTTTTAACAAATAATGAATAGGTTGTTGGGCCAAGCTTTGACAGTTTCCATGTCCAACCTGTGGTTTTTTTATGACGAGGAACCCTCGCTGAGACAAGGAAAACCCCGGGTGGCTGTCAACTGGTCGAGTTTGTACCGGGTACCCAACTTGACCTTAACCTGAATTCTTCGGTGCAGGCATAAAAAGTGTTAATCTGAATAATATTGATGTCGACCTAAACTCTACTCAAGCAATATGCAGGTCAAGTTTGGGTTATGAATTTCGTCCGGTACTAAACTTGACCCAAGTGTTTTTTATGTATTTTAATTTAAAGAAAACGGTTGAAATTATACATATCTGGGTTTAGGATTTCATTTTCGTGACCTAGTAAAGCCCAAACACGAACCTGACAATTTGTTATTTGAGCAAGTTCAGGTATAATCCTGATAGATCTGGTACTGAGCCATCAGTAGGTTCTATTGCAAGTCAATGTGCCACTACCCTAAGAACATGCCCCCCCAAAGGGTTGTGGGGTTTAGGTAATGCCCATGGTTTTTTGAGAAATTTTCGTAAACATTTATGAATATTTTTATACGTGATAATTTGATAATGATAACATGTATTATACAATATACATAGATAGGGTATTAGATTAAGACTTAGAAAATAAAATAAAATCACTCAAAATGTTGATGGGTCATATCGACCTTAATGAAAATCAATTCTGAAATACATTTATGAGAAAATAACATTCTTAGAAAAAATTTAAATAAGTTAGACAAAATGTGGTTTAAAAGAATCTCATATGCATTTGAAAATAATTTGGCTTGTATTTAGAGTCATTTCATTTAAACTTAAATTATAGTTTTGAAAGAATTGAAAAGATTAACTTGCCTAATATCTAAGGGATGGCATCCCAAGGGAGGTGGACGTCTCATCCTAGATCTTTCTAGGATGGGAGCTGAGTAATAAAAAAGAAGGAAGAAAAGAACATGAGAAAAGGAAAGTGAAAAAAGAAAAGAAAAAAGAAAAAAGATACCTAAGAACTAAGTCAAACTTGCTTGCTATGAGCATTTAGGAAAGAAAAGACCCCGTATGGGGGTGTCGGCCTATATGAACACATCTCATATGGTATACAATAAATATATTACATAATATAAGATAAACCTAAGTCATTATTTAGAAAAAAAATATACAATAAAAAAAAAGAAAAGAAAACTTAAGAAACTAGAAGAGATTAGATCAAGGGCTAAAATTAGCCCAACCCCTTGATCTAATCCCTATGGTCTATAAAAAGGGAGGAGGGGCTCACGCCCCCCTATTTGGCCCTTTTTTAGTTTTTAAAGCTTTTATTCTCTCTCTCAAAATCCCTTATTTCCTCTTTTTTCTCTTTTTTTTTCTTTATGATTTTCCTTTTGCGCAAGGAATGAACCTACACATGTTGGAGAAACTGGGCTAAGCGTCTAGCCGCAGCCACCACATGAAGTGGACGACCGATTCGCTTGGAAAAACTTTGTTTTTCGGCTAAGAGGAGAGTTTTTGCAAAAGGTAAGGGGTTCTAAATGTTGTGTGTTTGTACGTTGGAATGGAAGCTAGCTGAGTTCACCTACAATAACAGTTATTATTCGTGCATCGGTATGACTCCATACAAAGTTTTATACGGGCGACCCTGTAGGTTTTCAGTACGTTGGAGTGAGGTTGTTGATCGAGCTATCGAGTCACCAATAATCCTACAGCACTACATTGACCAAGTGTAGTTGATACGGAAGAGACTTCTAACCGCTCAGAGCTGCCAAAAAAGTTATGTGGATTCAAAGTGTTGTAAAGTCACATTTGAAGTCGGAGATCATATATCCATCAAAGTATCGTCAACCAAGAGTGTGTTTCAGTTTGGCAAGAAGGGTAATCTAAGTTTGAGGTATGTACCTTTCTCCATCCTCGAGAAAATTAGAGGCGCAACTTACAGATTAGCACTCCCACTACAATTGTCGAACATCCACGATATTTTTCATGTATCGATATTAAGAAAATATGTGCTGGAGCCGACATATATTATTTAATATGATGAGGTAGAAGTGCAGAAGGATCTCACAATCGATGAGCGTCCAATAAAGATTTTGGATCGACGAAAGCAAGTATTGCAAAATAAGATTATTTCTTCAGTGAAGGTACGATGGCAATACCATGGACTCGAAGAATGTACATAGGAGCCAAAAGCAGAGATGAAAGCGAAATATCCAAGCCTATTTGGTATGTAACCCTAGTCAAATTTTGAGGACGAAATATTTTTTAGGGAGGTTGGATGTAATGCCTTCGATTTTTTGAAGAATTTTCATAAATATTCATAAATATTTTTATAAGTGATAATTTGATAATGATAATATGTGTTATACAATATACATAAATAGAGTCTTAAATTAAGACTTAAAAAATAAATAAAAAGCACTCAAAACGCTAATGGGTCCAGTCGACCCTAGTGAAAATCAATTCTTAAATACATTTCTGAAAAAATAGCATTCTTAGAAAAAATTTAAATATGCTAAGACAAAATATAGTTTAAAAGAATTTCAGCTTGTATTTAGAGTCATTCCATTTAAATTTAAATTATAGTTTTGAAAGAATTGAAATCTAAAATAATGAATAAAGCTAATTAAAAAATAATTAAAATAAAAAAAAATAATTTAACTAAATTATATTAAATAACAGAGGTCCATAGGTGGGGGCCATCCTAACTAAAATCATGAAGAGCTAAAGATATTGAAGGTTCTTGCCAACTGGCCATGGGTCTAGCAGCAAACACCAACAGAGGGACAATTTAGAGCGACTGTCAAATCACATTGCACAACAAAAATGTGCGGCTGCAACTGGCCACTATCCACCTGTTGTTGGGCCCACAAAACCAGCAAAGGAACTGGTTAAAGCATGCGGACCCACAGGCTGTATCTGACAGATTGCAGACGGTCAGGTGCAGCGGCACATATTTTGTGCAATGTGATTGCACCTGATCAGGCCTCACATGTACCTGCTTTTGGAAGAATATCATAAAATACTTGGATTTAGTGACACTGTCAAAACCCAATGTTCATGCAAACATGACATGTTTAACAGCAACATTAACAAATGTATCAAATTCTAGAAATAACATAGACCAGTATGACAACTTTCAGATGTCTCGGTGCATCTAGGAGGAATGAGCCATCCATCCACCAGCTTTCTCATCAAAGTCTACAGACCCTTCCGACTGTGATTCTTGCTCTCTAGACCTCTTGAGGAACACCAACCAACTGTTAACTTCGAGTGTAATACACACTCCAACAATGGTGGCAAGCACAAGGCAGTAAGCCATCTTAGCAGGTGAGCCTGCCTGCAATTGCATCACATTGAACCCTTGGAACACATTCATGACGCCCACCACCACGCATGCATAACCCACCAAGTGGTGGTAAGACTTCCAATACTTCCTGAACTTGTGCGTCTTCTTCGGCCTGAAAAACATGGCCATCATCTGAAGTGTACCTAGACAGAAGACTGCTATGCCAAGCTTCCTATGCAATCCATACACAACACCATCAGACAGGATACCTAAATGCATCCCAGTGGCCCAACCAGCAGCCCCTGCTGCATAGCCTGTTAACTGAAGCACCACGTGCACATAGAACCACACTGAATCAGCCGACGGTAGTTGGCGAAGGTATCGTGCAGAGGCAACTCCAAGGACGAGAAGAAAACCCCATGAGAGAGAATTAATCACACCATGAGCAGTTCTGAGGCTGGTAGTGAAGGTAGTGGAGCTACTAGTGATTGTGGCAGTTTTTACATCAATGGTACGTGTAGTGGCCAAGTCAGCAGCCGAGGTCGGATGGATGGTTGGTGAGTAGCCTTGGACATAGAGCCCACGATTCCATATGTGATTGATGGTGGTGTGGTTCATTTCCACTGAGAATGTGGCAAAGATGTGAACCTTGGTGCCACTAACAAAAAGAGAAGATGAAGTAATGTTTGGAGCATGGAATGTGCTTGAAACTAGTGGAGATTGCTGTGACTTGACAGCTGAGGAGAGCACATAGGGAAGCAGGACAGGCTCAGTGGTGGTTGGGTGTCGGAAGGCAATGAGAACATGGGCACCCACCATCTGGTTTGGTGAGGTGGGATTGATCCCCCAGCCCACCCAGCCAGAAGGGGAGATGAATTCTCCAGAAAACACAAGATCTATGGTGGAGTTGTGGGGGAAGTAGGTGTAGGCGAGAGCAGCTGCCTGTTTTTCAAGATTTATGCAATTCTCAAAAGATTTCTGGTTGTTGGTTGTGTACTGGTATTTGACAGAGCAGCTTGAGGTGAACACAGATGGTATTGCAGAGAAGATGAGAGAAAAGAGGAAGAAGAGGTGGTGATGGTTGAAAAGGATGGTGAATGAATACATTGTGGGACGATCAGAATTGTCTAGCTTGGAGTTCTTGACAATTGATATTTGAGAAGGAAAAGAAGAAAAAAGCAGATGGTGTGGTTGAATGATGGAATGAACTTGTCTTTGAAGCAAGGAAATGCCTTCAGAAATCATTTCTTGATTTTTTCTGTTATTTTAAATTTCTACTTTCCAGTTGCAGCAAAGAGGAATGAATCGTTTTGATAATTGCGCTCACTGAATATTGTTTGGAATTGAAGGCAAAGTTAGAGGTGACTTTTACACGTGATGGCTTCAAGTGTTCATGAAATTGTGTATCGCATTTGTTGTCAACTGTAGCATGATAGACATGATTAGTTCTATGTCCCACTAGAGCAGCATCTTCCCTTTTACAATTGACAAACACGTAGAAGCGTGAGAAGCAATTCTGTGTGGAGAAGCTTGTGTGGCCTGTGGTCCATAACTTTTTTGAGCATAAAAGTATTTGAGGGTAGGGAAGTAAATGGGTCGGATTCAGTTTGAATATAGGCAATGTTGTCAGTATCGGTGCCGATGGGTATCATATCGCCATGTATCGGTATTGTATCGGCAGAAAATCGATAGTGAATCGGCTATTTTTTTTAAAATGTAAAAAATACTTAAAATTATTTTTTAATATTTTTTTAATAGCTTTAACATGTGTCACGTTCTGATTGACACTTAATATTTTTTAATTATTTTTGGCCGATTCAGAACTATTCACTTGAGTATCAGTATCGGCCCGATTCACCTGAATGTTGGCCAAATGATACAGGGCCGATACCGATACTGACAACATTGCTAGGCACTAGCGAATTCGAGCTAATCCCATCTTGCCCAAGCAGATTCCTATTAAGTTTTAGAATCAAATGGAGAAAGGTAATACTGAATACGGATCCTATTAGCTAATCAAATATGTGTCATATGTAATAAGGTTGGATTATCCATTGAATTTAAATTCAATTCGAATGTGGATCCCAATGTGTCGTATCAATTGCATGGTCCGCTCCAATTATGTAGAAGACATTACACCCATCATGTGCATGGCTCTCATCAACAAAGGTTGGAACCATGGTTTTACGACTATTCAACACGTGCTAATGAAAGGAACAGAAACAGAGAACTCATTGGTATATGTTAGCTATTCTGAGTTGATATATGGCACTAATGACCACTGGTCTTTTCTTTTAGTAGGTATCAGTTATATGTGCAAATTAGTTCTCATTTTGGATACATGTTTAATTTACTTGATAATATCAGACAAGAAATTTAATATCAAATATTATAACTGCATATGATCATACGATACCATCAATTGTTCACTCTTACGTGAATCCATGCATCCCCTTTATCAGTAAAGTAGAAAGTTTAGTATTTCAAGAAAAAGATAAGCATTTCTCCAGTTAACAATCAAAGGCATTTACTTTAATTGCAGTTATTTTAAAAGCTCCATGATTTTCTACACGAAGATAGGACAATATCAGACACACGCAAACTTGATACTGATTATTAGCGACCTAACCAAAAAGTTATGTTAAAAATCAAGTGCAGAAAGCTGCTTGCTGCTACCTGTAATGTTCTAACTCAACTTTTTCTTATCTCAACTCCAAGATACCCTTTTATCAAATAGTGACAGCAAGGCATGGTGCGCGCTTGACTTTGCTATTCTGTACCGATACAACCCTCATTCAAGAAACATAATTGCAGGGAATAACTCAAGTCTCAGAGGCTGAAAACTGATTACCAAAATCTGCTATTTAACAAATTTTGTAGAAAAAACACCTCATTGTCCTCATATTAAGAGATACTACTATATTTTATCTTTCTCTTGCCATGCTGACCGTAGGCCACTGTCTCTACATTCTACGATTTTGAACTGGATGTCATTGATGCAAGCATTAAATATCACTGAAGAACAAAATTAAGAACCATATATTCTGGATCCCCTTTGCAGATTAACAGTGATTCGAGTCCTCGTAATCAAGATACACCTTTTCTATAACATACTTTCAAGCTGCCAACTAACGAATTCAGCTCCTCACATGTATTCTTCTTAATGTAAAACTCTAGAATTATCTGGAAAGTTTTACAAGAAATAAAGAACCACTTAGAATAGTTCACTGCATAAAACCAAGACCATGACCTGAGATTGTTAACCGACATATTACCTCATTGAAAATGTGATTATGTCCAGCATATTCAAAGCCCTGCATGACAAAAAACAAGTGTCAAAAGTTAGGTAATGATAGAATGAATGAAGGGCATATACATTGGAAAGGGTGGTGGACGTGGTAGTAATTACGAACAAGTATGTTTGTGAGAGAGCTCCATGTTTTCTGCTGTGCGCATGTGTACTCAAAGTAGGGCTAGTAAACGAGCTGAACCAACCGAGCTAGAAGTGTTCAAGCTTGGCTCATTCTTGTGGTAAGCCAAGCCGACTTCGAGCTCGTAATGAGCCCGAGTTAAACGAGTCAAGTATGAGCTGGCTTGTTTATAGAAAAATATATTGTTTTAGAGCTGGGAGAAATATGATTACAAAAAAACACGTGTAAAATATATCTAAAATATATTTTTTACTACCTAACGAGCTTCTACGAGTGGAGCCAAGCCGAGCACCTGTTGTTTCATATTCAGCTAGCAGAGCCTATTTTACGACCTCTTTCCGAGCCAGAGCGGCCCAGCTTGTTTCCCAGCCCTAACTTATACATACATACATATATATATATACAGATATATATATATATATAGAGAGAGAGAGAGAGAGACCAGCTTTTTTAATAGATTAAGGGATGCAGTATTTGATTCACTAATTTTTGCACGAAATAATTGTATCCCAAGATTTTCAAAGGCAAATGCCATCATCAGTAACACAGATTCTAATGCAAGCCCCTTCCCACGGCTGCCAAAACAAAATTTTCTCATAAGAACAGCAACTAAATAGAACTGGAGTCAGAAAACAAACCAAACAGAGCAACCAATTGAAAGATATGAGTAATTGTGAATTGTCCAATATTTAATGCATCAAAAATGGGGAAACTGGAGAAAAGTTAGATTTGTAAAGTTTGAAGAACACATGCTCCAAAGATCTTCACTTTAACCCAATGGTCATATGGATCATATGATGGAAGGACTGTGTCGATCTTTCTGAACCTTGGCAGCACCAGACACTACACAAGCTGGTTTGCTTATCATTCATATGTTGTCTAAACTTGAATAACTTGTACTTTGTTTTATTTATTATAAATTCATAGTATGGTCACAATAGAAGCAACAAAAAAGATAGAACAATGATAAAAAATCACCAAAAGAAAAATCCAACAAAAACCAGCTTGTGTAATATCTTATTATGAAAGGACAAGCTATGTCTAATCAAAGAACAAAGTTGGGGCAGTAAAAGGTAATAATGTATCATATGATACCTATCGTAATTATGGGCAAAATCGATATGATATACACTCATATCGCGATCCGAGTGTGTATCATATTTGTATCGGGTGTATCGTACAGAGTTGTCAGTCGAGAAAGCGGGAGCGAGAAGCAATTCGGGAAGCGGAAGCAGGAAGTGAGGTACTTCTAAAATTTTAAGAAGCGAAAAACGTGGGACTTAAAAGCGAACCAAGAATCGTCTTGGAAGTAAGAAGGGAAGCAAATCAGAAATGAAAAGGAAAGCGGCCTAGGATTCGAGTGGAAAACGAATAGGAATTGAGTTTTTCTGATATTGGGCAAAAAAATTTATTAAAGGCTCCAAAGCCCCAAAAAAAAGAAAATTCACTTCCTGATATTGGCAAGCGAGTAGAAAGCGAGCGAGAAGCGCGCTTCCCATTTAAAACGGTCGCTTCCATGTGCATTTTTTAAGCGACACATTTCATGCTTCTGAAACGTGTTTCATGGAAGCACGCTTCCTTGAGTCCTATAGTGTTTCCGGTAACCCTAGTATCCCACAATACAACCCTATATCGTACCATAGCGTATGATACACCTTCAACGCACTTTAAAAAGAGCCGAATCATTTTTTTTAAAGACCTCTTGAGGGCCGACTTGCTCATTTGTGTAGAAGCCATTAGAGAGGTATTCACACAATCTAGGAGTTGTGAGAGCGATTTGAGGGTTGATCAGTATGCGAAGGAGAGGGTTTTTGCGGTTTGCTCAAGTAAGAGTGCATTTTCACCATTTTTTCACTCAAGGAAGTGGGTTAAGGTAAAAAATCTCTATTGTTTTCTTCTTATTGAGTTTCCACTCAAGGAAGTTGATATTTGATGATGTCTTATGCAGCTCATAGAGACATAAATGCTTCATATATGATTTTGTGGTTGTATTTTGTGCAATTCATCATTATTTCATGTGTTATGATTTTTTTAAAAAAATTGCTAATGTTTCTGAATTTTCTTGATTTTTTGCAAATCTTTAGAAAAAAATATTAAAAAATATGATTTTTTATGATATGTATCTTATTTTTTTTATACCGCTTTTTAATGTTTCTGGATACCGCCTAGGCTTTTTAGGGGCTCACCACCTAGCGCCTATGACAACTAAGCGCCTATGTTACCAAATAATAACAATAATTAATATTAACGTGGCAATATTTTGTTTTATATTATAAGAAATTTTGGATAAAACTCAAGCATTAAGAAAACAAAGAAGCAAGATGTTATTCAATTCTTTGTTAATAGCTAATCTTGCACAATGTTGTCACGAACCGGTGCAATAAAAGTGATAAATGTTGAAGTATAACAACATAACAATAATACACTTGAAGTCCACAAAGGAACAAGAAGATAACACATAAAATGCACTCCAAGTGCTAATACAAAAGCCACAAAGGGCAAGAACATCTGAAAGAAACAAAATTTTATTAACAATTCAAAATGCTGATATTCACTTGGGCTAGAATGCCCTATTTATATTGAAGTGGGGAGGCCAATGTAGCTGTTGGGCCTCCCCAACAGCTAGAAATATAGTTGTTGGGGAGGTCCTAATAAAGCCCGTACAACTATATTGCCTTCCCAATAAAGCCCATGACAAGTGTACATATCACAACAATAAAAATAAAAAATAAAAAAGACCAAAATAACAATTACAAGTATGCCCTTATTGAGCACGAACTATGCATCAGAATGAAATGACCAAAATACCCTTAAGGTATTTTGATTTACATAGAGCTAAACATCAAGAATATATATAATATATTTTAACATCCCCCCTCAAACTTACAGTGAGATCACCGAAAGTTTGCTGAGAAGTGACATAAAATGCAGACTTGGAAGAGCCTTCGTAAAAAAGTCCGCTAGTTGACACTCGGAGGTAACATACGGCAGCTCAATAACTCCTCGAAGGTACTCCTCTCTGACGTAATGACAGTCCATCTCTATGTGCTTGGTTCGTTCGTTGAAGGTGTGGTTGCTTGCAATGTAGATTGAGTTCTTATTGTTGCAACACATCTTCGTAGGGCTAGAGATGGTTAGCCCCATGTCTTTTAGAAGACTCCACAATCAAATGACCTTCATAGTAGTGGTCACCATTGATCTATATTTCGCTTCAGTGGATGACAAAAGAATTTGCAAATGTAAAAAAAAAATGGGTTTCAGGGTGGGTCTCGACTGGATCCAACCAGACCCAATCTGAACCCAGCACGTACCCATGCCACACCCAGTACCCATACCCGTGTCCTGCCATGTCAACACGGGTACGTGAGGTCTACAGCCATGTCCTTGTGACATAGACTGCATCACAACTCAGAATAGGTAATGCATTTTGATGCAACTCCAGTATCCTGGAGTGTAATCAACTATTTATTAAACCAACCCAGAGAAGATATTATATACCCACCATCAATGTTCTTCATGCAGGAAACCACTTGCACAGGCTACAATATGATTCATGTTGTTTGTGCAATTATATTGTTCAATTCACTACAATATGATAATCTTTTATTTCACGCAATAAATATATATGTTTGTTTACTTCTTTCTACTGATTCTATGTAATAAAACTAGGAAAAAATAACTTAAAAACATAATCCACTTTATGTGACCTCAACACTGTATCTTTCAACTATTAAAATCATTTGATTTTGCAAGAAACTCAACATGTAGATTGCAATAAAACTAATTGTAGAAAGATTGGTGATAATTCTCTTCATACAGAGTAGTGATAACCAACTTGTAGTAAATGAATGAAACCAGCTGCAGAAATAGAAGATATTGCAACCTTCTAGCTGCACATTAGGTATGAATAAGCTCTTAGCTGATGTAATCCCAAGACTTTAGGGTATGATTAATGCATTCAATATCATACACCTACAATTAGGGATGTCAACGGGCCTGGTTTACCCAGACCCGACCCAAACCAAACCCTATGGGGTCTGGGTGCGGTGATAAATAAGAAGACCCAATTAAGACCCAGGTCCGGACCCAAAGGTCTGATTAATACATGGACCCGGGTATAGTTTGTGAAATTTTATACCAGACCCTGACCCAACCCGAGTTCCGATTAAGACCCGTATTTTTTCAATGTAAAAACGATAAAAAATATGGTTTTACCGGGTATGGTTCGGGTTTGGTTCGGGTTTGGTTCATGTAGTTCTTATCGGTTCCGGGTATGTTTTTCTTATAGTGGACCCGATTAGACCCAGGTCCGGACCCGATACCATACCCGAAAATCTGGTCCAATTCTGGTTACACCTGGGTCCGAACCAAACCCGACCCATTGACACCCCTACCTACAATCCTTTTAATGTTCCACGGTGAGGTATTTTCTTTCTTATGTGTTAGATACATTTTTTATATGTTGGATTTGATCTCGAAAATGATCATTATCATCGACTAATATTAATGTCAAATTAAGTTGGAGCTACTTTTACTTTTCAAATCTTAATAAAAGGTATTAACCAACTGTTAACAATTGAATTTCATGTTAATAAAATGTAATTTCTTACTATATACAAACACACATGTATGTTCGTGCAGTTGAGTTCTGGTCATGAGTACTAACTTTTCAGATTCATTTTCATGATATATACTTGCCAGTCAAGCAATTCTCAAACCTCTCAGCCCACGACAAGTTAGTTTCAGGTCACAAACTACATATATCATACATAATATTTGTCTGCCTGGTATCATATCATGAGCTGAATTGTCTTCTCTTCCTAATTTTAGTTGTGAGCATGGATTGTTTGAGAAAAATCATGGAATTCAAAATGGAATTAGGTTTTTTTATTCAAACATATGCGACCATGAATTAGAGTGAATCAGAGGTTCAATGAATTTTAACATGTATTTGGATTAAGCTTGGACCAGCATATGTTGCTGTTATTATGACTGTGGATGAATAGTGACGAAGCTGCCTCTGCATTATGATAATTGTGTACCAGAGTTTTGTTTCAGATTTTGCACAAAAAAACAAAAAAAAACACTTACTCATATACATGAAGCAAGAAGAGATCGCATGAGAGACAATGTATTAGGATTTAGAAATCTTAAAATACCAGAGATGCAAATTGAAAGCTTTGTCTTACCTCCTTGGCTCTGCTATCATGATCTCGATTTCAGCTACTTGGAAGTCATCTATGTCATTCATATATATATTCACACCACCAGCCATTGCTGAGACACGATAAAAACAGATATACTTTTAGAAAGGTAGTTAACAACCAAATTCTCATGGCCTATCGCAATTTGAGTATCTAATACATATGAACCATGTTGTACCAAAAAGAGAGCATCATGGTTAAATCATTGGGCTTTAAAAGGAAACATAAAACAATTTAGTAATAGCCTGTTTCTTGACAGTATAGTACACAAAATCCATAGGACACTGACAAGTTGGAGATCTACATGATCTTGTTAAAGTTTCAAATTGCAGAAATAAGGTTCTTTCTGCATACTCGGCCACTGCAATTTCAGCCATACAAGAAAGGCTTTAATTAATTTAGTGTTATCTATAAAGATCTAAGAGAAGAGGGAGAGTTAAAAGAATGCTCCAAGAGGAGGAGATAGAAGAGCTGAGAAAAGATCGTAAGGGAAAGTAAGTATATTTCTAGCATCATCACGATCATATTCTTCATTAGTCTATCTGTTTAAGTATGATAGGCACACGAAAATTGTTTATAAAATCCAATGTGGCAATGCTGCGGCTGCTACATGTATGGATTCATGAGTGTTTTGACAATTAACGTAAAGATAAAAGAGATTTGAGGAGGAAATTATCACATTTTCACAGTTGGTAGGAGTGCATTATGGAATTTTGGTATTCCTTTTTGGGGATCAATTTCCATATTTCTTAACATCTGGTGGTCTAGTATTAACAGTGTGATAGAGGAACTAATTTTCAAATCTTGTTCCAAAGAAGCTCGATCTCTCACTCCCAACCGCTAATTCATCAACCTCAAGGCATTATAAAGCAAATAAACGGATGAAATTACATGATCATGACATAATAATTCCAAAAAATTAACAAGGATCTCTCTAACTAGAATACATAATAACCACATAATAATTTCAAAAATTAAAAAGATCTCTCTTTTTCCTAGTAGCATTCCCCTACTCACTGCTTCTATTCCAAGAAGCCAATAAGACAAACAACCTCTTTTCCGCAAACTTTCCAGATAAAACCCATGGAAATCAACTACACGTTAACCAAAACCACATTGATTATCAGCAGACGTCATCGAAATGCTCCCAATATCACAAGATGCTGATTGACGCAATTGCTAAATCACAAAATATGCACAAAAGCTACAACACACTCTAACGAACAAAAAAATAAAACCAATCAAGACCTCAAAAGAAACCGTTTTGTGAGGAAATCATATCACCTTCGACGTGGGGCTCTCCGTGAACGAAATTGCCATCGACCAACTGCTTATCCAACACAATAAAAGTGTGTTCTGCACCACCCACAACCCAAAACTCACTCATAAAAAGACGGCATTGGAAAGAATGCAAAAATGAAAACTAAAAGCAAGTTTTTGCGAATTGGGTATCGATGAAAAAACAAGAACAGAGTGATGGGGGAGGAAAGAGAACCGAAAGAAAGGGGGGGGGGGGGGGGGGTTACTGTTTAGGTCTTGGACCCAAGAGGTTTGCATCTCGTACTCTTGCTCGAGGGTGAGGGGCTCCGAGGCTGTGGCTTCGACGAGGGAAGGGTCCGTCATCCATTGATGGTAGCGAGGGACGTGTTCCTTCTCGTAAGGAACCAGGATCACCTTCTCCCCAACCACGCTCGCTCTCATTTTTTCCTTTCTTCCCACAAAGAACCACGCGACTCTTCCCAATTCGCCGCTGCTGTGTGCCGTTACAGGGAGCGATCGGTGCCGGTGGTTCTTTTCCGATATCCCCAACTTTTCCTGAGGGAAGCCGACTTCTCGGATAGTGGGTCCCACCTGTGAGAGATTCTTCGGATGGACGGTGTGGATGCTTCGCGTTGGATGGCAGCAGAGTTTGAACAAAAAGTTTTTTTTTATTACTTAATTTCCCTTACTTGAAGTCTTGAATGACAAAAAAAGTCGATAGATTGTGAGATCGAATAGAACGGGCAGTCAATATCCCGTGAGAAATTTGAAAATCTTTATATTTCTAGCTTCATTTTAGCAAAATATCGACTAAAATAAGCAAATTTGAGAACTTCGGAAGCCTTATGATTAAGCAGTAAGATACTAACAAATATGGAAAATCAGATAAATTCGCCTTGTATTTAAAAATATCGTGGAATAGCGATATTGCAAAAATATCGTGATATCTAGGACGTTTAGCTGGCAAAATATCACGAGATTTTTTAATCTCATGTTATTTAAGCACGATGGTTGTGTCCTATGTCACAGGGACACGCCATTTTGGCACAAAAGACTTCGAGGAGGGAAGCTTTTGTGGCCTTATCAAAGAAATCTCACGAATTCAAGAAAGAGTTTGTCTGGATCTGAGATTTTACTGAATCTGATCCGTTTTCAAATCTACGTTGGAGGTAAAGGCTCTTTGTTCGCCAACCGAATTGGTGGTGAGACGAAATTCAGCATTAATTATAAGTTTAACCGGGGCGGATAAACCCACATCAAAGCAAAAGATCAAACTGATTAGACCCAAACTCGACCCAGATTTGCATGCACAAACTCATAGAGAGACTTCTGTGTTTGATGTCCAATTCTGCTTCTTTTGGTGTGTCATCTTCAGGACGATAGTCCATAATCCTTCTGCTGCTTTAAGTGCCCAAATATATTTTACATATTATATGCTTCAATTATAAAAGAAGGAGTCATACTATGAAACTTTGGGAGAGGGTGATTGAGTCTAGGTTGAGGAAGGTTGTCATGATATCGGAGAATCAATTTGGTTTTATGCCTGGAAGATCAACTATGGAAGCTATACATCTTCTTAGACAACTTATTGAAAGATATAGAGAGAGGAACAAAGATTTGCATATGGTTTTTATTGATTTAGAGAAGGCATACGATAGAGTACCTAGGGACGTTCTCTGGTGGACAATGATGAAGAAAGGTGTTTCTCTCAAGTACATTAGTATAATTAAAGATATGTATGAAGGAGTAGTAACCAATGTCCGCACTTGTGGAGGGGTGACAACCAATTTTCCGATAACGGTTGGGTTACATCAAGGATCTGCTTTAAGCCCTTTCCTATTTGCGATAGTGATGGATGAGCTTACGAGATCAATTCTAGAAAATGTACCGTGGTGTATGTTGTTTGCTGATGATATTGTTTTGATTGATGAGTCTAGAGCTGGGGTTAATGCTAAGTTAGAATTATGGAGACAGACATTGGAAGCTAGAGGTTTTAAGTTGAGTAAGAGTAAGACTGAATATATGGAATGTCGGTTTAGTAAGCAACGAAGTAGTGATGGGAGTGTAGTGAAGCTTGGTGAGCAAGATATACCGGTGAATGATTATTTCAAATATTTAGGATCCATCATTCAAAAGTATGGAGAAATTGATGGAGATGTAAATCATAGGATAAAGGTTGGGTGGATGAAATGGAAAAGTGCTACTGGAGTGCTGTGCGATCGTAGAATGCCATTGCGGTTGAAGGGAAAGTTTTATAGGACGACTATTAGACCTGCTTTACTATATGGTACGGAATGTTGGGCTGCCAAGAGACATCATATTCAAAAAGTGAGTGTAGCTGAGATGCGGATGCTTAGATGGATGTGTGGAAATACAATAAAAGATAAGATTCGGAACGAAGAGATACGTAAGAAGGTAGGTGTTGCACCCATTGAGAATAAGATGCGAGAGAATCGTTTACGGTGGTTTGGACATATTCGGCGAAGGCCTAATGATGCTCCAGTTAGAAGGTTGGAGAAATGGGAAAATATATTAGTTAAAAGAGGTAGGGGTAGGCCTAGGAAGACTTGGATGGAGATGATAGGAAAGGATATGAATGCTTTGAACCTCACCGAGGACATGGCGTTGGATAGAAATGATTGGAGGAAAAGGATTCATGTGGAAGACCCAAAATGAATTTCTTTTTTGGTTCATATCGCTGACCCCAATTGTTTTGGGATGAAGGCGTAGTTGTTGTTGTTGTTGTATATGCTTCAATTATATAGTACTTTGCCACAATACACTTAGAAGATTTATTTATACTCAAAATTTCATGCTTCTCATGCTGAACACAGACGTTGGAATTTCAATGAGATGAGGACAAGTCTATTTATCACACATCTTGATCGCCTAATTAGATTCTGAGTTTCTTGGTCTGCCAACAAATAGCAAGCATGAGGCCACCAGAAGAACAAAATTTGACAAGGTTAAGCAGCATATGAATTAGGAGATCAAGATGTGTACTACTTAGAAGTATATGAGATCAAGGTTAAGCAGCATATGAATTACAGGAGGCTTCCAAGTTTTAGCCAACATCCTTTTCCAACACATATGTACTACTTTGCAGTATGAATACACACGGGCACTTATTTTGCCATACAACAAGAAGAAAATCATATGCAACAATAAATTGCAACTTCAAATTGCAGCAACAAACTAAACCAACCCAAACATATCGCAGAGATAAGAAATCCGTCACCAGTGATTTTTGGCTAATCAGCAAGTAAAGCTGGGTTAAGATTGAAGTAGAATCGCCACTTAAGATTGCATGTGACTCTCATTCCACTTCTCCCAAAATACGTTGCCCATGTGGCTTTCAGATTGTGTTTGATTGCTATCAGCGGGAAATGTACCAGCAGCCTCCTGGTAATATGGCATAAACTCTTGTCTCCAGTCCTCGTATCCACCACGCATGGATGAGCCACTCACTGCCTGATCTGACTGCACCTGGAAAAGAGGCTTCAAAGCAGGCTCCGGCAGACGGCTTTCAGCAAGATGAGTTTTAATTAAAGCAAGCTCTTTTGTATGTTTTTTCTCCAGCTTTTCTACTTTCCGCTTCAAATATTCAGATTCTTGCGTAGCACTCCCATATCGTGCCTGATTAAAAGGAACATATCAATGTAAATTGACTGTTGGTCTAGGAAATGTGACACAACTAATGAATTTAGAGAAGTAAAATAAGTTATTGCAACTGGTGAATCAAATTAATTTAACGGATCTAGCACGAAGATTGCTCATGGTTTCAGCAAATGATTGGTATCCACTTTGAGCAAAAATTATGAGGGAATACCATGATGAAGCATTCAAGTATGGAAATCAAGTTACCCAAGTTATCGAAGTTTCAAACTTATCAACCTGTTCATTTAACTCCCAGAAATAGGTGTCTATCGGTACAGCACTTGAAGGATGCTCATTTCTCTGCAGATATATACGATAATGCATGCACGTGCACACACACACACACACACACATGTTTCTCGTGCAAAGATAGAGTGGCATACAGATTTAGTGATGTCAATATTGCTATTAAGTGATAGTTCAAAAAGTAAACTGCAAACCAACCTCTGCATTTGTGGCAGCTGCTTCTGCTTCTTTTAGTCTCACAAGGAGTTCTCCAGCTGCCTGTACAGCTTCAGCAGTATCTCTCAGCTGAACCTTTAGCTTTTTGTTTTCTTTTTTAAGATGGTCCCTTTCTTTGTCTCTCTCAAATCTCAAGGCTGAGAGTTCTGCAGCAAGGGATTCAACAAAAATTGATCCGGTACCCCTTTTTCCTGCTTTGGCAGCTGCCCGCTTCACATCTTCTATTCCCTCCATAATTTTTCGGTGACGTGAAAGCAAACTTGTGTAGTTATCTTGGAGATCAACATATTGTTCAACAATTCTAGCATGTCCATGTATTGCCCGCTGTAATGCATCATTTAACTCGTTTGAACAATTCCTTTCTAGATTAAGCTCTAGCTCTTTTCTTTCAGCAAGCCTCCGGTTTGCTTCAAGATCAACTCTCAACCCTTCAGTCAGTGAAATCCATTCACTCTCCATCTCCATCCACCCCTGCCTTTCGATCTCGAATGCTTCATCCTTAGCCAAAGAAGGTGCATCAGGCATTGCATCAACAAGAATACTTTTCCTCAACTGAGATGATCGCAACAAGGAAGACCTCTCTTTCTGAGAAAATTTGGAATTCTCCATATATGACTGCAGTTGATTCCTTAAGCTTTCTATCTCCTTGAGAAGAGATTCCCTCTCAGTCGAATCATAAGAGGCTTTACACTTGGAATCCAGCTCTGATTTCAGTTCCTCTAGCCCAGTGTTTGCCTTTATCACCTCTGAGTGGTTCTCATATTTGTCTTTTAGGTTCTGCATTAATTGAATAAATACATTTCATGCCCATAACAAAATATGACTTAAGCAGAGTAGGGGAGTGATAAACTTACCTCGCATTCAACTGCCAGTGGATGACATATTCCTTTCTCAGAACCCTCACATGATGCTAATTTATCATTCATGAAACCCTCAAGGCATAGGATTTTATCCTTCTGAATATGCTTGAGCTGTAAATTGTGTGCACGCTCTTGCTCATACTGCTGGACCTGTAGATTTCTATATGTTACCATCATAAAGTTTTGTGGGGAAATTACATTTTGTGTTAGAGAAAATTGAAAATGTCGACTTGCCAAGAGATTGAGCTGTTCAATTCTCGCAGCCTGTTCTGAGCAGATACCATCTAGCAAGGTTTCCCTGTGCAGAGTTTTTGTCAAACCTCCTATTTCCTGATTTAAAGTAAAAAGGAAGAAAATCGGTAAGAACTTGAAAGTAAGAGAAAAAACACATATGATAACAAATGATCCTGAACCAAGAATTAGTGACAAAAAGTTCTAATCATACTTGGCTTTCTGATGTTTCCACCTTGAATCCATTTACGGGGACCAAAGAAGAACTAGATCCATCATCGACTTCAACACATTTCTGTGGCTCCATACTCACCTTGTTCACCTTCTTGCATGATGTGCACAGAAATGTTGTGACTGGCCCAGTTAAAGTTGACCTTGGTGATGTTTGCACCTCAGTGTCAACTCCATTTGTTTCTTGAGATGGTTTTGAACCCAACCCCATGAAGGAGAAAGATGACGATGTACTTGCAATAGAATGCTGATGATGATTATCAATTATTTGCAGACCACGTTGGAGACTGGCCGCCAAATATTCACTTGGTGATGATAACATCTTACTTGACTGAAATGATGCATTGACACTGCCATTTTCTCTCAATGACTGTGATTCACATAATTTTGCAATGTCTTGACTACGAACTGGAGTCTCGGCTAAGCAATGTTTATCGGTTGAAAGACTTCTTTGGGTAGTCAAGCCTTTTCTTTTCTGATTCTCAATTCTTGGGGAAGCTGATTCTGTTGGATCTTGAAGGATGGAAGATGGTTGGCATGTAAAAACCTGAAGACTAGCACGGAATCCAGAAACACTGGAATGTTCATGAGGTGGATCGTTTTCTGTAATTTTGACATTGCCTCCATTTTTAAGTTCAGAAATATCGTGAGCAACAGTAATCTCAACAGACCCGCAAGTGGAATAGCCCAAGTCCTTGTCAGAATTGCTATGTTCTGCTCCATCTATGCAATCCCCTTTGCATTGGCCTGTGCCATTTTTAACTGGACATGGTGACTGAAGTTGGAGGCTCCTTACATTTGTTTCACTATCTAAGCTCTTCAATATTCTAGTGTCAGTGAAGCTAGTTTTTGATGCAGAAAATTCATTTCCAGCTTGATCAGAGGATGAATCCATGCCATCTGTATTTTCTTCAAAGGAAGAACACACGTTTTCTAATTGAATGCACAATTCCACCAGGTCCTCACTTGGAATTTTCTCTTCATCCTGTGTAGTATCTTTTTGACAGAGCAACATTGAGTGGTTAAGACTCAGTCTCAACTTATTCAAGCTTTCCCGGGTATTCCATCCTTTAAGATGTTCACAACTGTCATCAATGGAGCCATTTGTGTTGGACTTCACCCTTATAAGCTCTTCCTGTTTTCAAAAAGTCCCAATTACTCCAAGAAAGTTTAGAAGTAATACAGAGAAGTCACTTGAAATGGTAAAATCGAAACAGGTTGTACCTTCAGTTGACGGATCTGGTCACTCAAATTGCTTACATCATTCTCAGTAATTTCATTTATGGTAGCCTTGTTCTGTATGGCTCTAGCTCGCCGCCCAAATCGCAAGGTGCTTAGTGTATCAGAACAGAATCTGCATTGAACTAGGCAGATCTCCATCAGACCATGGGGAAAAAAAGAAAATCAAAATGAAAAAAAGAAAATCAAAATCTGCACTCTTTCATCTGTTGTGAGCCAGACCTTTGTGCGGGAGAAACAGTACATAAAATTGTAAGCTTTGTATTTCCACCAATCGAATCCTGCAGCAAGTATGTCAAAGAAGAAGATCTATATGGGATACTTCTTGCTTTTTTTGATTCGGTAGCATCAGCAACAATATTGATCAATTTCCTGATAATTGAAAGTTTAGAGCTATTAATAGAAGATAAAAACAGTTAAATAAATAAAAAAACGGAGTAGAATCTAAAAGGACTGTCAAGAAAGGAACTTTCATGAGCATTTGACAAGAAATGAACTGAAAGATTCAAAATTTTCAAATTGTTAGAAGTGCTTATTGATGCAAATAGGCATTCACTTATGCAACATGGAATTTGACTCCTATATGCTCATGTTCCTGAAGGCTTGGGAATTAAATCTGGGTTATCTTCATCCCATCTTATTTTAAGATATGTCAGAAGGCTCAGAATTATTCCCATTAATGCCATAAAAATAAATGAGAATGGGTTCCCTTTTCCCTTGATCTTTCCATGCAACATGCAGTGAATAATGTCCTACTTATTGAACAATGCCAAAACCACCACTGTCTACTCAATCCCATTAAAATGAAGATCAGGTCAGAGCTACCACTGGTGGTACTGCATCAAGGGGATGCCTTGGGACACCATTCATCATCATGATCGATGGCATCCAATAACCAGGGTCAAAAAAAGATCTCATTCATGTCCTAAGATGAATGTGGCATGAAGATCACAAACATTGTATACATGTAATATCTGAAGTACAGATTAAAAGAGAACAGCTGTTAAATTCCTTCAATCAATAATAAGATGTTAACCAGGCCCCATGGGGTCACCCAGATGGTTAGGGCGAGCATCAGGATGTCCAGACACCCTGGACATCATGAGTTCTATTCTACCTAGATTAAAATGCATGAAAGGTATGGAACAGCCTTTTGGCGCTGGTCCATGCTAATGGTCTACCACTATATGGTGGGGCAATTAGGGTTCCTGGTGGGTTCCTCATCATCAAAATAATAATAATAAGATAATTATTTATTCATAAATATATATGATTATATCAAAAATTAAGTGTTAGATGATGCACAATTATTTTCCAGAAATAAACATAGCCGAATTGATCAAGGACACATATATGCTAGCATGCAGTCCATTCATGAAAGCAATCTAAAGAAAATAAGCATGAAAAAAGAGAAACTAAACCAGCAGTTCTAGATAGCAACTCAAGAGACAGCCATGAGCTGACTAGCTTTAAGGACGACATGTTTATTGAGTAATACCCGAGATGTGAAAGAGATTGTTTCACATTTCTAGATTCCATTGTAAATCGATGCCCTGCATCAACAAACTTTTGCTTTTCTGATCCGGCAAGATCAATAAGGTTTATTCTGCTACACTTTGAACTACTAAAACACGTTGATGATGTTTCCTGCATGACATTAAGTTTCTCAAAAGTCAAAATATTTAGCTGTTAAAATTTAAAATTTAACCACTAATAATAAGCCGAAAAAGTTTTGAGCGAATGCCAAAGTTGAAACCAGATGGTTACATCTGATGTGCTTCATAATAATCTGTTGATGCTTGAAGTCCGGGACCCCAAACACATAAAGAAAACAAAAAAGTCTTCTTTTACATTTCCACAGGTGAGGATATCACTTGAGATAACATATCCTACAAATTTTGAAATATACCTTGCACCAAGACTCAATAAAACAGGTCAGAATTATATGTGATCTTGAGCTCTTGGAATTCATACTTGTTGCACCAATTCTCCTATTTGAAAGTCCCTGCATAACAAAAGATTATAATTGATGAACTTGATCCAAGCATCTTAATTTGCAAAAGCAAAGTCAAAATAATTATTTTGTATAACTCCAATCTTTCAACATGTTTAAAGAGGTACTCAATGTCTGCAATTTGAAGTGATAAACTACTCCACATTTGCATACCAGAACTGCACTCTTGAACAGGTTTGTATGCTCAGTTGTAATTCTCACATCACTTACTTTGATTGGCAAAAAGTACGTGGAATGTTCACAGCCTATGTCACAGGGATTCGGCCAACAGGGTGCCGCACCCACGTCGACATGAAGCAACTTGGGTGCAGCACCCAGTGCGGTCAAGCCGGCCCCTGGGTGCAGTCAACGTACCCCGGGTCATAAATGTTCAAATCTGGACTCGAAAAAAAAAATACGATGAAAGGGGGTTGGGCAGGGGATTAGGGCAAAAAAATTTACCCCTCCTCTTCTCCTCCGGCAACTGCACATGCAAGGTATGTCTCTCTCTCTCTCAATCTCTCCTTCAATCTCTCTCTCTCTGGGTTCTGCGCAAGTTGGAAACCCAGCCCTGCAGGCTGGGTTCTGCGCTGTCGAACCCTGTGCCGAGTCGCCGACAAACCCAGCCCAGCAAGCTGAGTTCTGCTCGTTGTCGATTTGATTGTTTACTTTTGATTGTTTTCATAATATATTTAGGTTGATTTAATTGTCATGTTAGTTTTCATGATGAAGAATATAATTGTAGATTGCTAATTTAATTTATTGCATGCATGATGAATTGATAATATGATAACTGTTTTTTTATTTCATTAGTGTTATTGTTAACTGTTAAAAATTGTATATATATATATATATACCCTCCCGCACCCCCGCACCCAAGTTTTTTTAAAGTGCCGCATCGCCGCACCCGCACGTATGTGACATAGTTCACAACCTATAGGGGCACATCAATAGCACCAAAAAGAAAATGTTGGACGCATATCAACAGTAAGATGTCAGCCAATAAAAATGACCTAGAAATGCAGTTCTTTGAATCACTAGTAAGCTGAGATAGGGATGCTTTCCCCAACGTGAGAGGAAATTGTTTGTTTAGCTTGTCAATGTCACAAAAGTCATATCATATAGTAAAGTAGATATGATAAACCACAGTATTATATCCATATATTATCATAAACCCTTGTATCGGAAACAGAGGTGTATCAGACAATATCATAAGATACAATACAATACCATACCATTTCATACAATGCATGCAATGTTACAGTCTTTCTTTCTGTTTCTGATGTAGTGTACTTAGTAAAATTTGTTATACTCTTGAAATATATATTATATGGTTGACATTTTATTTATAATTTTACCTGGTGTAGTTCATTACCCTTTAAACCTAAATTTGAATCCCAGGAAAAAGAAGAAAACTCCTATAGATTCTATGCAGAATATGCAAGTATAACCTATAAGCATTTGCACAAATAAATCAGCCTGAAAACAGCTAATAAACAGAAAGGGGGTACCTTGATTAAAATATGGTTTATATCATCCATGTTCATGACACACTCTTCAGTGAGATTCTCAACATAGACGCCATTCTTGACATCTTCTTTTATCTGGAAATAGAAAGAAAACCAAGTACAAAATATGCAAAGATCTCAATCTCCAAATATATTAAAATGGAACCGGAATTCCTGTAGTAGGAACTGGAAAGGAATCCCTTCAGGCACACCCAAGAATTTCTACCTGCAGATTCCTTTTGGTCGGATCCAGCAGATCAGCAATCTGCTCATTGTAAATCTGAAAACACAAATTTCATGTTAAGAACCTGAGATACATCTTTGAATGTAAAAATGCACATTAAGACATCATGACCATCTTTACCTCAAGAAATGAACAGCGGCATTGGTAATTCAATTGTTTATCCATGCAATTTTCCTTCTCCTGATAGGTAAAATGCGCAAAAAATCGGATATTGAACCAGATTCCACCGTGTTTTCTTCCAAAGCAAAAACCAGAAAAAAGATAAACAAGAAAACTACCTTCTGAATCTCAGAAAAGAGCATCTCAAAAATCCTGGGAGTGACACCACGATGAAGACTATTGGCAGGGCTGTCGCTAATAATTGCAGTTTGTGAACCCCACATTGTGTATGTCTTCCCACTACCCGTCTAGCAAAAACAATTTCGGAAAAAAAATGTCAATCTCGACTTCACTTTGGCAGAAAGGTATGCATGAAAATTTCAAATATGGGGTCAAAGCTAGCGTTTGAAAACCTGTCCGTACAGCAACAAAGTCGTATTGAACCCAGCCAAGCTATTTTTCACCAGCGGAGCACCAACCACATGGAAAACATCCTCCTGAAAAATAACCCTAATTAAACTCCAAACAGAAAAAGGGGAAATAGACCGAAGCGCTGCATCTCTCGACAATTTCCCTAACAACAAGCAAAAATGAAAGAAGAAAAACCTGAGTCGAATCTGAGTCAAAAACAGAGTCGAAGCCGAAAGTTTTATCACCAATTGAAAGTGAATCTGAGGAAAATTTCTTAACAACTCGACCGCCTGATTCCTCGTGAGCAATCAATGGCCGAATTCGCACCGCAACCTTCACGAAAATTTCCGCATAAAACAAAGAAAAATAAAAAACAAATAATGAATATTGCAGAATTTCGGAGGCAGAGAATATAGGGCTTGGTACCTGAACATCAGAACAGGTGGAAACTGCAGATCTATTTTCGGGATCGCGTTTTCGGATGGTTTCTTTAGGAGAAGGCAATATGGGCGTAACAGTTGGCACATTCGGATCTAATGGTGGAACATTTTCTCTTCCCAGATTCCCGATCTTCTTGCATAAACTCTTAATCGGTTTGCTCGAATTCTTCATCATCGTCTTCGCCGCGCCAGAGATGATCCCTTCGCCCGCAGAATTGGAAGTTTGCAGGGTATTAGGGATCTCCCTTAGGAGCCCTTCTCCATGGATTCTTCTTGAGTTCTTCATTCTATTCACACACACACACACACACACACAGAGAGAGAGAGAGAGAGAGAGAGAGAGAGGTACGAATAACACTGGGCGGACTGATCTGAATTTGAACTCTACTAGGAGCAATTTTCAAACGGAGGTGAAATGACCAAAAACCCACATTGGGAAGGGCAAAAGACAGCTTTTTTTTCCTGTGACGTGGATTCACGCGATACGGGGCCCACATCTAAGGCACAGCTGTTCGACCGTTGAGTGGGGAAGATGGTAATTAATTCATCCTCTCAGTCACATTTGGGAGTCTTGGATGGTGTCCGTGGGGAGCGAGGGAACACACTTTAAAAGATTCAGAACAATGTTGTCAGTATCGTTGCAAACCGGTCTGAATCGGCCCATAAGTCGTATCGGCCAGAAATCGATACGAAAAGCTTGGACAAGCTGATTCGACTTTTTTTTTAAATATAATCTGAAATAATTTAGAATATTTTTTAATATTTTTGTGACCCACCTCATCTGCTGGTTAAATTTTGGCCGAATCAGTTTGGAATTGGAATCCCCTAAATCGTTTTGAAAATCTATTCATCAATGCCGATTCTGACAAAACTATTTTCCCTCTATTTTACATTGAGACCCAAACTGAAACCCGAACCCGTTAAGAACCAAACCGATCGCACCCAAACTCATTAATCCATATGAGTCTATATTTGTCAGCCATACCTAGACCGGAACCTGGACCTGAATAAAAAAATGGGTCTGGTCAGGGTATAATTCTTAGATGTCTCTTAAAGACCGGACCAGATACATACCTGAACCAATTCATCTATATGGGTCCACAAATTCCAGTCATTCCCAGGATTGGACCCAAATCCCAATTATATTGGATCAGGTTTGGCTTTAATTTTTAGATCTTATCAGGTACCCCTAATTTTGTGTTTGAAACCATTGTCACTCGCAAAATACATAGGCAACTTGTGGTTTGATATCCATATCAGATATTACATATGTCATCTATACATCACAAAATGTAACATTTAGAATCACAATATCAGAAGATGCTTGCTAATTCTTTCAAACGAGATGGACAATGCTTACTAATTTGGATCATGTTTTTTGGACATAAAAGTGGGACTTTTCAAGTCATAAAAAGTTTGATACATTGTGAGCAGCTGATTTTTTTAAAGATCTTAAAAACATACATATATGCTATAATCACATGATCCAAAACTTGTTTTCTACTGAATAATGCTTATAGATCATATCTATAGGGTCTGATCAACAAAAAAAAGTTTAAGAAATTTGACGATCTAAAGCTTCTATTAGGTAGGAGTAGGTACTCCGGAAGTACCCTATCATTACCAGAGTAATGCTAGGGTGTTACAGGTGTACCTATTCCCACATACTAGAAATCATGGTTGTAAGTTGTATCTTTTCAATTAAATCTTATGGATGTACTCAACATAATAGGAATCATGTTTTTTAGACATAAAAGTAAGATTTTTTAAGTCATGAAATTTTGATACATCATGAGCCATTGATTTTCAAAGGTCTTAAAAAACATACATATATGCTATAATCACATTATCCAAAACCTCTACTGAATAATGCTTATAAAGCATATCTATAGGGTCTGATCAACTAAAAAAAGTTTAAGAAATTTGAAAATCAGCTTCTATTAAGTGAGAGTAGGTACTCCAGAGCACCCTATCGTTACCATATTCTAAGGAGTAATGCTACATACTCCAGAGCACCCTATCGTTACCATATTAAACAAAATGCGACTCTTTACTAAGATCCTTATCTTTATCTACTTAAATCAAAGCCAAAACTTAGCAAAAGACCCATAAAGTTATATAGTAGAACACAAATATCTAGAAGTAAAACAAGATCCAAATAAGACACATTATATATATATATATACTAGAAAGTGTAACAGTGGACGGAGAAGTGCCGGATGCGCAATTGTGCGCTGCATGTTGTAAAAAGGACCTTTTAGTGGCAGTTTCGGACCACTAAAGGTCTCAACGGAAAACCTCTCTCTCTCTCTCTCTCTCTCTCTCTCTCTCTATATATATATATATATATATATATATATATATATATATATATATATATATATATATATATATATATATATATATATATATATATATATATATATATATATATATACACACACAAATATATATATACACACACACACACGGAAGGGCGTAACGTGGGAAGCCCTTCTGTCGAACAAGAATCTGATGCACTGGGGCACGTCCAAGTGTTAAAAAAAAGACATCGTGGTCTTTGTTAAATGTCAGGGTAGAAAAATGGTCTTTAGAAGCAGTCACAACCACAACTAAAGACCTAGTTAATGCAAAAAAAAATGGTGTTGCTGATCGCACTCACGTTCAGTGGTGCAAACAAGTCCGACGTTAGGGAAAATGGGGTTAGGCAAACCCCCATTCGGTTTTGAACATTCAACTTCCCAACAACACAAGGTGACGTGCTCTCTCTCTCTCTCTCTCTCTCTCTCTCTCTCTCTCTCTCTCTATATATATATATATATATATATATATATATATATATATATATTCTGAAATCAATAATATAATTAAGCAATGAATCGCCAATCAAGAACAAGTAGATCTATAAGACATACATAAACAGATACTTCACAAGCAATGCATTTATCAAATTCAAAGTGGATTCGCTCAAGGAAATCAACTTTGACCAATGTCTCTTGCATTTTGTTGACAATAATTCATGAGCCCGGCCACCATAGAAAACATATCAGGAATATCCATGGATAATTTGATGTTTCTTTCTCTTGCTTGAGAGATCACATATATATATATATATATATATATATATATGTGTGTGTGTGTTTAGACTTGCTCCATTAAATGCAAAACCAATTAATCATTAATCAAAACCAATGTTATCAGTACAAGTGCATATCAGCCTCTTGAATCCGCTATTTTTTAATAAATGCAAAAAATACTAAAATTTAATTTCTTATTATTACTTTAATATTTTTTAAATTTTTAACATGTGTCACGTTATGATTGACATGTAATATTGTTATTGTTATTTTCTGGCCGATACAGAATGATTCCCTTGAGTATCGGGATCGGGCCCATACAGCTGAATGGGTGGCACAACGATTCAGGGCCGATACCGATACTGACAACATTGATCAAAACTTATTATTTGATTGACATCACCTAATACCTGAACCTAGCAAACCCATAGGAATGAAGCGCGTGTGCAAAATAAAATAGAAAAAAATAAAACAAATGAGCTGGCAACCCAACTGGTGGAAAGAAAATAAATTTTAAAAGAAATAAAAAAGAACTACAGACTTATAAGAATCTTATCTTTTCAATCGTTCTCAATCAAAATTCCTTCAAGCTAGTTGAGTATGCTGGCTCAATCTATATAACATTGAATCCATTTTTTTTTTCATGCAATAAAGTCATATTGGTCTCCATGGTATTGCTTATTACTTTGCTGACGATTGGCGGTTGCATTATCATTTGCTCTCATCTCAATTAATGGTCCTTCTTGTCTATGATATATAAAAGAAAAAAAAAAGCACAGACAAGATCAAGGCTATTAGCAAATTTAAGATCTGAATTACTCAACATAGTACTTTAGTACATTTATTTGGCCACTAGGCATCACATACATATACATGAGATAGTGCTCAAGTATATGCTTATTTAGATCAACTACTTTATCTACTGCTTCATAGAAGCACATTACAAAAGATAATACTACGGGAGGACTGGCTCAAAGGAAGTCAGGTTGAGTGACAGATATTTGTTGTATCTTGTGGCCTCCTGATAGACCTGGCTTTTGTAAAACCTTGGGAGTTTGCCATCCATAGCCTTGATCAGCAGCCTGTAATTGGCACGTCCACCCCAGCCGAGCAGCAGTTGCTGCCCCTCTACCACTTTTTCAAACTTGAGGTAACCATGATTCTGTTGGTCATACTGTTTCACAGCAAATGACCCCAAGGACAGTGCATGTTTGTCCTTCTCCACATTTTGGATACGGGTCCAAGTTGGGTTAAGGGGAGGAGAGTGTGGGTGATCAACAGTGGCTGCTAAAGCCATTGCTGCTAGGAATGCCATTGTGATGGGAAGCAGAGGAAGGAATCCTGCCATGATCATAAAAATGAAAAGCAGAGTACACCAAGCTATTGCCTATTGATGGGAGAGGGTGAATATATGGATGAGTGAAGGTGCAACAATCACTACATATTTATAGGGGCAAGGTTCGGCACACTGAAACGTAATCCTCTAAGTATATTGTGTACTGGGGATACGGTTTTTAGGTGGTTTTACTAAATTGACACACCAGTTAAAGTCATTTAAACTTATCCAGCATTTCTAAATGACAGTGGATACCTAAAGTCAGCACTGGAAACTCCATGGAAGGTCTGGTAAATCAACGCCAACCAGTTTTTTATGATAAACTATTTTCACAATCGCCAGCCTTATATGAAGCAATTTAAATGCTCTATAAAATTCTTTTTAGAAAATTTTTAAGACAGCACCAAACTTTTTGGTATAATCCAAAAATGCGCCTAACAAATTGCAATCTTCAGAAAATGCCAATGTTTTGTCTATGCCTCCATGCCATGGCAAATTGGTTCAAATTGGTTCAAAAAATTCAATCTTTACATCGTCATCAACCCCCATGCCATATGGCAAATTAGATCAAAAAAGAGAGTTTAAGCTTTAGAGGAAAACAGAAATAAAAAGTGATATTGCTAAACTTTTAGAGGCTATATTTGAGATTTTTCCATAAATTTATTGTAAAAAATGCCCATAGGCTTTTTCTATTAACCATAACAAAGTTTAGCTGCATTTAAGAAAAGTTTTGTAACATTGGTGCAATTTTGAATTATACTGAAAACATTGGAGCAATTTGAAAAATTACTCTTTAGTTTTTTCATCGAGTTCTCACTACAATTTGATGTTCAAGCTTCAAAAACAAGGTTCCGAGTGCACTTATAATTTTTCTCCCTTTTTTTAAGGGGAAGACACTAGTTTAAAAAATTATAGTATGGATATGAGCAGTTAGGGTTCTTAACTTAAAAAAATGAGCTCAGACTTATCAAAGTCGACTGGAGAGCAGTGTTAATGATTAAAAAAACAAAAGTTTCGGCGCAGACCTAGTTTTAGAGAGTTCTCTTAATTGGAGAGTTGGCATGCGGCAAGTGGTTTTCTGTAGAAGCTAAGAGTAGTGTACCTTAACCACCGAGCCTATTTTCCGCCGGAACTTATGGATATAAAAAAATATCAACAGAATGAAAATGAAACTACCTTGTATGCTGTCATGCTTTTGCAGTGAGCCGATTGATCGACATTGAATTTAGCTATTTCCTTTCAAAAAAATGTAATTATTATTATCCAAACTACACACAAGCTGGAGTAAACTGCAAGAAAAAGAAAAGAAAGAAAATAGAGAAGGCAAGAAATTTATGTGATTCTACCAGCATCTGTGGGTGAAGGAAGATCAAAAATCCACTAGCAAAATGTGAAGAGCAGATCAGGTGATCTGTCAAATCACTTTAAAAAAGTGATTTTACATCTTCACTCGCCCATTGCTTCATCCTTGTGTACATTGTGGACGGTGAGGATGCCAAATCACTTGATTTGCTCTCCAAAATGCGTGAGAAATAATATGCTCAAACCTTTCACACCCTAACTCCAAAGGAGTTGATTATATAAAAGAAAATGAAACAAAACCCTGGTTTGTTTATTAGAAAAAATTACAAAATAATGCAGGTCCAATATGCCATGGATATTTCACCCCTTTACCATGAAAGAGGTTTGTTGTGGGCTTCAGGCTTGGGCCTATTGCCCTCTGCTACCACCACAAACAATGAAATTTCAATTGTGCGGTCTTTAAAATACTTTTCGAATTGGGGCATAGATCGAAGTGAGTCTAGAATTCAAGACATTCACAACACTAATGTTAGTTCTTACACTCCGCACAGTGAAAGTGAAGGGTTAAGCTTTGGAAAAGAAAATTAAAATTCAGATAATAGAAAAATAGATGACGACGTGATGAACATTTTTGCAAGGTTGCTTTAAATTTCTTCATAATTTCATGCTAGTGTGTGGCTATTTCAAGTGATTGAACTTAATCGGAAAGAAAATAGATTGAACTTTTTTTTTTTGAATGGCAAGCTGGGGTTAGGCAGATCCCCTACCAGTTATACAACTATACCATTGGGTTTTGAACATTCAACACAAGGTGACGGGAACTAGCTGCTTCTACCAAACAAGAGGAGGCCCCATTGCTAAAATAGATAGATTGAACTTAATTGGACAGAAAATAGGTCATCTCTCTCTCTCTCTCTCTCTCTCTCTCTCTCTCCGAATCAATGAAGAACTGATTTAAACCTTGCACACATATCCATATATGCTTATTTTTCATTTTATGAAATCATGAAAATCTTATCAATCCTTTTTTAAGATAGGCTGGCTGGGGTTAGGCAGACCCCCACCAGTTATACAAGGTACCATTGGGTTTTGAACTTGAAACGTTCCAACAAAAGGTGACGTGCATTGACAGCTCCTACCAAACAAGTGTAGCCCCCCTGCTGGTGGAAATCTTCTCAATCTTTTTTCCACAAAAATTCATGAGTTTCTTGATCAACTTCAACCTTGTCAAACTTAGTTTGAGCTCAAGCTGACCCGATTCCCTCCCAAACTATTGCAGATCCGAACAGGTCCATATATGAACAGAAGTACCAAACGGGATTTGCAATGAAACCTGTCATGAACCACACCCAATCGCCAGCCCATTAAGGGACTCAGTCAGGACCGAAAGCCAAACCTGATTCATATTGGTAAAGTTTTGGGTCCAATTAATTTTCATGCACGACCCATCTACGGATATTTCAGCTCATTCGTTAAAGTCGCCTAAACCATAACCCCTCCTCCCCATGCTACGACCATGTTTTTTTCATCAGTGTAGTTCCATTAATACAAAGCAAAAAGGCACCATTTACCAGTACTGCCATGACAACCCACGATTCTGAATTATTTCAGTCAATGACTCGTAAGTCTTCATGAGAATATTTTATGAGCAAAACGTAGTTGTTCAGGACTGACCAAAGGGCTCCTTGAAATTTGCAGTGCTGACTTTATCAGATATGCATTGTCCTGTTCAAACAATAATTGGAAAAATTTGATGCAGTAAAACCGCCTAATTACCCATCCCAGTCCACAGTATACTTTGTGGATTACATTTCAGTGTGCCAAACCTAGCCTATAAATATGTAGCGATTGTTGCACCTCAACTCATCCACAATAGGCAAGAAGAGCTTGGTGTGGTCTGCTTTTCATTGTCTTCGTCATGGCACGCTTCCTGATTCCTCTGCTTCCCTTCACAATGGCATTCCTAGCAGCAATGGCTTTAGCAGTCACTGATGATCACCCACACCCTCCTCCCCGTAACCCAACTTGGACCCGTATCCAAAATGTAGAGAAGGACAAACATGTACAGTCCTTGGGGTCATTTGCTGTGAAACAGTATGACCAACAGAATCATGGCTACCTCAAGTTTGATAAAGTGGTAGAGGGGCAGCAACTGCTGCTCGGCTGGGCTGGACGTGCCAATTACTGGCTGCTGATTAAGGCTATAGATGATCAACTCCCAAGGTTTTACAAAAGCCAGGTCCTTCAGGAGGCCACAAGATACAACAAATATCTGTCGCTCAACCTGACTTCCTTTGAGCCAGTTCTCCCGTAGTATTATCTTTTGTAATGTGCTTCTATGAAGCAGTAGAGAAAGTAGTTAATCTAAATAAGCATATACTTGAGCACTATCTCGTGTATAGGTATGTGATGCCTAGTGGCCAAATAAATGTAAGGAGCACTATCTTGAGTAATGGAGACGTATGAAGAATTTGCTAATAACGTTCTTGTCCGTGAAAATCAAATCATTAAATTGTTTGATATCCATGCGTATTTGAAGTACCACCAGTCTGAGATGAGAGAAGATCGTGATTGAATCCGGTAATCATCAGAAATGACATAGGAAATATCGTAGCAACCAATCACATGGCCGCATTGCATGGGAAAAGCACAGCACCTGAATGTGGGCCCAACTCAAAACGATGCAAGGGATTGGTGTTATGAACTTGCTTATGAAATAATTGCTCATGTTTGGATCCCCAACTCGAGCTCAACAGGTAAACCCCATTTTTTCCTTTATGGTAAAAACGTGCGCTACCTTCAGGTAATGTGTATGAAGAAATGGAAATTTGACCAAAAAAGATCTATCTTATTGGAAACTAAAAAGCAGAATCCTTCTCAGCGTTAGTATCGTGCCCTTGCAGGATACTAGTTCATCCTTCTTTGACCAAGCACACCTGCCAGAGATGTTTGCAGATATTTGCCATTCTTACATTAAAAGGAAATGTGGGGAGTGATTAAGTAGCGATCAACATTCAGTAGAGATAGAGATATTTTAAAAATGAAAAAAGAAAGGAAGTGCTGGCCTTACTTTGAGAATGAAAAATAGTAATATTCTTTGAGATTAGCATGCAGCCATTGGTTTTAGTAGAAACTGTGAATGGTCTTCCTTAACTAGTGTGGATCCCCAAATTTTTTAAAGCAAAAAGAAGGGTTTTCACGAAAAATGATTTAGAAAATGGGTCCAAAATATGGATCCGAATTTTAGAAATTGTGGGGTTTGTTCTTCAAGGTCAAGCAGCTTTCCTCCGCCGTTGAGCAGGGATCTACCAAACCAGGAGCTCCAGATCTTCGTTTTGGGGGCGGCAGCTCGTGAGTGTTCGTACCTCATACATGGATCCTGTAAGAAAAAGTGAGCTCGATGGCGAAAGCCACCAAGGCTTAAAAAAATACAAAAACAAAGAAATATGTGAACTCTATTGTTTTCAACACTTATAAAAGCACAATAGATAAACAAAATGAGCAATAAAAGAAACCGAATTGTGAGTAGGGATGCACACGAGTACAGCTTAGGTTGGCTTGGCTCGGCTCAAATAAAAAAACTAGCTGAGCTTGAACAACTTTTGTTCAAACTCGGCTCGAGTCAAATTCGAGCTTGGCTCAAGCCAAGCATTTTTTATTTAAAACAAAAATTGAACTACAATGAAAACTGTGGGTTTCAAAATACCCACCTCCTTCGTGGAAGGCTAACACCTTACCCGTCTCAGCAAAGGCTACTTGATATGTCAAATTTGCAAACATAAAATATACCTATACTCTATTTTGTGCATTATATAACTATGACAACCAAGCTTAATCGGGCTAATCTAGATCAACCGAGCATGATTTCCTAATTAAGCTTGGCTCCTTTATCTACCCGAATGAGTTTGAGCCGAGCATAAATGAGTAGAGCTCGAGCCAAGCCTGAGCTAGCTTTGCTCGTTTTGCATCCCTAACTGCGACTAGGAAGTCTTGCTGGGTGGGATCTGACAAAGACAAAATAAATGTCTTGTTGCTTGAAATCGCACAAAAGATGACTGATGATTTGACAAAGAAAAAAACTTTGTTTAAAAAAGATAAAGACAGATACAAAATTTTTTGGGCAAAAAACATAAAAAAGACAGACATTTTATTTGAAAAGTGAATGGATGGTGCCAGATTTAGAAATGATCGCCTTTGGAAAAAGATTGGGTTAATGATGGTTTTCAGACTCATCAAATGGGTATCAGATTGCTTCATCAACCTTCAAGATATCATAAGGACCTAATGTCCATCTATCTACCATATGATCTTAAATTGGGACATGAGTTGACTTTTCTAATGGTTGGATGTGTTCTTGCAAGAAAACATGCTAGAAAATACAAAATGCATAAAAGGCGTAAAAATGCATGAAATGATTACTGAAGAGACTCTTGTTGGGGAAGGGAGTCATCTCAATGAAATGTGTTGTTAGCTAAGCTTCCTCTTTTGTTAATAACAATCTCCTGTGCCATTAGCCAAGCTTCCTCTTTTGTTAACAACAATCTCATGTGTTATTAAGAGACTTTCCTTTCATCTGATGACACAGCATGATTTTTGAGATCTTTTTAGGAAAATTGCTTTCTATGCTGACGACTCTTCATGGACTTGTTGCTCTTCTTGGCGACACATCATGGTCTGCTAATGACAATCAGTGTTGTTCACAGTTTTCAGTGATTTTTTTAAGTTTGAGGCCCTATGTTGTTCCAGATCATCAACAAACCTCTTTTGGTTTGATTTCCTTTGTTTTCGTGTGCTTTTTTTCTTCTTCTAACCAAGGTAAAGATTGAGAATGGCAATATCTTCCCATGTTTTGACATTCTAGGGTTGGTGCACAAGTACCATCGGATGGGAGAGAGCGATCTAGTGAGATAAACTTTCTATCTCTCTTCCCTTTTTCATTGCCACTGACCCTTTTTATCTCTTTTATGAAGAATATGAGGAGCATCATACTTTGTGAGACTCCTCTGAACTGGTTCATCCAATGGTTGACCAAATTCGAGGCATACCATGAGAAATATCTGACTGAGTTTTATCTATACGAGCTGCTCACTTGTGCGACTTCAAGGTCAGTGGTCAGCTAATTTCTGCCCTCGTGGAAAGGTGGAACACCTTTGGGCTCACGATGGGGGAAATAAGAGATGATTACTTTGGATGTTTGAGGGTTGGTTTTCGTTCTTGGGGAGTGACCATTCAAAATCATTTCTTTCTAAATTACCAACCCTATGACGAACAAAAGGCTCTACGGAATACAACTGGAAGAGCGCATCGGTCGCAGATGGATCATCATAGGGTTTCTTGCCTTGTCCTGCGATCTTTGTGGGATGACTATCATGGCATCACTAGCTGCCATAACTTGTCCGAAGAGTCCCTAGCATGACTCAGGGGCAACTTCACTCTCTGCATGGTAGCTTTCATCATGTTTGGCAAGACTCATGAGATTGTGTATTTTCGTCACACTCATATTCTTTAAGTGTTGGTTTTGTCATAGGAGGTGCCTTTATTCGGTCATGGCGGCACTAGCTTGTCTCTACCAAGAACTAGCTTATTGTAGGAATAACTGTTTTGTTGGCAGTAAGGACTTGCTCAAGAATATTTAGTTCTATGAGCATCTTCGGGATCTCTGGCCTCTATAAGTTCTACCAGCGGTGCGCTTGTAGGAGAGGTATTGTAGTTGTCTGAGGTCTCGAAAGCATCAAATCTTGAACACTTGTTGTAAGCAGATTGTAGGAGAGGTATTGTAGTTGTCTGAGGTCTCGAAAGCCCAAGTTCACAAAGCCACTCTTCAAAAAGTTTTTTGGCTCACAGGACCCTTTTACATTATTTTGTACTATCTAGACTAATGTTTGTGTCATTTTCACTTATTCAAGGGACCATGAATATAACAAGGTCTCTAAAGATAAGTTGCTGGAAATGGACATTGATTTGGTTGAGTGGAGCTCCTTTTTTAAGGCAAGTACTTCTTCAAGGGAGCACACGACATGTTTTCATGGTCTGGGCATCACTCCTAATTTTTGCAGTTGGTGGAAAAATGTCTGCCCTGTTTTTATTTTTCTTACTCCCATGGGAGTTCTCAATTGGTCCCATATGAACATGATGATTGGTGTTCTCTTTTTTTTCTCAATGAATAAAGATGCAATGCATTTTTTTTTTTGGCAATTTTATGAATGAATGCATGTGAAAATCAAGCAAAATGGACACAGATGCATGAAAGTTCACTTATTAGGGACCTTGGAAAGGGTCCAGAGGCCTTAGGAATGAAAAAGTGCTAACGACAATTGAAGAACTATTGACAACAATTCTTCAAGTGTTGACGGCAAATTAATTGTCATCAGAGAACAGGACTGGATCCGGGACATCCGACTCGAACCTCTAAAAACTAACTAAAGGCTTGTTGATGACACTCGAGTGGCAAGAATTTTTGTCAACACTATATTTTTCAAATTCTCTTGAGTTTTTTTAAAAATTTTGGAGGATTTTCACAATCAATGGTGTCCATGAGTGGACGAATGTTCAATTCGATGGTGCAAGCCACATCTTCAATTGAAAATCTCTTGGGAATGAGATGGGGAAAAACCCCTTTTCCTAAATTTTGATTTTTGTTTTTTAGTCATAAATGGTCGATGAAATCGGTGCAAACTGTTTCTAGTTTGAAAATGATCATTCAGGGATGATTTTATTGATTTAAAACATCCAAAAATCAGTGGGAATTGAAGGGTGACCCTTTGGTTCATGAAAAAATCCTAAATCGGTTTTTTAAGTCTTGAATTTTTAAGCAAATCACTAAAAAACTAGTTTAAAATCATGTTTAGACACCCACAAAATAGGGTTCAATTTTAAAATTTGACGGAAAGAGGGCTGACTGTCGTCAAAAACCATTGATCACTACCGATAATTCATCATTGATGTCGGGCTTACTAACAACGATCCAAGGGATGCTAATGATAATTTTAATAGCATGATGTGTCATCAATATGTCCCACTTGAATGCTGATGACACATACACTTGTCAGCAATTTGCTAACGACAATTGATTTTTCATTAGCATTTTATTGACGACACATGCTTATGTTGTCAGGAAGATCCTGAACTAGGTGAGAGATACTTACATGGGCTATTTTTAGGCCTTATAGAGGTAAGCAAGAGGATCTACATGCCATGATCTTCGCCACTTTATTGTGTCTCCTCTGAGGGAGACTCTAGAAGTGAGTGGATAGTCCAGAGAGCATGAGGTCCTTCCACGTCTGACCATGCTGATAGTGGGCAATGACAATACGTGAAAAAGGTCATTATAATATTTTTAAAAAATCTAACCTTTTAAAAAAAATTCCAAACCCCAAATTTTTTAGAAAATTTAAATTTTTTTAATTGTTACAAAGTTTTACATGACTCCTGAGAGTAATATGTCAACAAGTTCATCTATGACTACATTCCAACTGTTCTAAACACTGGATGGTCCACCTAAGCACAAGCATGAGCGTATATTAGCCTCTTAGTATCAGATAGAGTATGACATCAACCTTAGACACATCTTGATTGAAACTATTACTCTAGGGACCATCGCATATAAAACGTTACATAAGACAAAATTTATTTAAGGGTTAAGACAATTGAGGAGTTATGTACAAGTATGAGATTTGAAATCTTGAGCACAATTATTACCTAAAAAAAATGACATTCATAAGGATTCTCATTCCAAAATATTTATAAGTCCACAAAAAGTAAAAATCCAGAATCACAAAGTTTAATTGTTTACAAGTTTATCAAAATCAAAAAGTTTGGACCCCTCAAGGATCGTAGTAGGTAAGAGTGGTGCCTTCAAGTGTGTAGCAACCCGTCCTCCACTCAGTCCTCCAGGATAGTATCAGGCATGATATTTTGAGTTATATGTGATATGTGTCATGTGTGACTAAATTCATGCATATATAGATGTGTGAATGAATCATGTATAGAACAGGTTGAAATTGAATCATGTTTGATGGTATGTGTTAATGAATCATGTATAAAGCATGTCATATTATGAGCAATATATAGAGCATGTTATATTTGAGTCATGCATATGGGCATTGACCGTTTAGTCATGAATGAACAAATATTATGGATATGAATGAATGAATGTCATGGATGTGAATGAGTGAATGAATGATATGTGGATGATTATTATTATGGATTCTCTTGAACCTCGTTTTATAAATGATGGAAGTCACTTTTTGGTTGTACTATTACAAACTTGATTTATATTCTTGAAGTTTTTTTTTGTGTTTCCTACGAGCATGTGATTGATGCCCTACAATATTCCAGAAATTATCCTGAATGACTGAGCGGAGGATGAGTTGTTGTTCACTTGAAGGCATCACTCTTACCTACTACGATCCCTAGGGCATTCAGACATTTTGATTTTAATAAACTTGTAAACAATTAAACTTCGTGATTCTAGATTTTTACTTTTTGAGGACTTATAAATATTTTGGAATGAGAATCCTTATAAATGTTGTCTTTTCTTTTAGATAATAACTTTATAATTGTTTTAACCCTTAAATAAATTTTGTCTGATGCAAATTTTCATATGTGATGGTCCCTAGAGTAATAACCTCAATCGAGTTGTATCTAAGGTTGATTTCGTACTATATTTGATACTAAAAGCTAATATACGCTCATGTTTGTGCTTAGGTGGGTCATCCAATATTTGGAACGGTTGGGATGTGGCTATAGATGAACTCGTTGATGCATTACCCTCGGGAGTCATGTAAAACTTTGTAGCAATTGACAATTTTAAAATTTTCTTGAAATTTTGGGTTTTGAATTTTTTTTTAAAAAGGTTCGATTTTTTAAGAATGTTAGAGCCATAGCAGCCTCTCAGGGAGTAGATGTGTTCCTAGTGATGGAGGTAACAACATTAGTGTTAGGAGGACGTTGATAGTGACATCAATTCAGCTCAAATATTTCTTTCCTTCCTTCGATAGTACTAGACTTCCTTCCAGTCTAGAGTCATCATATCTTTGACTTAGGGCTTGTGGGAGTAGTGAGTTCCTGACATGTTTTCTTCCTTCATCATTCATGACATCTTGCTGATTATTTATTTATTTATTTCAATTATAGAAGATCCTGGAGGAGAGGGTGCAAGCACACCTTGAGCTGTTGTGGACTTAGTGGTTGTGCGAGAATGATGAGCTCAGGGTTGCCTTGGATGAGATTGACTTTGGTTGCTTTGATCGTTGTGGGATAACCAAGCTTCATCGAAAGTTAATCCTGGCTTTGGTTGAGAGGTGGAGGCGAGAGACTAACATCTTTCACTTTACTTGGGGTGAGATCACCTTTACCCCTACTGGGTTTCACTAACTTTTGGGTCTTTCGATGGGTCCTCAACCAACAGTGGCTTTGGGTCAAGATCCAGCTAAGCTATTTCATTGAACTTTAGGGTGGACACCACCTTCAGACATCAAGATTCAGATGCACTGGCTGGGAAGTGAATACGCAGCCCAAAAGGTTGGCGTTTGTCAGGTTGCATACCTTTTATATTTGATGGGTGCAACCCTCTTTCCTTCAGGTGACAGGACTCATGTGCCTCTTTGTTATGTGAAATTTGTAGTAGAGCCAAGCCGATACAATTGGTGTTGTGGTACACTAGCCTACTCTTACTACTACTTCAACAAGTTTAATTTGTTTTGGGGATGACGACTGATGCTCTATGGGCTGCACCTTCATTCTTGAGGTATGAAACTACTTTTTTCCTGATTTCTTCTTTTCCTATTGTCTTACTTCTGATGGATATTCCTGACTATGCCTTATTTTCTATGCACTTGTGTGATTTTCTCCCAAATATGTGAATGTCCTCATGCATGTCTGAACCTCCCTAAAAAAATGGCACAGGTTGGAGGACATTCACAAATACAGTATAACATTCGCATATTTGGGAGAAAAATAGCATATTTTAAGAAAAAATTCACATATTTTTATATTTGAGAGGAAATTCACATATTTGAGAGAAAATTCATATATTTAGGAGAAAAAATGCATATGTAGAAGAAAATTTTTATATTTGGATATTTAGGAGGAAGTTCGTATATCTGAAGAAAATTCACTTGTGCAAGGGGTAAAAAAGTTCTTTTATAACAAAAAAATTTATGAATTTGAACATAGACATGGACATGGACATGAACATGGAGCATATTTAAAAAATTATATGGCATTCCAAGAAACGCTTCATTTTGTGCGTATAGTACGGTGATTTTTCGGCTTTGTTGTATCTTGTGGCCTCCTGATAGACCTGACCTTCGTAAAACCTTGAGAGTTTGCCATCCATAAACTTGATCAGCAAATTGTAGTTGGCACGTCCACCCCAACCCAGCAGCAGCTGCTGCCCCTCCATCACTTTTTGAGACTTGAGGTATTCATGACTCTATTGGTCATACTGTTTCACAGCAAATCTCCCCAAGGCCTGTGCATTTTTGTCCTCCTCCACATTTTGGATAAGAGTACAAGTTGGGTTTGGGGGTGGAATGTGTGGGTGATCAATAGGTGTGTCAATGGGTAGGGTTAGACCCGGACCCGACCCATACCAAACACTATAGGGTCAAGGTTTGGTGATAAATAAAATGGTTTGATTAAAATTTGGGTCAGATCCAAAGGATCTGATTATTATATGTAGCGGGGTATATATGGTTTGTGAATTTTTATATCAAACCCGGAACCTACCTGAGTTCTGACAAAGATCCACTATTTTTCAATGTAAAAAGGATAACAAAAATTATTTTACCGGGTATGCTTCAGGTTTGGTTCATGTAATCCTTATAGGGTCCCGGTATGGTTTCTCTTTTGGTGGGTCTGATTGGACCTGAGTCTGAAATTGGTAACAACATCTCAAATCAGTTCTGGGTCTGGTTCTACCAGGATTCAAACCTAACCCCACCCGTTGACACCCCTAGTGATCAGCAGTGACTGCTTAAGCCATTTCTGCTAGGAATGCAATTGTGATGAGAAGCAGAGGAAGGATGCGTGCCATGATCATAACAATGAAAAGGCAGAGTGCACCAAACTATTGACTATTGATTGGAGAGGGTGAGTATATGGATGAGTGAAAAGTGCAACAATCACTACATATTTATAGGGGCAAGGTTTGGCACAATGAAACGTAATCCTCTCTAAGTATATTGTGTACTGGGGATATGGTTTTTAGGTGGTTTTACTACATTCACACACCAGTTAAAATCATTTAAACTTATTCAACATTTCAAAATGACAGTAGATACTTAAAGTCAGAACTGGAAACTCCATAGAAGGTCTGGTAAATCAACGCCAACTAGTTTTTTATGATAAACTATTTTCACAATCGCCAGCCATGAAGTAATTTAAATGCTCTATAAAGTTATTTTTTGGAAAAGTTTTATGACAGCACCTAACTTTTTTGGTATAATCCAAAAATGCGCCTAACAAATTGCAATCTTCATAAAATGCCAATGTTTTGTTTATGCCCCCATGCCATGGCAAATTGGTTCAAAATTTTCAATCTTTACATCATCATCAACGCCCATGCCATGGCAAATTGGTTAAAAAAAAAGAGTTTAAGCTTTATTGGAAAACAGAAAGAAAAGTGATATTACTAAACTTTTAGAGGTTATATTTGAGATTTTGCCATAAATTTATTGTAAAAAATGCCGATGGCCGTTTTCGATTAACCATAATAAAGTTTAGGTGCATTTACGAAAAGTTTTGTAACATAGGTGCAATTTTGAATTATACTGCAAACATCGGTACAATTTAAAAAATTACCCTTTAGTTTTTTCATCGAGTTCTCACAACAATTTGATGTTCAAGCTTCAAAAACAAGGTGCGGAATGCACTTGTAATTTTTCTCCTTTTTTTTTATAGGGGAAGACACTGGTTTAAAAAAATATAGTATGGATATGAGCAGTTAGGGTTCTTAACTTAAAAAAATAAGCTCACACTTATCAAAGTTGACTGGAGAACAGTGTTAATGATTAAAAAAATAAAAGTTTGGGCGTAGTCCTAGTTTTAGAGAGTTCGAGTTGGCATGCAGCAAGTGGTTTCTGTATGCTGTCACTCTTTTGCAGTGAGCTGATTGATCGACATTGAATTTAGCAATTTCCTGTAAAAAAAAATTAATTGTTATTACAACTACACACAAGAGATGCAGTAAACTACAAGATAAAGAAAGAAAACAGATAACCAAATTGTAACATAAACGAGCAACGAGTTTAAAACCCATAGGGCTTTTCTTTGCCACAACGTAAATTGGGTGTACTCCCCATGGCCAAGGGTCTCCAATAGTGAGGCTTGCCAATGTGAAGTTAGTGATGGGTGTGGGTTGTTTGTTAGGGGTTCCCTTGGCTTTGCCAAAAAGTAAAGAAAAAAAAGAAGATAACCACATTGTCACATAACTGAGTCAGAGAATCTGAAATATACTCTAGGAATTTTTATAATGAATCATAGTTTATTTCATCCAATAAAGGTTGCATTTTTGTCTAATTCTTGCAAAAATTGCTCTCTCTCCGTCTCATGTGGAAGTAATCATGACATTTTTTTATTTTGTTGGACAACCGAATAAAAACCACCTCATTTATTGAGTTCATTGACGTGAAACCCTAGGTGCCTGCTCTTTTTTCATAAGCAATTGAGAAACCACCCTTGGAGTAAGAGACCTGGCTGCCCTATGGTCGCCTCTCCAACAGCCACCCTCGCCCCCTAAGAGAGTTGCCTTGCTTTTGAACCTAGACTGCCCGTCCAGTGGCTTAGGGCCATCCCATTATGCCAAACCCCTTTGGGGCAAAGCCCAGGTGCTACTTGCATGCAAGTATACCTAGAGGTGCTACTTGCATGCAAGTATACCTAGCTTTGGTCTCGCAGTAAAAGACACATACCCTTAGGTTTAAAACTAGTGACGTCTCATCAACTTGACATTCATAACTAGGGGTCACCCCCACCAGATGAGAGATGAGAGAAGACCTTGTGGGTGAATGGCATCCTTAATTAGCACATAATCCTTAGATCATTTCAAGAGTACAGAGGCTTTGAGATTTGACGCATACATAGCCATAGTCCAAGTGTGTGCCAAGGGCTACGATTTGGAAAAGAAAATTAAAATTCAGATAATAGAAAAAAAAAAGATGATGACGTTGCACGATGAACATTTTTGCAAGGATGTGTTCAATTTCTTCATAATTTCATGTATTTCAAGGGATTGAACTTGATTGGAAAGAAAATAGATTGAACTTAATTGAAAAGAAAATAGGTCAACTAACTCTCTCTCTCTCTCTCTCTCTCTCTCTCTCTCTCTCTCTCTCTCTCTCTCTCTCTCTCTCGTGCGCGCGCACACACATATCCGAATCAATGAAAAACTGATTTAAACCTTGCCCATATATCTATATAAACTTACTTTTCATTTTATGAAATTATGCAAATCTGCTCAATCTTTTTTCCACTAAAATTCATGAGTTTCTTTATCAACTTCAACCTTGTCAAACTTAGTTTGAGCTCAATCTGACACGATTCCCTCTCAAACTATTGCAGATCCGAACATGTTCGTATATGAACAGAACTACCAAATGGGATTTGATGAAACCCGTCGTGAACCACACCCAATAGCCAGCCCATTAAGGAACTCGGTCAGGACCAAAAGCCAAACCTGATTCATATTGATAAAGTTTTGGGTCCAATTAATTTTCATGCACGACACATCTACTCCTCACATTTCCTTTTAATGTAAGACTGGCAAATATCTGCAAACATCTCTGGCAGGTGTGCTTGGTAAAACAAGGATGAACTAGTATCCTGCAAGGGCACGATACTAACGCTGAGAAGGATACTGTTTTTAGTTTCCAATAAGATAGATCTTTTTGGTCAAATTTCCATTTCTTCAGACACATTACCGGACGGTAGCGTACGTTTTTACCATAAAGGAAAAAATGGGTTTTACCTGTTGAGCTCGAGTTGGGGATCCAAACATGAGCAATTATTTCATAAGCAAGTTCATAACACCAATCCCTTGCATCGTTTCGAGTTGGGCCCACATTCAGGTGTTGTGCTTTCCCATGCAATGCTGCCATGTGATTGGTTGCTATGATATTTCCTATGTCATTTCCGATGACCGGATTCAATCACGATCTTCTCTCATCTCAGACTGTGGTACTTCAAATACGCATGGATATCAAACAAATTAATGATTTGAATGGATATCAAACAAATTAATGATTTGATTTTCACAGACAAGAACGTTATTAGCAAATTCTTCATACGTCTCCATTACTCAAGATAGTGCTCCTTACATTTATTTGGCCACTAGGCATCACATACCTATACATGAGATAGTGCTCAAGTATATGCTTATTTAGATTAACTACTTTCTCTACTGCTTCATAGAAGCACATTACAAAAGATAATACTACGGGAGGACTGGCTCAAAGGAAGTCAGGTTGAGCGACAGATATTTGTTGTATCTTGTGGCCTCCTGATAGACCTGGCTTTTGTAAAACCTTGGGAGTTGGTCATCCAGAGCCTTGATCAGCAGCATGTAATTGGCATGTCCACCCCAGCCCAGCAGCAGTTGCTGCCCCTCTACCACTTTATCAAACTTGAGGTAGACATGATTCTGTTGGTCATACTGTTTCACAGCAAATGACCCCAAGGACTGTGCATGTTTGTCGTTCTCTACATTTTGGATACGGGTCCAAGTTGGGTTAGGGGGAGGAGGGTGTGGGTGATCAACAGTGACTGCTAAAGCCATTGCTGCTAGAAATGCCATTGTGAAGGGAAGCAGAGGAATCAGGAAGCGTGCCATGACGATGACAATGAAAAGCAGACCACACCAAGCTCTTCTTGCCTATTGTGGATGAGTTGAGGTGCAACAATCTCTACATATTTATAGGCTAGGTTTGGCACACTGAAATGTAATCCCCAAAGTACACTGTGGACTTGGATGGGTAATTAGGCGGTTTTACTGCACTGACTTGAATAAAGTCCTTTTAAGTTTCTCCAATTATTGTTTGAACATGACAATGCATATATGATAAAGTCAGCACTGCAAATTCCAAGGAGCCTTTTGGTAAGTCATGGCCAACTAGTTTTTGCTCATAAAATATTCTCAAGAGACTAGGGTTGGCAGTGGACGAGGGAAAACGGGGTTCAACCTTGCCTCATTTGGACAGTGGATGAAAGACATGAAAAGGGAAATGGACCAGGGATGGAGGTTAAAATCAAAATCCGTATGGGGATGGACTTACTCTTGACCCCGCTCTGTCCCCGACCTCGTTAAGAAAATTATTATTATAACCTTTATATATATATATATATATATATATATATATATATATATATATATATATATATATAACCCTAACATAAACTCTTTCTCGAATCTCTTATCTCTCCTTTCTCTAACAATTCATGTGAGCGCCCATTTTTTTTCTTTCCTTCCTCTAACGGTGGAAGGCAGCATGGGTAGAAGGACTAGGGAAACAGAGCCTCACCCCACCTTGCCCCGTTTGGATCGGAGATGGAGGATATGAAACAGAGAATGGACCAGGGATGGAGGTTAAAATCAAAACCTATGCCAGGATGGAGGCGGAGCATGGGTGGAGACCTTATCCCCCGCCCCTGCCTTAGTCCACTACCTTCCCTACCTGAGACTCATCAGTCATTTGACTAAAATAATTCAGAATAATGGGTTGTAATGGCAGTACTGCCACCGGTAAATGGTGCATTTTTTCTTTTTATTAATGGAACTACATTGATTAAAAAAAACATGGTTGTAACATGGGGACAAGGGGTTATGGTTTTGGACTTTAACGAATGAGTTGAAACTACTCAACATTCAGTAGAGAGAGATTTTAAAAATGAAAAAAAGAAAGGGAGTGCTTGCCTTAGTTTGAGAATGAAAAATAGTAATAGTTTTTTAGGTTGGCATGCAACAATTGGTTTTAGTAAAAGTTGTGAGTATTTTTTTGATACAGAGCATCCAAATGATCAGAGCATTGAAGATGAGTTGGATGTTAATCCAACTTTTCATACCCGATCCAGAATACGATACCCTCGAAGATCCAATTCTCTTTAGACCCATTATGGTCCAAATGGATCTTTGAGGTAATTCCTTCATTTTGGCACATCTCAACTTCTGAAAATTTTGTTTGTAGCTTCTGAAAAATTTCCTTATGTGGCAACTCCATTTTTGTGAATATTGGAATCAGTTTTGTATTTTTTTTTTGTTTAGGTGTCAGATCTTACAGATCCGGATAGTTCTGGTGTCTGATATGATTATTTTAGGGTATTAAAGGGTGTATGGAGTATCGGGTAGATTTTTAATTTTTTTAGCAATTTTATTTTGCTCTAAAATGGTTCAAGATCCATTTGCACAAATTGGATCTTGAACCAGATCCAATTCATCTTAAATGGATTTATATTGGCCCCTCCATGGCTGAACCAATATGAACCCTATTTGAACTTATTTGACCAAAGTCAAGAGGAGTATAGCTTGACTTCCTATTGGTGCAGATGGAGGTGGGCTTAAAGTCCCTTTAAGCCCAAGTCACCTCCAAGGTGGCCAATAAGATGATACATCCTTCTTGACCATCCAAAATAAAGTATTTTAAGTTTAGCCTTCTCATTAGCCACTAAGGAGGTGGACTTCAACATAGCCAATGAGAGGGCATACCACCTTTTTTACTCTTTTAAAAGAGTCTAGATAAAAGGAGGAGGGGCCTTCTCTCTTTGCTGAAAATTTTTGCTGAAGAAAAAATCATGGTAGATCTTCCCTAATCATCTCCTACATTGGGACTTTTTGTTGAAGCTTATTACAGCTGAACTGTGGTGCAGACCATAGCACAATCTGGGTGTGCACCGGAGTTGTGTGTGAACTTGTTAGTGTGTCCATATTAGCTGTTCAAAATCTGTTCCAACAGTTGTGGCTACTTCCTTGTCTGTGGTGCCCTTGCCGAGTTGAAAGGGAGTAGATTTTTTGTTGTTCGTATTTGTGTGAATCTTGATACTTTATTGAAACTTTACCTTGTGACTTATAATTGAATTTGCTTAAACTTGCCTCAGTTTGAACTAGTTATATATCTCATTTGATCTAAGAGGTTACCTTTTAAGCATTGTATCTTGAATATAATTTTTTTGCTAGTTTATTTGGTATTTGTAGCTTATTTATAATCCTTACTTAGTCTCACCAGAGTTGGGATAAGGTGGAAGGGATTTGGTATTAGAAAATATACTTTAGAAGTGTTTTTGTGTGCAGGTTAAACAATAAACTCCTAACATTAAATTTTGGATTAAACTAAATGTGTTGTTGAATCGTGTAACACCATTCGGTTATGTGATTGTTTGTGTATCAGATACAATTACATTAATCAAAGCATAACTTTCATAAAAAATAGTGTATGATAGCTTGTTGGAAAGCTAAAATCTGTGGCTACAACTTATATGTTTAGATAATTTTTTGATTCATTTGTTTTGACTGTCAAAATTTATCTATAACTGAGAAAATAGTCATTTGGATAACCATCAGGACTGTAACAGTCTGACCTCTTGTTTGGTTCATAGCAGAGTCATCTGAACTTCGATTCAAGTGATTTTTATTGTTCTGATTTGATAATTAATTTATCTACAACTTTCATGTTAGACAAATTTGTTGAATCGATCATCTGTATGGAAAAAAGTATTCATTCTCTTTTGCGAGCCTATCCATTCTCTTTTGCCCTATATGTCCAAGCCGAGCATGCCATACAGATACATCCACATCCATATTATTAGCAGTTGAAATAAGTGAGAAACATTCATCATTAACATTCAAATTAATAAGTTCTGTGTCCAACACATAGAAACCATTCATCAAGAAACCAGAAGCAACTGTAGTTTGTCCACAAATGATGTCAACATTGACATCCCCAAACACAAGTTTATAGTTTAACATAGACAAAGCAGAAACTGAAATTAAATTTCGTCGAATCTCTGGAACATGCAGAACATCATATAATAATAGAGATCGTCTTCCTCGCAAATCCAATTTGCAAGTCCTGATTCCTTTGACTTCTGCTCTAGTGTTATTCCCCAGGAACAACCACTTCGAACCAGATGGCATCTTCCTATATTCGACGAAGTTTGTGCGGTCTTTGGTCACATGGTCAGTGGCTCCTGAGTCTACAATCCACATAGGATTAGATTCAATAATTAGTGCACAACTACAAACATTTGTACAAAAAACAGGAGTCATAAGAGAATGTACCTTCTCCTGCTCATGACATTCATGAGCATAGTGACCCAAATTGCCACACTTAAAGCATTTTGCATTTGCCTTATTTTTCTTGCTTTCACGCTTCCCAGAGCGCTGATAAGGCTTCTTTTCTTGCTCTTTGTCTTGTCCCTTCTTATTACCCTTCTTGAACCTTCTTGGTCCATAGAATTTCTTCTTAAAAGATTTTTGCTTTTTCAAACTTTCTGCCACATATGCCCTCATGCCAGATTGTTGAGTCGCTTCAAGGCGATCATTTTCCAGTTCTACATGACGGGCGATATCATTGAAAGTCTTAATACTTTCGTTATGAGTCATATTAATTTTCATATGTTCCCAACTGTGTGGCAGAGAACGAATCACAGCCTGGACCTGTTGTTCATCTGTAAGGGTATGCCCTGCACTATTGAGCTCTCTAATCATGTTTGCCATCTCCCTGAGATGCTGGCTCATGGTGTGCTGAGGGGACTTTCTGTATGAATCGAACCTGATGGTCAGCCTCCTTAGTTTTGTGGTTGATGTTCCCCCAAACTTATCTTTAAGGGCCATCCACATCTGTTGAGCAGTCTTATAATGCTCAAATTGGCACATGATGTCATCCTGCATAGAACATAGCATGGTGACATGCGCAACAGTATTCATGCGCTTCCATTTCTCATAGGTTTCCATATCCTTACGAGATTGTGCCCCAGTACCAATTTCAGGTCGTTCCACAGTATGGTTGAGAGCCTCCAAGGCCTCAGCCTCCTCCAGTGTAAACTGAATCTTTCTATGCCATATATCATAATTATCACCATTCAGTTTTTCAATTCGTGACAAGTCCATTATTGATTTACTTGGTGCAGCCATGTCCTTTTAGATAAGAATAAAGCAATGCACAAAAAAATGTTATTCAAGCATGTTATGATCTAATCATTAGCATATCTATATGCAGTCATAATCACACGATTAGATAACATATAATTTTCACAGGGCGTGGAATCGAAAGCTCACTTCGTTCACAATCATCTCCCACTTTCCCTAAGATAATTATATTTACTTAAACTGTATTATGACTGTTTTAAAAAATAACACATAGAGTAAGTACTTCCAAAGTACTTAAAAAATATCGTATAATCAATATGATTATATCATATTCATTCACATACATGAATAAAATATATAATAAAATGGATTCATGAATCCCAGGCTTATCCGTGGCATAAACAAAATATGGCTCCAACTACTAGTCAATATGCCTCAACCCACATGGACCCTGGTCCTGCCGGGGTTCAGCCAAAAAAAAATTTTTTTTTTTAGCCCGCATTGTAGTTCCAAGAACTCGGCCTGCGGCCTGTGCCGCAAGGCCGGTCAGGCCGGGCTAGGCCGGTCAGGCCGGGCTAGGCCGGTCAGGCCGGGCTAGGCCGGCGGCCTATGCCGCAGGGCCAGGAGCAAACAAGCCTGCGGCTCGAGCCGCAAAACCGGGTCAGGACGGATGAGAAAGCCTGTGGCCTATGCCGCAAGTCTAGAAGCATAAGAGCCTGCGGCCTGTGCCACAGGGCCGGGTAAGGCCGGACTGAGCCTGTGGCATATGCCGCAGGCTGGGAGCAAAAAAATTGCGGCCATTGCCGCCACAGGTCCTGGGCAGGCCTGCGGCCTGTGCTGCAGGGCCAAGGCATGACCTGCGGCCTGTGCTTCAACATTTGGTCCAAAACCGGGCCTGAGTTTTAGCAGCCCTTCTAGCTGCAGGTCAGACCCATCATGTCGGGCTGGCTCATGCCCAGCCCACGCCCTGGCCTAAAAACGTTAGTCCTAACCTGTCCCATGGCAAGCCGAGTAGGCTTGGTCCATCGGGTTGCCCTCGGCACTAGGGATGTAGACAATCCCCCATAGCATGCGTCCACCATGAACCTCTTTTGTTCCGGCCATGAATCAACAAAAACAATATATTCGCAAGCAAAAACGAGCATATAAAACCCGTTGCTCTGATACCAATGAAGATATACGAATACATACCTTTTAGGTTGTTGCGGAAGCGGAAAAAACAGCGGATCGATGATGCTTGCTTTTGCTCAACGGATGTGTGCTCTCACTTGGAGAGAACAATGATTCCACGAATCCAAATGCTAATCACGTTGATTCACCACAAAACGCACTTCCTTTTTCTTCTTGCTGTTTCTTTTCTCTGTGCACAAATCTCTCTGTTGAGATTTCTCTCTCTCAAAGACACAATGCACTATAACTCAATTTGGGCACTCTTTTTATAAGGGATGTGGTCATGTATGGTGAATTAGCTTCAGGACCATCTTGTTGACTTGAAAGGATCGCTCTATCACATGTTTGGTATAATATCTCTCAATTCTTCTATTATATTCCTTATTGTTCTTTGTAGCTAAGATTATTTTCTCATCTAAGAGAACTAATTCTACTAGCCTAAGCTTTTGTTGGGCTTCTAAAGTCATTTTTAAAGTAATAGCGGTCCTGAGTGAGGGTAAGTGTGCCTGCAAAGGTAACAAAGCTTCAGTCTCATACACCAACTCAAAATGAGTGACATTAGTGGGTGTGTTGATGATAGTGTGATATGTAAGCAATGCATCATGCAACTTTTCATATCAATCATGACCAGTTTGTATGATTCTTTCAATGATGTTGATGATGATTTTGTTGGTGGCTTCAGCCTAATCGTTACCTTGAGGATAATAGGGGGTTAAAAAATGATGAGTGGTGACAAACTTTTTGCACATCTTCCTAACCTTTTCATTCTTGAAATAAGAACTATTGTCATTCACTAAGCCTTTGGGCATACCGAAATGACACTTTTTTTTTAATGAATATAGTTACATGTTAGCATACCAAAATGACACTTTTTTTTAATGAATACAGTTACATGTTATCCTTCGACCCAGGACAAAAAAACAACTTTGACCCATTTGATGAAGTATTCGGTGGCACTTAAGATATAACGATGATCATTGGATGTATGCAGATTAGTGGGACCTATGACATCAAATGCCCATGTGAAAAATGATAATGAAGATGCAACAAAATGTAATGCAAATGAAGGTGCACGAATGACATTAGCATGTTCCTGACATTCTTTACATTTTGTGACATAAGAGTATTAATCGTGATCTATGATCAACCAATACTATTTTGCTCTTAAAATTCTTTTGATCATCATCTAGATACTAATGTACCCTCCGCAGAGACCACCATGGAACTCTTCTAAGACCGTTTTGGCCTCCTCTTCATCTAGACATCTAAGGAGTTCAATGTTGTAACCCTTTTTGTAAATGACACCTCCAAGAAGATAATATCTCTGGGTCAATCTTTTAAAGGATTTTTTGTCTCTAGAATAAGTATTCTCGAAAAAGGTTTTGTTCTCTAAAAAAAATTTGATATCATAAAACCAGGGATTTTTATTTTGATAGTTAACCTCTTTTGAACTTGCTTTTTTCCTCAAATTATAGGTTGACTTTTCTAATCTTTTAATGAAAAATGATCTTTGATCTTGTCCCTGCTCCATTTTAGTGATGGAGGCAAGTTTCACCATACTATTAATAAATTGGTTGGTGTCTCTTTCAACGTAAGAGAATTCT